>NC_134405.1:9338882-10010549 GCF_038048845.1 Mixophyes fleayi | reverse complement strand
CACTAACAGACAATTCTAGTCATGAGAAAATCTCACATTCCTACATGACTTGGTCTTCCTGCTCTTTCCTGCCTCCTCTAACCCTTCCTCACCTTCCTCTGTCCCCTCCAGCTCCATCTCCCTCTCCTCTTCCTCTGCCCCCCTCCTATCTCTGGCCATAATGTCCAGTAATATACAAAAAAGAAGTAACACAGAGTACTGACAAACACTAAGGACAAAGTAGACTAACTACTGAAACACTCACAACACACTCACACACAAGTAACAGAGACAAAGGACTAGACAAATACAATAAATACAAGACAGAAATTAAATCAGAAAATAAAGGCACAATACTGTAAAAGAACACAGGACTACTTACACTCTAATCAGAAATCGCAGCACGAGACCACTCAAAAACAACTCTCACAATCCTAAATCCTCCAAGCTCCTATCTCTTTTCTCCTCAAAACCCTATCAAAGAAAAGTGGCAGGCAAGTGATTTATATAGGGCTTGTGATGTCAAATCTCCTGACTTTGAAAGTAGCTAATAGTAAAAGGCCATGATACAGGTGCTTTTTTAAAAAAACCCGCCATCACACGTCACTAACAGAGAACAGCTCAGAATACCTGATAGATGACATGGTTTACATCACATATAAATACTGAGACTGTGTCACCTGGATTCATCCTTCTGATGAACGTCCAACAGCACAGAAACGTGTCAGGTTCTCACTACAGTCTCCATAAGGATTGGTCACATTATTTTCAGAAGTAGATCTCTGCTTTCAGCATTTGAGCTGTGTCAGCTCACGGTACTTGGAGGGACATAAGATCTGAGAAATTCAATATCTATGGTGAGCCTATTTTTCCCTGTCATTTTAAGCCAAAACACTGGTAATTGAAGGGTTTTATATCTCAACGTTACTCACCTTTATACTGACTGTCTCCTTATGATCTTGGATTCTATGAATGATTGACATTGCTAAGTTACCTGTTCAAGTCTGTTCTCTGAATTCTTCTGTTATTAACTTATCTGATATATTATCCTAACTGCTAATTCTAATCATTGCATACATCAATATTTGAATCATGTTCCTAGGGTGCTATCACCTGTTTTTTAACAAGTGAAAAGGAGTTCTGTAAAATTAATTTGATTGTTTTAAATTAGGTTCTGTGATTTCTATCATTCTGACTGAATTTAGATGTTATGCCATAACAAATTAATTTACTTATATATTTTGTGATGGTTTATTCTTAGCAATTCATTTTAGTTATGTCAGTGTCACAGTTGATATTCAGAACATACCTTTCTGCTCTCACTCCCTGTCTCGATAATAGGTGATTCCTAAACAATAGGTCCATTTGTTGACATAACAGGATGTCAGAGACTGTGCTGATCTAATTAGAATGTGAGATGTTGCCACCTGCCAAGGTCTAATTAGAATTTTCCTTTGTTGTAAGTGGGAATGTTTATACCTCATTTACATATCAATGAGATTTACATGAGAGACCTGGAGACAAACAGTGTGAGAATATATTTTGGTCATCCCGGGAACTATTGAAGAGAGATGGGGAGGAATGACTATAAATAGGCAGTATCAGCCCAGTGTTAGTGAGTTGGTGGCTGGAGAGCTGGAAGGATGGAACAGTAAGAATGATCAGGAGGGAAAGAGATAGAAGGAGAAACATACACAGTGGGCTTAATTGTTCTGGCTGCACTCCTTGGTGTCATTGATCTCTAAAATGGGTCTGCTCTCTGTGGACAAAGAAGGGTGGCCCCAATGGAGAACCACAAAATACAATTGGTATCAAATATAATTCCTTCCTTCTGCATATAACTGCAAAATATACATGAACTGCCCAGTAACGTAACATGGCGTACACTCGCAAGATTGTACGCTTCTGTTCTTAAGGAACATAGTACGGCTATTGTGTTATAAAGTTAGTTATCTAGTTAACTCCGTGCAATTCACTGTTTATGTTTGCATATTGTCTACCTAGTGGTTTCTGAAAATTAGGCAGTTGGGAGCCATAGATAATGTGGGCTTATTGTTTAATCAATGGGACTTAACAAGCTTTCCAGATTGTGTGGGTTGGAAGGCAATTTGATGATGTTCTCACTGAGCCCTATTAACTTGGGACAGATAAGAAAAGTATAGCCCCAAGTCAGCCCAGAATATATTGGCACAATAGAGTTCACTATAGGGAATATTACTACAGCATGGTATAAAACTAGGGTGCATACTGTCTGAGAGTGTGCTACTTAATTGGAAGGCTGAGCAGGAATTCTGGTTCTGTCAGTCTGTTCTTTCCATATTTGGTCTAACCGGCCATGTGAGACGATATGCCAGACTGTGACACATGGAGCTATTCCCTATTGTGACTCAGAATAATAGACTTCGTCACTACCTCAAATCACTGTCAGGGACTGTTTGGCTGCTACATCCCACTAAGTCATACAGAGCGGTTATACAGACATTTTAGCGGACATTTCCCTGTGCCTTATGTTAGCTTTGGCTGAAAACTGGAACTTTTTACTGTATTGTGTGAATTTTAAAAATAGGATGTTGCTTTTTTAAAAAAAAATAGGTCAAGGGAAAGATTGGGTGAAAAGGGATCCAATTTATTTTTCTAAATTTGACATTTCTAAGGCTGATTATTTTCTTGGTGCCTCCTTAATAAAATACCCTCAGATGTAGACTTGTCTGCTTCTCAGAGTATCTGTTGTGTCTCCTGCTGTCACATGGTCATCTCATCTTGACTATCCCAGTGCTTTCTTAAATTTAATATTTCTAGACCGAAATAATCCCCTCCCCTCCAGGACACCCTTGCCCCCCCTCTCTCTTTCTGTTAATAACACTACCCTCCTTTCTGTCCCTAAAATCTGCTGCCTAGGGGGTCATCCTCGACTCTTCTCTTTACTTCAAACCCCACATACTTTCACTCTCAAAATCCTGCTACTTCCACCTCTGGAATATATCCAAGATCCAGGTCTTTCTCACATGGGAGCCATCAAAACTCGTATTCGCTTCCTTGTAATCTCTTGCCTTGATTACTATAGCCTTTTTCACTTTGGCCTATCCAACTCCAACCTTCCCCCTCTTAAATCTACCCTCAATGCTGCTTCACAACTGTTTTCTCTCTCCCTCTGCACTATCTCTGATGCCCTCTCCGCCAGTCCCTACATTGATTCCTTGAAGCCTGCAGAATTAAATTCTAAACTCCTAAAATACAAATCTCTCATCCAATACTTGTGGCTGCTCTGCCAGTGACTGCCACCTCACTACTTCACTGAATACCTCTTCCTACTGCTGCCTCCAGGACTTCACCTGGGCTGCTCCCCAGTTGTGAAATGATCTCCCATGTCCTAATAGATTAATCTCTACTCTCCAAAGCTTTAAACATGCCCTTAAGACTAATTTGTTCATTGAAGCCTATCAGCCCTCCTTCTAACTCCCATTTATTGTCTACCATCTCCATTCCCCCACTCGGAACCACCCTATTTATTTCTTCCTTCTTCCTTTAGGACGTAATTTCTCATGTGGAGGGATTTCTTTCCTCGTGTACTCTTTCTACTATTCCATCAGTCTCGCTACCTCTTGGCATGCTTCCTTAGCCCTGTTCTCTTGAGTTCAGGCTTACTGCACATTGGACATTACAATAACTCTCACTTCCTGTCTTGTAAATAATTTTATCTACATTACCCTGTTATCTGTTTGTGTTTGTTTATTCAACATGTCAGGTCTTTATATTTTTTTCATTTAATATGTATTATGTAATGGGCTAAAGATCAATGCTGACTGTATATGTCAAGTACGGTGCAGCAGATCTTTTATCGCACCTAAAAAATAAATAATAATATGATGTATATTTTCTTATACTGAGCTAATAATTATTGGCAGTAAGACCCTGGGCTAGATTTACTATCAGGCGTGTTTGTAAACCCGCCGACTTTCGGCGGATTTGGCGGCGGTTTAGCCATCGCCGGATTTACTAAGGCTAAACCCGCCGTCCAAACGGCCAGAAATTATGTTTCCAAACCCGCCTCTGTATAAAGCGCCATGACGGTTTCAACAATGTTCAACATACAAACAGCCGGATTTACTATTAGGGGGTTTATAAAGCCGCCGGAAAACCGCCATTCAATAGACCAAAATGAAAGCGCTGCTTGTGAGCGGCGAGATTGCTCAGTGTGCTGTTTGAACTATTTAGCCATTTTTCACATAAGAGAAAGAGCCATTTTGTGCAAAGTTTCCTCCTTTAGGATTGTATATGGGTGTCAGAGATGACCTTAATGGGTCCTTTCTCCTGAACTCCAGCTGCTATACCTTGTGGGTATCGATCGATAGAGAAACAGACAACTTCAGATGTTTAGGCTGAAAATGATTCTGATTCTGACCAGCCCTAAGTCAGAGTAGCTTTATTTATGCATAGTTTCACAGACAAAAGAAGATAAGGAATCCAAGGTTTCTGAAGGCATCCTGTTCAGGTCAGCAGTTTGTAGACAGGATGTACAGCAGGTATCTTATCTCAGTCACGTAGGCCTCAAATGGGGGTCGTGGGCTCCCTGTACTGAAACTGCTGGATGTGCACATTCTTGAGAAGAGACATATTGAAGAAAAGATAAGAATGTGAGGCAAAGTTCATTAGGGAATAGTAATTATACAAAATGCATTACTTTAAGAAGTTCATAAAATGTATATCTCTCACATAAACCCCTCTTTTTATCATTTTTATAATTGCCCTGCCTATCCTTTTGGTGTGCATGAAGCACTCCTGCACCCGACCTACTTCATTCAATTCAATGGAACCTCTGATAGGCCCTTAGAGGATGGTAAAGATACATTCAATCAGGTCTATGGTTCATGTACACCTAATTCTTAAAAATAATAAAAAAAGAAAATGGGAAAGACTGAGGGGGGGAGAGTACAAAAGAGCCTTAAAGCTCAGAGAGGGCAAGATAAACATCTGATACCGGTTTGGGCTTTACATGTCTTTTAAGAGACTTTTTATTCAGAATGAGATCATTTTTGCACCTTTTTAAACAGCATTGGAAAAAACATAAGCTTAGTTTAAAAATGACATATAGCAACAACAATAAAGCGAATATCTTAGCTATCCATATTAAAATGCCTGAAATCCATGCGAAAATACCTTTGCCCCAATTACTAGGATTTAACCATGAGAAGGCTGATGTCCACCAGCCATCATTAACCGTATCGGGGTCAAAATTCTCTTTCCTGAATTTCTCCTTCATTTCCTTGGCTTCTGTCATGTACCTGTCTATTACTTCTTCTGGATTATCAGTGTCATTTGTTACAAAGTTACAACAATGTGTTCCGTATTCTGTTTCTAGGGTCAAACAGTACCCTCCTGACTGAGCAGTGATGTAGTCTAATACAAGTTGATGTTGTATTAACTGGGTTTTCATCGCCTGCAGTTCTTTTCCAACATACCTAAAGGATTTGTCATAAATTTCCGTTATGTTATCTAAAAGTCCTGCAACCTTTAATATCATATTATAGTTTGCCATGTACCCCATTGTTCCTATTGAAACGATGTTGCCAAATCCAATGCCCACATTATGCCCTTTGGACTTTGCTATGAGAGGGATATGTTCAGTATCTATTGTCTTAATTTCCCTTTTCTCAAGTCTATGGTCCTTTTTATTCCTGAATACTCCTTTGAGGTCATCATGGGTCATGACATAGAATTCAGGAACCAATCTGGCCAAGTAGCATACCCCTATGGAATTTGGGGGGAGCCACCTGTAGGCATTGCGTCCACATACATAATAAACATCATCTGGTAAAAGGTAGGGGATATCATAAAACAGGCAATATGTAGATACCTGTTGTCCTAAGTGACATGAAGTGTCATTTTCTGCTCTGTCATTGTCAAAGGCAGGCAGTGTGCCGTTCCAGGTGAGATTATATTTGTCATATTGACATTTTATACACTCCTGACTCTTTAATAAAATAGTACCTTTTCCGGATTCCATCTTCACTGTTTGGTTGCATTCAGAATTACAGTGTGATAGATAAGGTTGGGTGAAATTCACTATAACTTGACAGCGTGATTTAGGGACAGACCCTAAAGGGAAACTCTTATTTTGGTAACTAATGCGTATTTGGCCATATGGGGTCCATATTGACTCATTTATAGCCCTATTGGATTCTATTCCCTTATTGAAACAATATTTTGGTCTGACTCCATTCGTGCCTAGTTTTACTACTGGGTATCTGGTGGTTTTATACTTGTGGCTGACCATGCGTCCACATGAGAAGTTTCCCTCTCTCATTTTAGTCAGCTCTTCGCTACTCAAAGGTATGGGAACCAGGGCTATATTTTTACTGATGGTAGGAGTACGAGAACATACCCAGCAGTTGCTGATATTGGTTATTTGACTGATGGCGTTGTGCAAGTGTGCTATAACATTTTCTGGTTCTTCTAAATTAGAAAAGGCTGTAGGGAAACATAGAAAAAGAACAATTCTTAACAGGACCTTACTCCCCTTCATGGTTTATCCTGGGTCACCGTAGCCTTTTTACAGTGGCTGGCGTGTATCCAAGGATCCTTTCCTTCAAGTTTCACGGAAGTGGGTGTAGTCAACAGAACTTGATATGGCCCCTCAAATCGTGGTTCCAGAGACCTCCTCACGTGTCTTTTTACGAAGACGTAATCTCCTGGCACCAGGGCATGTGTTCCAGTGCAATCCTCTGGATCTGGGATTGAAGAGAAAACTCGAGAATGTATGTTAGTGAGGGACTTCTGTAGTTCTTTCACATAACTAGTCAGTTCACCTTGGTGTTTCACTAGAGATTGTGGAAAATAACACCCTGTCTTTGGCGGCCCCCCAAACAGTATTTCATAGGGGCTCAGCTTGTGTTTCTTATTAGGTGTTGTCCTGACTGAGTATAGGGCGAGGGGAAGGCATTGCAGCCAGGGCATCCCTGTGCTTTTCATGGCTTTCTGTATTTTGAGCTTGAGAGTGCCATTTAGCCTTTCTACCTTGCCACTACTCTGCGGGTGGTAGGGGGTATGGAATGCTTGAGCAATCCCCAAGTCTGACATGATAGATGTCATCACTTCTCCTGTAAAAGTAGTACCTCTGTCTGATTCAATCACCTCTGGAACCCCGTATCTACATACTACCTCAGATAGCAGCTTCTTGGCTGTGTTTTTTGCTGTGGCTTTGGATATCCCCCAAGCTTCTGGCCAATTAGAGAATAGGTCAGTAGCTACTAGGACATATTCATATATTCCACATTTGGGTAGCTGAATGTAATCTATCTGTATGCGCTGAAAGGGGTAGAGGGGTTTAGGTGTCACCCTGGGAGGTACTGTTACTGTATGACCAGGGTTGTGTGTGTTACAGATGGCGCAGGCCTTTACCAGATTACTGGCAGCTGTGCTGAAGCCTGGCGCGATCCAGTGTCTGAATACAGTGTTAATTATTGCGTCTTTTGAGACATGGGAAGGCCCATGCACTAGAGCAGCCAGTGTAGGAAAAAGGACTCTAGGGAGACAGTGTCTGTCTGTTGTGGCCCATATGCCCTCTATGTGTTCCGCCCCCCTCTTTTTCCACTCCTCTCTTTCAGATACTGCTGCTTGCTTTTGTAGGATTTTTAGCATTTCCAGATCTATAGGGAGGGTGGGGGGTGCTGTGGACACTAAATAGTGTTGTACTAGCGGTAAGTCTGCTGCAGCTCTTGCAGCCTGGTCTGCTAGTCTGTTTCCTCTTACTTCCATAGTCTGCTCTCTGGTGTGTGCTTTTACCTTTATGACTGCCACTTCCTTGGGCAGTTCTAATGCAGCAAACAACCTCAAAATGATTTCTGCATTTTTAATGGGTTTACCATTAGAGGCCATAAAGTGTCTGTTCTTCCAAATACTTTGATAGTCATGTGCAACCCCAAAGGCATATCTGGAGTCAGTGTAAATGTTAGCTGTTCTCCCTTCTGCATACTGACATGCACTTATAAGTGCTTCTAATTCAGCTTGCTGTGCAGATTGACTTGGTGGGAGGGGTTGCTGGAGTACAATATCTGTTTCTGTTGTAACTGCATAACCTGTTTTGGGAGAGCCCTCCTCATAGTACCTAGACCCATCTACAAACAGGAGTAAATCAGGGTTGCTAAGAGATGTCTCTTTAACATCCCCGGGAGGTTTAGTTTCCAGATCCATTAAGGCTAGGCAGTCATGATCACAGAAAAAAGTTTTTAGTTGTGTTTCCTGTTTTGTCACAGTCTCAACACTCTCTGTATTGTCTGTGTCTTCAGCGTCTATACTGTTACTCCCCTCTTTTATATCCATGCAACTTGGGAACAATGTTGCTGGATTTAAAACTGTGCATCTTTTTAGTGTAACGTTTGAGGGTGTCAGTAGTGCTACTTCATATTTAGTTAATCTAGCCGCTGAGAAGTGTTTTGTTCTGGCTTGATTCAGTATTTCCATGACTGAGTGTGGTACCTGAATGGTGAGAGGGTGATCCAGCACTATGTCTGCAACTTTTTGTAGCAATAAAGCGGCTGCTGCTACTGCTTTTATACATGTTGGGGCTCCCACTATGACGGGGTCTAATTTTTGTGAGTAGTACCCCAATGGTCTTTGTCTACTCCCATGTTCTTGTGTTAGTACGCCATGAGCGTGCCCCTCTTGTTCATGGCAGAACAAGTTAAACGGTAGTTCATAGTTAGGTAGCCCAAGGGCTGGGGCGCTTGTGATTAAATCTTTGATCAGCTCAAAAGCTGCTTTTTGTTCTGCTGACAATGTGATTGTGCCAGTGGCATTACCCTTTGTGCCTGCATACAGGGGATCAAAGAGTTCTGAGGCATTTACCAACCATTCGCGGCAGTAGCCAGCGAGTCCTAGAAAAGCACGTAACTGTCTTACTGTAGTGGGGAGAGGGAAGTTTTGTATGGCTTCCCTCCTACTGTCCAGCAAGTGTTTAGCACCTGCTGAAATACAATGTCCCAAGAATTGAACTCGGGGCAAGGCAACCTGTAATTTTTCTTTTGACACTTTACAGCGTGCTTGTGCTAGAAACTGTAATAGGCTTTTTGTTTCTTG
Source organism: Mixophyes fleayi (assembly GCF_038048845.1). Taxonomy (NCBI): domain Eukaryota; kingdom Metazoa; phylum Chordata; class Amphibia; order Anura; family Limnodynastidae; genus Mixophyes; species Mixophyes fleayi. The sequence goes on along the minus strand of NC_134405.1, from coordinate 10,001,495 downwards.
TGTACATATGGTTTCTGTGTCAGCGCAGAGTAACAAATCATCTACATACTGAATTAGACATGTAGTTTCGTGAGCAGGTGTCCATGCAGACAAAACAGTGTGTAGTGCTTCAGAAAAGGCGGACGGTGAAATTGCAGCTCCCTGCGGTAACCTAGTCCAACAATACTGAGCATCATCTACAGTAAAGGCAGTACATTTCTGGCTATCAGGATGCAATGGTACAGAAAAAAATGCATTTGCCAAATCAATGACTGAAAACCTGGTAGATGAGGCTGGGATGTCATTAAGTAACACGTGAGGGTTTGGAACAATGGGAACATCTATTACCATTCGTTTATTAACCTCTCTTAGATCATGCACGAGTCTATATCGGACCGATCCATCGGCCGATCTTTTCCGTACGGGAAAGAGTGGGGAGCTCCAGGGGGACCTGCATTTTCTTAATACCCCTGCCTCCACATACTCTACAACCTGTTCATTGATGGCCCCCTTCTGTTCTCCTTTAAGGGAGTACTGTTTGTTTGAAATGGGGACCGTACCGTCCTTCAGTTTAATGTGGACGGGTGGTACTGAAAGCAGCCCAACATCAGTCTTTCCTTTTGACCAGAGGGTATCGGGCAAAGATTCAAACCCTTCTGGGAGTATTGGGGAATGTTTTACGTGTTCAGGGTCACCCACTTGATGTATCATAGTGAGTGCGGCTAGAACTTTAGAGTTCCTTAGTAAGGGGTCTGAGTTTTGTAAATAAACCTTTCCATCTGTATATTTTATTGATGCCTGTATTTTGGAAAGTATATCTGCTCCCAGCAAATTGACAGGGCAGTCAGTTGAGACCAGAAACTGTACGTCTATGGTCTCCGGTTCACCGGGGATTTGGACGGGGATAGGGATTGTCTCTTGCAACCTCACGGCAGTACCAGTGAGTCCTGTAGTGGTTATGGTATTGTCAGTGAGATAGGGTTCAATGTCAGGGGTGTGAATTATACATGAGCGGCTTGCTCCAGTGTCAAGCAAACAACGGGTTTCAATTTTTCCATCAAGTAACATATCAACAAAACTTTGAGGACCCGTTTCTTTTACAACCCCTGTGGACACTAGAATGCCAACTCCCTATTCTGATTTCTGCTCCTTTTTCTTCAACCATGCTTTGTATTTTAAACAATCCCTTTTCATGTGCCCCGTTTGTTTGCAAAAGAAGCAAGCTCCTGGAGCTGCCCGTGCATTAAACCCCTTTTTTTCATTTGTGGTTTGCACAATGTAAATGGGAGTCTTTTTCTTTCTTAATTCCTCCCTGTCTTCCATGGCTCGTAATATATCTAACAACACCTCTATTTCCAAACTTCCTGCCTCAGGTCTGGTTTTAAACAGGGACTCCCTCATTTCTTGTTTAAGACCCATCAGAAAGGTGGTTTTAAGTAGTTGTGTTTCTCGGGGCTCGGTAGTGCCAAAGCCCCCGTCTGTGTGATTGGTCAAACAACGGTCATACCACTTACGGCATTCTTCATTGTTTTCCTGTTTAAGGGGGGTGCCTACTGGGTCCTTACGCTGTTCTGCAGCTGCCCACACATTCATTTTGGTCAAGAATATATTTGAAGAGTCTACTGTTAAAGCGTTCTCTCCATCTGGGCAGGCAACCCCATCTGAGGCTTTTAAAACTGCGGCTCCACTTGGACCGATTATCACATTAGCCAATTCGTCCAAGTCTGACCAGGTGCAGTTATATATTCTGGTCATTCTCTTAAAATAAGCTAGACACTGTATGGGATATTTCCTGGGGTCAGGACACTTATCACAGATATCCCTTATTTCACTAGGGGTCCAAGGTCTATGTTGAGTAGTGGTACGTATCCTGACATCTGCACCACCATCACCTGGCCCTGGGCCCATTGTTGTGGAGGTGGTCAGCGGGAACATGCCTGGACTGGGCTGCGGTGGGTCACACCGCTGGTCTGTAGCTTCTTGCAGCCGACCACAAAATGGACATGCCTCAGAGTATGCTGGGACACATCGGTAACACTTTTTGCAAACGGTCCCATAAGGGAGGCCGACTTGTCTTTGTTCTTTGGGGAGTGTTTTATCTGGGTTATAAGGCGGGGGACCCACATGGACGGGAAATGTCCATTCCCCGTATCGTTCGGGCTGGCGTGTGGGTCTTTGTCTTAAACTGGGACCTGGCTGATTGCCGTGAATGGTCCCCAAATCTGGATATATCTTAGGACAGGGCAGAGGCGGAGGTGGAAGTGGCCAGGCAAAGTTATCTTGGGCATTATGGACTGGTGGTGCTAAAGGCCCTATATCATCAATATCACTTAAATCTGTCAACTGTAACATATCACAACAATCATTGCCATTCTCTAATTCTTCTGACATTTTACACCATGCAACACATCTGTCAAAATAACCTTTTTCTTTCAGTGTTTTCTCATTGTCTTTAATTAGTTGTTTCCAAAATGGAACTTTTAATGTACCGTTCTCAGACACCCCTGCGGCTTTGAACAGTTTTCTCATTCCTTTTGTGAAATCCTTGCCTTTATGCTTTCGCATATACTCTATGGGGTCTAGATCCCCGTACTTTTCGGATTTCTCTCCTGTCTTGAACCCTTTATTTCCCATACTGGGATTACCTTATGGTCCAATATATTTTGAATGAGAAAACTTTTATTTGTTCCTGTCTTGCTTTACAACAAGTTTGCAGCGGGTCTGCCTTTCTGAATGTTCCTAACTACTTTTACTAAAATCCAACAAAAAACACAATCAAATATACAACCAAGATTATTTGCAGGGTCAACTGTGTGATCTGACTGAGTTCTGTGGTGTTATTCATGTGTATGTATCAGGTGTATGGCATAGAGAAGACAATATATCAATACATGTAATAATACAAGACAGATTACACACAAGTACCTTGATACTCTTAATAGTATCCGTTGCCAGAGTTCAGGGATCTCCGTCAATCAGACTGCAGTACCCTCGAACTGGGATAATTCCCCCTCCACAGAGACAGCTCTAAGAGCAAAAATAAAGCTTTTTACTCACCAGCGCTGGATTAACGTCTGTCTGTCTGGAAAGGGAGAACCCCGTTGTCGGGAGGTCTGATGTATTGGAGATCCCGGCGACGAGTCCCCACTGAAACTGTCAGAGATGACCTTAATGGGTCCTTTCTCCTGAACTCCAGCTGCTATACCTTGTGGGTATCGATCGATAGAGAAACAGACAACTTCAGATGTTTAGGCTGAAAATGATTCTGATTCTGACCAGCCCTAAGTCAGAGTAGCTTTATTTATGCATAGTTTCACAGACAAAAGAAGATAAGGAATCCAAGGTTTCTGAAGGCATCCTGTTCAGGTCAGCAGTTTGTAGACAGGATGTACAGCAGGTGTCTTATCTCAGTCACGTAGGCCTCAAATGGGGGTCGTGGGCTCCCTGTACTGAAACTGCTGGATGTGCACATTCTTGAGAAGAGACATATTGAAGAAAAGATAAGAATGTGAGGCAAAGTTCATTAGGGAATAGTAATTATACAAAATGCATTACTTTAAGAAGTTCATAAAATGTATATCTCTCACAATGGGAAATGGGCAAACTGTCATGTAATTTGAGGGTACGTTTTGTTTTGTTTTTTTCACCCAGTATTATTGCATCCTATTTACTGATGTAAAGGTTTTTTTTTTGGTTTTCCAGTTGCAACAAATCCTCAAAAATACTGTTGTTTTTTCAAAATCAGGATGCACAATATGTCATTACATAGGTAACCCTTACTTTAATGGTAATGCAATCCAAAAGTTACAAGATCAAAAAGGTGTTTCTGCCTGAATAAATCACAGTCAATGACAGTCTAGCGGGCAGCAGTTAATCAGGGGTGGGTTTTTTGGAGAATGGCTTTTGCGGGGAATGTGGTGCATTCTGGACAGTGTATGTTTTCAGCTTTATACCTGATGGAGGCAGAAAGGCACCTGGAGGAGGATGTACAACAGTTGTCATCTGTTCCGCGGACTCTGCGCAGACCGAACACTCCACGTGCATTTAAAGTGCGTTCGAATCTGGAATCTTTGGCTGATGTGGACGTAGTAGCAATGTTTGTACTCATGTAAACCAGGTTCCTAGATAAATTTGGTGGGGTGCTTATGTATGCACCTGTTAAGGTGTCTGATATTATCCTGGCTGGCTGTCTGATACATAATCTAGCTTTACATCAACTTACCCCACCGATTATTGCAGTAGACAGTGAACAAGTAGGGGCCCGTGTCCCATTTGGTGATGTGCAGAGCACAGAGGGGGAGGCAGATTTGAGACCGTCTCATTACAAACTACTTTAAATGTAAGTGCATACTATAAAAAACATATATTGTTTTTTTTTTTTATGTCAGTGCAATGGTTTTTTTTATGGAATTTTTAAATAAAATTGGACCCTTTAAACAGAGGATAGTGTGTACTCCGGATGTTGTAATTGTGAAAATCCCTGGAAAGTGACAGTCAGAGGTCAATGTGTACGTGAAATTAGTGCATCGTTTTAAAGAAAACAGTATACTCTTGTTTAATGTGCAGAAAAGAAAGACTGATACCAATGAAATATAAGTGTATTTATTGCATTACAACACAATAAAATAAAAAGTATAACGCTTACACATACATAACAAAACTTTACCCAATAATACATTTTTTGCCCTAGCGCCGCCTTTTCGCTGGCATATCACTATGTTTTGCCCCACTCTCTACCCTCCCTCTCCCACCCCTGGTGCGAGCACCTCTCCTTGGAGGAGTGCTATGTGCCGATCTGCTTGGCGTACTAGCAGTACTGGTGGAGGCCGATGAAAAAGGTGCCGGCAAGCGGGCAATGAGTTCCTGCTGTAGTTGGCCTGCCAGCCGGATAACATTTGCATTCTCCTCGCGAACGGAGGAATGCAAGGCGTCCACAGCCCCAGTCATTTGGGCCAGCTGCACATTGGTTTGCTCCAAAGCGTTTGCAAGACGGTTTATTCCAGCAGGGATTTGGCTATTGGAGCGGTGTATCCGCCTCAACTGGCCCGCAATTTGGGACATGTGCCGAATTTGGATGTCCATAAACTAACGCTGCTGTACCTGAAAATTAGCTACGGATTGGGCCAATCCTCGCCCTGTATCCATCTGAGGAGCTGCAGCTTGTTGCTCGGATGACTGTTCCGGAGGGCTTGTTCCTGGCGCGTAGACACGGGGACATCTACCATCTCTAAAGTGATGACTGTGTCTCCTTGTGGGTCATCAGTAGGTGACATCTGCGCAGACTGGCGCTGGCCTTGCAGAGATGCTGAGGTTCCTGTGGTGAAATAACCAAGGTAAGTATATAGGAAATAACATGTTTGTAAATTGCATTCTGGTCAATGTACCCAAAAAAAAAAACCATTTAACAACTAAAGAATGGTTACCAATGTCTACCTTCAAGATTAGTTGTCCTCTGCGACCTGATGAAGGATGCTACTCATATGTTTTAGGAGTAAAATCTCATTTTGCCTATGCGTTACAGTGATGGGTTCAAAATGTCAATAATTTTTAATGCTAACATTGAGGGTGTTTGTATCAAAATGCTGCAAGACCGTGCTTTGGGGTAAGCGAATACTATTTTAGGTCTCCCTCTGTGTAGTACATGATGGGGGATATAGACTAAACTGCGAGTTTGAAAATGTGGCGATGTTGCCTATAGCAATCATATCATATAACAATCAGATTTTAGCAGACATTTTGAAGAACGCAATAAATAAATTATTTTTAAAATCTGATAGGTTGCTATAGGCAACATCTCTAGGTTTCCAAACCCTCAGTTTAGTAAATCTAGCCCTATGTTCTCATTGCAAACCATATAAAAATCACTAAATATAACATGGACTCCAACATTTGTACACAAAAACATCCAAGTCCATTATTTCTCCCCCAAACAGAGAACACGCACCTGCTTGCTCTTCAGAGCCAGAATCTCTTGCTGAAGGTGGAGGTGTAGACCTTTGACTGGGAGTAAACTGGCGTCCTGGCGAATCTGGATGTATGAGACAAAGCATACAATGTATTTGCAGCAAAAAGCAATTTACAAATAAAAATTTTTGGGAAAAAATGTGTTTGCAAATTTAAAAACAGTTCAAAAACAATTTTTTTCCCTTTACATACTGATTGTCTAAAAAAGGCACTTTTAAGAAAAAAAACATATTTTTTTTAAAAAAAAAACATGTTTAAAATAATAAAGGCACTTTTAAGAAAAAAAAACACTTTTAATATTGTTATCGTAAAAACGACAAATAACTCACCAACTCCTTGGCCAAACGAGGGTGAATCTGTGTCTTGCACATTAATTCCCTCCACAATTTCACGGGGCATTATCTGCCGCAGCTCCTCCTCATAACTGGTGTATTCAATGCGAAGAGGGGGGCCACCACCCGTGCGTCTTGTGGACCTCCTTTCCTGGGCCATCTTCTCTTTAAGCCTCCTCTTGATGTCTGAGAAGCGCTTGCGGCAGTGCGCCACTGTCCTCTTTAGTGGGCCCACCGCGTTCACAGCATCGCACACTCTCCCCCACAGTTGGTGACGCCGCCTTAGAGTAGTCCGGGCTGCCAGGTTCCCTAGGATGACCTCATAGCAGGGAACTATGTGGTGCACCAGAACACAATTTTCGTCGTGGGAGAATCGGACATTTCTCCCTGTCTTCATCTTCCTGCCCTCTCCTGACTCCTCAACCTCTCCCTCTCCCTCCTCTGCCCCCTCAACCTCCATCTCCCTCTCCTCAGCCTCTTCTCCCCTCCTATCTCTGGACATTTTTACACAGACACAAAAACACAAAACACAGAAGGACTGACAAACACAAAGGACAAACTACACTACCTACAGACACTCTCCACACAGGCACGCACAAGTAACACAGACAAAGGACAAGTCAAATACAAAAAATACAAGACAGAAAATAAAAGAGAAAATAAATGTACAAAACAGAAAAATAGCACAGGACTACTCACACTTCAATCAGATATCGCTCCACCAATCCACCAAACTCCAACTCTCACCAACTCTCAGCAAACCACTATCCTCCAAACTCCTCTCACAAAACTCCTCTAAACCCTATCAGAGAAAAAAGTGTCAGGCCAGTGGTTTATATAGGGCTTGTGATGTCAAATCTCCTGACTTTGAAAATAGCCAATAGTAACAGGCCAGGAGACAGGTGTAATTTTTTAAAAAAACCGCCTTTACACAAAAGCGCCGTCATTTCAAGCAAAAGCGCCATGTTCTATTCAAAGCCGCCGGCGGCTTTGAGCATTACATCCCACCGTTACATCGCCGGCGGCTTCAAAGTGAAGCTGAAATACGCCCATTAGTAAATCCGGCTGTTTGCAATGCAAACCCGCTGGAAAACCGCCGCAATGCATGGCGGCTTCAAGCTTCAAGCCGCCATGCATCACGCCTGTTAGTAAATCTAGCCACGTGTGTTCAAATTTCAGTATAGATAAAAAAAGACATAGCTGATATATTTGCTGTATTTTAATAATAATAACTTATCTTTTCAGTGTTTTTATTAGAATTTAAGTGAAAACCTAGAAAAGTCCAGATTTATACATATATTGCAAATGTATGGTAATGTTTATAAATATTCATGCATTGCTAAGTGAGCTATTCAACTCTGTTCTATGAACTCTGCTGACATTAACTTATCTGATATAGTATCCTAACGGCTATTTCTAATCATTGTGTACATAAATCTTTGAATCATGTTCCTGAGGGTGCTATCAGCTGCTTTTTAACAATTGAAAAAAAGTTTTCTATTCAGTAAAAATAATTTGATTGTTTTAAAGTGGGTTCTTTGATATATATAATTCTAGTTTAATCTAGATGAATATCATTAATAATCTGCCTTTACAAATTAATTTACTTATATATTTTGTTATGGTTTATTTTTAACAATGAATAATATTGATGTTAGTGTTACTATTGATATTCAGAACACACCTTTCTGCTCACACTCTCTGTCTAGATAATAGATTAATCCTAAACAATAGGTCCATTTGTTGACATAACAGGATGTCAGACTGCGCTGATCTAATTAAAATGCGAGATTTTACCACCTGCCAAGGTCTAACTAGAATTTTCCTTTGTAGTAAGTAGGAATGTTTATACCTCATTTACATATCAGTGAGATTTACATGAGAGACCTGGAGACAAACAGTCTGAGAACCTTCTGGTCATCCCGGGAACTATTGAAGAGAGATGGGGAGGAATGACTATAAATAGACAGTATCAGCCCAGTATTAGTGAGTTGGTGGCTGGAGAGCTGGAAGGATGGAACAGTAAGAATGATCAGGAGGGAAAGAGATAGAAGGAGAAATCTTCAGAGTAAGGTAATTATATTATACATAAGAATATACTGATATTTACAGAATTACAATTATTAGCATTCACTACTGTGCATTGTAAATTCTGTACTTTGTATTATCTATTAGTAAAAGTGTTATTGCAAGACAAAGCTGGGAAAACATGTGTTGAACTTTATATATCCTGATGATACATTGTACATTATATGTATCTGCTTTCTCCTATGGTTCTGGTGTAGCTAGATATAGAAAAACCTCTTTTGTATGAATAAAACTTTTTTGAAGAGAACTTTCAGCGAATTGTTTGAAGAAGACAACACATATTGATTAGAGCACATCACTGTTTATTTAAAATTGTTTGATAACACTACATTGTTTGGTGCTTTTGCTTGTGTGATACTTTGTAGATATACCTGGAGCAGTTGTCTAAGGAAAGAGCAGCCTCCTGTATGGTGTTATTTTATTTTATTTTTATTTGTTTATTATTATTATTTTGTAATCAGTCAGCGCCACAAAGTTTATTCTTGTGAAGATATATAGATATGTACTCACTGGTCACATTATTAGATACACATTTCTAGTACTGGGCAGGACCCCCCTTTAGGTTGCTGATGCATGATTTACTGACTATATATTACATTACTACAGAGTGTATAATTTGAATTTTTAATACTATTACTTCTTTAGTGTACTTGTTGTGAAACACCTACATCTAAAGATGTAAACTGTTAAATAATAGTGAGTCTGTGGTGAGTCTATTTAGTACAGATAAACCTTCACAGATTTAATTTAAGTATATATGTTTCTGTATCACTGCACAAAAATAAAATCAATGATTAATGTCTGAGTCATAATTATTAGTGTATAAAACATGTTTGTATTCCGTATCCAATATAACGTTACTATTGTTCAAGTAGTTTCATTAATGTAATGATTAGGCTGCTAAATCTTAACACTCTTTTTGCTTACAGGTGAATTAATGAGCAGGATTCCCATTAATAACAGAAGACATACTGGAAAGGTCCTTGTTCTCTGAGCATCTGAGTGTTCCAAAACATCTTACCTACAAGTCATTTATACTACAGTGATCAATTCTTACAGTAGCTAACTTCAAATTTGAAAAGGAGAAACTATCTACAATTAATTTGTTGTAAAACACATGATGGATCTAATAGGAGAGAAGCCCTATCTGTGCTCTGAATGTGACAAAACATTTTCATTTAAGTCAAAGCTTATTGTCCATCACAGGATTCACACAGGAGAGAAACCATTTAAATGCTCTGAATGTAGCAAGTGTTTTAGCCACAGGGCAAATCTTGTACAACATCAGATGATTCACACAGGAGAGAAACAATTTAAGTGTTCTGAATGTAGCGAATGTTTTACCCGGAAGTCAACTCTTGTAAGACATCAGATGATTCACACAGGAGAGAAACCATTTAATTGCTCTGAGTGTAGCAAATGTTTTACCCAGAAATCAAAGCTTATCGTACATCAGAGGACTCACACAGGAGAGAAACCATTTAAATGCTCTGCTTGTAGCAAATGTTTTACCTTGAAATCAAAGCTTATTGTACATCACATGATTCACGCAGGAGAGAAACCATTTAAATGCTCTGAATGTAGCAAATGTTTCACCCAAAAATCAAGTCTTGTTAGACATCAGAAGATTCACACAGGATATAAACCATAAAAGACTAGAGCAGTCTGGTTATTGGACTTGGGGACATCTTTTCACCTGGCATGGATTTCCTAATATGAGCTAGAGCTCTATACTACTAGTGGTAGACAATGACGATGTGGCAGCCCTTGCTGAGCTCTGTAATATACTGCTGTTCTGCTCATGCAGGTGCTATGACTAGTATAAGAAAGAAGTTTCTAACTAGTAGAGAGTTCCAGCAGCTCTTCTCAGTACTGTGATTACTTCTATGACAGACAGAGCTATAAGTACTGAACATTTCTACAATAACCCTGTACACTGCCCTGTTTCACATTACATGTTTCCCTCTTGGTCTATGTTATATATAACATAATCTTTCATAATCTCCATAATCTTTCTCTCATACCATTCTATTACTGTCTTTTCTATGTCTGTTATGACAACTATATACTCAGAAAGGGTTGTTTAGTAAATGTTAAATGTAAAATACTGGTTGCTGTATCCCATAACAACCAATCAGATCATCACATTCGCTGGTTTTATGACATCGGACTGTTAATAGCTGATATCAGGTTGCTATGGGTTACAGCACATCCTTGTTCTTCACACCATGTTATTAAATAAGTCCAACTGAGGACACATTGTTTCCCAAGGTACCATCAATTGTATTTTTTTATACTCTATAGTCATTGTCATCAGACAGCACTGACCTATATATAGACTGAATTTATAGACATTCCAGATTACTTGTAAAGGTCTTAAATAAGTATTTCTTTTATACTTTATAGTGATCCAAATCAGACAGCACTGACCTGTATATAGACTGAAGGACCATGATCACACAATATCTGTAATTACCATTTATGTTACTGGCAGCTGTTTCTATCACAATTGGGGCTAGATTGACTAAGCTGCGGGTTTGAAAAAGTGGGGATGTTGCCTATAGCAACCAATCAGATTCTAGCATTCATTTATTTAGTACTTTCTACAAAATGACAGCTAGAATCTGATTGGTTGCTATAGGCAACATCCTCACTTTTTCAAACCCGCAGCTTAGTAAATCTAGCCCCTGATGTTTAATAACATCTTACATTGATAAATGTGTAGATTATGTTTTTGATCGTGGATCTAATATCTATATTCAGTAGTATAGACTACTGTACACTCTGCTGCATTTTAGATGGTGGAACCAGGGGTGATAATTAGGTGGTCATCCATGCTGACAATATGACAACCAATAATGAAAACACAGCAAAGAACACATTGATAACATACAGCAAATGTATTAGCTATGTGTTCTTTCCCCTAAACTGAAATATAAACACAGGGTCTGATTCATCAAGGAACATAAATGCTGATTTTTTGCGTATAAACCGCAAATTTAATCTGCACATTCCCAGAACCGGACCATTCACAACTAAAAGCAGCAATGTTCAATTCATCTTCATACGCAAAGACACTTTCTACAGGTTACGATTTCTGGGAGTGAACGGGCAGGGAAGGAGTTTGCTCCTTATTCTATGTACAGTAAGGGGTGTCAAACACGAGCGCACGGAGCCACATCAGATTCAAGCTCTGGGAATTTCTCAGGTACTTGATTTTCAACTGTATCTCTTGCTCCAGCTACAGGACTAGTTTAGGTCCTGATTACTAGTGATGACAGTCTCATATGCATGATATAACATGTGTTTGTAATCAGGAGGAACTGTAAAAATGTATTTTATGTTCAGTAGACATTAAAAACATATAATAAATGAATTTCATTTGGGGAAAAAAATAAAAATACACTTTTTTAAAAACATTTTTATCATTAATGCCTATATTATTAACAGGTGACATAAATTGAATAGGTCTTTCAGATTGTTTAAATGTTGAACTCTGGAATCTGCAGAACTAATTACTGGGTGTTTTACATTAAAGCGCATATTGCTCTCAGCTTGCATGACTTGATGAATCAGGCACAGGGTCTTACTGACAATCAGCAATTGCTGAGTAAAAGAAAACATACCTAGTATTCCCTGCTAGCTGCTGTCTTTCCTTGTCTCCTGTCATCCAGAGGGACAACAACTCACAGTGTAAGTGTGGCTAATGAAGTAAACTTAACACACATCTATCCATTATATATATTGTCGAAGTCAGCAAATTGGATAAAGCCCTTTCAATTAATGTCGAGCAAACTTGGTTGTCTTTGTCTGAAAAGATGCGTACGGTACGCTACGGCGTACAAGGGCACACTACGGCGTGGAAGGGCGTACGCAGCTACTACACATGGCAGCAACAGTAATTGGTCTTTTACCATACATTCGCACAAACACGCATACTTCTAAAATAGTACACATTAATAGTAGTTGCAACACATAGTCATTTATGTTGGAATATTGTAGTATTTATGTTATATATTATATGTTATATGCACATTAGTGAAATATATGGAACAGGTTGAAGGAATCATATCATATGTGGTATCATAATAAACCTTTTAACATTTTTTACTGTTTGGTTCACTCTGCGAAGGAATCGCAGAGTGCATACACGAGTTATGAATGATAGGGAATTATGAACTACTTAAGACTAAGGAATCTTGGCGGGAAGAGCAGAGTATACCCCCTGGAGAGATGACCCCCTCCTTTGGATTCTTTAGTATGAAGTAGCCAATGATGACGACCCCTGAGACCTTCCTGAAACCTGGACCAATAGAAGCAAGCTATACCATCTCCATTGTATTACTGTAATTCTGTGTGCATATAAGCAGCAGCTTCTCATCCAGTGTTCAGACATCTTGTCCCCAGACTTCAGGATTGAATGACTACACTGGATCCAGAGCGCCTGCGATAAGTAACGGCTGTATTTATTATCACTTCGCTTGAACATATTATACTACCTTTTGCGAATAAATCTTTGTGCGTTGGAAACACAAATCGAGACTCGGCAATCGTTATTGGTTAGCGACAATACGTACATAACAATATATTAATATATATATATATATATATATATATATATATACATATCCATCAGCTCCAATACCGTCAGACCACCTCCAGGGCATCGCATAAAATTACTGTCCTACTTGAGCTGCATTATTTGCATGAAAATTTTTTAAATAAATAATAACTATTCTGTACCCACCACTCCCATATAGCAAGGCCCATTATGGACAACCTTCCCATAGATCATTCCCATTTTATGGACACATTATGGCGGATTTTCTTATCATTTCATTTCATTAACGTCCCACAACAATACTGAATGCGGTTGGATTAATCACTGCTTCTAATTTGATCTTTAGCTCTCGATATTGAAGCCTCCATCACAGACTTATTTCATTTTAATACTTCTGACGACATTCCTCATCTTCATCATCATTGTTTATATATAGTTCACCACAGATTCCATAATGCTGGACAATCAGCTTACAAATATAACACACATATTACAGATATGACAAACATGAATATAATAAACATATTAACATATACATAAATACAATTAAGTATAACAACATGTACATGGATACTCATGAGCTGGCATAAGGCTAGTATGGATACATGTATGAGTTATATGTGTGTGAGTGAACAAACAACAGAAGACTTTGCCATATCAGAGTCATATGAGACTGACAGACATGAGGTTTACGGAATAGAGGACTCTGCCCATGATAGCTTACATTCTAGAGAGAGGGAGTAATGAGAGACAGTTGATGCAGATAGGACATGAGTGAATGAGGTCGACAGAGGAAATAGTTGGAGTGGACATGATGGTCTAGGAGGGAGTGCGGTAGGCAAGCTTGAAGAGATGAGTTTTGAAAGGAATTTCATTGGTTGGAAGCATATTGGGAGAAGTCTTAGAGATTGGATTGGAAAAAGGTTTAAAGAGCGGGAGAGAGGGGAAGATCAGAAGTAGAGCACTGTGGTTGAGCTGAGGTCTATCTCTTGATGTGGTCAGAGATGTTTGGAGGGGAAGAGTTTATCATGACAATCGGTTCTTACCACCAGAAATAGTCTGAGAAGTACACAAAGCTACATTTGAGGTCTCTCACAAGGACAGCATCAATGCCCTAGAACAATTTCAACCTTAAAAATGTCAAATTTAGGGAACCAAATTGGATCACTGCTCATCCAGTCCTTCTCCTGACCTATTTTTAACAAACGTTAACATTAAAAATACACAGTAGCACTTCTATGATAAAGCAGTCCAAGCTTACTTCTTGTGAGTCAACAAGCTTAGATAACAGAACGTTGCAGAAACTTCGATTCATCAAATTCCAACAAGGCATACTTAGTGACCTCATAAAATAATTTTTGAATTTTGAGACTTTTAATCGTCGCTGTACAATTTACCTGTAATATGGATATTAGTAGTCACCTTGGCTTTATATATCTTATAAAAAAGTATTATGCTTCCATTGTGCCACAATCCTCTAGCTGCACCCTCTAGTGGTCACTCACATTTATGTCATAATGACACTCTTCACATTATATGAGGGCTGTCAGCTACTTTTGGTTGCTTTCATATGCTTCACTTATGGGTTCTTCGCTCTGTTAGATTTGCCATTTATGCCCTTTCATGGCCACTTTGTTTCTAAAATTATTATTCTTTATTTATAAGGCACCACAGGAGTTCTGTAGTGTTGCTACATTTGGACTATGTTTGGGTGAGGGGGATAGAAAAGCAAATTATTTGGATACACAAATATGATGGTGCTGGCAGCAAAATACTGCAAGTTAGTGCTCTTGGGTAAGCTATTACTATTTTAGCTCTCCCTCTGTGTAGTACATGATGTTTTCATTGCAAACCATATAAAAATCAAGATATATAACATGTACACCAACATTTGCACATAAAAACATCTAACACCATTGTTTCTCCCCCAAACAGACTACACGTACCTGCTTGTTCTTCAGGGGCACAATCCCTCACAGAAGGTGGAGGAGTAGACCTTGGATTCAGAGTGGAGTACAAATTGCAAATAACTCACCAGCTGGTTGGCCAAATGAAGGTGCATCTGTATCCTGCACATTGACCCCCTCTACAATTTCCCGGGGCAGTATCTCCTGAAGCTTCTCCTCATATGTAGTGTATTCCACACAAAGTGGGGGTCCACCACATGCTCCTTTTGCTGCCTTCCTTTCCTTAGCCATTTTTTCCTTAAGTCTCCTCTTTATATATGAAAATCTTTTGCGGCAGTGAGCCACTGACCGTTTTAATGGCCGCACCGCGTTCACGGCCTCACATATTTAACCCCATAATTGATGACGCCGCCTGAGCGGAGTCGGGCTGCCAGGTTCCCTAAAATTATTTCATAGCAGGGAACAATATTGTGCACTAATAGACAATTCTAGTCATGAGAAAATCTCACATTCCTTCATGACTTGGTCTTCCTGCTCTGTCCTGTCTCCTCTAACCCTTCCTCACCTTCCTCTGTCCCCTCCAGCTCCATCTCCCTCTCCTCTTCCTCTGCCCCCCTCCTATCTCTGGCCATAATGTCCAGTAAGATACAAAAAACAAGTAACACAGAGTACTGACAAACACTAAGGACAAAGTAGACTAACTACTGAAACACTCACAACACACTCACACACAAGTAACAGAGACAAAGGACTAGACAAATACAATAAATACAAGACAGAAATTAAATCAGAAAATAAAGGCACAATACTGTAAAAGAACACAGGACTACTTACACTCTAATCAGAAATCGCAGCACGAGACCACTCAAAACCAACTCTCACAATCCTAAATCCTCCAAGCTCCTATCTCTTTTCTCCTCAAAACCCTATCGAAGAAAAAGTGGCAGGCAAGTGATTTATATAGGGCTTGTAATGTCAAATCTCCTGACTTTGAAAGTAGCCAATAGTAAAAGGCCATGATACAGGTGCTTTTTTCAAAAAACCCGCCATCACACGTCACTAACAGAGAACAGCTCAGAATACCTAAAAGATGACATGGTTTAGGGGCAAAGATAGTATTAAAGTAATTCTTTCGTTTTCAAATAAGCATTACATAGGCGATTGTATTGTGTTTCTAACGCACGGAGTGATTTATTTTAGCAGATGTAAAAAGTTAACAGTTTAATACATTATTATAATATAATCAACAGTACAGTACAGCCAATACCAAAAAGATACATACATACCCAGGGCCGGATTTACCGCTAGGCAACCTAGGCACCTGCCTAGGGCCTAGCGGCTCTCGGGGGGCACAGCTGGGGGGGACAGGAGTAATTTTTTTAAAAAAATAAAAATAAATAAATTTCGGCCCCTCCCCCGACTCGCGGCACCCCCCCCCCCGGGTGCCGCGAATCGGGGGAATGGGGGTCGGGTGCCGCGAATCGGGGGAGGTGGGGTCGGGTGCCGCGAATCGGGTACCGGCAGCCTCTTCTCCTCTCAGTGTCTCAGTGATAGAGAGAGGAGGAGAGGCTGCCGGGACCCGACGAGCGATCACATGACTCTTTTTTTTTTTTTTTAAAATCTGGACTGACCGAGGAGGAGCAGCGCACCGGAGAAGAAAGGCAATAGAAAGGTAAGTAATACAACGAAGGGACAGAGGTGGTGATTGGCACAGAAGTGGTGATGGTGATTGGCACAGAAGTGCTGATGGTGAAGGGGCACAGAGGTGGTGATGGTGAAGGGGCACAGAATTGGTGATAGTGATTGGCACAGAGGTGGTGACGGTGAAGGGCACAGAGGTGGTGATGGTGAAAGGGCACAGAATTGGTGATGGTGATTGGCACAGAGGTGGTGATGGGCACAGAGGTGGTGATAGGCACAGAGGTGGTGATGGTGAAGGGCACAGAGGTGGTGATGGTGAAGGGCACAGAGGTGGTGATGGTGAAGAGGCACAGAAGTGGTGATGGTGAAGGGCACAGAAGTGGTGATGGTGATGGGCACAGAGGTGGTGATGGTGAAGAGGTGGTGATAGGCACAGAGGTGGTGATGGTGAAGGGCACAGAGGTGGTGATGGTGAAGGGCACAGAGGTGGTGATGGTGAAGAGGCACAGAAGTGGTGATGGTGAAGGGCACAGAATTGGTGATGGTGATGGGCACAGAGGTGGTGATGGTGAAGAGGCACAGAGGTGGTGATGGTGATTGGCACAGAAGTGGTGATGGTGAAGGGCACAGAAGTGGTAATGATGAAGAGCACAGAGGTGGTGAAGGGCACAGAGGTGGTGATGGTGATTGGCACAGAGGTGATGATGGTGATTGGCACAGAGGTGGTGATGGTGATGGGCACAGAGGTGATGGTGAAAGGGCACATGTGATATTGTGAAGGGGCAAAAGTGACAATGAAGGGGCACAGTGTGATTATAGAGGGACAAAAGTGACAAGAGCACATACTTGGATTTATGCGTATTATTTTTGCAAACAACTTAAGTAAGTATTTCTGCCCTGACTTCAATATTTATTAAGTTGTTTTGACCCTACTACTTAAAAAAACGGGACTGCTTGGTAATTATTTAGGGGTGCCTTTTTCTGCAGCAGGTTGGCCTTGCTCTTTTCACATGTTAGGTACGCCCCCAAAGATGCAAGCCACGCCCTCACCTCCTTTGGAGGTGGCACATGCTTTCATATCTACTTAACTAAAGGGGTATATGGTAGGCTGCAAAAATATAGTGCTATGGATTGTTTCAGGGAGGGGGCCCAAAAACAGTATCCTGCCTAGGGCCCTATGAGGTCTAAATCCGGCTCTGTACATACCGCTGCGATGCACTGCGTTAACCATGGGCACCAGTGGACAGTGATTCACCCTTGAATACTGTGATCAGTGAAGACTGAGGCTGGTGGGGGTGCAGCTATGATTATATATACAGTCAGTGTTACACAGTGAAAAAAAGAGATGACGTAGCTTGCTTCTATAGGTCCAGACAAGGGTGGTTCCAGGGAAAACAGGTCATAGGCTAGTTCAGGCTAAGGAATCCAAAGGTGGGGGTCATCTCTCCAGGGGATGTGCTCCAGTTACAATGAGTTAATTAGCATTTCACATTCTGATATCAATTTAGCTATTTATTACATAACATCGATAACTAGAGTATGCAATATGCGATCTCTTCGGCGATGGAACCGGACAGCTGCTGATGAATAGGGGATTAGTATGAGATCAGACATGACACATTTCCCATAACCTGAACCTTAGATAACACTAAAGTGTACATATAATCATAGTATATAAACTAATAATGGAACAGTTGTCTAAGGAAAGAGTAGCCTCCTGTATGGTGTTAATTTATTTGATTTGTATTTGTCTTTCACTTAATATTGGGTAATCAGTTAGTGCCACAAAGTTTATTCTTGTGAATATATATATATATAGATATGCACTCAGTGGTCACTTTATTAGATATGACTTTCTAGTACTGGGTAGGTCCCCCTTTTAAGTTGCTGCCACATGATTTACTGACTATATTTTACATTACTCCAGAGTGTCTAATTTTTAACACTTGTTCTTCTTTAGTGTACTTGTTGTGAATTTTATTCACTGGAAAAACACCTACATCTAAAGATGTAAATTGTTAAATAATAGTGAGTCTGTGGGGAGTGTATTTAGTACAGATAGGCCTTCACAGTTTTCATTTAAGTATGTATGTTTCTGTATCGCTGTACACAAAAAAAAACAATGGTCAATGTCTGAGTCATAGTTGTTAGTGTAAAAAACATTTTTGTATTCTGTATCCAATATAACATTACTATTATTCCAGTAGTTTCATTAATGTAATGATTAGGCTGCTAAATGTTAACATTCTTTTTGCTTACAGGTGAATTATTTAGCAGGATTCCCATTAATAACAGAATACATCTTGGGAAGGTCCTTGTTCTCTGAGCATCTCAGTGTTCCAAAAAAATTCACCTACAAGTCATATATACTACAGTGATCAATTCTTCTTTATAGCAGCTAACTTCATTTCTGAATGGGAGAAACTCTCTACAACTAATTTGTTGTCAAACACATGATGAATCTAAAAGGAGAGAATCCCTATCTGTGCTCTGAATGTGACAAAACATTTTCATGTAAGTCAAAACTGATTACACATCAGAGGATTCACACAGGGGACAAACCATTTAATTGCTCTGAGTGTAGCAAATGTTATACCCAGAAATCAAAGCTTATTGTACATCAGAGGATTCACACAGGAGAGAAACCATTTAAATGTTCTGAGTGTAGCAAGTGTTTTACCCAGAAGTCAGTTCTTGTAAGACATCAGTTGACTCACACAGGAGAGAAACCATTTAAATGTTCTGAGTGTAGCAAGTGCTTTAATGTGAAATCAAAGCTGGTCGAACATCAGAGGATTCACACAGGAGAGAAACCATTTAAATGTTCTGAGTGTAGTAAATGTTTTACTCAGAGATCAACTCTTCTAAAACATCAGATGATTCACACAGGAGAGAAACCATTTAAATGCTCTGAATGTTGCCAGTGTTTTTTCCACAAGTCAAATCTTGTTGTACATGAGATGATCCACACAGGAGAGAAACCATTTAAATGTTCTGAGTGTAGTAAATGTTTTACTCAGAGGTCAACTCTTCTAAAACATCAGATGACTCACACAGGACAGAAACCATTTAAATGGTCTGAATGTAAAGACCACAGTGAGCGTTAGTGATTGATGAGCTCGAAAAATTAATACACTTGCCAACTAGTATATTTCTGACTCGTTTCGTCGCCTCTTTCGGGCGGTTTCATCAGAGGTTGATGAAACCGCCCCCAAAGAGACTGATCTAATGTGAGCTAATTGAATATCTTTAGTGAGTTTGGATGTCTGTATTTTGCATTTTGCCTTTAGAAAATGTCACTTGCCTACACTAGGATCTATATATTGTGTTGTTAGATATGTATGACTATTTTATATTATTTAAAATTGTTATATATTAATAAAATCAATAGATTGGATTTTATACTACTTTTTTTATTTCAAACAGTGCTCTTCTTTTATTTTTATTCTAAGTTTTGACCTTTTTAGCAGTAACAGTATCTGCATATTGTTGTAGCTGCGGTTGGTGAAGCACCCTAAGGAAGTAATCCCGTTAGCGCCCTATGGGTTATTTTTTCTTTTTCTTCTATTTATGTTCATGCCTACACATAGTGATCTACATATAATTTCTTTAGAGCGCTGGACTATATTTTCTTTTGTTTGCACATACACAGTGGGCTTAATTGTTCTGGCTGCACTCCTTGGTGTCATTGATCTCTAAAATGAGTCTGCTCTCTGTGGACAAAGAAGGGTGGCCCCTATGGAGAGCCACAAAATACAATTGGTATCAAATATAATTCCTTCCTTCTGCATATAACTGCAAAATATACATGAACTGTGCAGTAACGTAACATGGCGTACACTCGCAAGATTGTACGCTTCTGTTCTTAAGGAACATAGTACGGCTATTGTGTTATAAAGTTAGTTATCTAGTTGACTCCGTGCAATTCACTGTTTATGTTTGCATATTGTCTACCTAGTAGTTTCTGAAAATTAGGCAGTTGGGAGCCATAGATAATGTGGGCTTATTGTTTAATCAATGGGCTTTCCAGATTGTGTGGGTTGGAAGGCAATTTGATTATGTTCTCACTGAGCCCTATTAACTTGGGACAGATAAGAAAAGTTTAGCCCCAAGTCAGCCCAGAATATATTGGCACCATAGAGTTTACTATAGGGAATATTACTACAGCAGGGTATAAAGCTAGGGTGCATACTGTCTGAGAGTGTGCTACTTCATTGGAAGGCTGAGCAGGAATTCTGGTTCTGTCAGTCTGTTCTTTCCATATTTGGTTTAACCGGCCATGTGAGACGATATGCCAGACTGTGAGACACAGAGCTATTCCCTATTGTGACTCAGAATAATAGACTTCGTCACTACCTCAAATCACTGTCAGGGACTGTTTGGCTGTTACATCCCACTAAGTCATACAGAGCGGTTATACAGACATTTTAGCGGACATTTCCCTGTGCCTTATGTTAGCTTTAGCTGAAAACTGGAACTTTTTACTGTATTGTGTGAATTTTAAAAATAGGATGTTGCTTTTTTAAAAAAAAATAGGTCAAGGGAAAGATTGGGTGAAAAGGGATCCAATTTATTTTTCTAAATTTGACATTTCTAAGGCTGATTATTTTCTTGGTGCCTCCTTAATAAAATACCCTCAGATGTAGACTTGTCTGCTTCTCAGAGTATCTGTTGTGTCTCCTGCTGTCACATGGTCATCTCATCTTGACTATCCCAGTGCTTTCTTAAACTTAATATTTCTAGACCGAAATAATCCCCTCCCCTCCAGGACACCCTTGCCCCCCCTCTCTCTTTCTGTTAATAACACTACCCTCCTTTCTGTCCCTGAAATCTGCTGCCTAGGGGTCATCCTCAACTCTTCTCTTTACTTCAAACCTCACATACTTTCACTCTCAAAATACTGCTTCTTCCACCTCTGGAATATATCCAAGATCCAGGTCTTTCTCACATGGGAGCCATCAAAACTCGTATTTGCTTCCTTGTAATCTCTTGCCTTGATTACTATAGCCTTTTTCACTCTGGCCTATCCAACTCCAACCTTCCCCCTCTTAAATTTACCCTCAATGCTGCTTCACAACTTATTTCTCTCTCCCTCTCTGACGCCCTCTCCGCCAGTCCCTACATTGATTCCTTGAAGCCTACAGAATTAAATTTTAAACTCCTAAAATACAAATCTCTCATCCGATACTTGTGGCTGCTCTGCCAGTGACTGCCACCTCACTACTTCACTGAATACCTCTTCCTACTGCTGCCTCCAGGACTTCACCTGGGCTGCTCCCCAGTTGTGAAATGATCTCCCATGTCCTATTAGATTAATCTCTACTCTCCAAAGCTTTAAACATGCCCTTAAGACTAATTTGTTCATTGAAGCCTATCAGCCCTCCTTCTAACTCCCATTTATTGTCTACCATCTCCATTCCCCCACTCGGAACCACCCTATTTATTTCTTCCTTCTTCCTTTAGGACGTAATTTCTCATGTGGAGGGATTTCTTTCCTTGTGTACTCTTTCTACTATTCCATCAGTCTCGCTACCTCTTGGCATGCTTCCTTAGCCCTGTTCTCTTGAGTTCAGGCTTACTGCACATTGGACATTACAATAACTCTCACTTCCTGTCTTGTAAATAATTTTATCTACATTACCCTGTTATCTGTTTGTGTTTGTTTATTCAATATGTCAGGTCTTTATATTTTTTTCATTTAATATGTATTATGTAATGGGCTAAAGATCAATGCTGACTGTATATGTCAAGTACGGTGCAGCAGACCTTTTATCGCACCTAAAAAATAAATAATAATTTGATGTATATTTTCTTATACTGAGCTAATAATTATTGGCAGTAAGACCCTGGGCTAGATTTACTATCAGGCGTGTTTGTAAACCCGCCGACTTTCGGCGGATGTGGCGGCGGTTTAGCCATCACCGGATTTACTAAGGCTAAACCCGCCGTCCAAACGGCCAGAAATTATGTTTCCAAACCCGCCTCTGTATAAAGCGCCATGACGGTTTCAACAATGTTCAACATACAAACAGCCGGATTTACTATTAGGGGGTTTATAAAGCCGCCGGAAAACCGCCATTCAATAGACCAAAATGAAAGCGCTGCTTGTGAGCAGCGAGATTGCTCAGTGTGCTGTTTGAACTATTTAGCCATTTTCAACATAAGAGAAAGAGCCATTTTGTGCAAAGTTTCCTCCTTTAGGATTGTATATGGGAAATGGGCAAACTGTCATGTAATTTGAGGGTAGTTTTTTTTTTTGTTTTTTTTCCACCCAGTATTATTGCATCCTATTTACTGATGTAAAGGTTTTTTTTTTGGTTTTCCAGTTGCAACAAATCCTCAAAAATACTGTTGTTTTTTCAAAATCAGGATGCACAATATGTCATTACATAGGTAACCCTTACTTTAATGGTAATGCAATCCAAAAGTTACAAGATCAAAAAGGTGTTTCTGCCTGAATAAATCACAGTCAGTGACAGTCTAGCGGCCAGCAGTTAATCGGGGGTGGGTTTTTTGGAGAATGGCTTTTGCGGGGAATGTGATGCATTCTGGACAGTGTATGTTTGCAGCTTTTTACCTGATGGAGGCAGAAAGGCGCCTGGAGGAGGATGTACAACAGTTGTCATCTGTTCCGCGGACCATGCGCAGACCGGCCACTCCACGTGCATTTAAAGTGCGTTTGAATCTGGAATCTTTGGCTGATGTGGACGTAGTACCAATGTTTGTACTCTTGTAAACCAGGTTCCTAGATAAATTTGGTGGGGTGCTTATGTATGCACCTGTAAAGGTGTCTGATATTATCCTGGCTTGCTGTCTGATACTTAATCTAGCTTTACATCAATTTACCCCACCGATTATTGCAGTAGACAGTGAACAAGTAGGGGCCCGTGTCCCATTTGGTGATGTGCAGAGCACAGAGGGGGAGGCAGATTTGAGACCGTCTTATTACAAACTACTTTAAATGTAAGTGCATACTATAAAAAACATATATTGTTGTTTTTTTTTATGTCAGTGCAATGTTTTTTTTTATAGAATTTTTTAATAAAATTGGACCCTTTAAACAGAGGATAGTGTGTACTCCGGATGTTGTAATTGTGAAAATCCCTGGAAAGGGACAGTCAGAGGTCAATGTGTACGTGAAATTAGTGCATCGTTTTAAAGAAAACAGTATACTCTTGTTTAATGTGCAGAAAAGAAAGACTGATACCAATGAAATATAACTGCATTTATTGCATTACAACACAATAAAAGAAAAAGTATAACGCTTACACATACATAACAAAACATTACCCAATAATACAATTTTTGCCCTAGCGCCGCCTTTTCGCTGGCATATCACTATGTTTTGCCCCACTCTCTACCCTCCCTCTCCCACCCCTGGTGCGAGCACCTCTCCTTGGAGGAGTGCTATGTGCCGATCTGCTTGGCGTACTAGCAGTACTGGTGGAGGCCGATGAAAAAGGTGCCGGCAAGCGGGCAATGAGTTCCTGCTGTAGTTGGCCTGCCAGCCGGATAACATTTGCATTACCCTCGCGAACGGAGGAATGCAAGGCGTCCACAGCCCCAGTCATTTGGGCCAGCTGCACATTGGTTTGCTCCAAAGCGTTTGCCAGACGGTTTATTCCAGCAGGGATTTGGCTATTGGAGCGGTGTATCCGCCTCAACTGGCCCGCAATTTGGGACATGTGCCGAGTTTGGCTGTCCATAAACTGACACTGCTGTACCTGAAAATTAGCTACGGATTGGGCCATTTCTCGCCCTGTATCCATCTGAGGAGCTGCAGCTTGTTGCTCGGATGACTGTTCCGGAGGGCTTGTTCCTGGCGCGTAGACACGGGGACATCTACCATCTCTAAAGTGATGACTGTGTCTCCTTGTGGGTCATCAGTAGGTGACATCTGCGCAGACTGGCGCTGGCCTTGCAGAGATGCTGAGGTTCCTGTGGTGAAATAACCAAGGTAAGTATATAGGAAATAACATGTTTGTAAATTGCATTCTGGTCAATGTACCCAAATAAAAAAACATTTAACAACTAAAGAATGGTTACCAATGTCTACCTTCAAGATTAGTTGTCCTCTGAGACCTGATGAAGGATGCTACTCATATGTTTTAGGAGTAAAATCTCATTTTGCCTATGCGTTACAGTGATGGGATCAAAATGTCAATAATTTTTAATGCTAACATTGAGGGTGTTTGTATCAAAATGCTGCAAGACCGTGCTTTGGGGTAAGGAATACTATTTTAGGTCTCCCTCTGTGTAGTACATGATGGGGGATATAGACTAAACTGCGAGTTTGAAAATGTGGCGATGTTGCCTATAGCAATCATATCATATAACAATCAGATTTTAGCTGACATTTTGAAGAACGCAATAAATTAATTATTTTTAAAATCTGATAGGTTGCTATAGGCAACATCTCTAGGTTTCCAAACCCTCAGTTTAGTAAATGTTGCCTTATGTTCTCATTGCAAACCATATAAAAATCACTAAATATAACATGGACACAAACATTTGTACACAAAAACATCCAAGTCCATTATTTCTCCCCCAAACAGAGAACACGCACCTGCTTGCTCTTCAGAGCCAGGATCTCTTGCTGAAGGTGGAGGTGTAGACCTTTGACTGGGAGTAAACTGGCGTCCTGGCGAATCTGGATGTATTAGACAAAGCATACAATGTATTTGCAGCAAAAAGCAATTTACAAATAATTTTTTTGGGGAAAAAATGTGTTTGCAAATTTAAAAACAGTTCAAAAACAATTTTTTACCCTTTACATACTGATTGTCTAAAAAAGGCACTTTTAATAAAAAAAACACATTTTTAAAAAAAAAACATGTTTAAAATAATAAAGGCACTTTTAAGAAAAAAAAAACACTTTTAATATTGTTATCGTAAAAAGGACAAATAACTCACCAACTCCTTGGCCAAACGAGGGTGAATCTGTGTCTTGCACATTAATTCCCTCCACAATTTCACGGGGCATTATCTGCCGCAGCTCCTCCTCATAACTGGTGTTAAATATGATTTTTTGTTAAGGCCTCATAAGGCCTTTGTTCAGCCATTTTATTGTAACTTGTATAGAAATATTATTTGCTAGAAGAGATTATTCATTTTTCTGTTAACTTGCAGTTTTGCAATATGTGAGCCTATGGCCTTGAAGTTGAACTAATAGAGAACACCTGAAGAATGTAACCAGTTATGAAAACAATAATGAGCTTCATATCCAGCTGGTAGTATGGGAGCTGTATCCATGGTGTTGCACATAGCATATCTCCAACTCCCCTTGAGATAAGAAATAATAGGCTCATCTGTCCTTAGAAGGGGGAGAAAAGTAAACACCTCAAGAATACGTGAGAAAGTTAATCAGTAGCGCTTCTCATAAACTAGTGGTATAAACTATTGTATGCATATGACGTAGGATTCATTTATTCAGTAGCCTATAAAAACCTGTATCTTTGTATCAATAAACTAGAGAATATTCTTTGCATACAGAACTTGGTCTGTGTCAATTCTCTCCAGCTGATTGAAGCGCTTCCAGATATACTTGACACCACAGGCTGACTTGGGTCAGAATTTTAGATTTAACAACTTGGAGGTCCCACCGAGATTCGCTGTCCAGCAGGCTACAAGACAGACAACGGAGGTTTCCCAGCACATTGAACCCCAACATCCGCGGTCAGTAGATTTCTACTCGTTGGTCTTCCTAGTCTGGGTCACCTCATGTCTGTCTGAGGCACCTGACACGCGAATTTGTGAGTCTCAAGTATCATCTGATTAATATAATACAGTATTAACCCAATTTGTTTACTGTAATTGTATTGTTGATTAGATTTTTGAAAGATGATTGAATTTTGAGTGCATGTGTTTGTACCTATGTATGATGTATAAAGCATAAAAGTCACATAAGACATTGATCAAAGAAGCATGTAATGGAATAGAGGGATTTAGAGAGTTATTGTTTTGAACATTGAGTGAACATTTTAGACACCATCCCCAGAGGTATATCAAAGAAGGGAGATTCTGTAATCTGCCCAAATTGTGTAAGAGAGATTTCCAAAAGACCTTCGTCCCAGATACTGTCAAAGAAGCTACTTAGCACGGACATCCAGTACAAGGAGTCCACAGAACGGGACGTCCAGTGCAAGGACAACCCACAGAAACTAGATAAGAGTCCCGATTTGGACTCAACAGAATACTGTCAATACGAGTAATATAGATAGTAAACAAATGACAGCAGCTCCCTCATAGATATGATGCACAAAGACTAAAGGAAATGGGGGAGTAGAAGGTCTGCAGGGAATTTTTCAAGAAAGCGGGGATAGCCAAAGATATGTGTGGATGGAGAAACAAAGGTGTTGCAAGTGGTAATGTGACAAGAACAAAGGGGTATTGAGATCAAACCCCAAGAGATTGTTTGAGGTGGCACAGGAAAGTTAAGAGATCTGAAAAGTCGAAATATATGTGGATATGCTAAATGCATCGGAAGCTGAATAATGAATCAAGTAGGTTGTATATTATAAATGTATGTTTGATCCTGTGCAGCTGAATAAGTGAAATGTGCCCCTCCCTTATTCTGTGTAAATGATTTCAGTGTGTTGAGATAAGAAGCACACTGTTTTTTGTTTTTTGACAATGTATGTAAAATTAAAAAAATGTGTCCGGAGTGCTGATTGATGATAACATGTTGAAGCTAACTTGTATTTAGTGTAATGCTGGGACTTGTAGTTCCACAGCAGTAGGCTGGAAGATGTCAGTTAAGTTTTCTTTCTCTGTATGTGAGTTTTGTCTCCGTCTTACTGCGTGTGAGAGAGATCCGTGATAATTCACATTGTTTGTTCTCTGTCTTAGTGCTCTATAAGGGAGATGTTTGATTTACTTTAAATCACAATGTTTGTCTGTCTTGTCCGTTTTTTACAAGAGACATGTTTCAAGGTTGAAAAAGTTGTACATTCATTGCTTAATGATAAGCTTTTAAAAAGATACAAAAGAAGTTTTAAAATGTTTGGTCCGATTGCACGGACAAGATTGTAAATAATGTACATTATCACTATAAGTACTAGTGTCAGAACAAAGCTGGCTGGGATCCAACAAGCCGTTTCTGTATTTGAACAAAATAATTTTGTTTCTGAAGTTCAGAAATATAGCTTTCTCTTTAATGAAGTTGAGAATTGTGGGAGTGAGCTTACATGCTGTTTTTATCTGTGTTAAAATGGCGCTGATGAATGTTCTCAGAAATCAGGAGGGTTTGTTATGCCTTTAAAGAAATGTTACGAGATAAAATGTCGTCTGTGAGCGAGACTTAAGTGAATATATTTTTACTTTGAACACGAAAATCACAGAATCTAGAAATATGTGTGAATATTTGGTCACGGGAGAGAGATTTTGTTGAGAAAATGTTGAGTGATTTACAGACACAATGTATTGTGTCTAACGAGAGTACTCTGATTTATGAGACAGTGCTGCTTTTAAAATGGTTGAATACTTGGAACCAAGATTCCAGATTGAATGTTTCTAAACCCGGAAATTTAATTAGTGTCATTTAAAAGGGCTGTACTAAGAGATGATAAGAAAGGAGTGGCTTTGAACACTCGCCCAGGTCTCGTCACTTTGACATTCTCTATTTGTGAAATTAGGGACTGCCCCTTTGAGGAAATCAAGGCATGGAACGCATAGCGTCACAGTTAAGCTTTTAGCAGCTGTTCACTGGTTACCTGATAACAGTATACACGCATGTTACAGTTACAGTAATTCCTAGTAAATAAATGTTAATCTCTATGCAAAAGTTTTTTTTATTCACAGGTCTCCAGCTGCAAAGACCCATTAGGCAATCCAGATTGCATTGATTTAACTTCCAATGCACCATCTTTGCACCACAACAAACATAAGTATAAACTAATGAAGGATTTAAATAACGTAAACTCTTCTGAGTAATGATTACCTTGTTTTGGAAGAGATATTAGAGTTTATGTGCTATTCGCATAGCAAATGCATGAACTAGGTGGTTTTTCTGTATGTGCAGAAAGCAAAAGGTTTTTATTTGTATCCTCATTACAGTTTTGAGTAAATCAGTGTTTGTAAAGACATTTACTGCCCTTATTTACTGTGCTATAATTGTCATATACTGTAAATAATTCTCTTTATTGTGGGTATGGTAATGCATTGATGGGAATTCTATATTTTTACAGAAATGAAAAAGATTTAAGACTTTAAGAGCAATTGTATGTGCTCCTGCATTAGCACTTCTGGATCATAGCAAGCCATTTATACTCTCCTCTGAGCAGAACCAAATGTTTAACCAATTTTAAGCTGAAATAACTTCAGCGCCAGCACTGGCTTTGCCAGATTATGACAAGCCTTTCACATTATTTTGTTATGAAGTCAGTGCACATGTACAAGGAGTACTGACACAAATACATGGTCGCAAGCTAAGGTCACTTGCATACTACTCTGCTTTAGTGCTTGAAAAGAGTATAGATATTGTGCTAGGACACCCAGTTACCTTAACGGTATCGTACGTTGTGACAGAAACCAAGCACAAGCAAAACATTTGTTACCGGCCAGATTTACTAAGTATGAAGATATACAGCACAAAGGACATTCCCTCCTATTGTGAAATGAGTGACATATAACACTTGCCGAGCGCACTGTGTATTTTCTTCCTCCCTTTCCTTTTTTATTAGAAGAAAAAAAAAAAAAAAAAAAAAAAAGGAAGCACAAGAGGCCCCAGAGCCTCTCATGTTCACAGATATATGTTAAGACCTTCAGACAAGGGGAATCTGAGTAAACTGTATTTTAAGTTTTTTAAAGGTCCAAGGGAGACCAGAGAGGGGAGTTCATTGATATTAGCAGGAGGAATATAGATTGCACGTTATTTTCCTTTGCTGTGCGCTGTAGATGTGTACTAGACTAGAAAGGAAAGCCAAGTTTGGAAGAACCAGACTCAGGCCCATAGTAATGTATAGATCATTATACATAATTAGAAAATTCTAATATGAAAGTTTAACCCAACCAAATAAAGAAAAGAGCAACCCATGACTACAGGGGTTTACACCCAATGCAGGAATGTGTTTGTGAGTATTGTGGCCCAACACATTATTATATACACTAATAGAACTGATGATGTGGCTTATTAACAGGTTATTTAAGCTAAGTGTTTCTCTTCCAGAAGAATTAAAGTTACCACATCTGTCTTAACCGTTGTACTGTACACTCCATCTAATGAGTGTAAACTTTGTGGAACTCAGAAACCAAGAACCTTGTCCTTGGATTCCACATGCTCCTTACTGAAGCCTATCCTAATGAAGTAGCACTGCTTACTCCCAGTAACGTTACACTTAAGCAGTGCACAATGTTGAATCCTGCTGCCTTATTGCAGCAAGTTTCAAAAGATGGGAGAAGTACCTGTATATATTGGGGTTACCCTAGGGATTTAGGGGAATTCCATTCCAGCTTGAACAGAAAGAAAGGAAAAAAAAAAAATGCAAACAAAATTTTTCTGAACATGATTGCATAGAACTAATGAAACAAGAATCTCTGGTTTTATCTCACATTAAAGATAAACCATTACCAGATGCAGACATCACTCTTTTTGTAGATGGTTCACACTATCACATAGATCCTGTCCCGTATACAGAGTGTGCTGTAACCACACACACAGAAATAGTGATTCAACAGACTCTACCGAGTCACATGTCAGCACAAGAAGCTGAACTAAAGGCCCTGACACTTGCATGCATATATGCAAAAGGACAAAGAGTAAATATTTACACTGATTCAAGTTATGCATTTGTAATTGCGCATGATTATGGCCCTGTATGGAAAAGTAGGGACCTTATGGGTTCAGCAAGCAAACCAGTCAATATGATGAACATACCAGGGCATTGTTCACTGCATTCCAGCTGTCCTCCAAACAGTGATGAAGATGAAGACACACACAGATACTACCCCCGAAGCTAAGTGAAATAGACCAGGCCGCACGAGAAGCCGCCATAGCCCCAGTACCCCAAGGGGAGTCTATTTACATGGTGACCCCCTGACCCCTGTTTGACCAGAGCACACTCCAACTTATGGAAAGACAAGCAACAGAAAATAAGAAAAAGACTTGGGCAATACATGGAGCACTAGAAGTGCAAGGAGTGGTGTAAAGGTCAGCGTTTGTGTCTGCCAAAAGTAGTTTATCCCATTATGGCCAATATAGCACACGAGAAAGTGCATCTGGGAAAAGATGCTATGGTTGTACTCACTAGCAGCTTATGGATAGTACCAGGGTTCGCCCAAGCAGCACAGTCGTTAGTGGCAGAATGCCTAGTCTGTGCACAAAGTAACCCGAGTAAGTCTGTCCTATGGAAAAGCACACCCCAGACATAATATCCCTATAAGAGGATACAGATAGACTTTATAACTTCCCAAATGCTCGGGCTTTGAGAATGTGCTTGTCTGTGTCAACTTCTTTAGTCACTGGCTGGAGACATGGCTGTATAGAAAAGCAAATGCTAAAGCATTAGCCAAGAAAATTGCGAATGAGGTAATCTGATGATATGGTGTACCAGAGGTCATTGTAAGTGACAGAGAGATACACTTTACGGGGCAAGGATTCCAGAAACTATCACACCCCCTACAGATCCCAAAGTTCAGGATGTATGGAGCGCCTTAATGGTACACTGAAATTGAAAATGCAGAAAATAATGGCTGAAACAGGTCTGCCATGGATCTCATGTTCACCTGCACTCAGTAAAAAATACTGCTAGGAAAGACACAGGTTTAACACCATATGAGATATTGTTTGGCACAGCAAACAGAACAGGCTGTTATTTTCCATAGCAACTACACCATGTATATAGTGATTTGTTGAATTATGTTGCCTTATTATAGAAACAACTAACTGAAATACATGGTCAAATATTCTCCTCCATTGCAAACCCTAATTTTGATACAGGTACCCATAAACTGCACCCTGGGGGGCTGGGTGGTCGTGAGAAAGCACATCAGGAGAAGTCTTGAACCCAGATACAAGGGTCCTTATCAAGTCCTGTTGACGACTCCCATGGCAGTGAAAGTACAGGAAAGAGACACCTGGATTCACGCATAACACTGCAAAGTCTTCAAATCAGGGGAGTCTTGTTCTGATAAATAGAAATGACTGTCTCATTGTATTGATATGTCTTGCCAGAATAATTGTGACTGAAGTAGGGATTAAGGCCTCCCTAACCCAGTATGAAACAGACAGTTAAGTGACATATTGCCTATGCCACTGTGAGAAACATATGGGAAGGAGTGCTCAACAATTTGCACTCATAGTAGAGTAAACTCTGAAAATGTCTTTGTGCAGATGCATAACCTCATTGGTAAAGTTGTCAGTAATGATTCATGTTGGATATTGGAAATATTGGCATTAGTAGCAAATGGTTTAGCAATCCTGTTGATCATATAGGTGATAATGAAACTAAATATATGGCTGATTAAGAAGTTACTGACACTTGATTGTTGTCTCTCCAAAAAGGGAACCACTGAAAATCCCGAACCTCTGATGATCACAGAAATTACTTCTGAAACCTGACCAGACTATGAGTGTCATGAATTATTTGGACTAGCAAAGCCAAAGAACTGCAGAGTTTGCAACAAGAAACTACTAAAGATTGAACAAAGGACATGCAAGGCCTGCAGAACTACTATAGACTCATTAACTATCTTTTAAGAAACCATCTTTTAAGAAACCATCTTCTAAGAAACCATCTTTTCTAGACATGGACATTTGCCAAAATGCATCTCCTCATAAATCAAGTTAGGACAGGGAGGATCACAGGCTTATTAGTGGGGGATGAGTTGACAGATTCCTAAGGGGACCAACTCTATGCATGTGGCCTCCTACATGTGTATAAGTACCTGCTTATTAAGAATGTGGTTCTATAGATAGGATTAGGTAGGTAGGAGGAGAAAGGGTCGAAAATTGAATAAAAGATGGGAAATGTTAAATATGATTTTTTGTTAAGGCCTCATAAGGCCTTTGTTCAGCCATTTTATTGTAACTTGTATAGAAATATTATTTGCTAGAAGAGATTATTCATTTTTCTGTTAACTTGCAGTTTTGCAATATGTGAGCCTATGGCCTTGAAGTTGAACTAATAGAGAACACCTGAAGAATGTAACCAGTTATGAAAACAATAATGAGCTTCATATCCAGCTGGTAGTATGGGAGCTGTATCCATGGTGTTGCACATAGCATATCTCCAACTCCCCTTGAGATAAGAAATAATAGGCTCATCTGTCCTTAGAAGGGGGAGAAAAGTAAACACCTCAAGAATGCGTGAGAAAGTTAATCAGTAGCGCTTCTCATAAACTAGTGGTATAAACTATTGTATGCATATGACGTAGGATTCATTTATTCAGTAGCCTATAAAAACCTGTATCTTTGTATCAATAAACTAGAGAATATTCCTTGCATACAGAACTTGGTCTGTGTCAATTCTCTCCAGCTGATTGAAGCGCTTCCAGATATACTTGACACCACAGGCTGACTTGGGTCAGAATTTTAGATTTAACACTGGTGTATTCAATGCCTAGAGGGGGGCCACCACCCGTGCGTCTTGTGGACCTCCTTTCCTGGCCCATCTTCTCTTTAAGCCTCCTCTTGATGTCTGAGAAGCGCTTGCGGCAGTGCGCCACTGTCCTCTTTAGTGGGCCCACCGCGTTCACATCATCGCACACTCTGCCCCACAGTTGGTGACGCCGCCTTAGAGGAGTCCGGGCTGCCAGGTTCCCTAGGATGACCTCATAGCAGGGAACTATGTGGTGCACCAGAACACAATTTTCGTCGTGGGAGAATCGGACATTTCTCCCTGTTTTCGTCTTCCTGCCCTCTCCTGACTCCTAAACCTCTCCCTCCTCTGCCCCCTCAACCTCCATCTCCCTCTCCTCAGCCTGTTCTCCCTTCCTATCTCTGGACATTTTTACACAGACACAAAAACACAAAACACAGAAGGACTGACAAACACAAAGGACAAACTACACTAACTACAGACACACTCCACACAGGCACACACAAGTAACACAGACAAAGGACAAGTCAAATACAAAAAATACAAGACAGAAAATAAAAGAGAAAATAAATGTACAAAACAGAAAAATACCACAGGACTACTCACACTTCCATCAGATATCGCTCCACCAATCCACCAAACTCCAACTCTCACCAACTCTCACAAAGCACAAACCAACTAACTCCTCTCTCAAAACTCCTCAAAACCCTATCAGAGAAAAAAGTGTCAGGCCAGTGGTTTATATAGGGCTTGTGATGTCAAATCTCCTGACTTTGAAAATAGCCAATAGTAACAGGCCAGGAGACAGGTGTAATTTTCAAAAAAACGCCTTTACACGAAAGCACCGTCATTTCAAGCAAAAGTGCCATGTTCTATTCAAAGCCGCCGGCGGCTTTGAGCATTACATCCCGCCGTGACATCGCCGGCGGCTTCAAATTGAAGCTGAAATGCGCCCATTAGTAAAAACGGCTGTTTGCAATGCAAACCCGCCGGAAAACCGCCGCGATGCATGGCGGCTTCAAGCTTCAAGGCGCCATGCATCACGCCTGTTAGTAAATCTAGCCCCGTGTGTTCAAATTTCAGTATAGATAAAAAAAGACACAGCTGATATATTTGCTGTATTTTAATAATAATAACTTATCTTTTCAGTGTTTTTATTAGAATTTAAGTGAAAACCTAGAAAAGTCCATATTTATACATATATTGCAAATGTATGGTAATGTTTATAAATATTCATGCATTGCTAAGTGAGCTATTCAACTCTGTTCTATGAACTCTGCTGACATTAACTTATCTGATATAGTATCCTAACGGCTATTTCTAATCATTGTGTACATAAATCTTTGAATCATGCTCCTGAGGGTGCTATCAGCTGCTTTATAACAATTGAAAAGGAGTTTTCTATTCAGTAAAAATAATTTGATTGTTTTAAAGTGGGTTCTTTGATATATATAATTCTAGTTTAATCTAGATGAATATCATTAATAATCTGCCTTTACAAATTAATTTACTTATATATTTTGTTATGGTTTATTTTTAACAATGAATAATATTGATGTTAGTGTTACTATTGATATTCAGAACATACCTTTCTGCTCTCACTCTCTGTCTAGATAATAGATTAATCCTAAACAATAGGTCCATTTGTTGACATAACAGGATGTCAGAGACTGCGCTGATCTAATTAGAATGTGAGATTTTACCACCTGCCAAGGTCTAATTACAATTTTCCTTTGTAGTAAGTAGGAATGTTTATACCTTATTTACATGTCAGTGAGATAAACACGAGAGACCTGGAGACAAACAGTCTGAGAACCTTCTGGTCATCCCGGGAACTATTGAAGAGAGATGGGGAGGAATGACTATAAATAGGCAGTATCAGCCCAGTGTTAGTGAGTTGGTGGCTGGAGAGCTGGAAGGAGGGAACAGTAAGAATGATCAGGAGGGAAAGAGATAGAAGGAGAAATCTTCAGAGTAAGGTAATTATATTATACATAAGAATATACTGATATTTACAGAATTACAATTATTAGCATTCACTACTGTGCATTGTATATTCTGTACTTTGTATTATCCATTAGTAAAAGTGTTATTGCAAGACAAAGCTGGGAAAACATGTGTTGAACTTTATATATCCTGATGATACATTGTACATTATATGTATCTGCTTTCTCCTATGGTTCTGGTGTAGCTAGATATAGAAAAACCTCTTTTGTATGAGTAAAACTTTTTTGAAGAGAACTTTCAGCCAATTGTTTGAAGAAGACAACAGATATTGATTAGAACACATCACTGTTTATTTAAAATTGTTTGATAATAATTCATTGTTTGGTGCTTTTTCTTGTGTGATACTTTGTAGATATATACCTGGAGCAGTTGTCTAAGGAAAGAGCAGCCTCCTGTATGGTGTTAATTTATTTGATTTTTATTTGTTTATTACTATTATTTTGTAATCAGTTAGCGCCACAAAGTTTATTCTTGTGAAGATATATAGATATGTACTCACTGGTCACTTTATTAAATACATATTTCTAGTACTGCGTACTACCCCCCTTTAGGTTGCTGCCACATGAATTACTGATTATATATTTACATTACTGAAAAGTGTCTAATTTTAATTTTTAATACTTTATTACTTCTTTAGTGTACTTGTTGTGAAACACCTACATCTAAAGATGTAAACTGTTAAATAATAGTGAGTCTGTGGGGAGTCTATTTAGTACAGATAGACCTTCACAGATTTAATTTAAGTATGTATGTTTCTGTATCACTGTGCACAAAAATAAAAACAATGATCAATGTCTGAGTCATAGTTGTTAGTGTATAAAACATTTTTGTATTCTGTATCCAATATAACATTACTATTATTCCAGTAGTTTCATTAATGTAATGATTAGGCTGCTAAATCTTAACACTCTTTTTGCTTACAGGTGAATTAATGAGCAGGATTCCCATTAATAACAGAAGACATCTTGGAAAGGTCTTTGTTCTCTGAGCATCTCAGTGTTCCAAAAACTCACCTACAAGTCATTTATACTACAGTGATCAATTCTTACAGTAGCTAACTTCAAATTTGAAAAGGAGAAACTATCTACAATTAATTTGTTGTAAAACACATGATGGATCTAATAGGAGAGAAGCCCTATCTGTGCTCTGAATGTGACAAAACATTTTCATGTAAATCAAAGCTTATTCGCCACCACAGGATTCACACAGGAGAGAAACCATTTAAATGCTCTGAATGTAGCAAATGTTTTACCCACCTGTCAACTCTTGTTGTACATCAGAGGACTCACACAGAAGAGAAGCCATTTAAATGCTCTGAATGTAGCAAGTGTTTTAACCACAGGGCAAATCTTGTACAACATCAGATGATTCACACAGGAGAGAAACAATTTAAGTGTTCTGAATGTAGCGAAGGTTTTACCCGGAAGTCAACTCTTGTAAGACATCAGATGATTCACACAGGAGAGAAACCATTTAATTGCTCTGAGTGTAGCAAATGTTTTACCCAGAAATCAAAGCTTATCGTACATCAGAGGACTCACACAGGAGAGAAACCATTTAAATGCTCTGCTTGTAGCAAATGTTTTACCTTGAAATCAAAGCTTATTGTACATCACATGATTCACGCAGGAGAGAAACCATTTAAATGCTCTGAATGTAGCAAATGTTTCACCCAAAAATCAAATCTTGTTAGACATCAGAAGATTCACACAGGATATAAACCATAAAAGACTAGAGCAGTCTGGTTATTGGACTTGGGGACATCTTTTCACCTGGCATGGATTTCCTAATATGAGCTAGAGCTCTATACTACTAGTGGTAGACAATGACGATGTGGCAGCCCTTGCTGAGCTATGTAATATACTGCTGTTCTGCTCATGCAGGTGCTGGGACTAGTATATAAAATAACGTTCTATCTAGTAGAGATTTCCAGCAGCTCTTCTCAGTACTGTGATTACTTCTATGACAGACAGAGCTATCAGCACTGAATATTTCTACAGTAACACTGCACACTGCCCTGTTTCACATTACATGTGCTCCTATTGGTCTATATTATAGCCTCCGTGTTCTTTACCTCATACTTTTCTATTATTGTCTTATCTCCCTCTGTTAACTATATATACAGAAAGGGTTATTTAGTAAATGTTGAATGTAAAATACTGTTACTGTAGCCTATAACAACCAGATCATCACATTTGCTGGTTTGATGATAGCAGGCTGCTAATAGCTGATATCTAGTTGCTATGGGTTACAGCACATTCTTGTTCTTCACACCATGTTATTAATTAAGTCCCAAGGAGGACACATTGTTTCCCAGGGTACCTGTAAATGTCCTTCAAAAGTATTTCTTTTATTCTCTATAGTGATCGTCATCAGACAGCACTGACCTGTATATAGACTGAAGGACCATGTTCACACAATATCTGTAATTACCATTTATGTTACTGGCAGCTGTTTCTATCACACTTGATGTTTAGTAAAATGTGATATTGATAAATGTGGAGATTCTGTTTTTGATTGGGGAATTAATATCTTTTTCAGTAGTAATGAGTATTATACTCTCAGCTACATTTTAGATGATGGAACCAGGGGTGATAATTAGGTGGTCATCCTTCCTGACAACTTGGCAACCAATTATGAAAACACAGCAAGTGTCACGGGCACTAGGAGTTTTACCCAGAATTCACCAGGTGTAACTACACTTACCAGAAGTGCGGACCTCTGGGTAGTGTGGTGAATCAGTGGAACCATACAGTAGAATAGAGGAAAGGAATGTCAATAGTATAAATGCTGAGTCTTGGCACCATGGAACTATGATGGTTCAGCAGTTTAGTAAACAGGATCAAATGAGAAAAGAGTCCAAGTGCTTAGCACGCAGGTAGCATATATCAGGCCAGTACTTGATAACTGGGTAACGTTAGGCAACGACCAATCAACAATATAGTAGAAAAGTCAGCGACTTGCAGCTACAATACAGAGGCACTTGTAGATTTTAGTCCAGCCAATAGGTACCATACAGAGTAGTAGCTATAGCACAAGGAAACATGAATGGTCTACAGCTGGTAAGTTTCACCACGGATATGTAGAGAAGACTTGTTCAGTGCAGGTATGGTAACAGAATAGCGTGAGTGGTTTGCAATTGGCAAGTTGTACCAATGATGTGAAGGGAAGACGTGTCCATGTGTAGGCGTGGAACGGAGTAACGTGAGTGGTCTGCAATAGGCAAGTTGTACCACTGATGTGTAGGAAAGACTTGTCTAGGCGCAGGAAGGGAACAGAGTAATGTGAGTGGTCTGCAATAGTCAAGTTGTACCACTGATCTGAAGGGAAGACTTGTCCAGGTGTAGGCGTGGAACGGAGTGACGTGAATGGACTGCAATGGGCAAGTTGTACCACTGATGTGTAGGGAAGACTTGTCCAGGTGCAGGCGTGGAACGGAGTAACATGAGTGGTCTGCAATAGGTAAGTTGTACCACTGATGTGATAGGAAGACTTGTCCAGGTGCAGGCGGGTAACGGAGGTAGTGAGAGTAGACTGCAGCGGGTAAGTTCTACTACCAATGTGGAGAGGAGACTTGTCCAGAATCAGGCAGGCAACGGAGGTAGTT
This sequence comes from Mixophyes fleayi, assembly GCF_038048845.1. Lineage (NCBI taxonomy): Eukaryota > Metazoa > Chordata > Amphibia > Anura > Limnodynastidae > Mixophyes > Mixophyes fleayi. The sequence goes on along the minus strand of NC_134405.1, from coordinate 9,962,874 downwards.
TGTGATTCACACAGGAGAGAAACCATTTAATTGCTCTGAGTGTAGCAAATGTTTTACCCAGAAATCAAAGCTTATCGTACATCAGAGGACTCACACAGGAGAGAAACCATTTAAATGCTCTGCTTGTAGCAAATGTTTTACCTTGAAATCAAAGCTTATTGTACATCACATGATTCACGCAGGAGAGAAACCATTTAAATGCTCTGAATGTAGCAAATGTTTCACCCAAAAATCAAATCTTGTTAGACATCAGAAGATTCACACAGGATATAAACCATAAAAGAATAGAGCAGTCTGGTTATTGGACTTGGGGACATCTTTTCACCTGGCATGGATTTCCTAATATGAGCTAGAGCTCTATACTACTAGTGGTAGACAATGACGATGTGGCAGCCCTTGCTGAGCTCTGTAATATACTGCTGTTCTGCTCATGCAGGTGCTGGGACTAGTATAAGAAAGAAGTTTCTAACTAGTAGAGAGTTCCAGCAGCTCTTCTCAGTACTGTGATTACTTCTATGACAGACAGAGCTATAAGTACTGAACATTTCTACAATAACCCTGTACACTGCCCTGTTTCACATTACATGTTTCCCTCTTGGTCTATGTTATATATAACATAATCTTTCATAATCTCCATAATCTTTCTCTCATACCATTCTATTACTGTCTTTTCTATGTCTGTTATGACAACTATATACTCAGAAAGGGTTGTTTAGTAAATGTTAAATGTAAAATACTGGTTGCTGTATCCCACAACAACCAATCAGATCATCACATTCGCTGGTTTTATGACAACGGACTGTTAATAGCTGATATCAGGTTGCTATGGGTTACAGCACATCCTTGTTCTTCACACCATGTTATTAAATAAGTCCAACTGAGGACACATTGTTTCCCAAGGTACCATCAATTGTATTTTTTTATACTCTATAGTCATTGTCATCAGACAGCACTGACCTATATATAGACTGAATTTATAGACTTTCCAGATTACTTGTAAAGGTCTTAAATAAGTATTTTTTTTTATACTTTATAGTGATCCAAATCAGACAGCACTGACCTGCATATAGACTGAAGGACCATGTTCACACAATATCTGTAATTACCATTTATGTTACTGGAAGCTGTTTCTATCACAATTGGGGCTAGATTGACTAAGCTGCGGGTTTGAAAAAGTGGGGATGTTGCCTATAGCAACCAATCAGATTCTAGCATTCATTTATTTAGTACTTTCTACAAAATGACAGCTAGAATCTGATTGGTTGCTATAGGCAACATCCTCACTTTTTCAAACCCGCAGCTTAGCAAATCTAGCCCCTGATGTTTAATAACATCTTACATTGATAAATGTGTAGATTATGTTTTTGATCGTGGATCTAATATCTATATTCAGTAGTATAGACTACTGTACACTCTGCTGCATTTTAGATGGTGGAACCAGGGGTGATAATTAGGTGGTCATCCATGCTGACAATATGACAACCAATAATGAAAACACAGCAAAGAACACATTGATAACATACAGCAAATGTATTAGCTATGTGTTCTTTCCCCTAAACTGAAATATAAACACAGGGTCTGATTCATCAAGGAACATAAATGCTGATTTTTTGCGTATAAACCGCAAATTTAATCTGCACATTCCCAGAACCGGACCATTCACAACTAAAAGCAGCAATGTTCAATTCATCTTCATACGCAAAGACACTTTCTACAGGTTACGATTTCTGGGAGTGAACGGGCAGGGAAGGAGTTTGCTCCTTATTCTATGTACAGTAAGGGGTGCCAAACACGAGCGCACGGAGCCACATCAGATTCAAGCTCTGGGAATTTCTCAGGTACTTGATTTTCAACTGTATCTCTTGCTCCAGCTACAGGACTAGTTTAAGTCCTGATTACTAGTGATGAAAGTCTCATATGCATGATATAACATGTGTTTGTAATCAGGAGGAACTGTAAAAATGTATTTTATGTTCAGTAGACATTAAAAACGTATAATAAATGAATTTCATTTGGGGAAAAAAATAAAAATACACTTTTTTAAAAACATTTTTATCATTAATGCCTATATTATTAACAGGTGACATAAATTGAATAGGTCTTTCAGATTGTTTAAATGTTGAACTCTGGAATCTGCAGAACTAATTACTGGGTGTTTTACATTAAAGCGCATATTGCTCTCAGCTTGCATGACTTGATGAATCAGGCACAGGGTCTTACTGACAATCAGCAATTGCTGAGTAAAAGAAAACATACCTAGTATTCCCTGCTAGCTGCTGTCTTTCCTTGTCTCCTGTCATCCAGAGGGACAACAACTCACAGTGTAAGTGTGGCTAATGAAGTAAACTTAACACACATCTATCCATTATATATATTGTCGAAGTCAGCAAATTGGATAAAGCCCTTTCAATTAATGTCGAGCAAACTTGGTTGTCTTTGTCTGAAAAGATGCGTACGGTACGCTACGGCGTACATGGGCACGCTGCGGCGTGGAAGGGCGTACGCAGCTACTACACGTGGCAGCAACAGTAATTGGTCTTTTACCATACATTCGCACAAACACGCATACTTGTAAAATAGTACACATTAATGGTAGTTGCAACACATAGTCAGTAATGTCGGAATATTGTAGTATTTATGTTATATATTATATGTTATATGCACATTAGTGAAATATATGGAACAGGTTGAAGGAATCATATCATATGTGGTATCATAATAAACCTTTTAACATTTTTTACTGTTTGGTTCACTCTGCGAAGGAATCGCAGAGTGCATACACGAGTTATGAATGATAGGGAATTATGAACTACTTAAGACTAAGGAATCTTGGCGGGAAGAGCAGAGTATACCCCCTGGAGAGATGACCCCCTCCTTTGGATTCTTTAGTATGAAGTAGCCAATGATGACGACCCCTGAGACCTTCCTGAAACCTGGACCAATAGAAGCAAGCTATACCATCTCCATTGTATTACTGTAATTCTGTGTGCATATAAGCAGCAGCTTCTCATCCAGTGTTCAGACATCTTGTCCCCAGACTTCAGGATTGAATGACTGCACTGGATCCAGAGCGCCTGCGATAAGTAACGGCTGTATTTATTATCACTTCGCTTGAACATATTATACTACCTTTTGCGAATAAATCTTTGTGCGTTGGAAACACAAATCGAGACTCGGCAATCGTTATTGGTTAGCGACAATACGTACATAAAATATATATTAATATATATATATATATATATATATATATATATATATATATATACATATCCATCAGCTCCAATACCGTCAGACCACCTCCAGGGCATCGCATAAAATTACTGTCCTACTTGAGCTGCATTATTTGCATGAAAAAATTTTAAATAAATAATAACTATTCTGTACCCACCACTCCCATATAGCAATGCCCATTATGGACAACCTTCCCATAGATCATTCCCATTTTATGGACACATTATGGCGGATTTTCTTATAATTTCATTTCATTAACGTCCCACAACAATACTGAATGCGGTTGGATTAATCACTGCTTCTAATTTGATCTTTAGCTCTCGATATTGAAGCCTCCATCACAGACTTATTTCATTTTAATACTTCTGACGACATTCCTCATCTTCATCATCATTGTTTATATATAGTTCACCACAGATTCCATAACGCTGGACAATCAGCTTACAAATATAACACACATATTACAGATATGACAAACATGAATATAATAAACATATTAACATATACATAAATACAATTAAGTATAACAACATGTACATGGATACTCATGAGCTGGCATAAGGCTAGTATGGATACAAGTATGAGTTATATGTGTGTGAGTGAACAAACAACAGAAGACTTTGCCATATCAGAGTCATATGAGACTGACAGACATGAGGTTTACGGAATAGAGGACTCTGCCCATGATAGCTTACATTCTAGAGAGAGGGAGTAATGAGAGACAGTCGATGCAGATAGGACATGAGTGGATGAGGTCGACAGAGGAAATAGTTGGAGTGGACATGATGGTCTAGGAGGGAGTATATTAGACAAGCTTGAAGAGATGCGTTTTGAAAGGAATTTCATTGGTTGGAAGCAGATTGGGAGAAGTCTTAGAGATGGGAGTGGAAAAAGGTTTAAAGAGCGGGAGAGAGGGGAAGATCAGAAGTAGAGCACTGTGGTTGAGCTGAGGTCTATCTCTTGATGTGGTCAGAGATGTTTGGAGGGGAAGAGTTTATCATGACAATCGGTTCTTACCACCAGAGATACTCTTAAAAATTGCACAAAGCTACATTTGAGGTCTCTCACAAGGACAGCATCAATGCCCTAGAACAATTTCAACCTTAAAAATGTCAAATTTAGGGAACCAAATTGGATCACTGTTCATCCAGTCCTTTTCCTGACCTATTTTTAACAAACGTTAACATTAAAAATACACAGTAGCACTTCTATGATAAAGCAGTCCAAGCTTACTCCTTGTGAGTCAACAAGCTTAGATAACAGAACGTTGCAGAAACTTAGATTCATCAAATTCCAACAAGGCATATTTACTGACCTCATAAAATAATCTTTGAATTTTGAGACTTTTAATCGTCGCTGTACAATTTACCTGTAATATGGATATTAGTAGTCACCTTGGCTTTATATGTCTTATATAAAAGTATTATGCTTCCATTGTGCCACAATCCTCTAGCTGCACCCTCTAGTGGTCACTCACATTTATGTCATAATGACACTCTTCACATTATATGAGGGTTGTCAGCTACTTTTGGTTGCTTTCATATGCTTCACTTATGGGTTCTTCGCTCTGTTAGATTTGCCATTTATGCCCTTTCATGGCCACTCTGGTTCTAAAATTATTATCCTTTATTTATAAGGCATCACAGGAGTTCTGTAGTGTTGCTACATTTGGACTATGTTTGGATGAGGGGGATAGAAAAGCAAATTATTTGAATACACAAATATGATGGTGCTGGCAGCAAAATACTGCAAGGCAGTGCTCTTGGGTAAGCTATTACTATTTTAGCTCTCCCTCTGTGTAGTACATGATGTTTTCATTGCAAACCATATAAAAATCAAGATATATAACATGTACACCAACATTTGCACATAAAAACATCTAGCACCATTGTTTCTCCCCCAAACAGACTACACACACCTGCTTGTTTTTCAGGGACAGAATCCCTCACAGAAGGTGGAGGAGTAGACCTTGGATTCGGAGCGGAGTCTCTTACAGGCGAATCTGGATGTATTAGATAAAGCATATAATGTATTTGCAGCAATAATCATTTGAAATATATACAGTATATTTGAAAAATGTTTTTGGAAAAAACAAATACATTTTTATAAAAAGTCATGTGTACTTGCATATCTGTTAGAGTACAAATTGCAAATAACTCACCAGCTGGTTGGCCAAATGAAGGTGCATCTGTATCCTGCACATTGACCCCTCTACAATTTCCCGGGGCAGTATCTCCTGAAGCTTCTCCTCATATGTAGTGTATTCCACACAAAGTGGGGGTCCACCACTTGCTCGTCTTGCAGACTTTCTTTCCTCAGCCATTTTTTCTTTAAGTCTCCTCTTTATATCTGAAAATCTTTTGCAGCAGTGAGCCACTGACCGTTTTAATGGCCGCACCGCGTTCACGGCCTCGCACGGGCTTCCAGGTTCCCTAAAATTATTTAATAGCAGGGAACAATATTGTGCACTAACAGACAATTCTAGTCATGAGAAAATCTCACATTCCTACATGACTTGGTCTTCCTGCTCTTTCCTGCCTCCTCTAACCCTTCCTCACCTTCCTCTGTCCCCTCCAGCTCCATCTTCCTCTCCTCTTCCTCTGCCCTCCTCCTATCTCTGGCCATAATGTCCAGTAATATACAAAAAACAAGTAACACAGAGTACTGACAAACACTAAGGACAAAGTAGACTAACTACTGAAACACTCACAACACACTCACACACAAGTAACAGAGACAAAGGACTAGACAAATACAATAAATACAAGACAGAAATTAAATCAGAAAATAAAGGCACAATACTGTAAAAGAACACAGGACTACTTACACTCTAATCAGAAATCGCAGCACGAGACCGCTCAAAAACAACTCTCACAATCCTAAATCCTCCAAGCTCCTATCTCTTTTCTCCTCAAAACCCTATCAAAGAAAAAGTGGCAGGCAAGTGATTTATATAGGGCTTGTAATGTCAAATCTCCTGACTTTGAAAGTAGCTAATAGTAAAAGGCCATGATACAGGTGCTTTTTTCAAAAAACCCGCCATCACACGTCACTAACAGAGAACAGCTCAGAATACCTGATAGATGACATGGTTTAGGGGCAAAGATAGTATTAAAGTAATTCTATAGTTTTCAAATAAGCAGTACATAGGCGATTGTATTGTGTTTCTAATGCACAAAGTGATTTATTTTAGCAGATGTAAAAAGTTAACAGTTCAATGTATTATTATAATATAATCAACAGTACAGTACAGCCAATACCAAAAAGATACATACATACCGCAGCGATGCGCTGCGCTAACCACGGGCACCAGTGAACAGTGATTCACCCTTGAATACTGTGATCAGTAAAGACTGAGGCTTTTGGGGGTGCAGCTATGATTATATATACAGTCAGTGTTACACAGTGAACAATAGAGATGACGTAGCTTGCTTCTATAGGTCCAGACAAGGGTGGTTTAAGGGAAAACAGGTCATAGGCTAGTTCAGGCTAAGGAATCCAAAGGTGGGGGTCGTCTCTCCAGGGGATGTGCTCCAGTTACAATGAGTTAATTAGCATTTCACATTCTGATATCAATTTGGCTATTTATTCCATAACATCAATAACTAGAGTATGCAATATGCGAACTCTTCGGCGATGGAACCGGACAGCTGCTGATGAATAGGGGATTAGTATGATATCAGACATGACACATTTCCCATAACCTGAACCTTAGATAACACTAAAGTGTACATATAATCATAGTATATAAACTAATAATAAACCAAATACTGTCTGCTCATAAATCACTTTGGAATGTAATCTATAAATATATATATGAAACTAAATGTTATAGTGCGTGTGCGTGCGTGCATATTTTACCGTGCGATCGCACCATGCCACGCGTTACGTGCCGTACGGATCGCAATCGCACGGCAAAACAATATTAACCAATATACTTTCGTTCATCCAATTATACGACTTCGACAATAGAAGAACATGAGGCTCTCTGTACTAGTGTTTTCCTTATTATTTTCTAAGTGAGCCCAGTGTTTTGCAGGAAATCCAGGTGACATAATTAATTTCTGACTTTTAGCTTTATCATGACAATAACAAATACAGGTCAGGTAAAATTTAACATATACAGTGTACAGTACAACGACCTTGGGGTATATTTTCATTTTCAATGCATGAGAGAGAGAAAACATCAAGTATCCATATTCAGCATTACACAAAAGTGACTCTGCAAATAAACTGGTTACCAAACAATAAGAATTTCCCTGTGACTGTTCAATCTGGTCTCTGTGTCTTCAATATTTCCAGTTACCCCATAGCATTTATAATTTTCACCCATGTAACATTGTTTACGACAGTGAGTAGAACGACAAAAGAATTAACAAAACCTACTTGCCCGACAGTTAATAAATGCAGACGGACCTTCATAATGACAAAAGAAGTCCCCGACAGTCTGATGAGAAAACACGACCACCAGTAATGCCGGCAGGGTGTTTTGACATCATTTAGAATGGCGCCCGAGATATCACCACTTTTAAAGCGTCAATGCCGATTGTCATGAAAGGTAAGTGTTAGGGTAATGTAATCTAATGTGCGTTTTTTTAAAAACAGACGTCCATTGGGTATGCGCACATCCATATACAACAAGGAGCGGATGTAAAGATACGTGTGTTGATGAATACGGGTCTATGTGCGCTCTGCTCTAACAGACAATACACTGCGGGATACATCCCATACATATGTGGAATATCAAGTTCCAAAACAACGCACAGAAAAAAAAGATGTAATTGATGTGACCTGTTAATAATATAGTTATTAATGACAAAACATTACAGATTACAAGTCTGCTGCCATCCTGGTAAATGACAGGAGATTTTTATCCAGAATGTCTAGGTACATTTTTCCATTCATCCTTCCTTCAACCATATGTAGTATGCCAGTACCGTGTGCAGAAAAACAGCCCCACACCATGATGTTCCCACCTCCAAACGTCACTGTTGGTATGGTGTTTATGGGGTGATGTGCAGCGCCATTTCTCCGCCAATCACGGTGTGTATTACGGCATCCAAAGAGTTCAATTTTGCTCTCATCTGACCACACTATATTCTCCCAGTATTTTACAGGCTTTTCCAAATGTTGTGCAGCAAACTTTATACCAAACTTCAACATGTTTTTTCTTCAGCAAAGGAGTCTTGGTGAGCGTGCATACAGACCATGGCGGTTGAGTGCATTACTTATTGTTTTCTTTGAAACAATTGCTAAATCCAGGTCTTTCTGAAGCTCTCCGCAAGTGGTCCTTGGTTCTTGGAGAACCCTTCTGATAATTTTTTTCATTCCTCTGTCAGATATCTTACGAGGTGCACCTGGTAGTGTCTGGTTTATGATGAATGATGTTCTGTCCACTTCCGGATTATGGCCCCAATAGTGCTCACTGGAACATTCAGCAGTTTAGAGATCCATCTGTAACCAATGCAATCAGTATGTTTTGCAACAATAAGGTAGCAAATGTATTGAGAGAGCTCTTTGCTTTTACCCATCATGAGATGTTTCTTGTGTGACACCTTCGTAATGAGACACCTTTTTATAGGTCATCAGTTTTGGCTGAACCAGCTGGCAGGATTGCTTTCTAATTACTAATAGATTACAGTTGGTGTCTTGGCTTTCCATGCCTTTTTGCACCTCCCTTTCTTCATGTCTTCAATACTTTTTCCCTGTGTCATTTTACATTATTGCAGAAATCTTAATTTATGGACATCAATGGTTTGATTTCTTTGCATGTGTGGATTGCAAGGGTTGCTGCTGACATGTGGTGTAAATTTCATTACAATAGCCCCATTAAATATATAATTACTGAGAAAAATGTTGATGTGTTCAATACTTATTTCACCCGCTGTATTTGATCATGCACCATCTAATGTCTGAGAAATACACAGACGAAACGCGTTGAGCACTAGCGATTCTATTGTGGGACTATTTATTCTTTGTTTCTTGATCAGGAGCTGACACTGTGACTAAGCTTCTATAGGATGTAACAGCTGAACCAGACAGAAGTTACCATTCGCTGATGGATGTCACAAAGAAATCCAGATAAGCATTTTATACTTGTTCTTATGTAAATGTGATACTTATTTTCAGTGCAATAAATCTGCTGAATTTACAGTGTTACACTATGATGGTTTTTCTTTCTACCTATTCTGTGTACTGCTGAGATGTCTCTGCAGCATCTATAGAGATCACAGCTATACAAGAAGTGCCATTATCGGAGTTATCATGGGATGTTTGGAGAAGTTGCTCATTATACAGATAAGCGCTAAAGATTGTTTATTTGGTACGCATTTGCCGTATTGGAAAGGATATCCTTGGGATGCATGAACTCTCTGCTCACGATTTGCCATATATGTTCACATTTGCACTATATCTTTTGTGAGACTGTGACGTCCACCTATATATGATAGTGAACTTCCTTTAATATTTTCATCTATATGTATCTCTCAGTACTGTTAACACAAACAATACTACACCATTTTGGCGCCCTATCCCATGTGCTTATTTATATATATATATATATATATAAGAAGAACATACATACATTTATATATATATATATATATATATATATGTCATTTTAAGCCAAAACACTGGTAATTGAAGGGTTTTAGATCTCAACGTTACTCACCTTTATACTGACTGTCTCCTTACAATCTTGGATTCTATGAATGATTGACATTGCTAAGTTAGCTGTTCAAGCCTGTTCTCTGACTTCTTCTGTTATTAACTTATCTGATATATTATCCTAACTGCTAATTCTAATCATTGCATACATCAATATTTGAATCATGTTCCTTAGGGTGCTATCACCTGTTTTTTAACAAGTGAAAAGGAGTTTTCTATTCTGTAAAATTAATTTGATTGTTTTAAATTAGGTTCTGTGATTTCTATCATTCTGACTGAATTTAGATGTTATGCCATAACAAATTAATTTACTTATATATTTTGTGATAGTTTATTCTTAGCAATTCATTTTAGTTATGTTAGTGTTACAGTTGATATTCAGAACATACCTTTCTGCTCTCACTCCCTGTCTCGATAATAGGTGATTCCTAAACAATAGGTCCATTTGTTGACATAACAGGATGTCAGAGACTGCGCTGATCTAATTAGAATGTGAGATGTTGCCACCTGCCAAGGTCTAATTAGAATTTTCCTTTGTTGTAAGTGGGAATGTTTATACCTCATTTACACATCAATGAGATAAACATGAGAGACCTGGAGACAAACAGTCTGAGAACCTTCTGATCATCCCGGGAACTATTGAAGAGAGATGGGGAGGAATGACTATAAATAGGCAGTATCAGCCCAGTGTTAGTGAGTTGGTGGCTGGAGAGCTGGAAGGAGGGAACAGTAAGAATGATCAGGAGGGAAAGAGAGAGAAGGAGAAATCTTTAGAGTAAGGTCATTATATTATACATAAGAATATACTGATATATACACAAATATTTGGAGATATTATGTTGTAGATATAGTATTGTTATAAGTGTATTCTCCCATAATCGTATAAACTAAATTTGGTTGTACAATTAAGATTAAGGTCCAAATATTCTCATGAGCCAATAATTGTATATATGATAATGAATTTTGTGTGGCAATAATTATATCAATAAAAAAATGATATGTATGTATCATAAATACTGTATGTATTAGAATCACACAATGAAAAGTGTCAAAATCTGTGCTATGATTCTCTATCTTTTTTGTGAGTAGAACTTTTTGGAATATATTCTTTAGCCAAATAATTGACAACAGATATCTCAGATAAGATTTATAATTTCTTTTGGTATATGGATATTAATTAGAGCACATCATTGTTTATTTAAATTTGTTTGATAACACTACACTGTTTGGTGCTTTTGTGTGTGATGCTTTGTAGATATATACCTGGAACAGGTGTCTAAGGAAAGAGCAGCCTCCTTTATGGTGTTAATTTATTTGATTTGTATTTGTCTATCACTTAATATCGGGTAATCAGTTAGTGCCACAAAGTTTATTCTTGTGAATATATATATATATAGATATGCACTCAGTGGTCACTTTATTAGATACACCTTTCTAGTACTGGGTAGGACCCCCTTTAGGTTGCTGCCTCATGATTTACTGACTATATATTACATTACTGCAGAGTGTCTAATTTTTAACACTTGTTCTTCTTTAGTGTACTTGTTGTGAATTTTATTCACTGGAAAAACACCTACATCTAAAGATGTAAATTGTTAAATACTAGTGAGTCTGTGGGGAGTGTATTTAGTACAGATTGGCCTTCACAGTTTTCATTTAAGCATGTATGTTTCTGTATCGATGTACACAAAAATAAAAACAATGGTCAATGCCTGATTCATAGTTGTTAGTGTAAAAAACATTTTTGTATTCTGTATCCAATATAACATTACTATTATTCCAGTAGTTTCATTAATGTAATGATTAGGCTGCTAAATGTTAACATTCTTTTTGCTTACAGGTGAATTAATGAGCTGGATTCCCTTTAATAACAGAAGACATCTTGGGAAGGTCCTTGTTCTCTGAGCATCTCTGTGTTCCAAAAAATTCACCTACAATTCATATATACTACAGTGATCAATTCTTCTTTATAGCAGCTAACTTCATTTCTGAATGGTAGAAACTCTCTACAACTAATTTGTTGTCAAACACATGATGAATCTAAAAGGAGAGAATCCCTATCTGTGCTCTGAATGTGACAAAACATTTTCATGTAAGTCAAAACTGATTACACATCAGAGGATTCACACAGGAGACAAACCATTTAATTGCTCTGAGTGTAGCAAATGTTATACCCAGAAATCAAAGCTTATGGTACATCAGAGGATTCACACAGGAGAGAAACCATTTAAATGTTCTGAGTGTAGCAAGTGTTTTACCCAGAAGTCAGTTCTTGTAAGACATCAGTTGACTCACACAGGAGAGAAACCATTTAAATGTTCTGAGTGTAGCAAGTGCTTTAATGTGAAATCAAAGCTGGTCGAACATCAGAGGATTCACACAGGAGAGAAACCATTTACATGTTCTGAGTGTAGCAAGTGTTTTACTCAGAAGTCTACTCTTCTAAAACATCAGATGATTCACACAGGAGAGAAACCATTTAAATGCTCTGAATGTAGCCAGTGTTTTTTCCACAAGTCAAATCTTGTTGTACATGAGATGATCCACACAGGAGAGAAACCATTTAAATGTTCTGAGTGCAGTAAATGTTTTACTCAGAGGTCAACTCTTCTAAAACATCAGATGACTCACACAGGACAGAAACCATTTAAATGGTCTGAATGTAAAGACCACAGTGAGCGTTAGTGATTGATGAGCTCGAAAAATTAATACACTTACCAACTAGTATATTTCTGACTCGTTTCGTCGCCTCTTTCGGGCGGTTTCATCAGAGGTTGATGAAACCACCCCCCAAAGAGACTGATCTAATGTGAGCTAATTGAATATCTTTAGTGAGTTTGGATGTCTGTATTTTGAAATTCGCCTTTAGAAAATGTCACTTGCCTACACTAGGATCTATATATTGTGATATTAGATATGTATGACTATTTTATATTATTTAAACTTGTTATATATTAATAAAATCAATAGATTGGATTTTATACTACTTTTTTTATTTCAAACAGTGCTCTTCTTTTATTTTTATTCTAAGTTTTGACCTTTTTAGCAGTAACAGTATCTGCATATTGTTGTAGCTGCGGTTGGTGAAGCACCCTAAGGAAGTAAACCTGTTAGCGCCCTATTGGTTGTTTTTTCTTTTTCTTCTATTTATGTTCATGCCTACACATAGTGATCTGCATATAATTTCTTTAGAGCGCTGGACTATATTTTCTTTTGTTTGCACATACACAGTGGTCTTAATTGTTCTGGCTGCACTCCTTGGTGTCATTGATCTCTAAAATGGGTCTGCTCTCTGTGGACAAAGAAGGGTGGCCCCAATGGAGAACCACAAAATACAATTGGTATCAAATATAATTCCTTCCTTCTGCATATAACTGCAAAATATACATGAACTGTGCAGTAACGTAACATGGCGTACACTCGCAAGATTGTACGCTTCTGTTCTTAAGGAACATAGTACGGCTATTGTGTTATAAAGTTAGTTATCTAGTTAACTCCGTGCAATTCACTGTTTATGTTTGCATATTGTCTACCTAGTGGTTTCTGAAAATTAGGCAGTTGGGAGCCATAGATAATGTGGGCTTATTGTTTAATCAATGGGACTTAACAAGCTTTCCAGATTGTGTGGGTTGGAAGGCAATTTGATGATGTTCTCACTGAGCCCTATTAACTTGGGACAGATAAGAAAAGTATAGCCCCAAGTCAGCCCAGAATATATTGGCACAATAGAGTTCACTATAGGGAATATTACTACAGCATGGTATAAAACTAGGGTGCATACTGTCTGAGAGTGTGCTACTTAATTGGAAGCTGAGCAGGAATTCTGGTTCTGTCAGTCTGTTCTTTCCATATTTGGTCTAACCGGCCATGTGAGACGATATGCCAGACTGTGAGACACAGAGCTATTCCCTATTGTGACTCAGAATAATAGACTTCGTCATTACCTCAAATCACTGTCAGGGACTGTTTGGCTGTTACATCCCACTAAGTCATACAGAGCGGTTATACAGACATTTTAGCGGACATTTCCCTGTGCCTTATGTTAGCTTTAGTTGAAAACTGGAACTTTTTACTGTATTGTGTGAATTTTAAAAATAGGATGTTGCTTTTTTAAAAAAAAATAGGTCAAGGGAAAGATTGGGTGAAAAGGGATCCAATTTATTTTTCTAAATTTGACATTTCTAAGGCTGATTATTTTCTTGGTGCCTCCTTAATAAAATACCCTCAGATGTAGACTTGTCTGCTTCTCAGAGTATCTGTTGTGTCTCCTGCTGTCACATGGTCATCTCATCTTGACTATCCCAGTGCTTTCTTAAATTTAATATTTCTAGACCGAAATAATCCCCTCCCCTCCAGGACACCCTTGCCCCCCTCTCTCTTTCTGTTAATAACACTACCCTCCTTTCTGTCCCTAAAATCTGCTGCCTAGGGGGTCATCCTCGACTCTTCTCTTTACTTCAAACCCCACATACTTTCACTCTCAAAATCCTGCTACTTCCACCTCTGAAATATATCCAAGATCCAGGTCTTTCTCACATGGGAGCCATCAAAACTCGTATTCGCTTCCTTGTAATCTCTTGCCTTGATTACTATAGCCTTTTTCACTTTGGCCTATCCAACTCCAACCTTCCCCCTCTTAAATCTACCCTCAATGCTGCTTCACAACTGTTTTCTCTCTCCCTCTGCACTATCTCTGATGCCCTCTCCGCCAGTCCCTACATTGATTCCTTGAAGCCTGCAGAATTAAATTCTAAACTCCTAAAATACAAATCTCTCATCCAATACTTGTGGCTGCTCTGCCAGTGACTGCCACCTCACTACTTCACTGAATACCTCTTCCTACTGCTGCCTCCAGGACTTCACCTGGGCTGCTCCCCAGTTGTGAAATGATCTCCCATGCCCTATTAGATTAATCTCTACTCTCCAAAGCATTAAACATGCCCTTAAGACTAATTTGTTCATTGAAGCCTATCAGCCCTCCTTCTAACTCCCATTTATTGTCTACCATCTCCATTCCCCCACTCGGAACCACCCTATTTATTTCTTCCTTCTTCCTTTAGGACGTAATTTCTCATGTGGAGGGACTTCTTTCCTTGTGTACTCTTTCTACTATTCCATCAGTCTCGCTACCTCTTGGCATGCTTCCTTAGCCCTGTTCTCTTGAGTTCAGGCTTACTGCACATTGGACATTACAATAACTCTCACTTCCTGTCTTGTAAATAATTTTATCTACATTACCCTGTTATCTGTTTGTGTTTGTTTATTCAATATGTCAGGTCTTTATATTTTTTTCATTTAATATGTATTATGTAATGGGCTAAAGATCAATGCTGACTGTATATGTCAAGTACGGTGCAGCAGATCTTTTATCGCACCTAAAAAATAAATAATAATATGATGTATATTTTCTTATACTGAGCTAATAATTATTGGCAGTAAGACCCTGGGCTAGATTTACTATCAGGCGTGTTTGTAAACCCGCCGACTTTCGGCGGATTTGGCGGCGGTTTAGCCATCGCCGGATTTACTAAGGCTAAACCCGCCGTCCAAACGGCCAGAAATTATGTTTCCAAACCCGCCTCTGTATAAAGCGCCATGACGGTTTCAACAATGTTCAACATACAAACAGCCGGATTTACTATTAGGGGGTTTATAAAGCCGCCGGAAAACCGCCATTCAATAGACCAAAATGAAAGCGCTGCTTGTGAGCGGCGAGATTGCTCAGTGTGCTGTTTGAACTATTTAGCCATTTTTCACATAAGAGAAAGAGCCATTTTGTGCAAAGTTTCCTCCTTTAGGATTGTATATGGGAAATGGGCAAACTGTCATGTAATTTGAGGGTACGTTTTGTTTTGTTTTTTTCACCCAGTATTATTGCATCCTATTTACTGATGTAAAGGTTTTTTTTTTGGTTTTCCAGTTGCAACAAATCCTCAAAAATACTGTTGTTTTTTCAAAATCAGGATGCACAATATGTCATTACATAGGTAACCCTTACTTTAATGGTAATGCAATCCAAAAGTTACAAGATCAAAAAGGTGTTTCTGCCTGAATAAATCACAGTCAATGACAGTCTAGCGGGCAGCAGTTAATCAGGGGTGGGTTTTTTGGAGAATGGCTTTTGCGGGGAATGTGGTGCATTCTGGACAGTGTATGTTTGCAGCTTTTTACCTGATGGAGGCAGAAAGGCGCCTGGAGGAGGATGTACAACAGTTGTCATCTGTTATGCGGACCCTGCGCAGACCGGCCACTCCACGTGCATTTAAAGTGCGTTTGAATCTGGAATCTTTGGCTGATGTGGACGTAGTACCAATGTTTGTACTCATGTAAACCAGGTTCCTAGATATATTTGGTGGGGTGCTTATGTATGCACCTGTAAAGGTGTCTGATATTATCCTGGCTTGCTGTCTGATACATAATCTAGCTTTACATCAACTTACCCCACCGATTATTGCAGTAGACAGTGAACAAGTAGGGCCCGTGTCCCATTTGGTGATGTGCAGAGCACAGAGGGGGAGGCAGATTTGAGACCGTCTCATTACAAACTACTTTAAATGTAAGTGCATACTATAAAAAACATATATTGTTTTTTTTTTTTATGTCAGTGCAATGGTTTTTTTTATGGAATTTTTAAATAAAATTGGACCCTTTAAACAGAGGATAGTGTGTACTCCGGATGTTGTAATTGTGAAAATCCCTGGAAAGTGACAGTCAGAGGTCAATGTGTACGTGAAATTAGTGCATCGTTTTAAAGAAAACAGTATACTCTTGTTTAATGTGCAGAAAAGAAAGACTGATACCAATGAAATATAAGTGTATTTATTGCATTACAACACAATAAAAGAAAAAGTATAACGCTTACACATACATAACAAAACTTTACCCAATAATACATTTTTTGCCCTAGCGCCGCCTTTTCGCTGGCATATCACTATGTTTTGCCCCACTCTCTACCCTCTCTCTCCCACCCCTGGTGCGAGCACCTCTCCTTGGAGGAGTGCTATGTGCCGATCTGCTTGGCGTACTAGCAGTACTGGTGGAGGCCGATGAAAAAGGTGCCGGCAAGCGGGCAATGAGTTCCTGCTGTAGTTGGCCTGCCAGCCGGATAACATTTGCATTCTCCTCGCGAACGGAGGAATGCAAGGCGTCCACAGCCCCAGTCATTTGGGCCAGCTGCACATTGGTTTGCTCCAAAGCGTTTGCAAGACGGTTTATTCCAGCAGGGATTTGGCTATTGGAGCGGTGTATCCGCCTCAACTGGCCCGCAATTTGGGACATGTGCCGAGTTTGGATGTCCATAAACTAACGCTGCTGTACCTGAAAATTAGCTACGGATTGGGCCAATCCTCGCCCTGTATCCATCTGAGGAGCTGCAGCTTGTTGCTCGGATGACTGTTCCGGAGGGCTTGTTCCTGGCGCGTAGACACGGGGACATCTACCATCTCTAAAGTGATGACTGTGTCTCCTTGTGGGTCATCAGTAGGTGACATCTGCGCAGACTGGCGCTGGCCTTGCAGAGATGCTGAGGTTCCTGTGGTGAAATAACCAAGGTAAGTATATAGGAAATAACATGTTTGTAAATTGCATTCTGGTCAATGTACCCAAAAAAAAAACCATTTAACCACTAAAGAATGGTTACCAATGTCTACCTTCAAGATTAGTTGTCCTCTGCGACCTGATGAAGGATGCTACTCATATGTTTTAGGAGTAAAATCTCATTTTGCCTATGCGTTACAGTGATGGGTTCAAAATGTCAATAATTTTTAATGCTAACATTGAGGGTGTTTGTATCAAAATGCTGCAAGACCGTGCTTTGGGGTAAGCGAATACTATTTTAGGTCTCCCTCTGTGTAGTACATGATGGGGGATATAGACTAAACTGCGAGTTTGAAAATGTGGCGATGTTGCCTATAGCAATCATATCATATAACAATCAGATTTTAGCAGACATTTTGAAGAACGCAATAAATAAATTATTTTTAAAATCTGATAGGTTGCTATAGGCAACATCTCTAGGTTTCCAAACCCTCAGTTTAGTAAATCTAGCCCTATGTTCTCATTGCAAACCATATAAAAATCACTAAATATAACATGGACTCCAACATTTGTACACAAAAACATCCAAGTCCATTATTTCTCCCCCAAACAGAGAACACGCACCTGCTTGCTCTTCAGAGCCAGAATCTCTTGCTGAAGGTGGAGGTGTAGACCTTGGACTGGGAGTAAACTGGCGTCCTGGCGAATCTGGATGTATGAGACAAAGCATACATTGTATTTGCAGCAAAAAGCAATTTACAAATAAAAAATTTTGGGAAAAAATGTGTTTGCAAATTTAAAAACAGTTCAAAAACAATTTTTTTCCCTTTACATACTGATTGTCTAAAAAAGGCACTTTTAAGAAAAAAAACATATTTTTTTTAAAAAAAAAACATGTTTAAAATAATAAAGGCACTTTTAAGAAAAAAAAACACTTTTAATATTGTTATCGTAAAAACGACAAATAACTCACCAACTCCTTGGCCAAACGAGGGTGAATCTGTGTCTTGCACATTAATTCCCTCCACAATTTCACGGGGCATTATCTGCCGCAGCTCCTCCTCATAACTGGTGTATTCAATGCGAAGAGGGGGGCCACCACCCGTGCGTCTTGTGGACCTCCTTTCCTGGGCCATCTTCTCTTTAAGCCTCCTCTTGATGTCTGAGAAGCGCTTGCGGCAGTGCGCCACTGTCCTCTTTAGTGGGCCCACCGCGTTCACAGCATCGCACACTCTCCCCCACAGTTGGTGACGCCGCCTTAGAGTAGTCCGGGCTGCCAGGTTCCCTAGGATGACCTCATAGCAGGGAACTATGTGGTGCACCAGAACACAATTTTCGTCGTGGGAGAATCGGACATTTCTCCCTGTCTTCATCTTCCTGCCCTCTCCTGACTCCTCAACCTCTCCCTCTCCCTCCTCTGCCCCCTCAACCTCCATCTCCCTCTCCTCAGCCTGTTCTCCCTTCCTATCTCTGGACATTTTTACACAGACACAAAAACACAAAACACAGAAGGACTGACAAACACAAAGGACAAACTACACTACCTACAGACACTCTCCACACAGGCACGCACAAGTAACACAGACAAAGGACAAGTCAAATACAAAAAATACAAGACAGAAAATAAAAGAGAAAATAAATGTACAAAACAGAAAAATAGCACAGGACTACTCACACTTCAATCAGATATCGCTCCACCAATCCACCAAACTCCAACTCTCACCAACTCTCAGCAAACCACTATCCTCCAAACTCCTCTCACAAAACTCCTCTAAACCCTATCAGAGAAAAAAGTGTCAGGCCAGTGGTTTATATAGGGCTTGTGATGTCAAATCTCCTGACTTTGAAAATAGCCAATAGTAACAGGCCAGGAGACAGGTGTAATTTTTTAAAAAAACCGCCTTTACACAAAAGCGCCGTCATTTCAAGCAAAAGCGCCATGTTCTATTCAAAGCCGCCGGCGGCTTTGAGCATTACATCCCACTGTTACATCGCCGGCGGCTTCAAATTGAAGCTGAAATGCGCCCATTAGTAAATCCGGCTGTTTGCAATGCAAACCCGCTGGAAAACCGCCGCAATGCATGGCGGCTTCAAGCTTCAAGCCGCCATGCATCACGCCTGTTAGTAAATCTAGCCCCGTGTGTTCAAATTTCAGTATAGATAAAAAAAGACATAGCTGATATATTTGCTGTATTTTAATAATAATAACTTATCTTTTCAGTGTTTTTATTAGAATTTAAGTGAAAACCTAGAAAAGTCCATATTTATACATATATTGCAAATGTATGGTAATGTTTATAAATATTCATGCATTGCTAAGTGAGCTATTCAACTCTGTTCTATGAACTCTGCTGACATTAACTTATCTGATATAGTATCCTAACGGCTATTTCTAATCATTGTGTACATAAATCTTTGAATCATGTTCCTGAGGGTGCTATCAGCTGCTTTTTAACAATTGAAAAAAAGTTTTCTATTCAGTAAAAATAATTTGATTGTTTTAAAGTGGGTTCTTTGATATATATAATTCTAGTTTAATCTAGATGAATATCATTAATAATCTGCCTTTACAAATTAATTTACTTATATATTTTGTTATGGTTTATTTTTAACAATGAATAATATTGATGTTAGTGTTACTATTGATATTCAGAACATACCTTTCTGCTCACACTCTCTGTCTAGATAATAGATTAATCCTAAACAATAGGTCCATTTGTTGACATAACAGGATGTCAGACTGCGCTGATCTAATTAAAATGCGAGATTTTACCACCTGCCAAGGTCTAATTAGAATTTTCCTTTGTAGTAAGTAGGAATGTTTATACCTCATTTACATGTCAATGGGATTTACATGAGAGACCTGGAGACAAACAGTCTGAGAACCTTCTGGTCATCCCGGGAACTATTGAAGAGAGATGGGGAGGAATGACTATAAATAGGCAGTATCAGCCCAGTGTTAGTGAGTTGGTGGCTGGAGAGCTGGAAGGAGGGAACAGTAAGAATGATCAGGAGGGAAAGAGATAGAAGGAGAAATCTTCAGAGTAAGGTAATTATATTATACATAAGAATATACTGATATTTACAGAATTACAATTATTAGCATTCACTACTGTGCATTGTAAATTCTGTACTTTGTATTATCTATTAGTAAAAGTGTTATTGCAAGACAAAGCTGGGAAAACATGTGTTGAACTTTATATATCCTGATGATACATTGTACATTATATGTATCTGCTTTCTCCTATGGTTCTGGTGTAGCTAGATATAGAAAAACCTCTTTTGTATGAATAAAACTTTTTTGAAGAGAACTTTCAGCGAATTGTTTGAAGAAGACAACAGATATTGATTAGAACACATCACTGTTTATTTAAAATTGTTTGATAATAATTCATTGTTTGGTGCTTTTGCTTGTGTGATACTTTGTAGATATATACCTGGAACAGGTGTCTAAGGAAAGAGCAGCCTCCTGTATGGTGTTATTTTATTTGATTTTTATTTGTTTATTATTATTATTTTGTAATCAGTCAGCGCCACAAAGTTTATTCTTGTTAAGATATATAGATATGTACTCAGTGGTCACATTATTAGATACACATTTCTAGTACTGGGCAGGACCCTCTTTAGGTTGCTGCTGCATGATTTACTGATTATATATTACATTACTACAGAGTGTATAATTTGAATTTTTAATACTTTTACTTCTTTAGTGTACTTGTTGTGAAACACCTACATCTAAAGATGTAAACTGTTAAATAATAGTGAGTCTGTGGGGAGTCTATTTGGCACAGATTGGCCTTCACAGATTTAATTTAAGTACGTATGTTTCTGTATCGCTGTACACAAAAATAAAAACAATGATTAATGTCTGAGTCATAATTATTAGTGTATAAAACATGTTTGTATTCTGTATCCAATATAACATTACTATTGTTCAAGTAGTTTCATTAATTTAATGATTAGGCTGCTAAATCTTAACACTCTTTTTGCTTACAGGTGAATTAATGAGCAGGATTCCCATTAATAACAGAAGACATACTGGAAAGGTCCTTGTTCTCTGAGCATCTGAGTGTTCCAAAAACTCACCTACAAGTCATATATACTACAGTGATCAATTCTTACAGTAGCTAACTTCAAATTTGAAAAGGAGAAACTATCTACAATTAATTTGTTGTAAAACACATGATGGATCTAATAGGAGAGAAGCCCTATCTGTGCTCTGAATGTGACAAAACATTTTCATGTAAATCAAAGCTTATTGTCCATCACAGGATTCACACAGGAGAGAAACCATTTAAATGCTCTGAATGTAGCAAGTGTTTTAGCCACAGGGCAAATCTTGTACAACATCAGATGATTCACACAGGAGAGAAACAATTTAAGTGTTCTGAATGTAGCGAATGTTTTACCCGGAAGTCAACTCTTGTAAGACATCAGATGATTCACACAGGAGAGAAACCATTTAATTGCTCTGAGTGTAGCAAATGTTTTACCCAGAAATCAAAGCTTATCGTACATCAGAGGACTCACACAGGAGAGAAACCATTTAAATGCTCTGCTTGTAGCAAATGTTTTACCTTGAAATCAAAGCTTATTGTACATCACATGATTCATGCAGGAGAGAAACCATTTAAATGCTCTGAATGTAGCAAATGTTTAACCCAAAAATCAAATCTTGTTAGACATCAGAAGATTCACACAGGATATAAACCATAAAAGACTAGAGCAGTCTGGTTATTGGATTTGGGGACATCTTTTCACCTGGCATGGATTTCCTAATATGAGCTAGAGCTCTATACTACTAGTGGTAGACAATGACGATGTGGCAGCCCTTGCTGAGCACTGTAATATACGGCTCTTCTGCTCATGCAGGTGCTGGGACTAGTATAAGAAAGAAGTTTCTAACTAGTAGAGAGTTCCAGCAGCTCTTCTCAGTACTGTGATTACTTCTATGACAGACAGAGCTATAAGTACTGAACATTTCTACAATAACCCTGTACACTGCCCTGTTTCACATTACATGTTTCCCTCTTGGTCTATGTTATATATAACATAATCTTTCATAATCTCCATAATCTTTCTCTCATACCATTCTATTACTGTCTTTTCTATGTCTGTTATGACAACTATATACTCAGAAAGGGTTGTTTAGTAAATGTTAAATGTAAAATACTGGTTGCTGTATCCCATAACAACCAATCAGATCATCACATTCGCTGGTTTTATGACATCGGACTGTTAATAGCTGATATCAGGTTGCTATGGGTTACAGCACATCCTTGTTCTTCACACCATGTTATTAAATAAGTCCAACTGAGGACACATTGTTTCCCAAGGTACCATCAATTGTATTTTTTTATACTCTATAGTCATTGTCATCAGACAGCACTGACCTATATATAGACTGAATTTATAGACTTTCCAGATTACTTGTAAAGGTCTTAAATAAGTATTTCTTTTATACTTTATAGTGATCCAAATCAGACAGCACTGACCTGCATATAGACTGAAGGACCATGATCACACAATATCTGTAATTACCATTTATGTTACTGGCAGCTGTTTCTATCACAATTGGGGCTAGATTGACTAAGCTGCGGGTTTGAAAAAGTGGGGATGTTGCCTATAGCAACCAATCAGATTCTAGCATTCATTTATTTAGTACTTTCTACAAAATGACAGCTAGAATCTGATTGGTTGCTATAGGCAACATCCTCACTTTTTCAAACCCGCAGCTTAGTAAATCTAGCCCCTGATGTTTAATAACATCTTACATTGATAAATGTGTAGATTATGTTTTTGATCGTGGATCTAATATCTATATTCAGTAGTATAGACTACTGTACACTCTGCTGCATTTTAGATGGTGGAACCAGGGGTGATAATTAGGTGGTCATCCATGCTGACAATATGACAACCAATAATGAAAACACAGCAAAGAACACATTGATAATATACAGCAAATGTATTAGCTATGTGTTCTTTCCCCTAAATTGAAATATAAACACAGGGTCTGATTCATCAAGGAACATAAATGCTGATTTTTTGCGTATAAACCGCAAATTTAATCTGCACATTCCCAGAACCGGACCATTCACAACTAAAAGCAGCGATGTTCAATTCATCTTCATACGCAAAGACACTTTCTACAGGTTACGATTTCTGGGAGTGAACGGGCAGGGAAGGAGTTTGCTCAGTAAGGGGTGCCAAACACGAGCGCACGGAGCCACATCAGATTCAAGCTCTGGGAATTTCTCAGGTACTTGATTTTCAACTGTATCTCTTGCTCCAGCTACAGGACTAGTTTAAGTCCTGATTACTAGTGATGAAAGTCTCATATGCATGATATAACATGTGTTTGTAATCAGGAGGAACTGTAAAAATTTATTTTATGTTCAGTAGACATTAAAAACATATAATAAATGAATTTCATTTGGGGAAAAAAATAAAAATACACTTTTTTAAAAACATTTTTATCATTAATGCCTATATTATTAACAGGTGACATAAATTGAATAGGTCTTTCAGATTGTTTAAATGTTGAACTCTGGAATCTGCAGAACTAATTACTGGGTGTTTTACATTAAAGCGCATATTGCTCTCAGCTTGCATGACTTGATGAATCAGGCACAGGGTCTTACTGACAATCAGCAATTGCTGAGTAAAAGAAAACTTACCTAGTATTCCCTGCTAGCTGCTGTCTTTCCTTGTCTCCTGTCATCCAGAGGGACAACAACTCACAGTGTAAGTGTGGCTAATGAAGTAAACTTAACACACATCTATCCATTATATATATTGTCGAAGTCAGCAAATTGGATAAAGCCATTTCAATTAATGTCGAGCAAACTTGGTTGTCTTTGTCTGAAAGGATGCGTACGGTACGCTACGGCGTACATGGGCACGCTACGGCGTGGAAGGGCGTACGCAGCTACTACACGTGGCAGCAACAGTAATTGGTCTTTTACCATACATTCGCACAAACACGCATACTTGTAAAATAGTACACATTAATGGTAGTTGCAACACATAGTCAGTAATGTCGGAATATTGTAGTATTTATGTTATATATTATATGTTATATGCACATTAGTGAAATATATGGAACAGGTTGAAGGAATCATATCATATGTAGTATCATAATAAACCTTTTAACATTTTTTACTGTTTGGTTCACTCTGCGAAGGAATCGCAGAGTGCATACACGAGTTATGAATGATAGGGAATTATGAACTACTTAAGACTAAGGAATCTTGGCGGGAAGAGCAGAGTATACCCCCTGGAGAGATGACCCCCTCCTTTGGGATCTTTAGTATGAAGTAGCCAATGATGACGACCCCTGAGACCTTCCTGAAACCTGGACCAATAGAAGCAAGCTATACCATCTCCATTGTATTACTGTAATTCTGTGTGCATATAAGCAGCAGCTTCTCATCCAGTGTTCAGACATCTTGTCCCCAGACTTCAGGATTGAATGACTGCACTGGATCCAGAGCGCCTGCGATAAGTAACGGCTGTATTTATTATCACTTCGCTTGAACATATTATACTACCTTTTGCGAATAAATCTTTGTGCGTTGGAAACACAAATCGAGACTCGGCAATCGTTATTGGTTAGCGACAATACGTACATAACAATATATTAATATATATATATATATATATATATATATATATATATATATATATATACATATCCATCAGCTCCAATACCGTCAGACCACCTCCAGGGCATCGCATAAAATTACTGTCCTACTTGAGCTGCATTATTTGCATGAAAATTTTTTAAATAAATAATAACTATTCTGTACCCACCACTCCCATATAGCAATGCCCATTATGGACAACCTTCCCATAGATCATTCCCATTTTATGGACACATTATGGCGGATTTTCTTATCATTTCATTTCATTAACGTCCCACAACAATACTGAATGCGGTTGGATTAATCACTGCTTCTAATTTGATCTTTAGCTCTCGATATTGAAGCCTCCATCACAGACTTATTTCATTTTTCAATACTTCTGACGACATTCCTCATCTTCATCATGATTGTTTATATATAGTTCACCACAGATTCCATAACGCTGGACAATCAGCTTACAAATATAACACACATATTACAGATATGACAAACATTAATATAATAAACATATTAACATATACATAAATACAATTAATTATAACAACATGTACATGGATACTCATGAGCTGGCATAAGGCTAGTATGGATACAAGTATGAGTTATATGTGTGTGAGTGAACAAACAACAGAAGACTTTGCCATATCAGAGTCATATGAGACTGACAGACATGAGGTTTACGGAATAGAGGACTCTGCCCATGATAGCTTACATTCTAGAGAGAGGGAGTAATGAGAGACAGTCGATGCAGATAGGACATGAGTGGATGGAACAGAGGAAATAGTTGGAGTGGACATGATGGTCTAGGAGGGAGTATAGTAGACAAGCTTGAAGAGATGAGTTTTGAAAGGAATTTCATTGGTTGGAAGCAGATTGGGAGAAGTCTTAGAGATGGGAGTGGAAAAAGGTTTAAAGAGCGGGAGAGAGGGGAAGATCAGAAGTAGAGCACTGTGGTTGAGCTGAGGTCTATCTCTTGATGTGGTCAGAGATGTTTGGAGGGGAAGAGTTTATCATGACAATCGGTTCTTACCACCAGGAATACTCTTAAAAATTGCACAAAGCTATATTTCAGGTCTCTCACAAGGACAGCATCAATGCCCTAGAACAATTTCAACCTTAAAAATGTCAAATTTAGGGAACCAAATTGGATCACTGTTCATCCAGTCCTTTTCCTGACCTATTTTTAACAAACGTTAACATTAAAAATACACAGTAGCACTTCTATGATAAAGCAGTCCAAGCTTACTCCTTGTGAGTCAACAAGCTTAGATAACAGAACGTTGCAGAAACTTAGATTCATCAAATTCCAACAAGGCATATTTACTGACCTCATAAAATAATCTTTGAATTTTGAGACTTTTAATCGTCGCTGTACAATTTACCTGTAATATGGATATTAGTAGTCACCTTGGCTTTATATGTCTTATATAAAAGTATTATGCTTCCATTGTGCCACAATCCTCTAGCTGCACCCTCTAGTGGTCACTCACATTTATGTCATAATGACACTCTTCACATTATATGAGGGTTGTCAGCTACATTTGGTTGCTTTCATATGCTTCACTTATGGGTTCTTTGCTCTGTTAGATTTGCCATTTATGCCCTTTCATGGCCACTCTGGTTCTAAAATTATTATCCTTTATTTATAAGGCACCACAGGAGTTCTGTAGTGTTGCTACATTTGGACTATGTTTGGATGAGGGGGATAGAAAAGCAAATTATTTGGATACACAAATATGATGGTGCTGGCAGCAAAATACTGCAAGGCAGTGCTCTTGGGTAAGCTATTACTATTTTAGCTCTCCCTCTGTGTAGTACATGATGTTTTCATTGCAAACCATATAAAAATCAAGATATATAACATGTACACCAACATTTGCACATAAAAACATCTAACACCATTGTTTATCCCCCCAAACAGACTACACGCACCTGCTTGTTCTTCAGGGGCACAATCCCTCACAGAAGGTGGAGGAGTAGACCTTGGATTCGGAGCGGAGTCTCTTACAGGCGAATCTGGATGTATTAGATAAAGCATATAATGTATTTGCAGCGACAATCATTTGAAATATATACAGTATATTTGAAAAATGTTTTTGGAAAAAACAAATACATTTTTATAAAAAGTCATGTGTACTTGCATATCTGTTAGAGTACAAATTGCAAATAACTCACCAGCTGGTTGGCCAAATGAAGGTGCATCTGTATCCTGCACATTGACCCCCTCTACAATTTCCCGGGGCAGTATCTCCTGAAGCTTCTCCTCATATGTAGTGTATTCCACACAAAGTGGGGGTCCACCACTTGCTCGTCTTGCTGACTTTCTTTCCTCAGCCATTTTTTCTTTAAGTCTCCTCTTTATATCTGAAAATCTTTTGCGGCAGTGAGCCACTGACCGTTTTAATGGCCGCACCGCGTTCACGGCCTCACACGGGCTGCCAGGTTCCCTAAAATTATTTAATAGCAGGGAACAATATTGTGCACTAACAGACAATTCTAGTCATGAGAAAATCTCACATTCCTACATGACTTGGTCTTCCTGCTCTTTCCTGCCTCCTCTAACCCTTCCTCACCTTCCTCTGTCCCCTCCAGCTCCATCTTCCTCTCCTCTTCCTCTGCCCTCCTCCTATCTCTGCCCATAATGTCCAGTAATATACAAAAAACAAGTAACACAGAGTACTGACAAACACTAAGGACAAAGTAGACTAACTACTGAAACACTCACAACACACTCACACACAAGTAACAGAGACAAAGGACTAGACAAATACAATAAATACAAGACAGAAATTAAATCAGAAAATAAAGGCACAATACTGTAAAAGAACACAGGACTACTTACACTCTAATCAGAAATCGCAGCACGAGACCGCTCAAAAACAACTCTCACAATCCTAAATCCTCCAAGCTCCTATCTCTTTTCTCCTCAAAACCCTATCAAAGAAAAAGTGGCAGGCAAGTGATTTATATAGGGCTTGTAATGTCAAATCTCCTGACTTTGAAAGTAGCTAATAGTAAAAGGCCATGATACAGGTGCTTTTTTCAAAAAACCCGCCATCACACGTCACTAACAGAGAACAGCTCAGAATACCTGATAGATGACATGGTTTAGGGGCAAAGATAGTGTTAAAGTAATTCTATAGTTTTCAAATAAGCATTACATAGGCGATTGTATTGTGTTTCTAATGCACAAAGTGATTTATTTTAGCAGATGTAAAAAGTTAACAGTTCAATGTATTATTATAATATAATCAACAGTACAGTACAGCCAATACCAAAAAGATACATACATACCGCAGCGATGCGCTGCGCTAACCACGGGCACCAGTGAACAGTGATTCACCCTTGAATACTGTGATCAGTGAAGACTGAGGCTGTTGGGGGTGCAGCTATGATTATATATACAGTCAGTGTTACACAGTGAACAATAGAGATGACGTAGCTTGCTTCTATAGGTCGAGACAAGGGTGGTTTAAGGGAAAACAGGTCATAGGCTAGTTCAGGCTAAGGAATCCAAAGGTGGGGGTCGTCTCTCCAGGGGATGTGCTCCAGTTACAATGAGTTAATTAGCATTTCACATTCTGATATCAATTTGGCTATTTATTCCATAACATCAATAACTAGAGTATGCAATATGCGAACTCTTCGGCGATGGAACCGGACAGCTGCTGATGAATTTCCCATAACCTGAACCTTAGATAACACTAAAGTGTACATATAATCATAGTATATAAACTAATAATAAACCAAATACTGTCTGCTCATAAATCACTTTGGAATGTAATCTATAAATATATATATGAAACTAAATGTTATAGTGCGTGTGCGTGCGTGCGTGCATATTTTACCGTGTGATCGCACCATGCCACGCATTATGTGCCGTACGGATCGCAATCGCACGGCAAAACAATATTAACCAATATACTTTCGTTCATCCAATTATACGACTTCGACAATAGAAGAACATGAGGCTCTCTGTACTAGTGTTTTCCTTATTATTTTCTAAGTGAGCCCAGTGTTTTGCAGGAAATCCAGGTGACATAATTAATTTCTGACTTTTAGCTTTATCATGACTATAACAAATACAGGTCAGGTAAAATATAACATATACAGTGTACAGTACAACGACCTTGGGGTATATTTTCATTTTCAATGCATGAGACAGAGAAAACATCAAGTATCCATATTCAGCATTACACAAAAGTGACTCTGCAAATAAATTGGTTACCAAACAATAAGAATTTCCCTGTGACTGTTCAATCTGGTCTCTGTGTCTTCAATATTTCCAGTTACCCCCTAGTATTTATCATTCTCACCCATGTAACATTGTTTACGACAGTGAGTAGAACGACAAAAGAATTAACAAAACCTACTTGCCCGACAGTTAATAAATGCAGACGGACCTTCATAATGACAAAAGAAGTCCCCGACAGTCTGATGAGAAAACACGACCACCAGTAATGCCGGCAGGGTGTTTTGACATCATTTAGAATGGCGCCCAAGATATCACCACTTTTAAAGCGTCAATGCCGATTGTCATGAAAGGTAAGTGTTAGGGTAATGTAATCTAATGTGCGTTTTTTTAAAAACAGACGTCCATTGGGTATGCGCACATCCATATACAACAAGGAGCGGATGTAAAGATACGTGTGTTGATGAATACGGGTCTATGTGCGCTCTGCTCTAACAGACAATACACTGCGGGATACATCCCATACATATGTGGAATATCAAGTTCCAAAATAACGCACAGAAAAAAAAGATGTAATTGATGTGACCTGTTAATAATATAGTTATTAATGACAAAACATTACAGATTACAAATCTGCTGCCATCCTGGTAAATGACAGGAGATTTTTATCCAGAATGTCTAGGTACATTTTTCCATTCATCCTTCCTTCAACCATATGTAGTATGCCAGTACCGTGTGCAGAAAAACAGCCCCACACCACGATGTTCCCACCTCCAAACGTCACCGTTGGTATGGTGTTTATGGGGTGATGTGCAGCGCCATTTCTCCGCCAATCATGGTGTGTATTACGGCATCCAAAGAGTTCAATTTTGCTCTCATCTGATCACACTATATTCTCCTAGTATTTCACAGGCTTTTCCAAATGTTGTGCAGCAAACTTTAAACCAAGCTTCAACATGTTTTTTCTTCAGCAAAGGAGTCTTGCATGGTGAGCGTGCATACAGACCATGGCGGTTGAGTGCATTACTTATTGTTTTCTTTGAAACAATTGTTCCTGCTAATTCCAGGTCTTTCTGAAGCTCTCCGCAAGTGGTCCTTGGTTCTTGGAGAACCCTTCTGATAATTTTTTTCATTCCTCTGTCAGAAATCTTGCGAGGTGCACCTGGTAGTGGCTGGTTTATGATGAATGATGTTCTGTCCACTTCCGGATTATGACCCCAATAGTGCTCACTGGAACATTCAGCAGTTTAGAGATCCATCTGTAACCAATACCATCAGTATGTTTTGCAACAATAAGGTAGCAAATGTATTGAGAGAGCTCTTTGCTTTTACCCATCATGAGATGTTTCTTGTGTGACACCTTCGTAATGAGACACCTTTTTATAGGTCATCAGTTTTGGCTGAACCAGCTGGCAGGATTGCTTTCTAATTACTAATAGATTTCAGTTGGTGTCTTGGCTTTCCATGCCTTTTTGCACCTCCCTTTCTTCATGTCTTCAATACTTTTTCCATGTGTCATTTTACATTATTGCAGAAATCTTAATTTATGGACATCAATGGTTTGATTTCTTTGCATGTGTGGATTGCAAGGGTTGCTGCTGACATGTGGTGTAAATTTCATTACAATAGCCCCATTAAATATATAATTACTGAGAAAAATGTTGATGTGTTCAATACTTATTTCACCCGCTGTATTTGATCATGCACCATCTAATGTCTGAGAAATACACAGACGAAACGCGTTGAGCACTAGCGATTCTATTGTGGGACTATTTATTCTTTGTTTCTTGATCTGGAGCTGACACTGTGACTAAGCTTCTATAGGATGTAACAGCTGAACCAGACAGAAGATACCATTTGCTGATGGATGTCACAAAGAAACCCAGATAAGCATTTTATACTTGTCCTTATGTAAGTGTGATACTTATTTTCAGTGCAATAAATCTGCTGAATTTACAGTGTTACACTATGATGGTTTTTCTTTCTACCTATTCTGTGTACTGCTGAGATGTCTCAGCAGCATCAATAGAGATCACAGCTATACAAGAAGTGCCATTATCGGAGTTATCATGGGATGTTTGGAGAAATTGCTCATTATACAGATAAGCGCTAAAGATTGTTTATTTAGTACGCATTTTCCGTATTGGAAAGGATATCCTTGGGATTGCATGAACTTTCTGCTCACGATTTGCCATATATGTTCCCATTTGCACTATATCTTTTGTGAGACTGCCACGTCCACCTATATATGATAGTGAACTTCCTTTAATATTTTCATCTATATGTATCTCTCAGTACTGTTGACACAAACAATACTACACCATTTTGGCGCCCTATCCCATGTGCTTATTTTCCTATATGTATATATATATATATATATATATATATATATATATATATATATATACATAAGATCTGTTAATACATGTTTAATATATGTTTTCAGTTTTATATCTGAAATATCATTGAGCCTTTTAGCAATACTTAAAGTATTAGACATTCGTCTTTCCGTTGTACAGGTGATTAGTGATCAGTTGTGATGAATACATCACATATAAATACTGAGACTGTGTCACCTGGATTCATCCTTCTGGTGAAAGTCCAACAGCACAGAAACGTGTCAAGGTTCTTACTACAGTCTCCATAAGGATTGGTCACATTATTCTCAGAAGTAGATCTCTGCTTTCAGCATTTGAGCTGTGTCAGCTCACGGTACTTGGAGGGACATAAGGTCTGAGAAATTCAATATCTATGGTGAGCCTCTTTTTCCCTGTCATTTTAAACCAAAACACTGGTAATTAAAGGGTTTTAGATCTCAACGTTACTCACCTTTATACTGACTGTCTCCTTACAATTTTGGATTCTATAAATGATTGACATTGCTAAGTTAGTTGTTCAAGTCTGTTCTCTGAACTCGGCTAATGTTAATTTATCTGATATATTATCCTAACTGCTAATTCTAATCACTGTATGCATAAATCTTTGAATCATGTTCCTGAGGGTGCTATCACCTGCTTTTTAACAAGTGAAAATGAGTTTTCTATTCTGTTAAATGAGTTTGATTGTTTTAAATTAGGTTCTGTGATATCTATCATTATGGCTTAATTTAGATGAATATCATTAATAATCTGCCATAACAAATTAATTTACTTAAATATTTTGTTATGGTTTATTTTTAACAATTAATTTTAGTTATGTTAGTGTTACTATTGATAGTCAGAACATACCTTTCTGCTCTCACTCTCTGTCTAGATAATAGATTAACCCTAAACAATAGGTCCATTTGTTGACACAGGATGTCAGACTGTGCTGATCTAATTAGAATGTGAGATTTTACCACCTGCCAAGGTCTAATTAGAATTTTCCTTTGTAGTAAGTAGGAATGTTTATACCTCATTTACATGTCAGTGAGATTTACATGAGAGACCTGGAGACAAACAGTCTGAGAACCTTCTGGTCATCCCGGGAACTATTGAAGAGAGATGGGGAGGAATGACTATAAATAAGCAGTATCAGCCCAGTGTTAGTGAGTTGGTGGCTGGAGAGCTGGAAGGATGGAACAGTAAGAATGATCAGGAGGGAAAGAGATAGAAGGAGAAATCTTCAGAGTAAGGTAATTATATTATACATAAGAATATACTGATATATACAGAATTACAATTATTAGCGTTCTCTACTGTGCATTGTATAATCTGTACTTTGTATTATCCATTAGTAAAAGTGTTATTGCAAGACAAAGCTGGGAAAACATGTGTTGAACTTTATATATCCTGATGATACATTGTACATTATATGTATCTGCTTTCTCCTATGGTTCTGGTGTAGCTAGATATAGAAAAACCTCTTTTGTATGAGTAAAACTTTTTTGAAGAGAACTTTCAGCCAATTGTTTGAAGAAGACAACAGATATTGATTAGAGCACATCACTGTTTATTTAAAATTGTTTGATAATAATTCATTGTTTGGTGCTTTTTCTTGTGTGATACTTTGTAGATATACCTGGAACAGTTGTCTAAGGAAAGAGCAGCCTCCTGTATGGTGTTAATTTATTTGATTTGATTTTTATTTGTTTATTACTATTATTTTGTAATCAGTTAGCGCCACAAAGTTTATTCTTGTGTAGATATATAGATATGTACTCACTGGTCACTTTATTAAATACATATTTCTAGTACTGCGTACTACCCCCCTTTAGGTTGCTGCCGCATGAATTACTGATTATATATTTACATTACTAAAAAGTGTCTAATTTTAATTTTTAATACTTTATTACTTCTTTAGTGTACTTGTTGTGAAACACCTACATCTAAAGATGTACACTGTTAAATAATAGTGAGTCTGTGGGGAGTCTATTTAGTACAGATAGACCTTCACAGATTTAATTTAAGTATGTATGTTTCTGTATCACTATGCACAAAAATAAAAACAATGATCAATGTCTGAGTCATAGTTGTTAGTGTATAAAACATTTTTGTATTCTGTATCCAATATAACACTACTATTGTTCCAGTAGTTTCATTAATGTAATGATTAGGCTGCTAAATCTTAACACTCTTTTTGCTTACAGGTGAATTAATGAGCAGGATTCCCATTAATAACAGAAGACATCTTGGAAAGGTCTTTGTTCTCTGAGCATCTGAGCGTTCCAAAAACTCACCTACAAGTCATTTATACTACAGTCATCAATTCTTACAGTAGCTAACTTCAAATTTGAAAAGGAGAAACTATCTACAACTAATTTGTTGTAAAACACATGATGGATCTAATAGGAGAGAAGCCCTATCTGTGCTCTGAATGTGACAAAACATTTTCATGTAAATCAAAGCTTATTCGCCATCACAGGATTCACACAGGAGAGAAACCATTTAAATGCTCTGAATGTAGCAAATGTTTTACCCACCTGTCAACTCTTGTTGTACATCAGAGGACTCACACAGGAGAGAAACCATTTAAATGCTCTGAATGTAGCAAGTGTTTTAGCCACAGGGCAAATCTTGTACAACATCAGATGATTCACACAGGAGAGAAACAATTTAAGTGTTCTGAATGTAGCGAATGTTTTACCCGGAAGTCAACTCTTGTAACACATCAGATGATTCACACAGGAGAGAAACCATTTAATTGCTCTGAGTGTAGCAAATGTTTTACCCAGAAATCAAAGCTTATCGTACATCAGAGGATTCACACAGGAGAGAAACCATTTAAATGCTCTGCTTGTAGCAAATATTTTACCTTGAAATCAAAGCTTATTGTACATCACATGATTCACGCAGGAGAGAAACCATTTAAATGCTCTGAATGTAACAAATGTTTCACCCAAAAATCAAATCTTGTTAGACATCAGAAGATTCACTCAGGATATAAACCATAAAAGACTAGAGCAGTCTGGTTATTGGACTTGGGGACATCTTTTCACCTGGCATGGATTTCCTAATATGAGCTAGAGCTCTATACTACTAGTGGTAGACAATGACGATGTGGCAGCCCTTGCTGAGCACTGTAATATACTGCTGTTCTGCTCATGCAGGTGCTGGGACTAGTATAAGAAAGAAGTTTCTAACTAGTAGAGAGTTCCAGCAGCTCTTCTCAGTACAGTGATTACTTCTATGACAGACAGAGCTATAAGTACTGAACATTTCTACAATAACACTGTACACTGCCCTGTTTCACATTACATGTTTCCCTCTTGATCTATGTTATATATAACATAATCTTTCATAATCTCCATAATCTTTCTCTCATACCATTCTATTACTGTCTTTTCTATGTCTGTTATGACAACTATATACTCAGAAAGGATTGTTTAGTAAATGTTAAATGTAAAATACTGGTTGCTGTATCCCATAACAACCAATCAGATCATCACATTCGCTGGTTTTATGACATCGGACTGTTAATAGCTGATATCAGGTTGCTATGGGTTACAGCACATCCTTGTTCTTCACACCATGTTATTAAATAAGTCCAACTGAGGACACATTGTTTCCCAAGGTACCATCAATTGTATTTTTTTATACTCTATAGTCATTGTCATCAGACAGCACTGACCTATATATAGACTGAATTTATAGACTTTCCAGATTACTTGTAAAGGTCTTAAATAAGTATTTCTTTTATACTTTATAGTGATCCAAATCAGACAGCACTGACCTGTATATAGACTGAAGGACCATGATCACACAATATCTGTAATTACCATTTATGTTACTGGCAGCTGTTTCTATCACAATTGGGGCTAGATTGACTAAGCTGCGGGTTTGAAAAAGTGGGGATGTTGCCTATAGCAACCAATCAGATTCTAGCATTCATTTATTTAGTACTTTCTACAAAATGACAGCTAGAATCTGATTGGTTGCTATAGGCAACATCCTCACTTTTTCAAACCCGCAGCTTAGCAAATCTAGCCCCTGATGTTTAATAACATCTTACATTGATAAATGTGTAGATTATGTTTTTGATCGTGGATCTAATATCTATATTCAGTAGTATAGACTACTGTACACTCTGCTGCATTTTAGATGGTGGAACCAGGGGTGATAATTAGGTGGTCATCCATGCTGACAATATGACAACCAATAATGAAAACACAGCAAAGAACACATTGATAACATACAGCAAATGTATTAGCTATGTGTTCTTTCCCCTAAACTGAAATATAAACACAGGGTCTGATTCATCAAGGAACATAAATGCTGATTTTTTGCGTATAAACCGCAAATTTAATCTGCACATTCCCAGAACCGGACCATTCACAACTAAAAGCAGCAATGTTCAATTCATCTTCATACGCAAAGACACTTTCTACAGGTTACGATTTCTGGGAGTGAACGGGCAGGGAAGGAGTTTGCTCCTTATTCTATGTACAGTAAGGGGTGTCAAACACGAGCGCACGGAGCCACATCAGATTCAAGCTCTGGGAATTTCTCAGGTACTTGATTTTCAACTGTATCTCTTGCTCCAGCTACAGGACTAGTTTAAGTCCTGATTACTAGTGATGAAAGTCTCATATGCATGATATAACATGTGTTTGTAATCAGGAGGAACTGTAAAAATGTATTTTATGTTCAGTAGACATTAAAAACATATAATAAATGAATTTCATTTGGGGAAAAAAATAAAAATACACTTTTTTAAAAGCATTTTTATCATTAATGCCTATATTATTAACAGGTGACATAAATTGAATAGGTCTTTCAGATTGTTTAAATGTTGAACTCTGGAATCTGCAGAACTAATTACTGGGTGTTTTACATTAAAGCGCATATTGCTCTCAGCTTGCATGACTTGATGAATCAGGCACAGGGTCTTACTGACAATCAGCAATTGCTGAGTAAAAGAAAACATACCTAGTATTCCCTGCTAGCTGCTGTCTTTCCTTGTCTCCTGTCATCCAGAGGGACAACAACTCACAGTGTAAGTGTGACTAATGAAGTAAACTTAACACACATCTATCCATTATATATATTGTCGAAGTCAGCAAATTGGATAAAGCCATTTCAATTAATGTCGAGCAAACTTGGTTGTCTTTGTCTGAAAGGATGCGTACGGTATGCTACGGCGTACAAGGGCACGCTACGGCGTGAAAGGGCGTACGCATCCACTACACGTGCCAGCAACAGTAATTGGTCTTTTACCATACATTCGCACAAACACGCATACTTGTAAAATAGTACACATTAATGGTAGTTGCAACACATAGTCAGTTATGTCGGAATATTGTAGTATTTATGTTATATATTATATGTTATATGCACATTAGTGAAATATATGGAACAGGTTGAAGGAATCATATCATATGTGGTATCATAATAAACCTTTTAACATTTTTTACTGTTTGGTTCACTCTGCGAAGGAATCGCAGAGTGCATACACGAGTTATGAATTATAGGGAATTATGAACTACTTAAGACTAAGGAATCTTGGCGGGAAGAGCAGAGTATACCCCCTGGAGAGATGACCCCCTCCTTTGGATTCTTTAGTATGAAGTAGCCAATGATGACGACCCCTGAGACCTTCCTGAAACCTGGACCAATAGAAGCAAGCTATACCATCTCCATTGTATTACTGTAATTCTGTGTGCATATAAGCAGCAGCTTCTCATCCAGTGTTCAGACATCTTGTCCCCAGACTTCAGGATTGAATGACTGCACTGGATCCAGAGCGCCTGCGATAAGTAACGACTGTATTTATTATCACTTCGCTTGAACATATTATACTACCTTTTGCGAATAAATCTTTGTGCGTTGGAAACACAAATCGAGACTCGGTAATCGTTATTGGTTAGCGACAATACGTACATAAAATATATATTAATATATATATATATATATATATATATATATATATATATATATATATATACATATCCATCAGCTCCAATACCGTCAGCTCACCTCCAGGGCATCGCATAAAATTACTGTCCTACTTGAGCTGCATTATTTGCATGAAAAAAATTTAAATAAATAATAACTATTCTGTACCCACCACTCCCATATAGCAATGCCCATTATGGACAACCTTCCCATAGATCATTCCCATTTTATGGACACATTATGGCGGATTTTCTTATCATTTCATTTCATTAACGTCCCACAACAATACTGAATGCGGTTGGATTAATCACTGCTTCTAATTTGATCTTTAGCTCTCGATATTGAAGCCTCCATCACAGACTTATTTCATTTTAATACTTCTGACGACATTCCTCATCTTCATCATCATTGTTTATATATAGTTCACCACAGATTCCATAACGCTGGACAATCAGCTTACAAATATGACATACATCTTACATATATGACAAACATGAATATAATAAACATATTAACATATACATAAATACAATTAAATATAACAACAT
Source organism: Mixophyes fleayi (assembly GCF_038048845.1). Lineage (NCBI taxonomy): Eukaryota > Metazoa > Chordata > Amphibia > Anura > Limnodynastidae > Mixophyes > Mixophyes fleayi. Next base: position 9,924,749 of record NC_134405.1, on the reverse strand, counting down.
GTACATGGATACTCATGAGCTGGCATAAGGCTAGTATGGATACAAGTATGAGTTCCATGTGTGAGAGTGAACAAACAACAGAAGACTTTGCCATATCAGAGTCATATGAGACTGACAGACATGAGGTTTACGGAATAGAGGACTCTGCCCATGATAGCTTACATTCTAGAGAGAGGGAGTAATGAGAGACAGTCGATGCAGATAGGACATGAGTGGATGAGGTCGACAGAGGAAATAGTTGGAGTGGACATGATGGTCTAGGAGGGAGTGTGGTAGGCAAGCTTGAAGAGATGAGTTTTGAAAGGAATTCCATTGGTTGGAAGCAGATTGGGAGAAGTCTTAGAGATGGGAGTGGAAAAAGGTTTAAAGAGCGGGAGATAGTGGAAGATCAGAAGTAGAGCACTGTGGTTGAGCTGAGGTCTATCTCTTGATGTGGTCAGAGATGTTTGGAGGGGAAGAGTTTATCATGACAATCGGTTCTTACCACCAGAGATACTCTTAAAAATTGCACAAAGCTACATTTGAGGTCTCTCACAAGGACAGCATCAATGCCCTAGAATTATTTCAACCTTAAAAATGTCAAATTTAGGGAACCAAATTGGATCACTGCTCATCCAGTCCTTCTCCTGACCTATTTTTAACAAACATTAACATTAAAAATACACAGTAGCACTTCTATGATAAAGCAGTCCAAGCTTACTCCTTGTGAGTCAACAAGCGTAGATAACAGAACGTTGCAGAAACTTCGATTCATCAAATTCCAACGAGGCATATTTACTGATCTCATAAAATAATTTTTGAATTTTGAGACTTTTAATTGTCACTGTATAATTTACCTGTAATATGGATATTAGTAGTCACCTTGGCTTTATATGTCTTATATAAAAGTATTATGCTTCCATTGTGCCACAATCCTCTAGCTGCACCCTCTAGTGGTCACTCACATTTATGTCATAATGACACTCTTCACATTATATGAGGGTTGTCAGCTACTTTTGGTTGCTTTCATATGCTTCACTTATGGGTTCTTCGCTCTGTTAGATTTGCCATTTATGCCCTTTCATGGCCACTCTGGTTCTAAAATTATTATCCTTTATTTATAAGGCACCACAGGAGTTCTGTAGTGTTGCTACATTTGGACTATGTTTGGGTGAGGGGGATAGAAAAGCAAATTATTTGGATACACAAATATGATGGTGCTGGCAACAAAATGCTGCAAGGCAGTGCTCTTGGGTTATTTTACTATTATTTTAATTTATTACTATTTTAGCTCTCCCTCTGTGTAGTACATGATGTTTTCATTGCAAACCATATAAAAATCAAGATATATAACATGTACACCAACATTTGCACATAAAAACATCTAACACCATTGTTTCTCCCCCAAACAGACTACACGCACCTGCTTGTTCTTCAGGGACAGAATCCCTCACAGAAGGTGGAGGAGTAGACCTTGGATTCGGAGCGGAGTCTCTTACAGGCGAATCTGGATGTATTAGATAAAGCATATAATGTATTTGCAGCGACAATCATTTGAAATATATACAGTATATTTGAAAAATGTTTTTGGAAAAAACAAATCAATTTTTATAAAAAGTCACGTGTACTTGCATATCTGTTAGAGTACAAATTGCAAATAACTCACCAGCTGGTTGGCCAAATGAAGGTGCATCTGTATCCTGCACATTGACCCCCTCTACAATTTCCCTGGGCAGTATCTCCTGAAGCTTCTCCTCATATGTAGTGTATTCCACACAAAGTGGGGGTCCACCACTTGCTCGTCTTGCTGACTTTCTTTCCTCAGCCATTTTTTCTTTAAGTCTCCTCTTTATATCTGAAAATCTTTTGCGGCAGTGAGCCACTGACCGTTTTAATGGCCGCACCGCGTTCATGGCCTCGCACGGGCTGCCAGGTTCCCTAAAATTATTTAATAGCAGGGAACAATATTGTGCACTAACAGACAATTCTAGTCATGAGAAAATCTCACATTCCTACATGACTTGGTCTTCCTGCTCTTTCCTGCCTCCTCTAACCCTTCCTCACCTTCCTCTGTCCCCTCCAGCTCCATCTTCCTCTCCTCTCCCTCTGCCCCCCTCCTATCTCTGGCCATAATGTCCAGTAATATACAAAAAACAAGTAACACAGAGTACTGACAAACACTAAGGACAAAGTAGACTAACTACTAAAACACTCACAACACACTCACACACAAGTAACAGAGACAAAGGACTAGACAAATACAATAAATACAAGACAGAAATTAAATCAGAAAATAAAGGCACAATACTGTAAAAGAACACAGGACTACTTACACTCTAATCAGAAATCGCAGCACGAGACCGCTCAAAAACAACTCTCACAATCCTAAATCCTCCAAGCTCCTATCTCTTTTCTCCTCAAAACCCTATCAAAGAAAAAGTGGCAGGCAAGTGATTTATATAGGGCTTGTAATGTCAAATCTCCTGACTTTGAAAGTAGCTAATAGTAAAAGGCCATGATACAGGTGCTTTTTTCAAAAAACCCGCCATCACACGTCACTAACAGAGAACAGCTCAGAATACCTGATAGATGACATGGTTTAGGGGCAAAGATAGTATTAAAGTAATTCTATAGTTTTCAAATAAGCATTACATAGGCGATTGTATTGTGTTTCTAATGCACAAAGTGATTTATTTTAGCAGATGTAAAAAGTTAACAGTTCAATGTATTATTATAATATAATCAACAGTACAGTACAGCCAATACCAAAAAGATACATACATACCGCAGCGATGCGCTGCGCTAACCACGGGCACCAGTGAACAGTGATTCACCCTTGAATACTGTGATCAGTGAAGACTGAGGCTGTTGGGGGTGCAGCTATGATTATATATACAGTCAGTGTTACACAGTGAACAATAGAGATGACGTAGCTTGCTTCTATAGGTCCAGACAAGGGTGGTTTAAGGGAAAACAGGTCATAGGCTAGTTCAGGCTAAGGAATCCAAAGGTGGGGGTCGTCTCTCCAGGGGATGTGCTCCAGTTACAATGAGTTAATTAGCATTTCACATTCTGATATCAATTTGGCTATTTATTCCATAACATCAATAACTAGAGTATGCAATATGCGAACTCTTCGGCGATGGAACCGGACAGCTGCTGATGAATAGGGGATTAGTATGATATCAGACATGACACATTTCCCATAACCTGAACCTTAGATAACACTAAAGTGTACATATAATCATAGTATATAAACTAATAATAAACCAAATACTGTCTGCTCATAAATCACTTTGGAATGTTATCTATAAATATATATATGAAACTAAATGTTATAGTGCGTGTGCGTGCGTGCATATTTTACCGTGTGATCGCACCATGCGTTACGTGGCGTACGGATCGCAATCGCACGGCAAAACAATATTAACCAATATACTTTCGTTCATCCAATTATACGACTTCGACAATAGAAGAACATGGGGATCTCTGTACTAGTGTTTTCCTTATTATTTTCTAAGTGAGCCCAGTGTTTTGCAGGAAATCCAGGTGACATAATTAATTTCTGACTTTTAGCTTTATCATGACAATAACAAATACAGGTCAGGTAAAATATAACATATACAGTGTACAGTACAACGAACTTGGGGTATATTTTCATTTTCAATGCATGAGACAGAGAAAACATCAAGTATCCATATTCAGCATTACACAAAAGTGACTCTGCAAATAAACTGGTTACCAAACAATAAGAATTTCCCTGTGACTGTTCAATCTGGTCTCTGTGTCTTCAATATTTCCAGTTACCCCCTAGTATTTATCATTCTCACCCATGTAACATTGTTTACGACAGTGAGTAGAACGACAAAAGAATTAACAAAACCTACTTGCCCGACAGTTAATAAATGCAGACGGACCTTCATAATGACAAAAGAAGTCCCCGACAGTCTGATGACAAATCACGACCACCAGTAATGCCGGCAGGGTGTTTTGACATCATTTAGAATGGCGCCCAAGATATCACCACTTTTAAAGCGTCACTGCCGATTGTCATGAAAGGTAAGTGTTAGGGTAATGTAATCTAATGTGCGTTTTTTTAAAAACAGACGTCCATTGGGTATGCGCACATCCATATACAACAAGGAGCGGATGTAAAGATACGTGTGTTGATGAATACGGGTCTATGTGCGCTCTGCTCTAACAGACAATACACTGCGGGATACATCCCATACATATGTGGAATATCAAGTTCCAAAACAACGCACAGAAAAAAAAGATGTAATTGATGTGACCTGTTAATAATATAGTTATTAATGACAAAACATTACAGATTAGAAATCTGCTGCCATCCTGGTAAATGACAGGAGATTTTTTATCAAGAATGTCTAGGTACATTTTTCCATTCATCCTTCCTTCAACCATATGTAGTATGCCAGTACCGTGTGCAGAAAAACAGCCCCACACCACGATGTTCCCACCTCCAAACTTCACCGTTGGTATGGTGTTTATGGGGTGATGTGCAGCGCCATTTCTCCGCCAATCACGGTGTGTATTACGGCATCCAAAGAGTTCAATTTTGCTCTCATCTGACCACACTATATTCTCCCAGTATTTTACAGGCTTTTCCAAATGTTGTGCAGCAAACTTTATACCAAGCTTCAACATGTTTTTTCTTCAGCAAAGGAGACTTGCATGGTGAGCGTGCATACAGACCATGGCGCTGAGTGCATTACTTATTGTTTTCTTTGAATTCATTGCTAATTCCAGGTCTTTTTGAAGCTCTCCGCAAGTGGTCCTTGGTTCTTGGAGAACCCTTCTGATAATTTTTTTCATTCCTCTGTCAGATATCTTGCGAGGTGCACCTGGTAGTGGCTGGTTTATGATGAATGATGTTCTGTCCACTTCCGGATTATGGCCCCAATAGTGCTCACTGGAACATTCAGCAGTTTAGAGATCCATCTGTAACCAATACCATCAGTATGTTTTGCAACAATAAGGTAGCAAATGTATTGAGAGAGCTCTTTGCTTTTACCCATCATGAGATGTTTCTTGTGTGACACCTTCGTAATGAGACACCTTTTTATAGGTCATCAGTTTTGGCTGAACCAGCTGGCAGGATTGCTTTCTAATTACTAATAGATTTCAGTTGGTGTCTTGGCTTTCCATGCCTTTTTGCACCTCCCTTTCTTCATGTCTTCAATACTTTTTCCCTGTGTCATTTTACATTATTGCAGAAATCTTAATTTATGGACATCAATGGTTTGATTTCTTTGCATGTGTGGATTGCAAGGGTTGCTGCTGATATGTGGTGTAAATTTCATTACAATAGCCCCATTAAATATATAATTACTGAGAAAAATGTTGATGTGTTCAATACTTATTTCACCCGCTGTATTTGATCATGCACCATCTAATGTCTGAGAAATACACAGACGAAACGCGTTGAGGACTAGAGATTCTATTGTGGGACTATTTATTCTTTGTTTCTTGATCTGGAGCTGACACTGTGACTAAGCTTCTATTGGATGTAACAGCTGAACCAGACAGAAGATACCATTTGCTGATGGATGTCACAAAGAAACCCAGATAAGCATTTTATACTTGTTCTTATGTAAGTGTGATACTTATTTTCAGTGCAATAAATCTGCTGAATTTACAGTGTTACACTATGATGGTTTTTCTTTCTACCTATTCTGTGTACTGCTGAGATGTCTCAGCAGCATCTATAGAGATCACAGCTATACAAGAAGTGCCATTATCGGAGTTATCATGGGATGTTTGGAGAAATTGCTCATTATACAGATAAGCGCTAAAGATTGTTTATTTGGTACGCATTTGCCGTATTGGAAAGGATATCCTTGGGATTGCATTAACTCTCTGCTCACGATTTGCCATGTATGTTCACATTTGCACTATATCTTTTGTGAGACTGTCACTTCCACCTATAAATGATAGTGAACTTCCTTTAATATTTTCATCTATATGTATCTCTCAGTACTGTTAACACAAACAATACTACACCATTTTGGCGCCCTCTCTATGTGCTTATTTATATATATATATATATATATATATATATAAAAATACATACACATATATATATATATATATATATATATATATATATATATATAAAAAAACATACATACATTTTTATATATATATATATATATATATATATGATCTTTTAATGCATGTTTAATATATGTTTTCAGTTTTATATATGAAATATCATTGAGCCTTTTGGCAATACTTAAAGTATTAGACATTCGTCTTTCCGTTTGTACAGGTGATTAGTGATCAGTTGGGATGAATACATCACATATAAATACTGAGACTGTGTCACCTGGATTCATCCTTCTGATGAAAGTCCAACAGCACAGAAACATGTCAAGGTTCTTACTACAGTCTCCATAAGGATTGGTCACATTATTCTCAGAAGTAGGTCTCTGCTTTCAGCATCTGAGCTGTGTCAGCTCACGGTACTTGGAGGGACATAAGGTCTGAGAAATTCAATATGTATTGAGAGAAGATTTTTCCCTGTCATTTTAAGCCAAAATACTGGTAATTGAAGGGTTTTAGATCTCAACGTTAATCACCTTTATACTGACTGTCTCCTTACAATCTTCGATTCTATGAATGACTGACATTGCTAAGTTAGCTGTTCAAGTCTGTTCTCTGAACTCGGCTGATATTAACTGATATTTTGTGATGGTTTATTCTTAGCAATTCATTTTAGTTATGTCAGTGTTACAGTTGATATTCAGAACATACCTTTCTGCTCTCACTCCCTGTCTCGATAATAGGTGATTCCTAAACAATAGGTCCATTTGTTGACATAACAGGATGTCAGAGACTGTGCTGATCTAATTAGAATGTGAGATGTTGCCACCTGCCAAGGTCTAATTAGAATTTTCCTTTGTTGTAAGTGGGAATGTTTATACCTCATTTACATATCAATGAGATAAACATGAGAGACCTGGAGACAAACAGTCTGAGAACCTTCTGGTCATCCCAGGAACTATTGAAGAGAGATGGGGAGGAATGACTATAAATAGGCAGTATCAGCCCAGTGTTAGTGAGTTGGTGGCTGGAGAGCTGGAAGGATGGAACAGTAAGAATGATCTGGAAGGAAAGAGAGAGAAGTAGAAATCTTTAGAGTAAGGTAATTATATTATACATAATAATATACTGATATATACACAAATATTTGGAGATATTATGTTGTAGATATAGTATTGTAATAAGTGTATTCTCCCATAATCGTATAAACTAAATTTGGTTGTACAATTAAGATTAAGGTCCAAATATTCTCATGAGCCAATAATTGTATATATGATAATGAATTTTGTGTGGCAATAATTATATCAATAAAAAATGATATGTATGTATCATAAATACTGTATGTATTAGAATCACACAATGAAAAGTGTCAAAATCTGTGCTAAGATATTCGCTATCTTTTTTGTAAGTAGAACTTTTTAGAATATATTCTTTAGCCAAATAATTGAAGAAGACAACAGATATCTCAGATAAGATTTATATCTAATTTCTTTTGGTATACGGATATTGATTAGAGCACATCATTGTTTATTTAAATTTGTTTGATAATACTACACTGTTTGGTGCTTTTGTGTGTGATGCTTTGTAGATATATACCTGGAACAGTTGTCTAAGGAAAGAGCAGCCTCCTGTATGGTGTTAATTTATTTGATTTGTATTTGTCTATCACTTAATATCGGGTAATCAGTTAGTGCCACAAAGTTTATTCTTGTGAATATATATATAGATATGCACTCAGTGGTCACTTTATTAGAATCACCTTTCTAGTACTGGGTACTACCCCCATTTAGGTTGCTGCTGCATGATTTACTGACTATATATTACATTACTCCAGAGTGTCTAATTTTTAACACTTGTTCTTCTTTAGTGTACTTGCTGTGAATTTTATTCACTGGAAAAACACCTACATCTAAAGATGTAAATTGTTAAATACTAGTGAGTATGTGGGGAGTGTATTTAGTACAGATTGGCCTTCACAGTTTTCATTTAAGCATATATGTTTCTGTATCGCTGTACACAAAAATAAAAACAATGGTCAATGCCTGATTCATAGTTGTTAGTGTAAAAAACATTTTTGTATTCCGTATCCAATATAACATTACTATTATTCCAGTAGTTTCATTAATGTAATGATTAGGCTGCTAAATGTTAACAATATTTTTGCTTACAGGTGAATTAATGAGCAGGATTCCCATTAATAACAGAAGACATCTTGGGAAGGTCCTTGTTCTCTGAGCATCTCTGTGTTCCAAAAACTCACCTACAAGTCATATATACTACAGTGATCAATTCTTATTTATAGCAGCTAACTTCATTTCTGAATGGTAGAAACTCTCTACAACTAATTTGTTGTCAAACACATGATGAATCTAAAAGGAGAGAATCCCTATCTGTGCTCTGAATGTGACAAAACATTTTCATGTAAGTCAAAACTGATTACACATCAGAGGACTCACACAGGAGACAAACCATTTAATTGCTCTGAGTGTAGCAAATGTTATACCCAGAAATCAAAGCTTATTGTACATCAGAGGATTCACACAGGAGAGAAACCATTTAAATGTTCTGAGTGTAGCAAGTGTTTTAACCAGAAGTCAGTTCTTGTAAGACATCAGTTGACTCACACAGGAGAGAAACCATTTAAATGTTCTGAGTGTAGCAAGTGCTTTAATGTGAAATCAAAGCTGGTCGAACATCAGAGGATTCACACAGGAGAGAAACCATTTAAATGTTCTGAGTGTAGCAAATGTTATACCCAGAAATCAAAGCTTATTGTACATCAGAGGATTCACACAGGAGAGAAACCATTTAAATGTTCTGAGTGTATTAAATGTTTTACTCAGAGATCAACTCTTCTAAAACATCAGATGATTCACACAGGAGAGAAACCATTTAAATGCTCTGAATGTAGCCAGTGTTTTTTCCACAAGTCAAATCTTGTTGTACATGAGATGATCCACACAGGAGAGAAACCATTTAAATGTTCTGAGTGCAGTAAATGTTTTACTCAGTGGTCAACTCTTCTAAAACATCAGAGGACTCACACAGGACAGAAACCATTTAAATGATCTGAATGTAAAGACCACAGTGAGCGTTAGTGATTGATGAGCTCGAATAATTAATACACTTGCCAACTAGTATATTTCTGACTCGTTTCGTCGCCTCTTTCGGGCGGTTTCATCAGAGGTTGATGAAACCACCCCCCAAAGAGACTGATCTAATGTGAGCTAATTGAATATCTTTAGTGAGTTTGGATGTCTGTATTTTGAAATTTGCCTTTAGAAAATGTCACTTGCCTATACTAGGATCTATATATTGTGTTATTAGATATGTATGACTATTTTATATTATTTAAAATTGTTATATATTAATAAAATCAATAGATTGGATTTTATACTACTTTTTTTTATTTCAAACAGTGCTCTTCTTTTATTTTTATTCTAAGTTTTGACCTTTTTAGCAGTAACAGTGTCACTCACCGGACCGTGAGTGCCTCTTCTCGGACATTTAGGAACCATGGCCGTCCGCCATCCTGAGGGTCTGCGCATGCGCAGCCCTTTCCCATACTTCAGTGTATGTCCCTTTAACTCAATTGGCAGATCAGGCAACACTCCCTATATTAAGCACCTGTGGTCAACACCACGTGGCCTGATCTTGGAGTCTCATTCCCCATGAGTCTCTGAAGGTGTTCCTGTATTCCTCGTGTATTCAGCCCTGCTGATTCCTGTGGTTTCCAAACCACTTCTACCTCTGTGGTTTCCAAACCACTTCTACTCCTGTGGTTCCCATACCACTTCTACCATCTACTGTATCATCGTGACTGTTTGCTGATTCCTATCCGCTGCCTCCGTGCACTACAGTCTTCTAAATCACTTCATCGCTATTATTATCATTGTGGCTGTTTGCTGATTCCTATCTGCTGCCTCCGTGCACTCCAGCCTTCACTTCACTTCCACTCACCTGATCATCATCAAGTTCCTGAGCTGACTCCTATCCGCTGCTTCCGTGCACTACAGTCTCCAGCTTGCAACTCGTCTGTGTTCATCATCGTGACTGTTAGCTGATTCCTATCCGCTGCTTCCGTGCACTACAGTCTCCAGCTTGCAACTCGCCGGTGTTCATCATTGTGACTGTTAGCTGATTCCTATCCGCTACCCCTGTGCATTGCCGCCTCATCTCAGCTCTCCTGTGTTTCCAGTCTACTGCTCACGTTGCCATCCGCTACACTCCTGGATCTACAGCTCCTGGTCTACTCTGCCATCCCGTGTTCCATCACTGTGGGTCCTGTTGGTTGCCCCTGGTTACCTCCGTGGGCGCAGAGCCCTGCTGCTGCTGTCTGCACTACCGTCCATCTCCTGCTGATCCGCTCTCCACGCCTTCACGTGTCCCGCTGGTCTCTACCCTCCTGTCAGCATTGGATTCGTATCTCATCTACTACTCCTCTGCTGGATCATCTCCATTCTCCTGGGTCCTCCATGAGTCCAGTTCCACGTGTTACTGATTCCTGTGGATTCGTGTCCCTGTTGGTCTGCTTACCTGTGCGCTGCACCTGCTAGACCGCTACCTCATCTATCCTGGGACTTCTCATCCAGCCGGCCTCCTGCCGCTCAGGTATCGCTGCACTCCTATCTGACTGCCTGCTTCTGAACCACGGTATGCATACTTCTCATTGACTGTGCTGGTGTATTGCATATCTTGCTGGACTATGTTTGGTTCTCCTCTGGAGTCTGCTATCCGCTGAGTCTATTGCCATCATTGACTGTGTTAACTTGTGCTGGACTACTTCAAGAGACTTTCTATATGTGCAGAGCTGTTCAGTCATTTATATATATTGTGCATGTTACTATGGATCGTGTATAAGGTGCCTGTGTATATCCTGTGTTGCAGTCTCTCCCTGTGCACCTCCTCACATATATATTCAGTGGTACAACTTGCTCCTGAAAGACCACTGATCCCTGTTTCCGGTATCGCCTGTTCCAGTACCCTCTCACATAGCAGTGGTACAACTTGCTACCGCAGACCACTGACTACCCGGATACCTCCACTTGGATTCCACTCCTTCACTCAGACAGCGGTACAACTTGCTATCCGCAGACCGCTGACTCTCATCACCCCTTTGTCTCTGTTGGACATTCCTCCTCACTACAGCAGTGGTACAACTTGCTATCGCAGACCACTGACTATCTTCACGTGCCCTTGTCCATACAGTTCCTCGTGTATTATTACCTCCATATTACCAGTGCTGCTAGTCATAGACTTTCCTGAGCATCTCATCAGTTACCATTTCCTGTTCCGTGATCACCCAGCTACCAGAGTACCCTATTACCATCTACATTGCTCTGGTAAGCCTACCACCTGGTGATCCCTGGGTAAAGACTCCTAGTGCCCGTGACAGTAAGATCAGGCCATGACAGACCCAGATACGGAACCTACTGCCAAAGAGATGCTGCAGCATCTGGTTAGCCGTGTGGAGCAACAGGATGCCCGCCAACAGCTGTTACTTCAGTGTTATCAGTCATTAACCTCCCAAGGAACATCTGGACAGACTGTGACAGCTACTACTGAGGCTTCTGTGCTTTCCTCCGCTTCCCCATTGCCATCCCAGGTGTCTACAGCTTCCACGCTTCACCTGCCTACTCCGTCAAAGTATGATGGAGACCCCAAAACTTGTAGGGGTTTCCTCAACCAATGTTCAGTCCATTTTGAGCTCCAACCTCAAAATTTTTCTACCCATCGTTCCAGAGTGGCCTATCTTATCTCTTTGTTTTCAGGACAAGCCCTGGCTTGGGCCTCCCCTCTGTGGGAGAGAAACGATCCAATACTTCAAGATAGTGCCAAATTCATTTCTACATTTCAAAGTGTGTTCGATGAACCAGGTCGTGTGACCCCCGCTGCTTCCAGCATCCTCCGTCTGCGACAAGGATCTCATACAGTAGGCCAGTACGTCATTCAATTTAGGATCTTAGCCTCTGAACTTCAGTGGAACACTGAAGCCCTAGTTGCCGCCTTCTGGCAGGGGCTCTCCGATAAAATTAAAGATGCACTAACTACCCAGGAGCTTCCTTCGTCACTTGAGGATTTGATCTCTCTATGCCATCGCGTTGATATGAGATTTCGTGAAAGAGAGGCTGAGAAAACGACTTCTGCTAAAGCACCTCTTCGTTCTAACCCTCAATTTCGTCCAGTGTCACCCACTGTGATTCCCATGGAGATAGGACGTTCCAAGTTATCTTCTGAGGAAAGGAAACGAAGAGTCAAGAATAGACTTTGTATCTATTGTGCTGATTCCACTCATGTTCTCAGCTCCTGCCCTAAGAGATCGGGAAATGCCAGGCCCTAACTAGTTCTGGAGAGGTGAAGTTAGGGTCCCTGGAGTCCTCTCCATCTTCTATGAAATCGAAAATCTGCGCTTTTGATGTTACAATTTCCTTTGCTTCTAAAACCTTCGAGTCACAGGCATTGATTGATTCCGGAGCAGCAGGAAATTTCATTTCCAAATCATTAGTAAAGCAATGGTCTCTACCAGTGATTACCTTAAAAACACCCATTACTGTGACGGCTATCGATGGATCACGTCTCATCAACGGTCTCATCATCCAGAGTACGTCTCCAGTAACCCTTCAGATTGGTGCCCTGCATCATGAAGAAATATCGTTTTTAATCCTTCCTGTTACGACAAGTCCGATTGTCTTAGGCCTTCCATGGCTTCAGTGTCACTCTCCCCAGATTGACTGGCGCACCCCTCAAGTCACGTCTTGGGGGCCTGAATGTCACCATCATTGCCTTTCCCAAGTCATTCCTCTCAAAGTACAGCAATCTTCCATCTCATCTACCTCATCGGGACTCCCTCCTCAATATGCTTCATTTACCAATGTTTTTGATAAAGCTCAGTCTGAACGTCTTCCTCCTCATCGTTCTTGGGATTGTCCGATCGACCTTCTTCCTGGCAAGACTCCCCCCAGGGGCCGGGTCTATCCACTCTCGTTACCTGAGACTCAAGCTACTTCTGAGTATATACAGGAGAACCTCCAGCGTGGGTTCATTCGACCTTCCACCTCGCCCGCTGGAGCTGGGTTCTTCTTCGTCAAAAAGAAGGATGGATCATTACGCCCTTGCATAGATTTTCGTGGACTCAATGCCATTACTATCAAGAATCGGTATCCCATTCCGTTGATCACTGAGCTATTCGATCGCATCAAGGGAGCCCGTATCTTTACTAAGTTGGATCTTCGTGGTGCCTATAATTTAATCAGAATCCGTTCCGGTGACGAATGGAAGACAGCGTTTAACACCAGAGACGGGCATTACGAATATCTGGTAATGCCTTTCGGGCTGTGTAATGCCCCCGCTGTTTTTCAAGGTTTCATCAATGAGATCTTTCGGGACTTATTATATGTATGTGTCGTCGTCTACCTGGACGACATACTGATTTTTTCACAGGACCTGCCTTCTCACCACCTACATGTGGCAGAAGTCCTCTCCAGACTACGGAAAAATTCATTGTTCTGTAAATTAGAAAAATGTTCATTCGAATTACCCCAGATTCCATTCTTGGGGTATATAGTTTCCGGAGTTGGCCTGAAGATGGATCCAGACAAAGTTAGTGCTGTACTACATTGGCCCCAGCCAACTACTCTTCGTGCTATCCAGCGTTTTTTAGGTTTTGCCAATTACTATAGACGCTTCATTCAAGACTTTTCCTCCATTGCATCTCCTATTGTGACCCTGACTCGAAAAGGGGCTAATCCTAAGCAATGGTCACCTGAGACTCTTCAAGCCTTTCAAACACTAAAAGAGTCCTTCTCTTTGGCTCCAATCCTTCGACAGCCTGATGTGACACTCCCCTTCTTCCTAGAAGTAGATGCCTCTAATGTGGGCTTAGGAGCTATTCTCTCCCAACGCTCTGAACAGCAAAAGTTCCATCCTTGTGCCTTCTATTCTCGGGGTCTCCTGCCCGCAGAGAAGAATTATACCATCGGGGACAAGGAATTACTGGCTATCAAAGCCGCATTAGAGGAATGGAGATACTTATTGGAGGGAGCTCGCCATCCGGTGACGATCTTCACGGATCATAAGAACTTGTCATATCTCCAGTCTGCCCAATGCTTGAACCCTCGTCAAGCAAGATGGTCTCTTTTCTTTTCCCGTTTTGAATTAATAATTACCTTCAAACCAGCTGCCAAGAACAAAAAAGCTGATGCTTTATCTAGAGCCTTTGTGACGTCCTCTGATATAGAAGAGGGTTCCAACCATACCATTCTAGATCCCAAATGTATCTCACTGGCTGCTTCATCCACCAAAACACTACCATTTGGGAAGACCCTCGTGCCTCCTACTCTAAGGAGGAAAATCCTTTCGTGGTTCCATGCCTCTCGTTTTTCTGGACACGCCGGTGAACACAAGACTTTTGAGATCCTCTCTCGAAGTTACTGGTGGCCTTCAATGAGGAGAGACGTCAAAGAGTTCATTGCTTCCTGTGAACTATGCTCTCAGTTCAAATCCTCCCGTAGAACTCCAGCAGGGTTGCTACGACCACTACCCATTCCGTCCAAACCATGGACCCATATTAGTATGGATTTCGTTACTGACTTACCACCTAGTAAGAATCATAACACTATTTGGGTGGTGGTGGACAGATTTTCGAAGATGGCTCATTTCATCCCTCTGCCTGGTTTGCCTTCCTCGTCCATCCTGGCTGAACATTTCATTAAAGAGATCTTCCGTATCCATGGATGTCCGTCTGAGATTGTGTCTGATAGAGGAGTACAATTCGTTTCCAGATTCTGGCGAGCCCTTTGTAAAACCTTGGGCATACGATTAGCACTCTCATCTTCTTACCATCCGCAATCTAACGGACAAACTGAACGTGTCAATCAAGATCTTGAGACTTTTATAAGAATGTTTTCTTCAGCCAATCAAGACAACTGGGTAGAGTTGCTTCCTTGGGCTGAATTCGCCCATAACAACATGTATCATGAATCATCAGGCAAAACTCCATTTTTTGTGGTCTACGGTCACCATCCGTCTTTTCCGGAATTTCCTGCCCTCCCGCCCACCCAAGTTCCTGCGGTGGAAACTGTTTGTCAGACCTTTAAAAATATCTGGTCTCAGGTTAAAACCTGTTTAAAGAAGACATCTATCAAGTATAAATCTTTCGCAGATAAGAAGAGGCGGGCTATTCCCCCACTAAAAATTGGAGATCGTGTCTGGTTATCCACCAAAAATATTCGTTTGAAGGTTCCATCCATGAAATTCGCCCCCCGTTTTATTGGTCCATATAGGATCATTCAAGTAATCAATCCAGTATGTGTGAAACTTCTTCTTCCTAAGAATCTTCGGATTTCTAATGCCTTCCACGTATCCTTGCTCAAACCTCTGATTATCAACCGGTTCTCAACTCCTCCCTCAGCTCCGCAGCCAGTTCAAGTCCATCAGGAGGAGGATTTCGAGATCACTGAGGTGCTAGACGCAAAAATTTCGCGAGGAGGTCTTCATTTCCTCGTTCATTGGAAGGGCTTTGGTCCTGAGGAGCGCTCTTGGATCAAAGCTGAAGATCTTAATGCTCCTGCCCTTTTGAAGAAGTTTTATGCCAAAAATCCGGACAAGCCCGGTTCCAGGCGTTCTGTGCCCACCTTTAAAAGGGGGGGTACTGTCACTCACCGGACCGTGAGTGCCTCTTCTCGGACATTTAGGAACCGTGGCCGTCCGCCATCCTGAGGGTCTGCGCATGCGCAGCCCTTTCCCATACTTCAGTGTATGTCCCTTTAACTCAATTGGCAGAGCAGGCAACACTCCCTATATTAAGCACCTGTGGTCAACACCACGTGGCCTGATCTTGGAGTCTCATTCCCCATGAGTCTCTGAAGGTGTTCCTGTATTCCTCGTGTATTCAGCCCTGCTGATTCCTGTGGTTTCCAAACCACTTCTACCTCTGTGGTTTCCAAACCACTTCTACTCCTGTGGTTCCCATACCACTTCTACCATCTACTGTATCATCGTGACTGTTTGCTGATTCCTATCCGCTGCCTCCGTGCACTACAGTCTTCTAAATCACTTCATCGCTATTATTATCATTGTGGCTGTTTGCTGATTCCTATCTGCTGCCTCCGTGCACTCCAGCCTTCACTTCACTTCCACTCACCTGATCATCATCAAGTTCCTGAGCTGACTCCTATCCGCTGCTTCCGTGCACTACAGTCTCCAGCTTGCAACTCGTCTGTGTTCATCATCGTGACTGTTAGCTGATTCCTATCCGCTGCTTCCGTGCACTACAGTCTCCAGCTTGCAACTCGCCGGTGTTCATCATTGTGACTGTTAGCTGATTCCTATCCGCTACCCCTGTGCATTGCCGCCTCATCTCAGCTCTCCTGTGTTTCCAGTCTACTGCTCACGTTGCCATCCGCTACACTCCTGGATCTACAGCTCCTGGTCTACTCTGCCATCCCGTGTTCCATCACTGTGGGTCCTGTTGGTTGCCTCTGGTTACCTCCGTGGGCGCAGAGCCCTGCTGCTGCTGTCTGCACTACCGTCCATCTCCTGCTGATCCGCTCTCCACGCCTTCACGTGTCCCGCTGGTCTCTACCCTCCTGTCAGCATTGGATTCGTATCTCATCTACTACTCCTCTGCTGGATCATCTCCATTCTCCTGGGTCCTCCATGAGTCCAGTTCCACGTGTTACTGATTCCTGTGGATTCGTGTCCCTGTTGGTCTGCTTACTTGTGCGCTGCACCTGCTAGACCGCTACCTCATCTATCCTGGGACTTCTCATCCAGCCGGCCTCCTGCCGCTCAGGTATCGCTGCACTCCTATCTGACTGCCTGCTTCTGAACCACGGTATGCATACTTCTCATTGACTGTGCTGGTGTATTGCATATCTTGCTGGACTATGTTTGGTTCTCCTCTGGAGTCTGCTATCCGCTGAGTCTATTGCCATCATTGACTGTGTTAACTTGTGCTGGACTACTTCAAGAGACTTTCTATATGTGCAGAGCTGTTCAGTCATTTATATATATTGTGCATGTTACTATGGATCGTGTATAAGGTGCCTGTGTATATCCTGTGTTGCAGTCTCTCCCTGTGCACCTCCTCACATATATATTCAGTGGTACAACTTGCTCCTGACAGACCACTGATCCCTCTTTCCGGTATCGCCTGTTCCAGTACCCTCTCACATAGCAGTGGTACAACTTGCTACCGCAGACCACTGACTACCCGGATACCTCCACTTGGATTCCACTCCTTCACTCAGACAGCGGTACAACTTGCTATCCGCAGACCGCTGACTCTCATCACCCCTTTGTCTCTGTTGGACATTCCTCCTCACTACAGCAGTGGTACAACTTGCTATCGCAGACCACTGACTATCTTCACGTGCCCTTGTCCATACAGTTCCTCGTGTATTATTACCTCCATATTACCAGTGCTGCTAGTCATAGACTTTCCTGAGCATCTCATCAGTTACCATTTCCTGTTCCGTGATCACCCAGCTACCAGAGTACCCTATTACCATCTACATTGCTCTGGTAAGCCTACCACCTGGTGATCCCTGGGTAAAGACTCCTAGTGCCCGTGACAAACAGTATCTGCATATTGTTGTAGCTGCGGTTGGTGAAGCACCCTAAGGAAGTAAACCCGTTAGCGCCCTATTGGTTATTTTTTATTTTTCTTCTATTTATGTTCATGCCTACACATAGTGATCTGCATATAATTTCTTTAGAGCGCTGGACTATATTTTCTTTTGTTTGCACATACACAGTGGGCTTAATTGTTCTGGCTGCACTCCTTGGTGTCATTGATCTCTAAAATGGGTCTGCTCTCTGTGGACAAAGAAGGGTGGCCCCTATGGAGAGCCACAAAATACAATTGGTATCAAATATAATTCCTTCCTTCTGCATATAACTGCAAAATATACACTGCCCAGTAACGTAACATGGCGTACACTCGCAAGATTGTACGCTTCTGTTTTTAAGGAACATAGTACGACTATTGTGTTATAAAGTTAGTAATCTAGTTAACTCCATGCAATTCACTGTTTATGTTTGCATATTGTCTACCTAGTGGTTTCTGAAAATTAGGCAGTTGGGAGCCATAGATAATGTGGGCTTATTGTTTAATCAATGGGACTTAACAAGCTTTCCAGATTGTGTGGGTTGAAAGGCAATTTGATGATGTTCTCACTGAGCCCTATTAACTTGGGACAGATAAGAAAAGTATAGCCCCAAGTCAGCCCAGAATATATTGGCACAATAGAGTTCACTATAGGGAATATTACTACAGCAGGGTATAAAACTAGGGTGCATACTGTCTGAGAGTGTGCTACTTAATTGGAAGGCTGAGCAGGAATTCTGGTTCTGTCAGTCTGTTCTTTCCATATTTGGTCTAACCGGCCATGTGAGACGATATGCCAGACTGTGAGACACAGAGCTATTCCCTATTGTGACTCAGAATAATAGACTTCGTCACTACCTCAAATCACTGTCAGGGACTGTTTGGCTGCTACATCCCACTAAGTCATACAGAGCGGTTATACAGACATTTTAGCGGACATTTCCCTGTGCCTTCTGTTAGCT
The DNA here is from genome assembly GCF_038048845.1 of Mixophyes fleayi. Taxonomy (NCBI): domain Eukaryota; kingdom Metazoa; phylum Chordata; class Amphibia; order Anura; family Limnodynastidae; genus Mixophyes; species Mixophyes fleayi. Next base: position 9,906,137 of record NC_134405.1, on the reverse strand, counting down.
TTGGCTGAAAACTGGAACTTTTTACTGTATTGTGTGAATTTTAAAAATAGGGTGTTGCTTTTTTAAACAAAAATAGGTCAAGGGAAAGATTGGGTGAAAAGGGATCCAATTTATTTTTCTAAATTTGACATTTCTAAGGCTGATTATTTTCTTGGTGCCTCCTTAATAAAATACCCTCAGATGTAGACTTGTCTGCTTCTCAGAGTATCTGTTGTGTCTCCTGCTGTCACATGGTCATCTCATCTTGGCTATCCCAGTGCTTTCTTAAACTTAATATTTCTAGACCGAAATAATCCCCTCCCCTCCAGGACACCCTCACCCCCCCCTCTCTCTTTCTGTTAACAACACTACCCTCATCATCATCATCATCATCATCATTTATTTATATAGCGCCAACATATTCCGTAGCGCTTTACAATTGGGGACAAACGTAATAAACTAATAAACAAACTGGGTAAATCTGCTGCCTAGGGGGTCATCCTCGACTCTTCTCTTTACTTCAAACCTTACATACTTTCACTCTCAAAATCCTGCTACTTCCACCTCTGGAATATATCCAAGATCCAGGTCTTTCTCACATGGGAGCCATCAAAACTCGTATTCGCTTCCTTGTAATCTCTTGCCTTGATTACTATAGCCTTTTTCACTCTGGCCTATCCAACTCCAACCTTCCCCCTCTTAAATCTACCCTCAATGCTGCTTCACAACTTATTTCTCTCTCCCTCTGCACTATCTCTGACGCCCTCTCCTCCAGTCCCTACATTGATTCCTTGAAGCCTACAGAATTAAATTTTAAACTCCTAAAATACAAATCTCTCATCCAATACTTGTGGCTACTCTGCCAGTGACTGCCACCTCACTACTTCACTGAATGCCTCTTCCTACTGCTGCCTCCAGGACTTCACCTGGGCTGCTCCCCAGTTGTGAAATGATCTCCCATGTCCTATTAGATTAATCTCTACTCTCCAAAGCTTTAAGCATGCCCTTAAGACTAATTTGTTCATTGAAGCCTATCAGCCCTCCTTCTACCTCCCATTTATTGTCTACCATCTCCATTCCCCCACTCGGAACCACCCTATTTATTTCTTCCTTGTTCCTTTAGGACGTAATTTCTCATGTGGAGGGATTTCTTTCCTTGTGTACTCTTTCTACTATTCCATCAGTCTCGCTACCTCTTGGCATGCTTCCTTAGCCCTGTTCTCTTGAGTTCAGGATTACTGCACATTGGACATTACAATAACTCTCACTTCCTGTCTTGTAAATAATTTAATCTACATTACCCTGTTATCTGTTTGTGTTTGTTTATTCAATATGTCAAGTACGGTGCAGCAGACCTTTTATCGCACCTAAAAAATAAATAATAATTTGATGTATATTTTCTTATACTGAGCTAATAATTATTGGCAGTAAAACCCTGTGTTCAAATTTTAGTATAGATAAAAAAAGACATAGCTGATATATTTGCTGTATTTTAATAATAATAACTTTTCTTTTCAGTGTTTTTATTAGAATTTAAGTGAAAACCTAGAAAAGTCCATATTTATACATATATTGCAAATGTATGGTAATGTTTATAAATATTCATGCATTGCTAAGTGAGCTATTCAACTCTGTTCTATGAACTCTGCTGACATTAACTTATCTGTTATAGTATCCTAACGGCTATTTCTAATCACTGTGTACATAAATCTTTGAATCATGCTCCCGAGGGTGCTATCACCTGCTTTTTAACAATTGAAGAGGAGTTTTCTATTCAGTTAAAATAATTTGATTGTTTTAAAGTGGGTTCTTTGATATATATAATTCTAGTTTAATCTAGATGAATATCATTAATAATCTGCCTTTACAAATTAATTTACTTATATATTTTGTTATGGTTTATTTTTAACAATGAATAATATTGATGTTAGTGTTACTATTGATATTCAGAACATACCTTTCTGCTCACACTCTCTGTCTAGATAACAGATTAATCCTAAACAATAGGTCCATTTGTTGACATAACAAGATGTCAGACTGCGCTGATCTAATTAGAATGTGAGATTTTACCACCTGCCAAGGTCTAATTAGAATTTTCCTTTGTAGTAAGTAGGAATGTTTATACCTCATTTACATATCAGTGAGATTTACATGAGAGACCTGTAGACAAACAGTCTGAGAACCTTCTGGACATCCCGGGAACTATTGAAGAGAGATGGGGAGGAATGACTATAAATAGGCAGTATCAGCCCAGTGGTAGTGAGTTGGTGGCTGGAGAGCTGGAAGGATGGAACAGTAAGAATGATCAGGAGGGAAAGAGATAGAAGGAGAAATCTTCAGAGTAAGGTAATTATATTATACATAAGAATATACTGATACATACATAATTACACTTATTAGCGTTCACTACTGTGCATTGTATATTCTGTACTTTGTATTATCCATTAGTAAAAGTGTTATTGCAAGACAAAGCTGGGAAAACATGTGTTGAACTTTATATATCCTGATGATACATTGTACATTATATGTATCTGCTTTCTCCTATGGTTCTGGTGTAGCTAGATATAGAAAAACCTCTTTTGTATGAATAAAACTTTTTTGAAGAGAACTTTCAGCCAATTATTTGAAGAAGACAACAGATATTGATTAGAACACATCACTGTTTATTTAAAATTGTTTGATAATAATTCATTGTTTGGTGCTTTTTCTTGTGTGATACTTTGTAGATATAACTGAAACAGTTGTCTAAGGAAAGAGCAGCCTCCTGTATGGTGTTAATTTATTTGGTTTTTATTTGTTTATTACTATTATTTTGTAATCAGTCAGCGCCACAAAGTTTATTCTTGTGAAGATATATAGATATGTACTCAGTGGTCACTTTATTAGATACACATTTCTAGTACTGGGTAGGACCCTCTTTAGGTTGCTGCTGCATGATTTACTGACTATATATTACATTACTACAGAGTGTCTAATTTTAATTTTTAATACTTTTACTTCTTTAGTGTACTTGTTGTGAAACACCTACATCTATAGATGTAAACTGTTAAATACTAGTGAGTCTGTGGGTGTCTATTTAGTACAGATTGGCCTTCACATATTTAATTTAAGTATGTATGTTTCTGTATCGCTGTACACAAAAATAAAAACAATGGTCAATGTCTGAGTCATAGTTGTTAGTGTAAAAAACATTTTTGTATTCTGTATCCAATATAACATTACTATTATTCCAGTAGTTTCATTAATGTAATGATTAGGCTGCTAAATGTTAACATTCTTTTTGCTTACAGGTGAATTAATGAGCAGGATTCCCATTAATAACAGAAGACATCTTGGGAAGGTCCTTGTTCTCTGAGCATCTCAGTGTTCCAAAAACTCACCTACAAGTCATATATACTACAGTCATCAGTTCTTCTTTATAGCAGCTAACTTCATTTCTGAATGGGAGAAACTTTCTACAACTAATTTGTTGTCAAACACATGATGGATCTAAAAGTAGAGAATCCCTATCTGTGCTCTGAATGTGAGAAAACATTTTCATGTAAGTCAAAACTGATTACACATCAGAGGATTCACACAGGAGACAAACCATTTAATTGCTCCGAGTGTAGCAAATGTTATACCCAGAAATCAAAGCTTATTGTACATCAGAGGATTCACACAGGAGAGAAACCATTTAAATGTTCTGAGTGTAGCAAGTGTTTTACCCAGAAGTCAGTTCTTGTAAGACATCACTTGACTCACACAGGAGAGAAACCATTTAAATGTTCTGAGTGTAGCAAGTGCTTTAATGTGAAATCAAAGCTGGTCGAACATCAGAGGATTCACACAGGAGGGAAACCATTTAAATGTTCTAAATGTGTAGTAAATGTTTTACTCATAAGTCAACTCTTCTAAAACATCAGATGACTCACACAGGAGAGAAACCATTTAAATGCTCTGAATGTAGCCAGTGTTTTTTCCACAAGTCAAATCTTGTTGTACATGAGATGATCCACACAGGAGAGAAACCATTTAAATGTTCTGAGTGTAGTAAATGTTTTACTCAGAGGTCAACTCTTCTAAAACATCAGATGACTCACACAGGACAGAAACCATTTAAATGGTCTGAATGTAAAGACCACAGTGAGCGTTAGTGATTGAAGAGCTCGAAAAATTAATACACTTGCCAACTAGTATATTTCTGACTCGTTTCGTCGCCTCTTTCTGGCGGTTTCATCAGAGGTTGATGAAACCACCCCCCAAAGAGACTGATCTAATGTGAGCTAATTGAATATCTTTAGTGAGTTTGGATGTCTGTATTTTGCATTTTGCCTTTAGAAAATGTCACTTGCCTACACTAGGATCTATATATTGTGTTATTAGATATGTATGACTATTTTATATTATTTAAAATTGTTATATATTAATAAAATCAATAGATTGGATTTTATACTACTTTTTTTTATTTCAAACAGTGCTCTTCTTTTATTTTTATTCTAAGTTTTGACCTTTTTAGCAGTAACAGTATCTGCATATTGTTGTAGCGGTGGTTGGTGAAGCACCCTAAGGAAGTAATCCCGTTAGCGCCCTATTGGTTGTTTTTTCTTTTTCTTCTATTTATGTTCATGCCTGCACAGAGTGATCTGCATATTATTTCTTTAGAGCGCTGGACTATATTTTCTTTTGTTTGCACATACACAGTGGTCTTAATTGTTCTGGCTGCACTCCTTGGTGTCACTGATCTCTAAAATGGGTCTGCTCTCTGTGGGCAAAGAAGGGTGGCCCCTATGGAGAGCCACAAAATACAATTGGTATCAAATATAATTCCTTCCTTCTGCATACAACTGCAAAATATACATGAACTGCGCAGTAACGTAACATGGCGTACACTCGCAAGATTGTACGCTTCTGTTCTTAAGGAACATAGTACGGCTATTGTGTTATAAAGTTAGTTATCTAGTTAACTTCGTGCAATTCACTGTTTATGTTTGCATATTGTCTACCTAGTGGTTCCTGAAAATTAGGCAGTTGGGAGCCAGAGATAATGTGGGCTTATTGTTTAATCAATGGGACTTAACAAGCTTTCCAGATTGTGTGGGTTGAAAGGCAATTTGATGATGTTCTCACTGAGCCCTATTAACTTGGGACAGATAAGAAAAGTATAGCCCCAAGTCAGCCCAGAATATATTGGCACAATAGAGTTCACTATAGGGAATATTACTACAGCAGGGTATAAAGCTAGGGTGCATACTGTCTGAGAGTGTGCTACTTCATTGGAAGGCTGAGCAGGAATTCTGGTTCTGTCAGTCTGTTCTTTCCATATTTGGTCTAACCGGCCATGTGAGACGATATGCCAGACTGTGAGACACAGAGCTATTCCCTATTGTGACCCAGAATAATAGACTTTGTCACTACCTCAAATCACTGTCAGGGACTGTTTGGCTGCTACATCCCACTAAGTCATACAGAGCGGTTATACAGACTTTTTAGCGGACATTTCCCTGTGCCTTCTGTTAGCTTTGGCTAAAAACTGGAACTTTTTACTGTATTGTGTGAATTTTAAAAATAGGATGTTGCTTTTTTAAAAAAAAATAGGTCAAGGGAAAGATTGGGTGAAAAGAGATCCAATTTATTTTTCTAAATTTGACATTTCCAAGGCTGATTATTTTCTTGGTGCTGCCTTAATAAAATACCCTCAGATGTAGACTTGTCTGCTTCTCAGAGTATCTGTTGTGTCTCCTGCTGTCACATGGTCATCTCATCTTGACTATCCCAGTGCTTTCTTAAACTTAATATTTCTAGACCGAAATAATCCCCTCCCCTCCAGGACACCCTTGCCCCCCTCTCTCTTTCTGTTAATAACACTACCCTCCTTTCTGTCCCTGAAATCTGCTGCCTAGGGGTCATCCTCAACTCTTCTCTTTACTTCAAACCTCACATACTTTCACTCTCAAAATCCTGCTTCTTCCACCTCTGGAATATATCCAAGATCCAGGTCTTTCTCACATGGGAGCCATCAAAACTCGTATTCGCTTCCTTGTAATCTCTTGTCTTGATTACTATAGCCTTTTTCACTCTGGCCTATCCAACTCCAACCTTCCCCCTCTTAAATCTACCCTCAATGCTGCTTCACAACTTATTTCTCTCTCCCTCTCTGATGCCCTCTCCGCCAGTCCCTACATTGATTCCTTGAAGCCTACAGAATTAAATTTTAAACTCCTAAAATACAAATCTCTCATCCAACACTTGTGGCTGCTCTGCCAGTGACTGCCACCTCACTACTTCACTGAATACCTCTTCCTACTGCTGCCTCCAGGACTTCACCTGGGCTGCTCCCCAGTTGTGAAATGATTTCCCATGTCCTATTAGATTTATCTCTACTCTCCAAAGCTTTAAACATGCCCTTAAGACTAATTTGTTCATTGAAGCCTATCAGCCCTCCTTCTAACTCCCATTTATTGTCTACCATCTCCATTTTCCCACTCGGAACCACCCTATTTATTTCTTCCTTCTTCCTTTAGGACGTAATTTCTCATGTGGAGGGATTTCTTTCCTCGTGTACTCTTTCTACTATTCCATCAGTCTCGCTACCTCTTGGCATGCTTCCTTAGCCCTGTTCTCTTGAGTTCAGGCTTACTGCACATTGCACATTACAATAACTCTCACTTCCTGTCTTGTAAATAATTTTATCTACATTACCCTGTTATCTGTTTGTGTTTGTTTATTCAATATGTCAGGTCTTTATATTTTTTTCATTTAATATGTGTTATGTAATGGGCTAAAGATCAATGCTGACTGTATATGTCAAGTACGGTGCACCTTTTATCGCACCTAAAAAATAAATAATAATTTGATGTATATTTTCTTATACTGAGCTAATAATTATTGGCAGTAAGACCCTGGGCTAGATTTACTATCAGGCGTGTTTGTAAACCCGCTGACATTCGGCGGATGTGGCGGCGGTTTAGCCCTCACCGGATTTACTAAGTCTAAACCCGCCGTCCAAACGGCCAGAAATTATGTTTCCAAACCCGCCTCTGTATAAAGCGCCATGACGGTTTCAACAATGTTCAACATACAAACAGCCGGATTTACTATTAGGGGGTTTATAAAGCCGCTGGAAAACCGCCATTCAATAGACCAAAATGAAAGCGCTGCTTGTGAGCGGCGAGATTGCTCAGTGTGCTGTTTGAACTATTTATCCATTTTTAACATAAGAGAAAGAGCCATTTTGTGCAAAGTTTCCTCCTTTAGGATTATATATGGGAAATGGGCAAACTGTCATGTAATTTGAGGGTAGGTTTTTTTTTATTTTTTTCCACCCAGTATTATTGCATCCTATTTACTGATGTAAAGGTTTTTTTTTTGGTTTTCCAGTTGTAACAAATCCTCAAAAATACTGTTGTTTTTTCAAAATCAGGATGCACAATATGTCATTACATAGTTAACCCTTACTTTAATGGTAATGCAATCCAAAAGTTACAAGATCAAAAAGGTGTTTCTGCCTGAATAAATCACAGTCAGTGACAGTCTAGCGGGCAGCAGTTAATCAGGGGTGGGTTTTTTGGAGAATGGCTTTTGCGGGGAATGTGGTGCATTCTGGACAGTGTATGTTTGCAGCTTTTTACCTGATGGAGACAGAAAGGCGCCTGGAGGAGGATGTACAACAGTTGTCATCTGTTCCGCGGACCCTGCGCAGACCGGCCACTCCACGTGCATTTAAAGTGCGTTCGAATCTGGAATCTTTGGCTGATGTGGACGTAGTAACAATGTTTGTACTCATGTAAACCAGGTTCCTAGATATATTTGGTGGGGTGCTTATGTATGCACCTGTAAAGGTGTCTGATATTATCCTGGCTTGCTGTCTGATACATAATCTAGCTTTACATCAACTTACCCCACCGATTATTGCAGTAGACAGTGAACAAGTAGGGGCCCGTGTCCCATTTGGTGATGTGCAGAGCACAGAGGGGGAGGCAGATTTGAGACCGTCTTATTACAAAATACTTTAAATGTAAGTGCATACTGTAAAAAAAAATATATTGTTTTTTTTTTTTATGTCAGTGCAATGGTTTTTTTTATGGAATTTTTTAATAAAATTGGACCCTTTAAACAGAGGATAGTGTGTACTCCGGATGTTGTAGTTGTGAAAATCCCTGGAAAGTGACAGTCAGAGGTCAATGTGTACGTGACATTAGTGCATCATTTTAATGCAAACAGTATACTCTTGTTTAATGTGCAGAAAAGAAAGACTGATACCAATGAAATATAACTGCATTTATTGCATTACAACACAATAAAAGAAAAAGTATAACGCTTACACATACATAACAAAACATTACCCAATAATAAAATTTTTGCCCTAGCGCCGCCTTTTCGCTGGCATATCACTATGTTTTGCCCCACTCTCTACTCTCCCTCGCCCACCCCTGGTGCGAGCACCTCTCCTTGGAGGAGTACTATGTGCCGATCTGCTTGGCGTACTAGCAGTGCTGGTGGAGGCCGATGAAAAAGAAGCCGGCAAGCGGGCAATGAGTTCCTGCTGTAGTTGCCCTGCCAGCCGGATAACATTTGCATTCCCCTCGCCAATGGAGGAATGCAAGGCGTCCACAGCCCCAGTCATTTGGGCCAGCTGCACATTGGTTTGCTCCAAAGCGTTTGCCAGACGGTTTATTCCAGCAGGGATTTGGCTATTGGAGCGGTGTATCCGCCTCAACTGGCCCGCAATTTGGGACATGTGCCGAGTTTGGCTGTCCATAAACTGACACTGCTGTACCTGAAAATTAGCTACGGATTGGGCCATTTCTCGCCCTGTATCCATCTGAGGAGCTGCAGCTTGTTGCTCGGATGACTGTTCCGGAGGGCTTGTTCCTGGCGCGTAGACACGGGGACATCTACCATCTCTAAAGTGATGACTGTGTCTCCTTGTGGGTCATCAGTAGGTGACATCTGCGCAGACTGGCGCTGGCCTTGCAGAGATGCTGAGGTTCCTGTGGTGAAATAACCAAGGTAAGTATATAGGAAATAACATGTTTGTAAATTGCATTCTGGTCAATGTACCCAAAAAAAACCCCATTTAACAACTAAAGAATGGTTACCAATGTCTACCTTCAAGATTAGTTGTCCTCTGCGACCTGATGAAGGATGCTACTCATATGTTTTAGGAGTAAAATCTCATTTTGCCTATGCGTTACAGTGATGGGTTCAAAATGTCAATAATTTTTAATGCTAACATTGAGGGTGTTTGTATCAAAATGCTACAAGACCGTGCTTTGGGGTAAGCGAATACTATTTTAGGTCCCCCTCTGTGTAGTACATGATGGGGGATATAGACTAAACTGCGAGTTTGAAAATGTGGCGATGTTGCCTATAGCAATCATATCATATAACAATCAGATTTTAGCAGACATTTTGAAGAACGCAATAAATAAATTATTTTTAAAATCTGATAGGTTGCTATAGGCAACATCTCTAGGTTTCCAAACCCTCAGTTTAGTAAATCTAGCCCTATGTTCTCATTGCAAACCATATAAAAATCACTAAATATAACATGGACTCCAACATTTGTACACAAAAACATCCAAGTCCATTATTTCTCCCCCAAACAGAGAACACGCACCTGCTTGCTCTTCAGAGCCAGAATCTCTTGCTGAAGGTGGAGGTGTAGACCTTTGACTGGGAGTAAACTGGCGTCCTGGCGAATCTGGATGTATTAGACAAAGCATACAATGTATTTGCAGCAAAAAGCAATTTACAAATAAAAAATTTTTGGAAAAAATGTGTTTGCAAATTTAAAAACAGTTCAAAAACAATTTTTTTCCCTTTACATACTGATTGTCTAAAAAAGGCACTTTTAAGAAAAAAAACATATTTTTTTTTTAAAAAAAACATGTTTAAAATAATAAAGGCACTTTTAAGAAAAAAAAACACTTTTAATATTGTTATCGTAAAAACGACAAATAACTCACCAACTCCTTGGCCAAACGAGGGTGAATCTGTGTCTTGCACATTAATTCCCTCCACAATTTCACGGGGCATTATCTGCCGCAGCTCCTCCTCATAACTGGTGTATTCAATGCGAAGAGGGGGGCCACCACCCGTGCGTCTTGTGGACCTCCTTTCCTGGGCCATCTTCTCTTTAAGCCTCCTCTTGATGTCTGAGAAGCGCTTGCGGCAGTGCGCCACTGTCCTCTTTAGTGGGCCCACCGCGTTCACAGCATTGCACACTCTCCCCCACAGTTGGTGACGCCGCCTTAGAGTAGTCCAGGCTGCCAGGTTCCCTAGGATGACCTCATAGCAGGGAACTATGTGGTGCACCAGAACACAATTTTCGTCGTGGGAGAATCGGACATTTCTCCCTGTCTTCATCTTCCTGCCCTCTCCTGACTCCTCAACCTCTCCCTCTCCCTCCTCTGCCCCCTCAACCTCCATCTCCCTCTCCTCAGCCTCTTCTCCCCTCCTATCTCTGGACATTTTTACACAGACACAAAAACACAAAACACAGAAGGACTGACAAGCACAAAGGACAAACTACACTAACTACAGACACTCTCCACACAGGCACGCACAAGTAACACAGACAAAGGACAAGTCAAATACAAAAAATACAAGACAGAAAATAAATAGAAAATAAATGTACAAAACAGAAAAATAGCACAGGACTACTCACACTTCAATCAGATATCGCTCCACCAATCCACCAAACTCCAACTCTCACCAACTCTCAGCAAACCACTATCCTCCAAACTCCTCTCACAAAACTCCTCTAAACCCTATCAGAGAAAAAAGTGTCAGGCCAGTGGTTTATATAGGGCTTGTGATGTCAAATCTCCTGACTTTGAAAATAGCCAATAGTAACAGGCCAGGAGACAGGTGTAATTTTTTTAAAAAACCGCCTTTACACAAAAGCGCCGTCATTTCAAGCAAAAGCGCCATGTTCTATTCAAAGCCACCGGCGGCTTTGAGCATTACATCCCACCGTTACATCGCCGGCGGCTTCAAATTGAAGTTGAAATGCGCCCATTAGTAAATCCGGCTGTTTGCATTGCAAACCCGCTGGAAAACCGCCGCAATGCATGGCGGCTTCAAGCTTCAAGCCGCCATGCATCACGCCTGTTAGTAAATCTAGCCCCGTGTGTTCAAATTTCAGTATAGATAAAAAAAGACATAGCTGATATATTTGCTGTATTTTAATAATAATAACTTATCTTTTCAGTGTTTTTATTAGAATGTAAGTGAAAACCTAGAAAAGTCCATATTTATACATATATTGCAAATGTATGGTAATGTTTATAAATATTCATGCATTGCTAAGTGAGCTATTCAACTCTGTTCTATGAACTCTGCTGACATTAACTTATCTGATATAGTATCCTAACGGCTATTTCTAATCACTGTATGCATAAATCTTTGAATCATGCTCCTGAGGGTGCTATCAGCTGCTTTTTAACAATTGAAAAAAAGTTTTCTATTCAGTAAAAATAATTTGATTGTTTTAAAGTGGGTTCTTTGATAAATATAATTCTAGTTTAATCTAGATGAATATCATTAATAATCTGTCTTTACAAATTAATTTACTTATATATTTTGTTATGGTTTATTTTTAACAATGAATAATATTGATGTTAGTGTTACTATTGATATTCAGAACATACCTTTCTGCTCACACTCTCTGTCTAGATAATAGATGAATCCTAAACAATAGGTCCATTTGTTGACATAACAGGATGTCAGACTGTGCTGATCTAATTAGAATGTGAGATTTTACCACCTGCCAAGGTCTAATTAGAATTTTCCTTTGTAGTAAGTAGGAATGTTTATATCTCATTTACATGTCAGTGAGATTTACACGAGAGACCTGGAGACAAACAGTCTGAGAACCTTCTGGTCATCCCGGGAACTATTGAAGAGAGATGGGGAGGAATGACTATAAATAGGCAGTATCAGCCCAGTGTTAGTGAGTTGGTGGCTGGAGAGCTGGAAGGAGGGAACAGTAATAATGATCAGGAGGGAAAGAGATAGAAGGAGAAATCTTCAGAGTAAGGTAATTATATTATACATAAGAATATACTGATATATACAGAATTACAAGTATTAGCGTTCACTACTGTGCATTGTATATTCTGTACTTTGTATTATCCATTAGTAAAAGTGTTATTGCAAGACAAAGCTGGGAAAACATGTGTTGAACTTTATATATCCTGATGATACATTGTACATTATATGTATCTGCTTTCTCCTATGGTTCTGGTGTAGCTAGATATAGAAAAACCTCTTTTGTATGAGTAAAACTTTTTTGAAGAGAACTTTCAGCCAATTGTTTGAAGAAGACAACAGATATTGATTAGAGCACATCACTGTTTATTTAAAATTGTTTGATAATAATTCATTGTTTGGTGCTTTTTCTTGTGTGATACTTTGTAGATATATACCTGAAGCAGTTGTCTAAGGAAAGAGCAGCCTCCTGTATGGTGTTAATTTATTTGTTTTGATTTTTATTTGTTTATTACTATTATTTTGTAATCAGTTAGCGCCACAAAGTTTATTCTTGTGAAGATATATAGATATGTACTCACTGGTCACTTTATTAAATACATATTTCTAGTACTGCGTACTACCCCCCTTTAGGTTGCTGCCGCATGAATTACTGATTATATATTTACATTACTGAAAAGTGTCTAATTTTAATTTTTAATACTTTTACTTCTTTAGTGTACTTGTTGTGAAACACCTACATCTAAAGATGTAAACTGTTAAATAATAGTGAGTATGTGGGGAGTCTATTTGGCACAGATAGACCTTCACATATTTAATTTAAGTATGTATGTTTCTGTATCACTGTGCACAAAAATAAAAACAATGATTAATGTCTAGGTCATAATTATTAGTGTATAAAACATGTTTGTATTCCGTATCCAATATAACATTACTATTGTTCAAGTAGTTTCATTAATGTAATGATTAGGCTGCTAAATCTTAACACTCTTTTTGCTTACAGGTGAATTAATGAGCAGGATTCCCATTAATAACAGAAGACATCTTGGAAAGGTCCTTGTTCTCTGAGCATCTGAGTGTTCCAAAACATCTTACCTACAAGTCATTTATACTACAGTGATCAATTCTTACAGCAGCTAACTTCATTTCTGAATAGGAGAAACTTTCTACAACTAATTTGTTATCAAACAGAAGATGAATCTAAAAGGAGAGAATCCCTATTTGTGCTCTGAATGTGACAAAACATTTTCACATAAGTCAAAACTGATTACACATCAGAGGAATCACACAGGAGAGAAACCATTTAAATGCTTTGAGTGTAGCAAATGTTTTACCCAGAAATCAAAGCTTATTGTACATCAGAGAATTCACACAGGAGAGAAACCATTTAAATGCCCTGAGTGTAGCAAGTATTTTGACTACAATGCAAATCTTGTAAGACATCTGATGACTCACACAGGAGAGAAACCATTTAAATGTTCTGAGTGTAGCAAGTGCTTTACCGAGAATGCAAATCTGGTTGAACATCAGAGGATTCACACAGGAGAGAAATTATTTAAATGCTCTGAATGTAGCAAATGTTTCACCCAGAAATCACATCTTATTGTACATCAGAGGATTCATACAGGAGAGAAACCATTTAAATGTTCTGAATGTAGCAAGTGTTTTGGCTACAATGCATCTCTTGTAAAACATCTAATGACTCACACAGGAGAGAAACCATTTAAATGTTCTGAGTGTAGCAAGTGCTTTACCAAAAATGCAAATCTGGTTGAACATCAGAGGATTCACACAGGAGAGAAACCATTTAAATGCTCTGAATGTAGCAAATGTTTCACCCAGAAATCACATCTTATTATACATCAGAGGATTCACACAAGAGAGAAACCATTTAAATGTTCTGAATGTAGAAAATGTTTCACCCAGAAATCAAATCTTCTTGTACATCAGAAGGTTCACATGAGATATAAACCATAAAAGAATACAGCAGTCTGGTAATTGGACTTGGGATCATTTTCTTACCTGTCGTGATTTTCCTGTTATCATCTAGAGCTGTATATAACTAGAGCTAGACAATGACAAAGTGGAAGCCCTTGTTAAGCTCTGTAATATACCGCTGTTCTGCTCATGCAGGTGCTGGGACTAGTATATAAAATAACGTTCTATCTAGTAGAGATTTCCAGCAGCTCTTCTCAGTACTGTGATTACTTCTATGACAGACAGAGCTATCAGCACTGAATATTTCTACAGTAACACTGCACACTGCCCTGTTTTACACTACATGTGCTCCTATTGGTCTATATTATAGCCTCCGTGTTCTTTACCTCATACTTTTCTATTATTGTCTTATCTCCCTCTGTTAACTATATATACAGAAAGGGTTATTTAGTAAATGTTGAATGTAAAATACTGTTACTGTAGCCTATAACAACCAGATCATCACATTTGCTGGTTTGATGATAGCAGGCTGCTAATAGCTGATATCTAGTTGCTATGGGTTAGAGCACATTCTTGTTCTTCACACCATGTTATTAATTAAGTCCCAAGGAGGACACATTGTTTCCCAGGGTACCTGTAAATGTCCTTCAAAAGTATTTCTTTTATTCTCTATAGTGATCGTCATCAGACAGCACTGACCTGTATATAGACTGAAGGACCATGTTCACACAATATCTGTAATTATTATTTATGTTACTGGCAGCTGTTTCTATCACACTTGATGTTTAGTAAAATGTGATATTGATAAATGTGGAGATTCTGTTTTTGATTGGGGAATTAATATCTTTTTCAGTAGTAATGAGTATTATACGCTCTGCTACATTTTAGATGATGGAACCAGGGGTGATAATTAGGTGGTCATCCTTCCTGACAACTTGGCAACCAATTATGAAAACACAGCAAGTGTCACGGGCACTAGGAGTTTTACCCAGAATTCACCAGGTGTAACTACACTTACCAGAAGTGCGGACCTCTGGGTAGTGTGGTGAATCAGTGGAACCATACAGTAGAATAGAGGAAAGGAATGTCAATAGTATAAATGCTGAGTCTTGGCACCGTGGAACTATGATGGTTCAGCAGTTTAGTAAACAGGATCAAATGAGAAAAGAGTCCAAGTGCTTAGCACGCAGGTAGCATATATCAGGCCAGTACTTGATAACTGGGTAACGTTAGGCAACGACCAATCAACAATATAGTAGAAAAGTCAGCGACTTGCAGCTACAATACAGAGGCACTTGTAGACTTTAGTCCAGCCAATAGGTACCATACAGAGTAGTAGCTATAGCACAAGGAAACATGAATGGTCTACAGCTGGTAAGTTTCACCACGGATATGTAGAGAAGACTTGTCCAGCGCAGGTATGGTAACAGAATAGCGTGAGTGGTTTGCAATTGGCAAGTTGTACCAATGATGTGAAGGGAAGACGTGTCCATGTGTAGGCGTGGAACGGAGTAACGTGAGTGGTCTGCAATAGGCAAGTTGTACCACTGATGTGTAGGAAAGACTTGTCTAGGCGCAGGAAGGGAACAGAGTAACGTGAGTGGTCTGCAATAGTCAAGTTGTACCACTGATCTGAAGGAAAGACTTGTCCGGGTGTAGGCGTGGAACGGAGTGACGTGAGTGGACTGCAATGGGCAAGTTGTACCACTGATGTGTAGGGAAGACTTGTCCAGGTGCAGGCGTGGAACGGAGTAACATGAGTGGTCTGCAATAGGTAAGTTGTACCACTGATGTGATGGGAAGACTTGTCCAGGTGCAGGCGGGTAACGGAGGTAGCGAGAGTAGTCTGCAGCGGGTAAGTTTTACTACCGATGTGGAGAGAAAACTTGTCCAGAAGCAGGTAGGCAACGGAGGTAGTGAGAGTAGTCTGCAGCGGGTAAGTTCTACTACCGATGTGGAGAGAAAACTTGTCCAGAAGCAGGTAGGCAACGGAGGTAGTGAGAGTAGTCTGCAGCGGGTAAGTTCTACTACCGATGTGGAGAGGAGACTTGTCCAGAAGCAGGCAGGTAACAGAGGTAGTGAGAGTAGACTGCAGCGGGTAAGTTCTACTACCGATGTGGAGAGGAGACTTGTCCAGAATCAGGCAGGTAACGGAGGTAATGAGAGTCGACTGCAGCGGGTAAGTTCTACTACTGATGTGGAGAGAAGACTTGTCCAGAAGCAGGCAGGCAACGGAGGTATTGAGAGTAGACTGCAGCGGGTAAGTTCTACTACCAATGTGGAGAGGAGACTTGTCCAGAATCAGGCAGGCAACGGAGGTAGTGAGAGTAGACTGCAGCGGGTAAGTTCTACTACCGATGTGGAGAGGAGACTTGTCCAGAATCAGGCAGGTAACGGAGGTAGTGAGAGTAGACTGCAGCGGGTAAGTTCTACTACCGATGTGGAGAGGAGACTTGTCGAGAAGCAGGCAGGTATTGGAGGTAGCGAGAGTAGTCTGCAGCGGGTAAGTTCTACTACTGATGTGGAGAGGAGACTTGTCCAGAAGCAGGCAGGTATTGGAGGTAGCGAGAGTAGTCTGCAGCGGGTAAGTTCTACTACCGATGTGGAGAGGAGACTTGTCCAGAAGCAGGCAGGTAACGGAGGTAACGAGAGTAGTCTGCAGCGGGTAAGTTCTACTACCGATGTGGAGAGGAGACTTGTCCAGAAGCAGGCAGGTAACGGAGGTAGCGAGAGTAGTCTGCAGCGGGTAAGTTCTACTACCGATGTGGAGAGGAGACTTGTCCAGAAGCAGGCAGGTAACAGAGGTAGCGAGAGTAGACTGCAGCGGGTAAGTTCTACTATCAATGTGGAGAGGAGACTTGTCCAGAAGCAGGCAGGTAACGGAGGTAGCGAGAGTAGTCTGCAGTGGGTAAGTTCTACTACCGATGTGGAGAGGAGACTTGTCCAGAAGCAGGCAGGTAACGGAGGTAGCGAGAGTAGTCTGCAGCGGTAAGTTCTACTACCGATGTGTAGAGGAGACTTGTCCAGAAGCAGGCAGGTATTGGAGGTAGACAGAGTAGTCTGCAGCGGGTAAGTTCTACTACCGATGTGGAGAGGAGACTTGTCCAGAAGCAGGCAGGTAATGGAGGTAGCGAGAGTAGTCTGCAGCGGGTAAGTTCTACTATCAATGTGGAGAGGAGACTTGTCCAGAAGCAGGCAGGTAACGGAGGTAGCGAGAGTAGTCTGCAGTGGGTAAGTTCTACTACCGATGTGGAGAGGAGACTTGTCCAGGAGCAAATGGATAACACGAGCAGAAACAGGAAACACCTCAGAGTCTCAAGGAATGAGAACCAAGAACAGGCAAAGGTAATAGGGCAACAGGTGCCTTAAGTACTGAGAGGTGATTAATTAACCAATGAGACTAGAGGCGAGGTATTAACAGTTCAGGGTTTCTGCACATGCGCAATCTTAGTCAAGATGGCGGACGGCCGCGGCTCAGGAGAGGCGCCGGCAGGAGCGAGAGAGACCCATGTCCCAACCTAGAGGCACTAACAGTCCGGGGAGTGACAACAAGGACACATTAGTAACATACAACAAATGTATTATCTATCTGTTTTTTGTTGCCGTCTCTGAAATATAAACACAGAGGACTGATTCATCAAGGAACGTAAATGCCTATTTGTTTTGCGAATAATCCGCAAACTTAATCTCTGTATGCCTCAACTAAACACAACAACGATAAAATCAGCTCCGTACTGAAATGACACTTACTACAGCTTACAATTTTCAGAGAGGGAACGGGTCAGGGAAGGAGCGTTCTCCCTTATTATATGTACAGTAAGGCCAAACACGGGCGCACGGACCATGTCTGATTCAAGCTTTGGGCATATCAAAGGCCTTATCTCTTGCTCCAGCTACATGACTAGTTAAGTTCTGATTACTAGGGCTGGCAGTCTTGTATGTATGCTCTAACATGTGTTTGCAATCAGTAGCAACTGTAAAAAGGTATTTTATGTTCAGTAGACATTAGGAGCACCCTAAAAAATGTATTTCAACTGGAAAAAAATATATAAAAAAATACCTTTTGAAATTAAAACCGCATTACTCTCAGTATGTGTGACTTAATGAATCACACCCAGGGTCTTACTGCCAATCAGTAATTGCTCAGTAGAAGGAAAGATACATAGTATTCATAGGGGAAAATTCAATTAGGTGCTGGATTGCGGTAATGCGCAGAGTACCGAAGGTAATATAGGACCACAATAACGCAGATTTTCTTTTGCAGCCCTATGGGGTGCGAACAAAAATCAGGATTATTGCTGTGCCGCGGATTACCTTCACGCTCAGTAGAAGGACAGATACATAGTATTCCCTGCTAGCTGCTGTCTGTCCTTGTCTCCTGTCCTCCAGAGGAACAACTCACTGTGTAATGGTGGCTAATTAAGAACACTAAACTAACATTTCCCCATTATATATATATATATATATATATATATACACATATCCATCAGCTCCAGTACCCTCCAATACCCTCAGACCACCTCCAGGCCCCACATGAAATTACTCCCCTACTTGAACTGCATTATTTGCATGAAAAAATAAAAATAAATAATAACTATTCTGTACCCACCGAGTCTACTCCAATATAGATATGCACTTTATGGACTCCCTTTTCATGCAGATGACAACCTTCCTATAGATCATTCCCATTTTACGGACACATTGTGGGGGGTTGTCTTATCATTTCATTAACACCCCACAACAATACTGAATGCGGTTGGATTAATCACTGCTTTCAATATGATCATTAGCTCTCGATATTGATGTCTACATCAAAGACTTCTTTTATTTTAACACTTCTGATGACATTCCTCATCTTCATCATCATCGTTTATATATATAGTGCACCACAGATACCATAGCGCTGGACAATCAGCTTATAGATATGACAAACATGGATATATTGCACATATTAACTGATCCATAAATACAAGTAAGTACAACAACATGTACATGAATAGTCATGAGCTGGCATACGGCTGGTATGGATACAAGTATGAGTTCCATGAGTGTGAGTGAACAAGCAGCAGAAGGCTCCGCCATATCAGAGTCATTACTCTCTCTCTCTAGAATGTAACCTATCATGGGCAGAGTCCTCTTTTCCCTGAGCCTCATGTCTGTCAGTCTCATATTTTAAAAACTGACAAGAGAAAGTGCTGGTTTGGGTCATACAATGCTTTGAGGTCATAGGACTTGACGGCTGCAGTGTTGTACAGTGACAGCGATCACTAGACTGTAGCCAGTGAGTGGATACTTTGTATCCATCTGCAGGAGATCCCAATAAATAATTTTTGGCTGTACCCCTTAGAGGGAATATTGATCTGCCTCTGTCATCAAGTTGTCTCCATATCTATCACCATCAAGGAGGAGATGTATGTCGTCCAGAGGTGTTATAATAAATGCCACAACCAAGTTGCTTATGGCAAAAAGAAAACTTATATAGTCTGGCACTTTAAAACAAACAAGTAATCAAATCTCTATGTGTCAACATACACACAAATAGGAGATTTTTTGTTTTGTACCCAACAGAACTATTTTGGGATAAGATCACCTGCCCACATCAAGGCATCTCTTGTAGGTGTAAAAAAAACCAAAAAAAAACAGCGTAGTAATTCAACAAATTCAAAATTGAGATACCAATCTTTGATTCATATAGACATATAATAGAGATATATCTAAAAAATATTTTGAGATATAAAAAAACACAGTTTGCTATAAATCTCACATAATCCAGCATGTGATAATTGCAGAAATCTTCTCACCAATCTCATATAATGATGATCACTTTTCTAGATTCTAATTAATTACAAACACTCTTAATAGAACCATAGGACACTAAGCATCAGTCAATAAGTTCCAATGCTTATAGATGACAATTAGTATCCAGCAATGTCCCATCAAGTCTTCTATAGAAGGATGATAGTCATATATGTGAAGTCATTTTAAAGCCATTGGATGTGTAGTTCTGAAACCAAATATAAGATGACTAATGCTTACGTCTGTACTTATATATTCATCAGCTGCGATCAACATTTCCACTAGCAGCTCTTACCCGATGGTGTTACAGTGATCACAATGATCCTCAAATTGTAGCTGTCATTCATGGGTCCAGCGAGAGGGGATCCCTGCAGTGTGCCAGGAAATCTCTTAGATAGGTGCGATCTGTGGTCTGACCCAAATGGCTCCAATGTTAAAGGAAAACATTCCTGTTTTGTAATCATACCGCTTGGAATGACAGCTGGAATCGGTCCTTTTATGGTGATAATCAGTAAGTCCAGTTAAGGATCTTATGTTTGAGTTTGTCAGGGCAGAGGTGACTTGTTTCCTGAAGTGTTTCCTTACCAACAAGGTAGCTTCTTCATGGGAATATAATCAGTCACAATTCAACAGAAGTTGTGGTGACCTTATCCCAATATAACTATATTGTGCACAAAATTCTCCTATTTATGCACATGCCTACACATAGTGATTTGTATATTACTTCTTTAGAGCGCTGGACTATATTTTCTTTTGTTTGCACATACACAGTGGTATTAGTTGTTCTGGCTGCACTCCTTGGTGTCACTGATCTCTAAAATGGTTCTGCTCTCTGTGGACAAAGCAGGGTGACCCCACTAGAGAGCCACACAATTCAATTCTAAACAAATATAATTCCTTTCTTCTGCATATAACCATAAAATATACATACACTGTGCAGTCACTCAGAGCCGTAACGACGGCGGTGCGACCGCCCCGGGCGCAAGCCCAAGGGGGCGCAGCCGCGCGATACCTGCCTCTGTGCCCAGAGGAATTGCCACTCTAATTCAGCTCCCCTACAAGCAACAATCCATTCCCGGCAATGCAGTGGAGCGCATGTGCGTTCCACCGAAAGCAGGAAGTTCAGCATTTGGAACGCATTTACGTTCCACTGCATTGCCGGGAATGGATTATTGCTTGTAGGGGAGCTGAATTAGAGCGGCGACTCCTCTGGGCACGGAGGCAGGTATCGGGTGGAACGCAGGATGGTAAAAGGCTGAAGAAAAAAATCTGTTAGAACTGGAGAACACAGAGATCGAAGGAACCCAGGATTCTACTAGTTGGAGGTAGAGGCGTGATCTACATAAGGACATATATATTTATATAGGCTTGCATTGGAAAAAAATAGCGAGGAGTCTTTTACCTTGTTCTAAAAATCACTGAAGGTTTCTCTTCCATTAAACCATAGCAGACAAACCTTCAGCAGTTTTTTTTAAAAAGGAGGAAGGGATCAGCCACCACCACCTTTACATACAAGGGAAGAGAGCAGCGGCAAACACAGAAAAGTGAGTCTATTTACAACAAAAGTATTTTATGTAAACCTCATCCTGTCTTGAAGCTGAACATGTCCTGTATATAGCCCAGGGAGATAGTAAAACCAGACAGAGAATTTATCATTGCTTAGAAACAGATACAGCAATAAAACAATAATATTTTGAGGGAATTAAAGAGTTTTATGTTGAGTTAGTTTTGTTATGGCTTTGTATATTAATAGAAGTATTTTGAATTGATTTGTGTAAAGTACCGGGAAACAATTGGTAGAGCGGAGATGCAGTAGAGGAACATTTCTGGCCTCATTTAAAGGTGAAAGCAATTTTTCGGCCCAAAGGTACAAAATTGTACTCTTACCTAGTTGTTTTGAGTTGCTCATATCTGAAGATTTATTCTATAAATAAAGCATTTTTTTATGCTTTTGGTCTATTAACAGAACAGGTGTCTTAATACTTGTTGAATAGACTTCCCCATGCCAAGGAATAGGGAAGCCTTTGCGAATGATGGGCTGTGAATATCGCTGGTGGTAACTGCTTTATTATCACTTAGTCCTATATTAATACATACTATTGCAATAGGAGTACAAATAAAAATATATTTCCCCCCATAAAAGACAAATTAATAAAGTAAAAATGTTTTGTAAAGAATTAAAAATGCACATGTGTGTGTGTACATATATATATTATAATATACGAATTCTTTCAGTAAAGTGCTAGCCACACCCACATTAGGTTGGCCACACCCACTTGTCAAATGCCACTCCCACTTAGATGGGGGGCGCCGGTGCCCAGTCTCGCCCAGGGCACCAAAATGTCTAGTTACGGCACTGAAGTCACTTAACATGGGGTACACACTTATGATTGTACGCATCTGTTCATAAGGAACATAATACTGACTATTGTGTTGTAAAGTTAGTTATATAGTTATCTGTGTAATTCAAAGTTATTATTCGCACATTGTCTACCTAGTCGTTCCTGAAAATAAGGCAGGAGTGACCCTAGATAATGTGGGATTATTGTTTTATGACTGGGACTTAAGAAGCTGTCGAGATTGTGTGGGTTGGGAGGCAATTTGATTATGTTCTCAGTGAGCCCTATTGACTTGGGACAGATAGGACAAGTATATCTCCAAGTCAGTCCAGACTTCATGGCACCATATAGTTCACTATGGGGAAGATTACTACTGCAGGGGTATAAAGTTAGGGTTCATACTGTCTGAGAGTGTGCTACTACATTGGAAGGCTAAGCAGGAATTCAGGTTCCGTCAGTCTGTTCTTTCCATATTTGGTTTAACCGGCCATGTGAGACGATATGCCAGGCTGTGAGACACGGAGCTATTCCCTATGGTGACTCAGAACAGTAGACTTGGTCACTACCTCAAATCACTGCTACATCCCAAACAGAGCGGGGAAACAGACATTTTAACGGTTATTTCCTGATGTGTTCTGTAAGCTTTGTGGCTATTGACTGGCTGGAAACTGGAAATATTCACTGTATTTTGTGAAGGTAAAACAAATAAACTGCTTTCACCCTTTTGGAGATGTGCCCCAGTGATTAGAGAACCCACTGGTGGATACCATCCCTGGTATCTTTATACTCTCCTGTGAAATGTTTTCAGATGAAGGCCGAATTAAATTCATGTGCTCCCTCATGTCTGTGGTTCTCCCAGGGATGAGTTGTGAGAGGGAAGGAGAGTGTGTTGTGGATATAATATACAAATGGTTCTAATATGTAAATCTACTGTATGTTATTAAGGATATTAGTAGTCACATTGGCTTTATATGTCTTGTATAAAAGTATCCTGTCCTCAGCATTGTGCTCTTATATTGTTGTGGATCACCTTGGTGACTTCTAATGTCCTTATGGCTTACAGTTGAGGGTGCATGATCCTATATATGTGCAGAATGTTATGCAGCTGAAGATAATAACCTCAATCCTATGGACACAAGTAACTTTACACAATCCACTAGCTGCACCCTCTAGTGGTCACTCACATATATGTTATAACAGCTCTCTTCACATTATATTAGGGATGTCAGCTCCGTGTAGTCGCTATCGTTTACATCACCTCTGGGTTCTTTACTACATTATATTTGTTAATTATTCTCTTTCACGGTCACTCTTTATAGTTAAGGAGTTTGAATTGTATTCTGAAGCGGAACTGTCTACTCCGAGTGTTACCAGGGGAGAGATAATAGGACACAGAAGAGGTGGGGAAACAGGACGGATAGCTTTACATCACTTAATATATATTATGTATTATTATACTATATATTATATAGTATACACATTGTACAGATCTCGTGCAGAGACAGGGAGCACAATATAATAATAAAGGCCTGTATATTACATTCAGACCAGCACTCAGATTACACACATAAATATATTTATTAGGTTAATCCATTTGAGCAACAAGTTCATCCAGAGGTCGTTTTCTTTGTCACTTTTCCTGGTCTTTTGCATTAACTTGTTACTTAAATGTATTAACCTAATAAATATGGGTCTGATTCATTAAGGATCTTAAATGAAGAGGTATCTTATTTCAGTCTCCCGGACAAAACCATGGTACAATGCAAGGGGTGCAAATGAGTGTTCTGTTTTGCACATAAGTTAAATACTGACTGTTTTTTCATGTAGCACACAAATACTTGATAGCTTATTTATACACTGAAATTTAAAGTTGATATTTGTGTGCCACATGAAAAAACAGTCAGTATTTAACTTATGTGCAAAACAGAACACTCGTTTGCACCCCTTGCAATGTAACATGGTTTTGTCCAGGAGACTGAAATAAGATACCTCTTCATTTAAGATCCTTAATGAATCAGGCCCCATGATTTTGCGCTCATTCTGAGTGCTGGCCTGCTTGTAATATACAGGATCTTTTTACATAAACACTGCACTCACCAACGACATTATTAATGATATTGAAGCTGTAATCTGTATTGAAAAACAGAGAATGTCAGTTCCACATATTGTAATACATGCTAAGATGACCAACTCACACCGAACTCTGCCCTTTCTGGCCAGTTCCTACACTAAATATAAACATACATCACTGTCCTAAACATATTAACATAATCATTGGAGATTTATATGTGTGTGTTATGTCTAATTTTCTTATGGTGAATCATATTGAAATCAGAGTTACTGCTGATATATAGAACAGATCTATCTGCTCACACCCTCTACACAGACAATAGTTGAATACTAAACAAAAGGTCCATTTGTTGACATAACAGGATGTCAGAAACTGCAGTGATCTCATTAGAAGATTTTACCTCCTGCTGAGGTCTGATTATAATTTTCCTTTGTAGTCAGTGACCTTAGGAATATTTATATCTTATTTACAAGTCAGGGAAGTTTACATGAGAAGCAGCTTTGATGAAAGAAAACACATTTTATGAGACCCCAATTTAAATATCACCTGGAGACAAACAGTCTGAGAATACTTTATTGTCATCTGGGAACAAATGAACAGAGATGGGGAGAAAGGACTAAATAAAAATGTACATTTGTAATATATGTGTAAATATAATGATGGCCATTTATAGCATTTCAATTAAACTGTATGAGTCATATGTAGGGGCAGGAGTAATTTAATTCTCCCATAATCTTAAGAACCAAAATTTTGCCCCAAATAGTTTCACGAACCCTGAGGATCTGAATGTAGTATATGTATCATCATCATCAATTTATTTATATAGCGCCACTAATTCCAACACGTTATCTCTATATATCAAATAATATCCATATAGGGGATATATAATTTTTTATATTTAAAATGTGGCAAGTGTTTTATATAACATCAAGGCCTTGTTAAATGTCAGAGAAGACTGGAGTGGTCTAACAGGGGGACTTGGGGGCATTTTCCCTCTGGGATGGTCTAAGTGTTAAGAAATAAAGCTGCAGTACACAATCACACAATGACAATAGGGCAGCCCTTGCAGAGCTCTGCATTATACTGCTGTCCTACTCATACATTACTTACATGATATAGAGAAGAAGTAAAAAAATGTCTCTCTTTAAAACTTTGCCATCCATGGATAGTCAGTATGGTGTAATTCCAGCATTTAGAGATACCACAGAGGTGCTGCAGAGACAAGCATAAGGGATTAGTCATTGTCCCTGAAATGTGCAGATGCAGAAAACTATAAATATTGATAGATCATGTAAACAATGTTATATTGGTGAGAATAATCAATACTATGCAGTGACTGGAAATATCAAAGTCAATGAGACTGGACTGTACAGTCAGAGGTGACGTTCTCTGTAAATGGGTAACTAGTTTATTTGTACAACTGAGTTGTACAATGATGAATATGGATACTTGATGTTTTTTCTGTTTCATGCATATAAAATGAAAATATACCCTGAGACCTTAGTACTGGACACTGTATATGTTACATTATTTCTTGTTAAAATTGCAATTTTGGGTATTATCCTTTCACCTGAGAATTTGTACAATTCTTCTATCTTTTTACTATGCCAAAGTATGTGCATCCAATTCTGTATTTCCTGCCTTCTATTTATTTTTAATTTTAAGTATATTTTTACTATTCCAGTATGTCACAGTCTAATAACCATGTTACCAATAAGCATCGTGACTGTTGTCATATTAAATTACATTTAATAATATTCTAAGATTCTCTTTATTTTAGTGAATGAAGTATTATGTCTTAAATGATGTTCCCCACTCGCCATTAATATATCTCCCAGTCTAATAACCATTTACCAATAAGCAGTGTGACTAATTGTTGTCATAATAAATTACAGTTAGCAACATTCTGGCTTTGTTCTTAGAATCATTTATGTCTCAAACAGTCTTTCTGTTTATAATGCTATATTTTTGCAAGTAATGTTTCAATAATGGCAAATTTGGATAAATTGTGTTTTGATTGTATTTTGGTATGTTTGTGAGTAGCTGAAGGCTTCTTAAGAGTGCTAGCTCTGGTACCAATCCTTGGTGCTGGTAACAGTCTTGTTTTTTAAAAGTGAGTGTGAGATAGATGTTTGTAGTTTACTCATCTATAGATAGAGAGAAGAGGCATCCACACCAAAGACAAAATTCTGTACCGCCTAGTGTATTATGTGTATAATCTATTTTTGAGCATTTCCATGCACCTATATATACAATTTAATGTGTGGACTGATAACTCATCTCACATATATTTAATCTTCTCTAACTAAGAGCTGCTCCCCAGAATTTTTTTGGCCATGATACATAAAGAAAAAGGGGAAAAAGATGCGAATCAGGGCTCTGTTTAACAGACTAAGTTTGAAAAAAATAATTGCTTAATTTAATTCATTAAAAACATTTCATATCCTGTGTGCTGGCCATTTAGTAAAGTTTGCAAGCAAAATATTAAATTATAATATGAATTTGTGGAAAGTGATTGGTGCTTTGTACACTTAATAAAATTGGAAAAAATACATCTCATTAGATCCTCGGCAATTTATTTTGTTAACCTGTTATTATATTTCTTCAAATTAATCTAACAATGTGATTCCATTTGAAATTAATTATAGCAAAGTCTATAGAAGTTACTGCAGCACATAAATTATACTCCTGACACAGAGAGTCTGGACATAAGTCACAGGTGCCGGCAGGATTATCAGTATCAGCGGACGGAGCTGGTGTCTGACCTGCAGTCAGTCTTTGCTGAAACACTGTTATCTTATGTAGCAGTGTGGAAAGTAACATCTTAGCTTCTGAATCTTACAAAGTTCATGGAGCATTTTGCTTTATCCACTGACACCCGGGGCAGCTGTCACTTGTAGCCGATGGTTATGACAGATGAAGAGCAGAGATATGAAGGTAATTGGGTACAGTGTGTACAGCTGAATCGGCTGCTGATCGGGACTTCAGTCATTTATACAATCATTAGAGACAACAAATTGGTCTAAAGTTTTTGTAGTGTTTACCCATCTTAAGGATATTATCATTCTGGCATAATTTAGATGAATATCATTAATAATCTGCCTTTACAAATCAGTTTATGTATATTTATATACTATTTGAACTAGTGATACATTTGGACACCATTTACCTGCAACATATTATGTTGTATGACTTTGAATAACTTTGTTAAATATTTCTATCTTGTTCCCCTAACCATCACTTATCATTGCTGAGTACAACACATACAGATCATCTCTCTCTTTGGTAATTGCAGCGCTTGAGAAATATCTTTTTTACATTACTATATATTTTATTATAGTTCATTTTAAAGAATGAACAATATTAAAATGAGTTACTGCAGATATCTAAAAAAGGTCACTCTGCTGACACCCTCTGCCTAGACAATAGGTAAATTCTAAACAATAGGTCCATTTGTTGACATAACAGGATGTCAGAGACTGCGGAGATCTAATTAGAATGCAAGATCCTGTCAAGGTCTAATTAGAATTTCCCCATGTATTCAGTGACCATAGGAATGTTTATATCTCATTTACAAGTCAAGGAGATTTACATGAGAGACCTGGAGACAAACAGTCTGAGAACCTTCTGGTCATCCCGGGAACTATTGAAGAGAGATGGGGAGGAATGACTATAAATAGGCAGTATCAGCCCAGTGTTAGTGAGTTGGTGACTGGAGAGCTGGAAGGATGGAACAGTAAGAATGATCAGGAGGGAAAGAGATAGAAGGAGAAATCTTCAGAGTAAGGTAATTATATTATGTATAAGAATATTCTGAAATATACACAATCATTTGGAGATATTATGTTGTTGTTATATTTGTAAATGTGAGATATGCTTTTGTCAGAACATTGTTTATATAGTTAGTTTTGTAACCAAACAGAATTATAATTATTAATGTACATTACTGTTACATTACTGATGATGATGATGATACTGTACATTGTATATTCTGCATTTGTTGTATCTATTAGTAAATATTGTATTGTAAATCAAAGCTGGATATACATGTCTTAAACTTTAAATATCCTGATAATACACTGTACATTATATGTAAGTACATTCATATATGGTTGGCAGTGTAGTTAGATATTCATGAATATAAAAAAAGAGAGAAAGACTGTCGCACTAATTGCAGAAAGCTGTATCCTGGGCAATTTCATATCATTTATCTCATGTATACTAATGATTTTCATGTATATTTCCAGTTCTTTGTTACTCGGGTTATATCTTAAACTTTCTTATAATAGGATAAAGAAAAAAAAAGTTGTTCAGTAAGATGCACTATCAGCCTGTATGATTTTATCTATATGGGATATTCTCCAAAATAATAAATGCAAATTAACTTTTATTAGAATAGTTAAAAGAAAGAGCGAAATATAAAACCAATTATTATGTATATATAATTTTAAAATAAAATTTAATTTAAAAATTGCTATCTGCACCAAAACAATCCTCTCTTTTGGTCTGTGGGATTATACTGAATATAGGATTGGAGGAATATAGTTGTTAATCCCACTTATCTCATTTGACATTTGTATCTGTAGTATAAAGTGGGTTTGAGATAATTATTGCTATATTTTCTCAATAACTAGTATAATTCCATTTTCCTGTAAATGTTTGGCGGTTCCTCTAACTGGGATCAATGTTTCTATTTGATTCTTTCATTTATCCCATGTAAAGAAAACACCATCCCTTCTAATAATACAGGGGGTGTATTGCTATCTGTCTGTATAATAACTGACTGAGAGCCAGAGATCTTGTTGCAGTTCAATAAATAAACTTACAATAGAAGGAGTGTTGTACAAATGATGTTATCATACCCTGGTTTCAGTACATGATAGAAAGAAGTCACAGCAAGGTAATAACAAAGCAATGAAGAATCACCTTTGTTTGATGGATCTACATTCTTGCCCATATATAGCAGCCGTTTTGATGGTCACATAAATTATAACATTTAATAGCATTGTACAGGCTATTCCCAAATTAAGCAATAAGTATTCTAAAAAATACAAGTTTAAGTACAAATCATTTAACTTAATTCATAGTGAACTGGTGACTTGTACATTACCTCCTGTCTCGATATATATCACAGCGTTTTGTCTTGTCTGGGTGCACAGACCAGATAAATCTTCTCAATAAAAACAATGGTCAGTGACTTGGTCACATTTGTTAGTGTATAAAATTTTTGAGTGTGTATTACACGATATAACACTACTACTGTTAACATAGATCCATTCATTGAATCTTTATAAATATTGTTTTCTCACAGGATTCCAACTAAAATCAAAAGACATCTTGAAAAGGACCTTGTCCTCTGAACTGCTGAGAGTTCCAGAAATAATCCTCAAGGATTAGACTAAAGACACCAATTCTTCTTATCCTGTGGAAAATCTACACAAGCTAATTTCATTTTTGATCAGAAAAAACCTTCTACAACTAAGTCATTGCTGATGAAATACATTATGAATCGTACAGGAGAGAAACCCTATCTGTGCTCTGAATGTTTCAAGTGTTTTACCAAAAGGTCAGATCTTGTAAAACATCAGAGGATTCACACTGGAGAGAAACCATTTAAATGCTCTGAATGTAACAAGTGTTTTAACCTAAAGAAAATTCTTGTTGCACATATGAGGATTCACACAGGAGAGAAACCATTTAATTGCTCTGAATGTGGACAGTGTTTTACCCAAAAGTCAACTCTTGTTGCACATAAGAAGATTCACACAGCAGAGAAACCATTTCATTGCTCCGAATGTAGCAAGAGTTTTGCTAGAAAGTCACATCTTGTTGTTCATCAGATGATTCACACAGGAGAGAAACCATTTAATTGTTCTGATTGTTCCAAGTGTTTTTTCAAAAAGTCACATCTTGCAAGCCATCAGAGGATTCACACAGGAGAGAAACCATTTAAATGCTCTCAATGTTTCAAGTGTTTTAACAAAAAGTCACACCTTGTTAGACATCAGAGGATTCACACAGGAGAGAAACCATTTAAATGCTCTGAATGTAGCAAGTGTTTTACCGAGAATTCAAGTCTTGTTGCACATCACAGGATTCACACAGGAGAGAAACCATTTAAATGCTCTGAATGTTGCAAGAGTTTTACCCAATTGTCAACTCTTAAAAATCATCAAAGGATTCACACAAGAGCGAAACTACTTTAATGCTCTGAATGTCGCAAGTATTTTATTTACAATTAGGCTCTTGTTGCACATTAGAGCATTCACACCGAGGAGAAACCATTTAAATGCTTTGAATGTATCAAGTGTTTTACCCACAAGTCAGCTCTAATTGAAAATCAGGTAATTCCCATAAAAAATAAACCATTTAAATAGTCTGAATGCAGCAAGTGTTTAATTGAAAATAAACCACTTGTCACTCACCAGAAGATACATGCATGAGAATTACCCTGAGGATCTGAATGTAGCATATATATCATAACCAAATTATCACTTTATATCTCCATAATATCCCTACAAGGGATGTGCAATTATATTTTGAATGTGACAAGTGTATCTGTTGCATCTCCTTATTATTTCCCTCATACCTTCCTATTACTGTCTTACCTCCCTCTGTTATGAGACCGATGTACTCAGAAAGGGTTATTTAGTAAAATGGTGCAAGTAAAGCCCTGGTTGCTGTGTCCTATAACAATCAATCATAACACAATAGTTGTTGGTTTGATGACATCAGAGGGTAATAGCTGATATCTGGTATCTATGTGTTATAGCGCAGCCTTGTTCTTCACACCATGCTTTCAAATAAGCCTCAAGGAGAAAACATTGCTTCCCCGGCTACTTTTTTCTTAGTGATCCAAATCAGAAAGCGCTGACCTGTATATAGACTGAAGGACCATGTTCACACAATATCTGTAATTACCATTTATGCTACTGATAACACTTGATGTTCAATAAAAGCTGATATTAATAATGTGGAATTTTCGATTTTGATTGTGGAACTAATATATTTTTCAGGCCAAGAAAAGAATAGATAAACATCTCTAGGCGCTACCTTTGTACAGCCTTTAAACAATATGTAAAAAAAGTACATAGGACTAACATTTCACAAGTCCAATATACATATAGACTTATGATTTATATGATTTACTGGACTTGTGATTTGTTAGTCCTATGTACTTTGTTCACACATTGTTTAAAGGAGATGTTTATCTATTCTTTTCTTGGTCTCAGTTAATTGATTTGTGGGTTACAAACCCCGTTTACTTCTCAGGCTGCCACCATTCAGGAGCGCTCTAAAGATTTGAAGGCTGTGGCAAAGTCTGATTGGTCATGCTATGTAATTCCATAAGTTGGGAACAGCACGGTAGAAGTCTTGTAGATGGGAGTGAATGGTTGTTACCAGAGACAAGAAAAAAGCGCAGGTCAGAGTTATAAGATCTAAGAGGGTGGGAGGGAGACTATTTTGATATGAGATTTGATAAGTATGATGGGGTGGTATTGTTGAGTGCTTTGTAGGTAAGGTTGAGTAATTTGAATTGGATTCTGGAGGACACAGGCAGTCAGTGTAGGGATT
This sequence comes from Mixophyes fleayi, assembly GCF_038048845.1. Taxonomy (NCBI): domain Eukaryota; kingdom Metazoa; phylum Chordata; class Amphibia; order Anura; family Limnodynastidae; genus Mixophyes; species Mixophyes fleayi. The sequence continues at coordinate 9,874,463 of NC_134405.1, read as the reverse complement.
TGGAAAAGTGGTGCAGCATATGTGTAGCTGTGAGAGAGGAAGTTCAATTATGCAGCAGCATTAAGAATGTATTGAAGTGTGAATACATGAGTGCTGGGAATGCCAGATACCAGGAGGTTACATTAATCAAGACGGGAGATGATGAGAGAATGGATAAGAGTTTTGGTAGTCAACAAAACTGGGAGAAAGTTTGGATGTAAGGAGCAAAACAGAGCGCAGAGTCAAGTGTAACACCAAAGCAGCGGGCCTGGAAACCTGTGGACACTTTGGTATTATTGACAGTGAGGGAGAGTTGAGGGGAGGTGGTGACTCTGGCAGGAGGGAAGGTGATAATGTCTATTTTGGATATATTGAGTTATTGGTAGCAGTGGGACATCAATGTTGAGATAACAGAAAGACAGTTGGATATACAAGAATGTACAGAAGGGGATATGTCAGTGGAAGAGATATAGACTTGGGTGTCATCAGTTTAGAGGTGGTACTGGAGGTCAAATGAACAAATTAGTGCCCCAAGAAAAGAGGTGTACAATAGAATAAATAAAGGGACAAGAACAGAACCTTCTGGAAACCCAGCAGATAGCGGGAGTAGAAAGGATGATGTGCCACCATAGGACACACTAAAGGAGTAGTTCTATAGGTAGCGAATGAACCAAGATAGAACTGGGTCATGAAGGCCAATGGAGTGAATGGTGTGTTGGAGATGATTACGATCAACAGTGTCAAAAGAAGGTCCAGAACAATGACTATGGAGAAATGACACTTATACTTTGCATTTAGTAGATTATTGATCATTTTTTTGAGAGCTGTTTCAGTAGAATGTTGTGTGAAGTGAGTGGAATGGAGTGAGAGGAGAGAAAGTGAGAGAGGTATTTGCCCATTAATTGCTCAAGCAGTTTAGAAGCAATGGGGAGGAGAGAGATAGGGAGGTTGCTGGAGAAAGAGGCTGGATTGGTGGAGACTCTGTGGTACCTGGAGCTGCATTGTCTGGGACTGAAGTGATTGTTTTTTTGTAGAAAGATGCAGCCTGATTAGGGCAGGAAAATTTAGCCACAGGAGAAAATAATTGTTGTAGTGACAATGAGATGCTGTTTGGTTTAAGAGACCTTAGGTGTTTTTGAGTACTTGTGGATTTGGGTGCAGAGGGGGAGATCATGAGGTAAGGTGAGCCTGAAGGAAATGAGGTTGTGGTCAGAGAATGGGAAGGCTAAGTTGGAGAAACTAGAGCTGAAGCAGCAGCAGGGGAAGGCCAAGTGAGTATAAAAATTATAGTTAATTGTGGATTCTGTGCACAGGGTCATCAGCCCATGTCTGTATCTAAAGGGGATTAACCATAAAAACCCTATAGAATGAATACTTTGAAAACAAAATAAAAGATGCAGACAATAGGCACTGACCCTCAATGCATAGAAAGTTCTAATGATTAGAAGCAAGGTAGCTATATCAGATCCAGAAACCAAGAGACACTATATGAGTCATTAATGAAAATGCAACAATAAGTGGCACGTCACAAAAAGTACACTCAAAACATAAATGAACAAATGCCAAAGAAAAAAGTAAAATTGGCAATGATTAAATCTTATCCCATAGTCCACAGTGCATATGTAAATCAATATACTTTTGGTTGTATTGTTCCTGGGTGTCTCACTCAAAAATGTTCCCAAAAGAAAAGAGAATGGAAAAAATAGTGTAATACATTCAATGGATTTTCTCACCACCATGTGCATTAAACATCTCACATGCACAAGCGTGATTCCAGAGAGACTAGAATGGTGCCACTTCCATATTCAAAGAGGAAAAAAAAAATAGGCACCACTATATAAAATGCAAAATGAGAAGGTAATAGATAGGGGTCTCCTTCACCTGTTTTCGGAGCCCCACATGCAATGTCACTTTCATAAACTAGTGAATATTCAAAGCCTTCAAAAACATATAGTTTCAACTTCTCAATATTTTCAGGACAGGGTCTTGTCCTCATATGATCCAATTTATCACCAGGGATAATATTCCATATGCAAATAAAAATTCAGGTAACCACAAAAAGAACATAGTGGTTTTACCATTTATTACCTAAACATATTTCTTAAATCGACAATCCTCATTCAACAGATATGATAAAATCACATGAATTTATATAATGATTGCACATACACAGGGGAAGCAATTGCGCCTACCAGAGTCCCCAAAGGTTCGAGCAGCAAAATGACATATCCTGCAGATGAAACAGCTGTTTTTCCTACTGAAGATGGTAATAGGTAAGGGTTTTGCTGTGCACCTTGCCTTGTTTCCAAAATGAGGCTCGGCTTCACTATTCACATAGCTGATATGCTAGGAGAATCTGAGAAGAAGGCTTGGAATATTTTCTTGCTATGACTTCCTTATATACGGAAGTACCTTATGTTCCTTCTATACTATTGTAATTATTATAAATTACAATTTTAAATTTTTTTTTATGTCATATTATGTATTTTATTTTTCATTATTTTTAATTAATGTGATTTTAATGCTCTTTGAAGAAAGGTTACACAACCTTGTATCAGTGTAGTATTTATCCTCATAGGCGCAGTCTTTTTCTTTTAGAACACCAAATACATTTTTGTAGGAAAAATAAACAATATGTTCATTCTTCCGACTTTAGTTGTTGTACAAAAAATGTTTAATCCATAATAAATATAAAGAAAATATGTAAAGAAGGACTGCACTGTTAATTGTCCATTTCTGTAACCCTGTTTTTTTTAGGATTATAGGGTCTGGTTTAACCATGTGTAAATTACTGTATTATATCTCTCCCTCCCTCAGATTCATTTAGCCCAAAATGTATCTAAAGTCTTTTTTTAATTAAATAAATTAACCATTTTTTGTTTAAAAAAAAATTGTTTAATAGAATTGCCTACTCCACTTTTAATTGTATTCTTGTTCTTTAATGTACCTATTCAAATTTCTCATTATATTAATGTTATGTAAATGTATGCAATCATTTAAATAAGAAATACAAATGACTTAAATAAATAAATTGTGGAACCATTTGTTTTTAATAGAGGAACCTCATAAATTCTAAATAAGAGATGACAAAGAAACACATTTACATACCTAAAAAAATCAAAGAACACTTTTAATAAAGTTCTTAACGTATTAATTCCTGATTACATTTTTATATAAAGTCTGAATACAATTTGTCTGGTTTATAGCTTATGCTAGGAGATTAGTAAATGGTAAATTAGTAAAATTAAGATACCAACCTTTTATTCATATAAACATATAATAAAGATATATCTACAAAATATATTGAGATATAATTATACACAGTTTGCTATAATTCTCACATAATCCAGCATGTGATAATAGCAGAAATCTTCTCACCAATCTCATATAATGATGATCACTTTTCTAGATTCTAATTAATTACAAACACTCTTATTAGGACCATAGGACACTAAGCATCAGTCAATAAATTCCAATGCTTATAGATGACAATTAGTATCCAGCAATATCCCCTCAAGTCTTCTATAGAAGGATGATAGTCATATATGTAAAGTTGTTTCAAATCCATTGGATGTGTAGTTCTGAAACCAAATATAAGATGACTAATGCTTATGCCCCAGCGTTAAAAATGTCTGTACTTATATTTTCAGCAGCTGCGATCAACATTCCCACTAGCGGCTCTTACCCGATGGTGTTACAGTGATCACAATGATACTCTCTCATGGGATTGTTGTTTATCCCTTCTTAGTGCAGATGACCCATATGTTGTAGGTGTCCTTCATGGGTCCAGTGAGAGAGGATCACTTCAATGTGCCAGGAGATCTCTTAGATATAATTTACTTATATCTTTTGTTACAGTTTATTTTTAACAATGAATAATATTGATATCAGAGTTACTGCTGAAATGTAGAACTGGTCTTTCTGCTCACACACTCTGCCTACACAATAGACAAATCCTAAACAAAAGGTCCATTTGTTGACATAACAGGATGTCAGAGACTGTGCTGATCTAATTAGAATGTGAGATTTTACCTCCTGCTGAGGTCTAATTAGTATTTTCCTTTATTATATGTAGTCTTAGGAATGTTTATACCTTATTTACAAATCAAGGAGGTTTACATAATTTGCATTAGAGACCTGGAGACAAACAGTCTGAGAACCTTCTGGTCATCCCGGGAACTATTGAAGAGAGATGGGGAGGAATGACTATAAATAGGCAGTATCAGCCCAGTGTTAGTGAGTTGGTGACTGGAGAGCTGGAAGGATGGAACAGTAAGAATGATCAGGAGGGAAAGAGATAGAAGGAGAAATCTTCACAATAAGGTAATTATATTATGTATAACAATATTACATGCATACATAAATATTTGGATATGTTATGTTGTAGATATTGTATTGTTATAAAAGTGTTCTACCATAATCTTATAAGCAAAAATTTGTTGTACAATTAAGATTAAGGTTCAAATAGTTTCATGTGCCAACAATTGTATATATGGTAATGCTTTCAATGTGACAATAATTTTATCAATAAAAAAACTATATTTACAGTGTGTATACTAATAGTCATAGAATGAAAAGTGGAAAACTAAAATATTCTGTATATTATTTATGACCAAAACAGAACTTTTTTGAATAGATTCTTTAGCGAAACACTTGAAGACGACAACAGATATCTCAGATAAGATTTATATCTAATTTTCTATTATATACAGATATTTATTAGAGCACATCACTGTTTATTTAAATTTGTTTGATGATACTACATTGGTTGGTGCCTTTTTTGGGGGGATACTTTCTGGATGTATACCTGGAACATGTATCTAAGGAAAGAGCAGCAGTGTTAATATATTTGATTTTTATTTGTTTATCACTAATACTGGGTAATCACTTAGTGCCACAAATTTTGTTCTTGTGAGTATTTATAGATATATACACAGTGGTCACTTTATTAGATACACCTTTCCAGTATTGGTCAGGACCTCCCTTTAGGGTGCTGCCACATGATTTACTGATAATATATTTACATTACTCCAGAGTGTCTCATTTTTATCCCGTTTCCTTCTTTAGTGTACTTGTTGTGAATTGTATTCAAAGGAGTAACACCTACATCTAATTATATAAGCTGCTTAATTAATAGTGAGTATGTGGTGAGTCTATTATCTCCAAAGTGGGTATATCACAATTTTTTGTCTTGTTTGAGTGTACAGAGAGGCCTTCACAGTTTTCATTTAAGTATGTATGTTTCTGTGGCAATGTACACAAAAATAATAACAACGGTCAATATCTCAGTCATAGTTGTTAGTGTATAAAACATGTTTGTATTCCTTGTCCAATATAACACTACTATTGTTAAAAAAGTTTCCTAAATGTAATGATTAGGCTGACAAATCTTAACATTCTTTTTGTTTACAGTTGAATGAATGAGCAGGATTCCCACTAATAACAGAAGACATCTTGGATAGGTCCTTGTTCTCTGAACATCTGAGGGTTCCAAAAAACACACCTACAAGTCATACATACTACAGAGATCAATTATTCTATACAGTAGCTAACTTCAAGATTGAAAAGGAGAAACTTTCTACAACTAATTTCTTTTCAAGCACATGATGGATCTAATAGGAGAGAAACCCTATCTGTGCTCTGAATGTGACAAAACATTTTCATGTAAATCAAAGCTTATTGTCCATCAAAGGATTCACACAGGAGAGAAACCATTTAAATGCTCTGATTGTAGCAAATGTTTTACCCGCCTGTCAACTCTTGTTGGGCATCAGAGGACTCACACCGGAGAGAAGCCATTTAAATGCTCTGAATGTAGCAAATGTTTTACCCGCCTGTCAACTCTTGTTGGGCATAAGAGGACTCACACCGGAGAGAAGCCATTTAAATGCTCTGAATGTAGCAACTGTTTTACCCACCTGTCAACTCTTGTTGGACATCAGAGAACTCACACCGGAGAGAAACCATTTAAATGCTCAGAATGTAGCAAGTGTTTTACCCTGAATGCAAACCTGGTTGAACATCAGAAGATTCACACAGGAGAGAGACCATTTAAATGTTCTAAATGTAGCAAATGTTTTAAAAATATGTCCACTCTTGTAAAACATCAATTGACTCACACAGGAGAGAAACCATTTAGATGTTCTGAATGTAGCAAATGTTTTACCCAGAAGTCAACTCTTGTAAAACATCAAATCACTCACACAGGGGTGAAACAATTTAAATGTTCTCAATGTAGCAAATGTTTTATCCAAAACTCAGATCTTGTAAAGCATCATATGATTCACACAGGAGAGAAACCATTTAAATGCTCTGAATGTAGCAAGTGCTTTATCCAGAAATCAAATCTTGTTAGACATCAGAAGAATCACACAGGATATAAACCATAAATGACTAGAGTAGTCTGGTTATTGGACTTGGGGTCATCTTTTCAGCTGACATGGATTTCCTGATGTGAACTAGAGCTCTATATAACTAGAACTAGACAATGACTATGTGGCAGCCCTTGCCAAGCTCTGTAATATACAACTGTTCTGCTCATGCAGGTGCTGGGACTAGTATATGAAAGAACTTTCTATCTAGTAGAGTTCCAGCAGCTCTTCTCAGTACTGGGATTACCTATATGACAGACAGAGCTATAAGTACTAAATATTTCTACAGTAACACTGCACACTGCACTTTTTTTATTGCTGTCTTATCTCCCTCTGTTATGACAACTATGTATTTAGAAAGGATTATTTAGTAAATGTAGAATGTAAAATACTGCTTTCTGTACCCCATAACAACCAATCAGATCATCACATTGAATGTTTGATGACATCAGACTACTAATCCAGAGAAAAATAAGCCCGCGCTCGGTATATCCCACATTATATATGGTACCAGCTGCTTGGCAACAAGCCCGCGCTCGGTATATCCCATATTGTATGTGGTACCAGCTGCGTGGCAATATAAATGCCCATACATGTATACAAAACAGAAAGAAAGTTGTCAGCGCTTATCACAGATATGCAGTTTAAAGGATAAGCGCTGACAACTTTCTTTCTGTTTTGTATACATGTATGGGCATTTATATTGCCACGCAGCTGGTACCACATACAATATGGGATATACCGAGCGCGGGCTTGTTGCCAAGCAGCTGGTACCATATATAATGTGGGATATACCGAGCGCGGGCTTATTTTTCTCTGGTTTTGTTTCAAAATATTGCCTTTTTGTCATAGCAGCTGTCCATCAAGCCTATTTAAGGCACATTTGGGTGTGGCTCACAAGCCAGCCTTTGCTAGATGTAAACCCCTATACCTGGGAGGTGAGTGCATCTGATTTTAACTGCATTTTAATAGTGTTTAAAGCATATAGGTCAGTGTAGGACCTGCATATAATGAGGTACCCTTGACGTGGGATGCAGGCTTAAGTCTTTTGATCAAAATATGAACTAATACCTCATGTTTTCATTTTGCTAGACACACACAGATATGCAGTTTAAAGGATAAGCGCTGACAACTTTCTTTCTGTTTTGTATACATGTATGGGCATTTATATTGCCACGCAGCTGGTACCACATACAATATGGGATATACCGAGCGCGGGCTTGTTGCCAAGCAGCTGGTACCATATATAATGTGGGATATACCGAGCGCGGGCTTATTTTTCTCTGGTTTTGTTTCAAAATATTGCCTTTTTGTCATAGCAGCTGTCCATCAAGCCTATTTAAGGCACATTTGGGTGTGGCTCACAAGCCAGCCTTTGCTAGATGTAAACCCCTATACCTGGGAGGTGAGTGCATCTGATTTTAACTGCATTTTAATAGTGTTTAAAGCATATAGGTCAGTGTAGGACCTGCATATAATGAGGTACCCTTGACGTGGGATGCAGGCTTAAGTCTTTTGATCAAAATATGAACTAATACCTCATGTTTTCATTTTGCTAGACACACACAGATATGCAGTTTAAAGGATAAGCGCTGACAACTTTCTTTCTGTTTTGTATACATGTATGGGCATTTATATTGCCACGCAGCTGGTACCACATACAATATGGGATATACCGAGCGCGGGCTTGTTGCCAAGCAGCTGGTACCATATATAATGTGGGATATACCGAGCGCGGGCTTATTTTTCTCTGGTTTTGTTTCAAAATATTGCCTTTTTGTCATAGCAGCTGTCCATCAAGCCTATTTAAGGCACATTTGGGTGTGGCTCACAAGCCAGCCTTTGCTAGATGTAAACCCCTATACCTGGGAGGTGAGTGCATCTGATTTTAACTGCATTTTAATAGTGTTTAAAGCATATAGGTCAGTGTAGGACCTGCATATAATGAGGTACCCTTGACGTGGGATGCAGGCTTAAGTCTTTTGATCAAAATATGAACTAATACCTCATGTTTTCATTTTGCTAGACACACACAGATATGCAGTTTAAAGGATAAGCGCTGACAACTTTCTTTCTGTTTTGTATACATGTATGGGCATTTATATTGCCACGCAGCTGGTACCACATACAATATGGGATATACCGAGCGCGGGCTTGTTGCCAAGCAGCTGGTACCATATATAATGTGGGATATACCGAGCGCGGGCTTATTTTTCTCTGGTTTTGTTTCAAAATATTGCCTTTTTGTCATAGCAGCTGTCCATCAAGCCTATTTAAGGCACATTTGGGTGTGGCTCACAAGCCAGCCTTTGCTAGATGTAAACCCCTATACCTGGGAGGTGAGTGCATCTGATTTTAACTGCATTTTAATAGTGTTTAAAGCATATAGGTCAGTGTAGGACCTGCATATAATGAGGTACCCTTGACGTGGGATGCAGGCTTAAGTCTTTTGATCAAAATATGAACTAATACCTCATGTTTTCATTTTGCTAGACACACACAGATATGCAGTTTAAAGGATAAGCGCTGACAACTTTCTTTCTGTTTTGTATACATGTATGGGCATTTATATTGCCACGCAGCTGGTACCACATACAATATGGGATATACCGAGCGCGGGCTTGTTGCCAAGCAGCTGGTACCATATATAATGTGGGATATACCGAGCGCGGGCTTATTTTTCTCTGGTTTTGTTTCAAAATATTGCCTTTTTGTCATAGCAGCTGTCCATCAAGCCTATTTAAGGCACATTTGGGTGTGGCTCACAAGCCAGCCTTTGCTAGATGTAAACCCCTATACCTGGGAGGTGAGTGCATCTGATTTTAACTGCATTTTAATAGTGTTTAAAGCATATAGGTCAGTGTAGGACCTGCATATAATGAGGTACCCTTGACGTGGGATGCAGGCTTAAGTCTTTTGATCAAAATATGAACTAATACCTCATGTTTTCATTTTGCTAGACACACACAGATATGCAGTTTAAAGGATAAGCGCTGACAACTTTCTTTCTGTTTTATCAGACTACTAATAGCTGATATTTGGTTGCTATGGGTTAAAGCACATCCTTGTATTTCACACCATGTTATTAAATAAGTCCCAAGGAGGACACATTGTTTCCAAAGGTACCCGGTAAGGTCTTAAATAAGTATTTCTTTTATATTCCATAGTGATCGTCATCAGACAGCACTGACCTGTATATAGACTGTAGGACCATGTTCACACAATATCTGTAATTACCATTTATGTTACTGGCAGCTGTTTCTATCACACTTGATGCTGAATAAAAACTGACATTGATAAATATGGAGATTCTGCTTTTGATTGTGAAACTAATATCTATTATCAGTACTACCGAGTACTGTACACTCTGCTGCATTTTAAAAGATGGAACCAGGGGTGATAATTAGGTGGTCATCCATGCTGACAATATGACAACCAGTAATAAAAACACAGCAAATATCACATTAGTAACATACAGCAAATGTATTAGCAAAGTGCTTTTTGTTGCCTAAACTGAAATTTAAACACAGAGACTGATTCATCAAGGAACGTCCATGCTGATTTTATGCGTATATTCCGCAAATGAAATCTGCACATGCCAAAAACTGGACCATATGCAGGCGGATTTGGGGCTTTCTGCACATCGTGATATTGTTATTTTGTTGGATGCGCCTAAAACTGACTTTGCGTCCGACTCTAAATGAGGTCCTAAATGCATATTTTCCATATATATGTATATATATATATATATATATATATAAATGTTTCCTGGTAAAATAGATGAACCACAATATTCTAACACTATGGTTGAGATTATCATACCGAAGTGACATTTTGTATCTGGTATCGTGTCTGGTATTGGTGGTGTATGTTTAAAGAGTTGATTATACTAATGCAAAGTGCATTGTGTACATATTTTACTCTTAAGAGATTTGATAGCATATATTTCACACTTAGTTGTTTGAAGGTCTATCTTTAGTTTAGCTTTCTCATTTCATATAATTTCTAAATCTCTGTCTACATCAAACGTACGGGGTTCTTTACATTCTGACACACATGTGTTGGGCACTGTAACCACTGTGTCACACTTATTCATACTAACTCTTACAACTTGTAGTACTTGTTCTTCTATGGCAGCAATGTATATACTTGATGCTGTCCTTTATCTGAGGTGTTATCATTGTAACCTAATTTATTATTTTATTAAACAAAAAGGAATTTGTTCAGTTATGTGTGGTACTAAAACTATAACCGGAGGTTTAGTCAAGTTATATTTACTTTCAGCAATTCGACCATAATCACTAAGATCTCAATTTTGTTCTTGACATATTATATCAGGACTAATGCGTGTCTTCTTCATAAGATACCAGAAATGGTAACATTGGCATATTTTTACTCTATAAAGGAGTTTTAGTGCACAGCCAACAATCTGTAACTCCTAACATTTCACTTAACATACCATGCTATCGGTCAACTGGATATTCTCTCTAGCAATATTCATTACTATGGGACCACCATATTAACCACCTTTCTTTTGGTGGAGTACCACAATACTCACAAATACATTTTGGAATTGGTGGTAATCCTTTACAATTACTGATTTCTCTGGTTTTCCTGTTTAGAAAAGAAGCAGAAATGGTCTTATTAAAATCATCCTCATCTAATATATCAGACGGGCTATCACTTTACCACCTTCTTCTCAATTACTTTCCAAAATATATGAATAACATGTTAAGGCTACAAATATCATTGTTCCTATAAGACAGGCAACAAGGTTGAAGGTTCTTTGCGTCATAAGTCGATAACCTTGTAGCTGATTATACATCATCACTTCCATCTTGATTGAAGAGTTTTATTAAATGTAACTCAGTCTCTTTATCTGTGTTCAGTTCTGAGTCCTTTAGTTCCTGTAAGTTTGGGTCTTTGACCTGTTTGCAATGGGAGCTGTGGGTCCAAGTGTCTTTCTCTGCAACTTTTACAGTAGTATCAGTCGTTAATAGAACTTTCCTTTAGTAGGACCATCCCATCAATCTGTAAGGGAACCAGAGTGTAAGAGATTTCTTACCATAACATAGTCTCTAGGTTGTATCTTCTGTGCAAGCCGAAGAGCTCCTTCTTTAAGTGTTCTTCTGGGCCTTCTGAAGCTTCTGCAACTGTTCAGATAACTATATGACATATTGAGCAGTTAGATCATGATGCATCTTCAAGTCAGTCTGTGAATTAATAACGTATTTGGCTGAAGTTCAATAACAGATCATATGGAGAGATATTGTGAAGAGGTTTAAAAGTGATTCTAATACTATGATAAACTATAGAAGTGCCATTCCTGTTTCTTTAGTAAGCTTTGCTGTTCTTTAATTACTCCATTTATTATTTCAACTTTCTTTGAAGCTTGAGAATGATATAGTATATAAAGTTTTGAATCTATTCCCATCATATTACACATTCTTTGAAACACTTTTTTTCGTGAAATGATTTTACTCTCTGGGTAAATTACATTTAATAACCCACCAACACATATCAATACAAACTAACACATACTGTAACCTTCTTAACTTTCTTTTCTCTTAGTTAAATAAAATCAATAAACTAATTTATAACCTCTGAAAATGTTATGTTAGGCAACTGTCTGACCTTAGTAGATACTATCTTTCCTTCATTGTTTGTAAGACAAATTATACATATTTCACATTAAAACTTAGCAACTGTAGTACTTTCTGTGCATACTAACAAGATATAACAATTCTAATTTTGTTATCTACTCCCATGTATACTAAACCATGAGCACATTCTGCAAAAGCTAGCAACAACATTTTTAATGCTACTTGTTTATTTTCTATATCTACCCAAATTTCATCCTTTGTTTCATAACATTGTTTCAATTTCCATGTATTAATTTAATTCAATGTAACCTTTTCCTGACATTCTCGTAAGTTCTAAAATGTGATATCATGAAAAATCATCAATTGGGTATGCAGCTGCCTTTCTAAAGCTGCTTCTCGAGCTGCTGAGTCTGCTACTTTGTATCCTAGTGAGACTTCATCTGTCTGTTTGGTATGTGCCTGACACTTAATGACTGCAACCTCTTTTGGAAACTGTATAGCCTCTATCAGTTGTTTGACTGTTTGTGCATGGGATATAGGTGTTCCTGTTGATGTTAGGTAACCCCTATGTTTTCAAATAACTCCATAATCATGAACTACTGTGTGTAAATACTACGTGTAACGTGAATCTGTGTAAATGTTTACTCGTTTTCCTTTACCTAGCTGACATGCTCTTATGAGTGCTATAAGTTCGGCTACCTGAACTGAGTGTAAGCCTAATGACTTAACTTCAATTTTCTCAATATGTATTGTGATTGTACATCCTGTCACTAGCGAGCTATCATCCGTTTATTTTATAAAACATTTTCATCAGTAAAGAAACTTTAATCTAACTTCTTCAATGTAGTCTGGTAATATAGAAAAACATACACATTTACTTAATACGATCATGCTCATTGTCTTACTTGTCATGTGGGGTTTCTGAGGGCAATGATGCAGCAGGATTCTAACATTTCTGTACTGAAATGCTAGAAGAATGAATGCGATTTAATTTCACTATAATTTCCCATTGTATAAACCTTGCTACAGACACATGTCTAGTCTGTGCATTATTCAGAAGTTGTGTGACAGCACGAGGGACAAGCAAATGTAACCCCCGCTGCAACACAATATCCTGTGTCTTTTCCACAACAATAGCTGCTATGGCTATAAACCTTGAACATTAAGTTAATGCATTTGCTACCTATCTAATTGTATACTAATTGCTTTCTAAATATCCTAAAAAAGTGTTATCATCAGTACAATAGAAAACATTTTTTATAATTTTAGATGCCTAATGCCGGGGTAAAGGCTAGAGTCTTTTAATATTTTATTATCTATTTATTTATATAGCACCACTAATTCTGCAGCGCTGTACAGAGAACCCATTCATATCCTCATTCACGTACTCATAATATCTTCAAATGTCTCAATGAATTCAGGAATATGTTCAACTTTATATGGCATATTGCTATGGCTGCAAATCCTAGTATTCACTAGCTACAGAATTGTGACATATCAAGAAATAATTGCACTGCTTTTATTTCTTTTTCTTTCGTTTTTTTTTTTTAATTTTATTCTGAGGTAAAGCATGTTCAAATATCAGGACAACCCTTTAGGAAATATAAATATCTCTGGCCAGGTGTCTAACAATTTAATCTTGTTAATAGATAAATGAATTTCCTCCGTCTTGGATACTTCTGAAAGAAAACACAATAATTATTTAGTATCTTCACATTAGAACATCATTCACATATTCTGGTTTCTGGTCTCCTGTGCGTTTGATTGCAAAAGATTGCAAATTATTCTTCAAACATTATAACAAATAATTATAACTGTCTATGAAACCTTATAAAGATTCAATCCCCTGTAGGTAACAGCAAAAGAAAATATTCTGAATAGTTTTTATTAGTTTTAAAAATCAACGCTGCACAAATCTATGACTGCAATAATTTCACAGAGATCTGCATTAGAATGCAGGGCAGGGTCCAGTCATTTGTCCGTTCTATGGTACAAAGACTGTGTTCAAACTCAGATTTCCATATACTGAGCTCCTCCTCTTGGCATGGGAATATATCATGCACCTCATTCCATAGGACGAGGGAGAATGGAGGAGAGACATGTTTGTAACATGGGAGACTTCAAAGAAATGAAAATCTGATGCAGTTACAAATCCCACTATGTTAAACACTACAGAGAAGCTATTTTCAATGTAAAACAGCTACTATCTTTCAATGCAACTATTTTTCTGATAAAGCTAACATAACATAGGTTTTGTTGCCGTATTTTAAATAACAATTATTCTAATTCAAAACAGCAAAGAATTCTCAAAGTTTAAACACACACACATTGTGTTCTATGATCGGAGAATCGGTTCACACTACATGCCAAAAATGAAAGGCAATCGCTCTAAAAATATTTTAGCATACATGTCATTTGCAAAATCACTATTTAACATACATTAAAGACCTTAAGTATTCATCTCATGTCCGTATGCCAACACAGAAATGTATAGTCCCTTCCAATCTGGGTGTGAGATAGTGACTTTGTCTTGTATTTGATCACTGTAAAACTGACAAATATTATTTGTTCACTTAATTCACTTAAACTTAAAGAAAGAGGAGAAAGATTTTAATTGGGGCACTGTTTTACAGACTAATTTTCATTAAAAAAAATCCTTTACTTAATTAATTTAATTATTTCATATTCTATGTTCTGCTTATTTAATAAAGTTTGCAAGTGAAATATTAAAACATAATATGAGTTTATGAAAAGTGATTGGTGCTTTGTGTACACTAAATAAAATTGTTAAAAATATAACTCGGTAGTTTCTTGTCAATTTAAATTGTTAACCTGTTATTATATTACTTCATTAATCTAACAATGTGATTCCATTTGAAATTTATTGTAATAGTGTCTATATAAATAAACATAATAATAAGGTCTATATTCACTGGTTCACTGAAATGTTACTCAGAACCAATTTTTAGTAATATTTTATTTTCGAGCACTTATGTCAATAACGGACACAAAGTTCCCTTATATATTTTTTATATTTATTGGTTAAATTCTCATAAGCCTGTTGTAATTCCTCTATTCCACCACTAGGGGCATGTCTCTCTGCAGCATTCTTTAGCACATATGATTTTAAGAGGCAAAGAGTCTCTCTATATGTTGCTAATTAGATAGCACATTTCTTAAAGATTTTATTTTCTTTTTAGTTAATTAAGTATCCAGTTATGTCTTAAATGATGTTCCCCACTCTCTATTAAAATATCTCCCAGTATATCTAGATCCAATCTAATAAGGCAGCATTACTTAAGATTGGGCACTAACTAAAGTGGAAATGACACGTTGACCAGTGTGTGTCCCAACGCTCCTTTCACTTCCATGCATCAAGGGCAAAATACTGTAAAAGAATGTTCTGATCAGAATACTTTTCTCCTCTCTCTTTTTGTATCATTTCTAGATAGATCAGGTAGTTTTGTTTTAATTAACCCTTTCACAACCACATGTCACACCTGCTTAGATAGGTCTTGTTGTGATGTTTAATATTATGCTTAAATGAAAATCTATATCCTTAAAAGATGTCAGGAGTTAGTGCTGGTCTGGGTCATACAGGGTTATGAATGTTTTGCTGCCATAGGAATGGACGGCTGCAGTGCTGTACAGTGACCACGATCATTAGACAGTAGCGGATCCTTTGTATCCATGTGCCGGGGATCCCAATAAATAATGTTTGGCCGTACCCAATAGAGGGAATATTTATCTGCCTCTTTCATCAAACTGTCTCCATATCTATCACAATCCAGGAGGTGACGTATATCGTCCAGACGTGTTAGAATAAATGTCACAACCAAGATGGTTATGCTAAAAAAAAATATATATAGTCCGACGCTTTAAAACAAATAATATACAAATCACTATGTTTCAGCATATACATAAATAGGAGAAATTTTTACACATTGTAGCTATTTTGGGATAAGTGTACTTGCCAACGTCAAGTCATCTCCTGAGCTTATCCCAATATAGTTATAGTGTGCACAAAATTCTCCTATTTATGCACATACTGAAACATAGTGATTTGTATATTATTATTTTAGAGCGCTGGACTATATTATCTTTTGTTTTCACATTCACAGTGGTCTTAATTGTTCTGGCTGCACGTCTTGGTGTCACTGATTTCTAAAATGGTTCTGCTCTCTGTGGACAAAGCAGGGTGACCCCACTAGAGAGCTGAAACATACAATTGGTAACAAATACAATTCCTTTCATCTGCGTATAACCTCAAAATATACATACACTGCGCAGTAACGTAACATGGCGTACACACGTATGATTGTAGCTTCTATTCATAAGGAACATAATACTGACTATTGTGTTATAAAGTTAGTTATATAGTTGACTCTGTGTAATTCAATGTTTATGTTTGTATATTGTCTACCTAGTGGTTCCTGATAATACAGCCAGGTGTGAGCCATAGATAATATGGGCTTATTGTTTAATCACTGGGACTTAATGAGCTAACAAACAGACATCATGGCACCATATAGTTCACTTAGGAGAAGATTGCTACAGCAGGATATAAAGCTAATAAAAATAACACAGTACTAAGGATGGCCAAACCTTTAAATATTAAAACACCAACACAGTAAAAATAAAATAAATATACTCTTTATTATCAATTCAAATATAAATATATTCAGAACCACTTTATGCTGTTTGCAATGTCATAAAGAAATTTGGAGGATGATCACATCTAGTAATACAGTGTTTATAGTTTTCTATTATCTAACGTTAAATTGCAGCATTGTGTAGATTAAGTTCCTTATTCCAGGTTAGGGGTGAATCCTCCTGTATGTGAAACTGAACAGTTGAAGTAAGCTGTCTGGCAGGGATCCCATGTAACCGTAAGCAGCGGTGGGCACGGGTCTCTTCTGTGACCGACAGATAGGTGTAATTAGCGTCACCAATGTACTCACTGATAGCCGTCTCCATCTTGTGGGAAGGAGGCAGCTCCAGCCTAGGAGTGAGCTGCAGAGAAGATCCACCGTGGTTTATACTGTAACCGATGACAATGGTATAAATGTCCAATTCAGCCTGTGAATGGCAATGAATTTCTTTGATCCTATCATGAGCTCCAACAATATGTCATAAAAATGTCCTGATCGGTTTCATCACCATCTAGGTAATGTCCACAGAGGGTATGTGGACTGTACACCGTCAGCACACAACAGAGGACCAAGCTGCTTAGATTCCCCCTTAATACTTGTTATTGCATCAAGAGCAGCTGTATGATCTGTGCACAAGATGCTGTTTTGGAAACCAATTTTCACATACATAAAATGCTTAAATAAACTACAAGTAATGTTTCTTTATGTCACTTTTATTCAAGTATCTGCTGAAGTATGTGATCTAGTCTATAAATGTAGTAATTTCAGAAACATGACATTATTATTATTATTATTAGTAGTATTAGTATGATTATTATTAGGATAAAGGGGTGTCCTTTTGAATCATGTCCCAGATGTGCGTCCTTACAGTGCAATAAAACAAGTCTGTGTATTATGTATTATTTTTATCAGTGAATCATATTGAAATCAGAGTTATTGCTGATACTTAGAACAGTTCTTTCTGCTCACACCCTCTGCATAGACAATAGGTGAATCCTAAACAAAAGGTCCATTTGTTGACATAACAGGATGTCACAAACTGTGAGGTCTAATTAGAAGATTTTACCACCTGCTGAGGTCTAATTAGAAGATTCCTTTGTAGTAAGTGACCTTAGGAATGTTTATATCTCATTTACAAGTCAGTGATGTTTACATAAGACTGCGCATTGATGAAGGAAAACTTACACATTTAATGAAACAATAATTTAAATATTACCTGGAGACAAACAGGCTGAGAATAAATTTTGGTCATCCGGGGACCTACTGAGGAGAGATAAGGAGGAATAACTAAATATTAATGTAAATTTGTAATATATGCATAAATATATTAATGGAGATTTCTAGGTTTTCATCCGCACTGTATGAGCCATATATGTAGGTATAGGAATAATTTAATTCTCCCATAATCTTAAAAGGAAACTTTTGTTGCACAATTACTTAAGATTAAGACCAAATAGTCCCATGAGCCAACCATTGATTACATGATAATATAGTAAATGTAGTTTAGAAATAATATATTCTCTATCAGTACTGTGGTATCATGTGTATAATATATCTATATATTCTCTATCAGTACTGTGGTATCATGTGTATAATATATCTATATATTCTCTATCAGTACTGTGGTATCATGTGTATAATATATCTATATATTCTCTATCAGTACTGTGGTATCATGTGTATAATATATCTAGATATTCTCTATCAGTACTGTGGTATTATGTGTATAATATATCTATATATTCTCTATCAGTACTGTGGTATTATGTGTATAATATATCTATATATTCTCTATCAGTACTGTGGTATTATGTGTATAATATATCTATATATTCTCTATCAGTACAGTGGTATCATGTGTGTTATATTATTAATTATTATCTATCTGTACTGTGATGTCATGTGTGTTATATTTCTAATTATTATCTATCAGTACTGTGGTATCATGTGTGTAATATATCTATATATTCTCTATCAGTACTGTGGTATCATGTGTGTAATATATCTATATATTCTCTATCAGTACTGTGATATCATGTGTGTAATATATCTATATATTCTCTATCAGTACTGTGGTATCATGTGTGTAATATATCTATATATTCTCTATCAGTACTGTGGTATCATGTGTGTAATATATCTATATATTCTCTATCAGTACTGTGGTATCATGTGTGTAATATATCTATATATTCTCTATCAGTACTGTGGTATCATGTGTGTAATATATCTATATATTCTGTATCAGTACTGTGGTATCATGTGTGTAATATATCTATATATTCTCTATCAGTACTGTGGTATCATGTGTGTAATATATCTATATATTCTCTATCAGTACTGTGGTATCATGTGTGTAATATATCTATATATTCTCTATCAGTACTGTGGTATCATGTGTGTAATATATCTATATATTATCTATCAGTACTGTGATATCATGTGTGTAATATATCTATATATTATCTATCAGTACTGTGGTATCATGTGTGTAATATATCTATATATTATCTATCAGTACTGTGGTATCATTTGTGTAATATATCTATATATTCTCTATCAGTACTGTGGTATCATGTGTATAATATATCTATATATTCTCAATCAGTACTGTGGTATCATTTGTGTAATATATCTATATATTCTCTATCAGTACTGTGGTATCATGTGTGTAATATACATATATATTCTCTATCAGTACTGTGGTATCATGTGTGTAATATATCTATATATTCTCTATCAGTACTGTGGTATCATGTGTGTAATATATTTATATATTCTCAATCAGTACTGTGGTATCATGTGTGTAATATATCTCTATATTCTCTATCAGTACTGTGGTATCATGTGTGTAATATATCTATATATTCTCTATCAGTACTGTGGTATCATGTGTGTAATATATCTATATATTCTCTCTCAGTACTGTGGTATCATGTGTGTAATATATCTATATATTCTCTATCAATACTGTGGTATCATGTGTGTAATATATCTATATATTCTCTATCAGTACTGTGGCATCATGTGTGTAATATATATATATATTCTCTATCAGTACTGTGGTATCATGTGTGTAATATATCTATATATTCTCTATCAGTACTGTGGTATCATGTGTGTAATATATCTATATATTCTCTCTCAGTACTGTGGTATCATGTGTGTAATATATCTATATATTCTCTATCAGTACTGTGGCATAATGAGTTTAATATTAATGTAATGGCCCTGCACAGGAGGTCCGGCTAGTACTGATAGCAATTGAATAGCAAACTCTCTGCCTCAGTGTAATTACTAGCAAACTGCATTGTAAGTCATATAATTAATGTGTTTTGAATTTTACTATGAAAAAAACCCATTGATTAGCTATTAATATTTTGAATTTTTTATTAGATCTTCTATATTACTTAACCGGTAGATGTTATTTAATCTCTAGCTGTTGCCTTTTACCAATGTAGACTTGTGGCTGAATGAGGATCATCTGTTTATCTGCTGCCGCTGACTTACGTGTTTATTTAGTTCATCTGACACATGTGATACATCGACGCTCCCATTGTATTTATGTGATGTAATGTGACACATTGTTGCTTCCACTTAGGTTATTGTGATACATATATGTGATACATCTAGTTGTGTCTCTTGTCACAGTTGTTTCGTCTATTCTTGTTTAAATTACATTGGTTGATTATTCTAATCAGAGTTTCTCTGTTCTCACAAATTTGTACATACTCTGATAATCTGTTCTTTACTCTGAGCTGTTATTATTCCATATGTGATTATCTGTTTTACTGATATTTTGCTGGTAGAAAGAAGTCAGATCCATTAATACATGTAAAGAAAAAACTTTTAATACTTATATATGTTCTGAATTTTATATCTTAAATATCAAAGAGGTTTGCAGCAATCCTTACAAAGTTAGACATTCGTCTTTCCGTTGTACAGGTGATTAGTGATCAGTTGGGATGAATACATCACATATAAATACTGAGACAGTGTCACCTGGATTCATCCTTCTGATGAAAGTCCAACAGCACAGAAACGTGTCAAGGTTCTTACTACAGTCTCCGTAATGATTGGTCACATTATTCTCAGAAGTAGATCTCTGCTTTCAGCATTTATGAAATTCGATATCTATGATGAGACTATTTTTCCCTGTTATTTTAAGGCAGAACTCTGGTAATTGAAGGGTTTTAGATCTCAACATTTATCACCTGTAGACTGACTGTCTGTTTTCAATCCCAGATTCCATGAATGACATTGCACAGTGAACCCAGGTGACATTAAGTTACCAGATATATGATTATTGTTAACAGCTAGTTCTAATAATTGTATACATAAATCTTTCAATCATGTTCCTGAGGGTGCTATCATCTGCTTTATAACAATTAAAAGGAGTTTTTTTTATTGTGTATTAAATATATTTGATAGTTATAAATGAGGTTCTGCTATATGTATCATTCTGGCTTTATTTAGATGAATATCCTCAATAATCTGCCTTTACAATTTCATTTATATGAAATAATTTACTTATATCTTTTGTTATAGTGTATTTTTAACAATGAATAAAACTAATATCAGAGTTACTGCTGATATGTACAATAGGACATTCTGCTCACACTCTCTGCCTACACAATAGACACATCATAAACTAAAGGTCCAGACTGTGCTGATCTAATTAGAATGTGAGATTTTACCACCTGCCAAGGTCTAATTAGTATTTTCCTTTGAAGTCAGTGACCTTAGGAATGTTTATACCTCATTTACATGTCAATGAGATTTACATGAGAGACCTGGAGACAAACAGTCTGAGAACCTTCTGGACATCCTGGGAACTATTGAAGAGAGATGGGGAGGAATGACTATAAATAGGCAGTATCAGCCCAGTGTTAGTGAGTTGGTGGCTGGAGAGCTGGAAGGATGGAACAGTAAGAATGATCAGGAGGGAAAGAGATAGAAGGAGAATTCTTCAGAGTAAGAATATACTGATATATACACAAACATTTATAGGTGTTATATTATAGATATTGTATTGTACTTATGGTATGTGTTTTTGTCTTAGCAATGTTTATATAGTTATTATTAAAATCTAACAGCATTATAATTATTAGAGTACATTACTGTGCATTGTATATTCTGCACATTGTATTATCTATTAGTAAATATTACATTGTAAAACAAAGCTGTGTTACATGTGTTGAACTTTAAATCTCCTGATAATACACTGTACATTATATGTATCTGCTTTCTCCTATGGTTGCAGTGTAGTTAGATATACATGAACCATTATGTTTGTAATATATACATAAACATATTTATGGACATTTCTAGATTTTCACCTAAATTGTATGAATCATATATGTAAGGACGGGAAAAATTTAGATCTCCCATAATTATAAAAGTCAACAATTGTTGCACAATTGCTTAAGATTATGGTTCAAATAGTTTTATGAGCCAACCATTGTATACATGATAATAAGTATAGTTTGGCAATAATATATATTCTCTATCAGTACTGTGGTATCATGTGTGTATTATATTTATATATTTTCTATCAGTACTGTGGTATCATGTGTGTAATATATCTATATATTCTCTATCAGTACTGTGGTATCATCTGAGTATTATATTTATATATTCTCTATCAGTACTGTGGTATCATGTGTGTATTATATTTATATATTCTCTATCAGTACTGTGGTATCATGTGTGTAATATATCTATATATTCTCTATCAGTACTGTGGTATCATGTGTGTAATATATCTATATATTCTCTATCAGTACTGTGGTATCATGTGTGTAATATATCTATATATTCTCTATCAGTACTGTGGTATCGTGTGTAATATATCTATATATTCTCTATCAGTACTGTGGTATCATCTGTGTATTATATTTATATATTCTCTATCAGTACTGTGGTATCATGTGTGTAATATATCTATATATTCTCTATCAGTACTGTGGTATCATCTGTGTATTATATTTATATATTCTCTATCAGTACTGTGGTATCATGTGTGTAATATATCTATATATTCTCTATCAGTACTGTGGTATCATGTGTGTAATATATCTATATATTCTCTAGCAGTACTGTGGTATCATGTGTGTAATATATCTATATAGTATCTATCAGTACTGTGGTATCATGTGTATAATATATCTATATATTCTCTATCAGTACTGTGGTAATGTGTGTATAATATATCTATATATTCTCTATCAGTACTGTGGTATCATGTGTGTAATATTTTCTATATTCTCTATCAGTACTGTGGTATTGTGTGTGTAATATATATATATATATATATTCTCTATTAGAACTGCAGTATCATGTGTGTAATATATATATATATATATATATATATATATATCTACCAGTACTCTTGTGTAATTTGTGTAATATATGTACTGTATATCATAACATTATGATTACTCCAGATAGTGTATTTTCTCCAAGAGGTAATTAATATGAATAGGAAATACTATTTCTCAGATAATGTTCTGAAAATTTGTTTTATATATTCTTATCTTCCTATAGATTCTCAGAAAATTCCCATTCACAGTCATGTATATTAGTGTGTGTCCAAACTACATCCCTTCAGGTGTCCAAAATATAATTATGTAGTATTAAAAAATGTATCACTACAATCTGAGGGAGTTACCAAGTTATCTCATCCACATTCTATGTATTTGTATCAGTGATTCCATCCCCATATCAGATATAAGGGGCCATGAGTGTGACCAGATTAATAGACTGAGCAAGAAGTGTTTTATTTTGCACTATATAGAGAAGTGTTTTACACTGTATTGAAAATTGTTATCTTAGTGCTAATTATACGGAATAATGGAATAAATGGAAATCATTTTACTTACTATAGCAGAAGCTGTCAGATGTGATATAAAGTAAGAAGTGAGCTGAACCCTATAATTATATAAGAGATTATTGGTGGGAGACACTGCACCACTAAGGTAAATGTAATACAACATTGTTTAAAAAATATAGAACACTAACTAGTTAACAATGACCTAAGGGGAGACGTCCTTCCCCCTGTGTTACATTCTCACATATATATCTATTACTACTGATCACATTATCATTTTCATTGTAATAGATTGTTTGGGAAAACTAGATATAAATAAATATTTGTTCTAAACGATTTGTTCTTGTCACAACATTAGTGAGGACTGAGAGAGTCTTCAATACTGAGATCATTTATCTTTCCTCCCTGTAATAGTAACACTTTGTCCTGGGAGAGCTCCTCATAGAGAAACATATAAAATAAGATATAAAGATGAGAACAACTGGGATAATTTACTGGTATTTATACCGATGTCATCTCTTTATCATGTGTGAATAATACGTATTTGCTTAAAATTGAATCATAGTAACAGCAGACAGATCTGCCTATACTAGGAAGCATTTTAGAATTATCACAGTAAAGAAATATAAAAACAATGGTTAACTTAACTGGATAAATTATTACAGGGCCATCATATGATAAATGTCAGCAAATAGCTTAATTATTGCTTCACTATAAACCATGCACCCAATTTTCTTCATAATATGATATGTCTATTAATAGAGATGATTATGTACTCTAAAGTCCAAACACTATATTGCGGAATTACCCCATATTATTTATATATATATATATATATATATATATATAGAGTATACAATATAAGTCATACTATATATAAAATAATATATTGTGTGACTCCAGAGTGCCTTCTTAAGTGTACGTATTGACTATTTTGTTCAAGGAAGCACCACCTACAACTAAATATGTAAACTGCTTCATTATTAGTGAGTAGGTGATGAGTCCATTATCTCCTGTGCGGATATATCACAGCTTTGTGTCTTGTAAGGATATACAGAGAAAGCCTTCACAGTCTTTATTAAGAATGTATGTAGGTAATTTTAATTCTACTTTTAATACCTTGGTATCTTTCCCATATTATTAGCGCCTTACTTAGTGTTCTTTATCTGATTTTGTAAATCTGTTCTTGGCTGGTCGAATATGTACAAGATCTGAGCCTTTATCTTGAGGATAACGTGTATTTATTGCATAATACTTTATATTATGGCTTATTTTTAACAGTGAATCACATTGAAATCAGAGTTAGGGCTGCCTAGACAATACATACATAAAAAACAAAAGGTCCATTTGTTGACATAACAGGAAGTCAGATACTATGATAATCTAATTAGAATGCAAGATTTTACCATGAGTCAAGGTTTCTTTTATAGTAATTGATTTTAGAAATGTGTATACATCATTTACATGCCAAGAAAGTGAGAGACCTGGAAAGAAACAGTCTGAGAATATATTTTGGTCATCCCGGGAACTATTGCAGAGAGATGGGGAGGAATGACTATAAATAGGCAGTATCAGCCCAATGTTAGTGAGTTGGTGGCTGCAGAGCTGGAAGGATGGAATAGTTAGAAAGATCAGGAAAGAAAGTGATACAAAGCAGAAATCACCAGAGTAAGGTAATTTTATTGATACATAAACACAATTGCGCATATATTATGTTGTAGATATTGTATTGTTATATATGTGTGGTGCGTCTATGTCTTTACAATGTTTGTATTGTTAGCACTGCAACCTAACATAATTATAATTATTAGGGTAATCATTTGTTGTTTTTATATTCTGTAATTTGTATTATCATTAGTAAATATTGAAAAACAAGATTTCTTTCCTCATTTTGATCTGTTTTTCTTTTAATGTAACAGTGAGTATGTGGAGAGTACTTAATCTCCTATAGGGATGTATCACAACTTATTGTCTTCTGTGAGTGTACAGATAAGTCTCTACAGTTTTATTTATGAATATATGTGGCAATACACACAAGAATAAAAACAATTGCAAATGGTTGGGTCATATTTGCTTGTGTATAAAATATATTTGTCTTCTGTACAAACACTACTTTTGTTAAAGTAGATTAATTATTGTATAAGGCTTCTAAATATTAACACACTTTTTTCTCTTAGGTGAATTAATGAACAGGATCACACTAAAAACAGAAGACATTTTGGGAAAGGACTTTGTACTCTAAACATGAGTGTTCCAAAAGAATAGTCTCATCTACATGTCATACAGACTACAAACATCAGTTCTTCATAAACTATTTCGGATTCTCACAATCTTATTTTATTTTTTAATAGAAGAAACCTTCTACAAATAAGTTGCTGGTAACTAATACGCTAGAAGTCCTATCTATGCTCTGAATGTCACAAAGTTTTTGCTTGTAAATCACAACTACATCAGAGGACTCACACAAGAATGAAGCCATATAAATGCTCTGAATGCTACAAGTGTTTTACCAAAAAGTCAAATCTTGATGCACATCAGAGGATTCACACAGAAGAGAAACCATTCAAATGCTCTGAATGTATCAAGTGTTTTTCCCAGAATTCACATCTTGTTGCACATCAGAGGATTCACACAGGAGAGAAACCATTTGAATGCTCTGAATGTAGCAAGTGTTTTACCCAGAATTCACATCTTGTTGCACATCAGAGGATTCACACAGGAGAGAAACCATTTAAATGCTCTGAATGTAGCAAGTGTTTTACAAAGAATTCAAGTCTTGTAAGACATGAGATGACTCACACAGGAGAGAAACCATTCAAATGCTCTGAATGTAGCAAGTGTTTTACCCAAAAATCAGATCTTGTAAAACATCACAGGATTCACACAGGAGAGAACCCATTTAAATTAACCATTAACACACTTTTTTCTCTTAGGTGAATTAATGAACAGGATCATATTAAAAACAGAAGACATTTTGGGAAAGGACTTTGTACTCTGAACAGGAGTGTTCCAAAAGTATAGTCTCATCTACATGTCATACAGACTACAAACATCAGTTCCTAATAAACTCTTTTGGATTTACACAGTCTTATTTTTTTTTTTTTATAAAAGAAACCTTCTACGAATAAGCTGCTGGTGAATAATGTGCTAGAAGCCCTATCTATATTCTGAATGTCTCAAAAGTTTTGCTTATAAATCACAACTGACCATACATCAGAGGACTCACACAAGAATGAAGCCATTTAAATGCTTTGAATGCTACAAGTGTTTTACCAAAAAGTCAAATCTTGATGCACATCACAGAATTCACAGAGGAGAGAAATCATATAAATGCTCTGAATGTAGCAAGTGCTTTACCATAAATTCAAGTCTTGTAAGACATGAGAGGATTCACACAGGAGAGAAACCATTCAAATGCTCTGAATGTAGCAAATGTTGTATTCAAACGTCATCTCTTAAAAAACATTGGAAGATCCAGACAGAAGAGAAATTATTTTAATGCTCTGAATGTACCAAGTGTTTTACTCATAATTCATGTTTTCTTGCACATCAGATGATTCACACAAGAGACAAACCATTTAAATACTCTGACTGTAGCAAGAGTTTTACCCACAAGCCAGCTCTTATACAGCATCAGAGGATTCACACAGGAGCAGCAAGTGTTAAATTGAAAGAAGAGCACTTGTCACTCACCAGAAGATTCATACACAATAGTCACCCTGAGGATCTGAATGTAGCATATGTATCATAAGCAAGTTATGTTGTTCTATCACCATAATATCCATATAGGGGATATGCAGTTTTATTTATTTTTTTAATCTGGCAAGTGTTATATATAACATCAAGGCCATGTTATATGTCAGAGAAGACAAGAGTGGTCTGGCAAGGGGACTTGGGGGCATTTTCCATCTGGAATGGTCTAACTGTAATATTCTAGGGCTGCAGTACACAATCACAAAATGACAATGGGGCAGCCCTAGCTGAGCTCTGTAATATACAGCTGCTCTGCTCATGCAGGTACAGGGACTAGTAGAATAATGAACGTTCTATCCAGAAGAGAGTTCCTGCAGCTCTTCTCAGTACTGGGATTCCTTCTATGACAGGCAGAGCTATGACTACCGAACACATCTAAACTAACACTGCACACTGCCCTGTTCCACACTACATGTGCTCCTATTGGTCTCTGTTATATCTCCTTAATGTTTCCCTCATACCGTTCAATTGCTGTCTTGGTTGCTGTATCCCCTAATAACCAATCAGATCATCACATTTGTTGTTTTGATGACACCAGAGTACTAATAGCTGATATCTAGTTTCTACGGGTTACAGCAAATCCTTGTTCTTCACACCATGTTATTAAATGAGCCTCAAGGAGGAGACATTGCTCCCCAGTCTACTTGTATTTTATTAGTTATCCAAATCATACATCACTGACCTGTATATAGACTGAAGAACAATGCTCACACAATATCTGTAATTACCATTTATTTTACTGGCGGCTGTTTCTATAACACTTGATGTTGAATAAAATCTGATCATGATACATGTGGAAATTCTGTTTTTGATTGTGGAACTAACATCTTTTTTCAGTATTAATGAATATTGTACACTCTGCTATATTTTAGAAGATGGAACCAGAGGTGATATTTATAGGGTTGTGTGATGCTGATAATATGAGAGCCAATAATAAAAACACTGCAAAGACCAGTTATCATTATTAACATAAAGCAAATGTATTATAGGGATGTAGTAGAAATGTCTACAATGAAATTGAAGAAGCTTTGAGATGTAAAATGTCTAAATCATAATGTTGACTGAGATAATGTCTACACTGTTATAATGTTGACCAAAATAACGTCAACACCGTAATAATTCTTCACATTTAAAATGTCGACATACATTATGTCTACACATCCAAAATGTCGATATCTAAAATGTGGACACATAACATCGCTGACACGTTCATAATGTCTACACTCTTGTAATGCCGACATAACTAATATCTACACACACATAATGTCACCCTGTGAAATTTTGACACATAACATGTCTAACAGGTTTACAATGTTGATATTATATAGTTAAATTGTCAACATCATAAAGGAAAATGTACAAGTTGTTTTGCAAACTACAATTCATTACAGCTCAGGCTCATACAGTCATGTCTGCTCATTGTCAGCCATCTTATTAATGATCATGTGTTGTCATGGCATCTTATGTGACGAAATTAAAATCACTCTAACCCTGTTGTTGAATAAAGGGATGAAGCAAATGTTTACAACTGTTATATGTCACAGCAACAAAACATAATTTAGCGCAACCATTAAATTCCTCTAAAAATCCTATGCCTACTCTAATTACTGTAAAGTAATTGACAACCAAAGAATACTGTATTGACTTTAGTTTAGTACATCTATTAAATATTTCTAACTCATATGACCTGTAAAGAATGTAAAGTTTTATTATTTGGACTAACAGCAATGAAACACTGTATACCCCATAGTTCATTTTTTTGTAATTATGATTATTTTCCAGTCTGCCATTAGCATGTGCAGTACAGTAGGGAAGACAGGACATAGATATAACAGGGACTTACAAGGTAGACAAAATACATGCAGACATGAAAATAAAGGTTATAGAGGACCCTGCTCAAAATAGAGCTTACATTGCAAATGTGGAGTGGAGATTGGGACAGTTGTTAAGGTTCATTAGTGTGAATAGTATTTTTGGGAATAAGGTGAGCTCTAAAAAGAGATGGGCGTTCAGAGAGAGCATCTAAGGATTTGACGGCTGTGGGAAAGTCTGATAGGGCATGGTAGGGAATTCCATAAGTTGGGAGCAGCACGGGAGAAGTCTTGTAGGTGGGAGTGAGAGGTGGGTACCAGAGAGAAGACAAAGAACAGGTAGAGGTAGCTCTAAGAAGGCAGGAGGGAGAGTATTTTGATATGGAATTTGAGTTGTATGATGGGGTGGTATTGTTGAGGGCTTTGTAGATAAGGGGGAGTAATTTGAACTGGATTCTAGAGGACACAGGGATACAGTCTAGGGATTTGGAAAGTGGTGCAGCAGATGTGGATCGGCGAGAGAGGAATATCAGTCTTGCAGCAGCATTAAGAAGGGATTGAAGTGTGGATACATGGATGTTGGAAATGTCAGATAGCATTTGGTTTGCTCTAGTTAAGACCAGAGATTATGAGAGAATGGATACGAGTTTTAGTAGTCAACACTGGGAGAGAGTCTGGTATGAGGAATAAAACAGGGAAACAGAGAACCAGTTCAAGTGTGACCCCAAGGCTGAGGAAAGTTTGTTGTTATTGACAGTAAGGGAGCTTTGAGGGGAGATGGTGACTCTGGCAGGAGGAAAGATGATAAGCTCTATTTTGTGGAGATAGCAGAAAGACAGTGTGTTACATAAGAAAGTACAAAAGGACAGAGGTCAGTGGAAGAGATATAGCTTTGGGTGTCATCGGTGTAGAGGTTGTACTAGAGGCCGAATGAGCAAACTAGTGCTCCAATTAAAGAGGTGTACAATGAAAAAGTAAAGGGCCAAGAAAAGAGTCTTATGGGAGCACAGCAGATAGTGGGAGTAGAGGGGATGATGTGCCAGAGATAGTAACACTTAAGGGGAAGTATGATAGGTAGGAAGTGACCCAGAAAAGAACTATAATCACAGCAAAAATATATATATATATATAATCATCCAAAATGGCGCTCCCTGCAATGTAGCTGCCTAATTACCTCAAAGAATGCCACTTCATTCAGCCTTATACATAATACAATAAAGGTACATAAGGCGCATAAAGCAAGTTCAACACAGAAAAAACTGAATACTGGAAAAAATCATCCATAATGTCCACCACAAAAAGTCACTTCTTTTAAATCCAATAATGGAATTTTCTTAATAGTTGTTGTCAAAACAGATATCTCATGAAGGGACTTTGCTTGTCTTATGATGTCTCCAAACGGTAATAGTCACATGCAATTTGAAAAAATAAATAAAAACTGGGTTAGCAATTGAGTTAGCAAACACAAACTCTACACCCAGAAATGCCAAACACCGTGTGTTCGCTAAGCACCAGTCAGAAACACCGCCACACGTGTTTAGTAAGCAAAAATAAAATGAACTGGATCACTTACATGGCCTAAAAGCAATCCACTCGTTGTATTAATTCCACAACAGATTCTCTTGTTGGTTCATTACCCAGTCATAATATATAGAAAGAGAAAAAATATATAAAGAGAATCTGGCTTGTGCTCCCACCTATGCCAATTTGCTTTTGGGTTAGTGGGAGAGTATGTGTTTAACACTCAGAGCGAAAAATACACAAATCACATAAGCCTGTGACTACGCTACATTGATGATGTTTTATTATTATGGGATAGTCAGGACTCTCTCTTTCAAGAATTTTTAATGACTCTTAATAGTAATGATATAACTCTCAAGTTAACCTCAGAAATCAATGAGATGGCAATCAACTTTTTGGATCTTACAATCACGAAGACTAATGATGGAAGACTAGATACGGATATATACCATAAAAAGACAGCCACTAATAGTCTCCTACATTTCACAAGTTCTCATTTCCCCCCGGTGGTTAGGGTGGGGTCCAAAATAAGGAACTGTTAAGAGTCAAAAGAAATTGCTCTGATAAAACAGTTTATACACAAAGAGCTGGTGAATTGAAGAAAAGATTTCTTGATCGGGGATACAGCAAAAAGGTGATTAGACAGGCAGAGAAGGCTGTCATAACAAGAGATAGAGAATCTCTTATATACCCTCCCCCCAACATTAAGACGAGGATACAACATAATGATATCATAATCATAGGCACCTATTGCACTGAATGGAAGAACATATTAGCCATCTTCCAAAAACATTGGCATGTCCTCATGTCAGATGAGGACCTCCACAAAATTCTTAATGATAAGGTACTAATTACATGGAGAGGTTCAAGTAACCTTAAGGACCACTTATTTACAGTTCACTCCAGCCACAGTGGCAACAATTATCAACAAGACCTAAAGGTTTTTTTCGTTGCGGAGTCTGTAAAGCATGCCAATATGTGATTCCAACTAAAGAATATACAGACAAATTCCAGCAGAGGTGGAGTATAGAACAATTCATTATTTGTAACACACCCAACGTAATATATTGTTTAACTTGTCCCTGCCAACTCAAGTACAAAGGAATGACCAGCAGACCGTTCAAGAGGAGAATTCTTGAACACGTGGGGAATATATGTAATGCCATTAAAGACAGGGCCAACTTGAGGCCACTGTCTACAGTAGCGAAACATTTTCTACAACATCATAAGAACGATCCTAAATATCTTAGGGCATATGCCATGGAACAAATAAATTTAGGTCTCAGGGGAGGAGACATACAAACTGAGCTCCTCAAACATGAAACTAAAAAAATCTTCTTGATGGGGAGTCTTATCCCTAATGGCTTGAATGACAATAGTAACTATATGGTGTTTGCCTAATAAGGAGTGATAGCACGCTTTTATAGTTAGACTCAAATATAGAATCACTATACATGTATAAAAACTGCACTGAATCAGCCTAAGTTGCATAATCAGTCCTAATTTTCATTCACATTTTTATCACTTTTGCACTTTATAGGGTGCATACTTAGCATAATTTAGTACAAAGTACTAATTTCTTAATTGTTTATATTTTTCTTTTATGTTTCACTTAGTTTGTTTTTCACTTTGGCCATGTACCACACCAATAAGATGGATTTAATACTCAATTTACAACACTTTAATAATATTAGTAAATATTAAATAATAAAATAACAAACAAAAATAATAGCTTTTATTTAAATATCACTTCCAACACCATACATCACATCATCACTATATATTATAAAATGCAATCTATAGGATTTTAAACATAATTTGCAATGCAACCTGATTGCTTATAATTCAATATAAGAACAAAATTAGACACTCTGGGCCTGAGTCACTAAGGAGAGCAAAACATAAAAAAGGAGTAACATTTGCACCTGGGCAAAACCATGTTGCATTGGAGAGAGAGGTAAATTTAAAATGTGGGGACAGATTTATAGTTGGGGTAGGGCATGTCCTAGATTAACTTTAAATTTTAGTGCAATAATAAAGCTATCAGGTATTTGCATGCTAGATGAAAGAACAGCCAGTAATTATCTTATGTGCAAAATAATTAACTAATTTGCACCCCTTTCATTGTAACATGGTTTGTCCCAGAGAACATTTACTCCTTTTTTTGCCTTAATGACTCAGGCCCTCTATGTATATTGTCACTCAGCTATTTATACAAGATCCCTTATGAAGGTTAAATAAACCTGATAGATTGGCAAGAATCCAGGATTTATAAGCAACTGAGCTCTTCCGTATATAACCCACAAAGTAAAATCATCTTACTAAGAAATCCTGTATAGTCTCAAGTCATCAAAATACTTTTACAATGGAAGATAGGTAGGACAAATCGAACAACTCCAATATAAACGAGCCCCCGTGTACACAACGATACTAACAAACTATGTCACGGACCCCGTGACATATCACGTGACACGGAGGACCAATTACAAAGCTTTAATACAAACGAGCACCCGAATCTCTAATCCTGCTGATACAATTACGTCACATTAGGGGTGGATCTT
The DNA here is from genome assembly GCF_038048845.1 of Mixophyes fleayi. Lineage (NCBI taxonomy): Eukaryota > Metazoa > Chordata > Amphibia > Anura > Limnodynastidae > Mixophyes > Mixophyes fleayi. The sequence continues at coordinate 9,841,383 of NC_134405.1, read as the reverse complement.
CTCCCTTTATAGAGCCAGTCTCAACCGACCATCGGCTTGTTAAAGCTCAGAAGCGAAACGCGCATCGACGTTACGCTGAGCCTGCTGTTCTATGTCCATTATATTATTTATTAGGCTGATAGTTATTGTATATTAGCTTAGGAGAGCAGGATCCAGTAAATAATATTTCTTAACACTGAGGGAGTCTATTAAGGGGTAATACGATACTACCAGCCACTCGGATATATCATTATTAGATACCTGCTCACAGATACTATTACAGGGACGAGCAGTTGTTCTAGCGTGCTATATTGTATCCTATAACCAGACTAATACTTACCTGTTTAGATACTGCGTACAATAAGCACATTACAATCCTTAGCAAATTGAATGGCTATGCACCAATTACACCCCTTATTATATGGACCACATGTAACTTAATATTCACCTCTGCTTACTTTAATTTATCAATATACCACACGGATCCCTTCCTGTCCCCCTTGATATGATTATCTATTCAGGGAGTAAGTACAGGATCTCCTACATGCTGAATAGTATTTTCTGCAAGTATAATATATGTAATTTATCTTATCAGAAGAATTGGAACAATATTATGAACAACAAGCCAGCATGGTAGAGTTTTACCTTTTAACTGATTAATTATTAGGTTCGCAAACATTTCAATCATTTTTTAATACTTCGCTTTGGCATTTTTAATAATTTATCAATAAAGTTTTTGATTTTATTATTCATTATAAGACTACAACAAACAAGTATTTGTATAAAAGAGTGCCCTCTGAATACTAATTTATCTTTCTCTTTCTTTAACAATAGATATCTTAACCTTACAAGGTTTTACATAATTACAGACCTTAAGCAATTGTTTTTGAAGCTGAAATACAATAGATTGTCACATCAATCAAATCAGACATATCTGTCCTTGCATTTCATAGGTCAACAGAGGAGAATCTCCTTGAAGACTTGCAGCGGTTCCAACGAGACACAGATAGGGACATAGATTATTTGAACAGAGAACTCTAAGAGCTAAACAACTCAGATCTTAAAAAAGGGAAATAATCTAAGGATCAGGCACATACCTGAAACTACATCCAAGTGTGACCGTTTCTCATAAGTATGAATGAGAGATGAGTATGTAGTGCAATATTGTCAGAAAAAAGGATACAAACATATAAATTATATTGGTGCCCACCTTACAGAACACACTACTATGCTCAGTGTTGGCCCTACTACCCTGGCGAGTCACCCTCATAGCTGTTATAACCTTAAGATACCAGATGGCTTATAAAAAACTAAACTACATTCTGTATATAATCGTTCTCACTGTGTGATAAATACTTCACACTACAAAACTGTGTGTGTCTACAGTAAACTTTTTAGTCTATTTTCTATCCTCTCATGGGGGGTCCCTACATACACAATTTAGTTTTGCAGGACCCTCTCCCCTGACAGGAGACATATTACAGAAATATATAAATCCCCCTTGTTGGTTGAACAAGGGAATATGATAACCCTGACCTCACACTGTGCTCTCCTTTATCATAGTGTGTCACTGCCTCCGTTAGTTTACTTACCTTTGTATTGTGTTCTTCTCTTCTGTTTTACTCTTTTCTATTTTCTGTTTTCTCATCTTCTGTTCTATTTTCTTTCTTGTCTGTCACACGCTCCTCTCCTCTGTGAGTCTTGTTGTCAGGTATGATGACATTACTGTCACACGCTCCTCTCCTCTGTGAGTCTTGTTGTCAGGTATGATGACGTCACTGTCACACGCTCCTCTCCTCTGTGAGTCTTGTTGTCAGGTATGATGACGTCACTGTCACACGCTCCTCTCCTCTGTGAGTCTTGTTGTCAGGCATGATGACGTCACTGTCATACGCGCCTCTCCTCTGTGAGTCTTGTTGTCAGGTATGATGACGTCACTGTCATACGCGCCTCTCCTCTTAGAGTCTTGTTGTCAGGCATGATGACGTCACTGTCACATGCTCCTCTCCTCTGTGAGTCTTGTTGTCAGGCATGATGACGTCACTGTCACATGCTCCTCTCCTCTGTGAGTCTTGTTGTCAGGCATGAGGACGTCACTGTCACACGTGCCTCTCCTCTGTGAGTCTTGTTGTCGGTCATGATGACGTCACTGTCACACGCTCCTCTCCTCTGTGAGTCTTGTTGTCAGGCATGATGACATCACTGTCACACGCTCCTCTCCTCTGTGAGTCTTGTTGTCAGGTATGATGACGTCACTGTCACACGCTCCTCTCCTCTGTGAGTCTTGTTGTCAGGCATGATGGCATCACTGTCACACGCTCCTCTCCTCTGTGAGTCTTGTTGTCAGGCATGATGACATCACACTGCGTCACTCACACCCGACAATCAGTGGAACGCAATGGAGTGGAGAGAAGGGGTGGAGGCTGCCGGGTGACACCGCAATCAGGTCATTTTCTTTTTCTTTCCTCTGCAGCAATTTTTCTTTCTTTTCTGGTGCCCCCCACCCCTGCCGGCTTGCCGATGGGAACCCTGGGGACTGCTGGGCCCTAGGCAGGTGCCTAGGTTGCCTAGCGGTAAATCCGGCCCTGCACAGGAGGTCCTGCTGGTACTGATCGCAATTGAATAGCAAACTTTATGCCTCAGTGTAATTACTAACAAACTGCATTGTAAGTCAAACAATTAATGTGTTTTGAATCTTACAAGGAAAACCATTACTTACCTATAAATATTTTGTACTTTTTATTAGATCTTCTAGATTACTTAACTGGTAGATATATGTTTAATCTCTAGCTGTGGCCTTTTACCAATGTAGACTTGTGGCTGAATGAGGATCATCTGTTTATCTGCTGCCGCTGACTTACGTGTTTATTTAGTTCATCTGACACATGTGATACATCAACGCTCCCATTGTATTTATGTGATGTAATGTGACACATTGTTGTTTCCACTTAGGTTATTGTGATACATATATGTGACACATTTAGTTGTGTCTAATTGTCACAGTTGTTTCATCTATTCTTGTTTATATTACATGGGTCTATTATTCTAATCAGAGTTTCTCTCTGTTCTCACAATTTTGTACATACTCTGATAATCAGCACTTTACTCTGAGCTGTTATTATTCCATACGTGATTATATCATGTACAGTTATTTTGATAGTAGATACAAGTCAGATGCATTGAAATATATATATATATATATATATATATATATATATATATATATATATATATATATATATATATAAACCTTTTAATACTAATATATGTTTGAATTAAATATCTTCAATATCATAGATCCATGTAGTAATCCTTACAAATTTGGACATTCATCTTTCCATTGTACAGGTGATTAGTGATCAGTTGTGATGAATACATCACATATAAATACTGACACTGTGTCACCTGGATTCATCCTTCTGATGAAAGTCCAACAGCACAGAAACGTGTCAAGGTTCTTACTACAGTCTCCATAAGGATTGATCACATTATTCTCAGAAGTAGATCTCTGCTTTCAGTATTTGAGCTGTGTCAGATCACGGTATTTGGAGGGACATAAGATCTGAGAAATTCAATATGTATTGTGAGACCAATTTTTCCTGTCATTTTAAGGCAGAACACCGGTAATTGAAGGGTTTTAGATCTCAACATTTATCACCTGTAGACTGACTGTCTCCTTACAATCTCGGATAACATGAATGACATTGCAAAGTGAACTCGGGTGACATTAACTTATCTGATATATGATCATTAATAACGGCTAGATCTAATAATTGTATTCATAAACTTTTGAATCATGTACCTGAGGGTGCTATCACCTGCTTTATAACAATGAAAATACGTTTTTTTATTGGGTAGCAAATAGATTTGATAGTTTTAAATGAGATTCTGTGATATCTATCATTCTGTCTTAAGTTAGATGAATATCGTTAATAATCTGCCTTTCCAATTTCATTTATTATAAATAAATGACTTATATCTTTTGATATAGGTTATTTTTAACCATGAATACAATTGATATCAGAGTTACTGCTGATATGTAGAACAGGTCTTTCTGCTCACACTCTCTGCTACACAATAGACAAATCCTAAACAAAAGGTCTATTTGTTGACATAACAGGATGTCAGGAACTGTGATCATCTAATTAGAAGATTTTACCTCCTGCCAAGGTCTAATTAGAATTTTCCTTTGTATTTATCGACCTTAGGAATGTTTATGTCTCATTTACATGTCAGTGAGATTTACATGAGAGACCTGGAGACAAACAGTCTGAGAACCTTCTGGTCATCCCGGGAACTATTGAAGAGAGATGGAGAGGAATGACTATAAATAGGCAGTATCAGCCCAGTGTTAGTGAGTTGGTGGCTGGAGAGCTGGAAGGATGGAACAGTAAGAATGATCAGGAGGGAAAGAGATAGAAGGAGAAATCTTCAGAGTAAGGTAATTATATTATACATAAGAATATAATGATATATACACAAATATTTGGAGATACTATGTTGTAGATATTGTATTGTTATAAATGTGTTCTACCGTAATCTCATAAGCAAAAGTTTGTTGTACAGTTAAGATTAAGGTCCAAATAGTGTCCTGAGCCAAGAATTGTACACATGATACTGAATTTTGTGTGGCTATAATTCTATCAATGAAAAAATACATCTACATCTATATCTATGCATCTATATATATATATATATATATATATATATCATATTATATATATATGTGTGTATATGTATATATATAATCACACATTGAAAAGCACCAACGTACTACACTATGATATTACATTTTTTTATGAGCACAACATAACTTTTATGAAGAGATTCTTTAGCCAAATACTTCCAGAAGACAACAGATATCTCAGATAAGATTTATATCTAATTTCCTTTGGTATACGGATATTGATTAGAGCACATCACTGTTTATTTAAATGTGTTCAATACACTGTTTTGTGCTTTTTCTTCAGTGATACTTTGCAGATGTATTACTGGAACAGGGGAAGGTGTTTATCTCTGATATTGGGTAATCACTTAGCGCCACAAATGTTGTTCTTATAACTATATATAGATATGCACTGAGTGGTCACTTTATTAGATACACATTACTAGTACTGAGCAGGACCCCCTTTAGGGTACTGCCGTATGATTTACTAGTTATATATTTACATTACTCCAAAGAGCCTCATTTTTATAATTTTTTTAGTGAACTTGGTGTGAATTTTACTCAGGTGAGCAACACCTACATCTAAATATGTAAACTGTTAATAATAGTAAGTCAGTGGCAAGTCTATTATCCCCTGTGTGGATATATCACAACTTTTTTGTCTTGTTGGAGTGTACAGATAGGACTTCACAGTTTACTATTAAGTATGTATGTTTCTGTGTCAATGTACACAAAAACAATTGTCAATGTCTGAGTCATAGTTGTTAGTGTATAAAAAGAATGGTATTCCTTGTCGGCTATTATTAAACTAGTTTCATTAATGTAATGATTAGGCTGCTAAATTTTAACTTTCTTTTTGCTTACAGGTGAATTAATGAGCAGGATTCCCCTTAATAACAGAAGACATTTTGGAAAGGTCCTTGTTCTCTGAGCCTCTGAGTGTTCCAAAAAAATCACCTACAAGTCATCTATACTACAGTGATCAATTCTTCTGTATAGCAGCTAACTTCACTTCTGAATAGGAGAAACTTTCTGCAACTAATTTGTTGTAAAACACATGATGAATCTAAAAGAAGAGAAGCCTTATCTGTGCTCTGAATGTGACAAATCATTTTCATGTAAATCAAACCTTATTGTCCATCAGAGGTTTCACACAGGAGAGAAACCATTTAAATGCTCTGAATGTTCCAAGTGTTTTCCCCTAAAGTCAGATCTTGTAAAACATCACAGGATTCACACAGGAGAGACACCCTTTAAATGCACTGAATGTTCCAAGTGTTTCACCCAAAAGTCAGATCTTGTAAAACATCACTGGATTCACACTGGAGAGAAACCATTTAAATGCTCTGAATGTAGCAAGTGTTTTACCGATAATTCAAATTTTATTGCACATCAGAGGATTCACACAGGAGAGAAACCATTTAATTGCTCTGAATGTAGCAAGTGTTTTACAAAAAGTTCAGCTCTTGTTGTACATAAGAGGATTCACACCGGAAAGAAACCATTTATATGCTCTGAATGTAGCAAGTGTTTTACCGATAATTCAAATTTTATTGCACATCAGAGGATTCACACAGGAGAGAAACCATTTAAATGCTCTGAATGTAGCAAGTGTTTTACAAAAAGTTCAGCTCTTGTTGTACATAAGAGGATTCACACAGGAGAGAAACCATTTAAATGCTCTGAATGTAGCAAGTGTTTTACAGAGAATTCAAGTCTTGTTGCACATCAGAGGATTCACACAGGAGAGAAAACATTTAGATGCTCTGAATGTAGCAAATGTTTTACGAACAAGTCACATCTTCTTAGACATCAGAGGATTCACTCAGGAGAGAAACCATTTATATGCTCTGAATGTAGCAAGTGTTTTACCAATAATTCAAATTTTATTGCACATCAGAGGATTCACACAGGAGAGAAACCATTTAAATGCTCTGAATGTAGCAAGTGTTTTACAAATAGTTCAGCTCTTGTTGTACATCAGAGGATTCACTCAGGAGAGAAACCATTTATATGCTCTGAATGTAGCAAGTGTTTTACCGATAATTCAAATTTTATTGCACATCAGAGGATTCACACAGGAGAGAAACCATTTAAATGCTCTAAATGTAGCAAGTGTTTTACAAATAGTTCAGCTCTTGTTGCCCATCAGAGGATTCACACAGGAGAAAAACCATTTAAATGCTCTGAATGTAGCAAGAGTTTTACCCAATTGGCAACTCTTAAAAAACATCAAAGGGTTCACACAGGAGGGAAGCTATTTTAATGCTCTGAATGTCGCAAGTGTTTTAGTGACAAGTCAGCTCTTGTTGCCCATCATAGGATTCACACAGGGGAGAAATATTTAAATGCTTTGAATGCAGAGTATTCATACCTTTCTATAACTAACTGTCTTACCTCCCTTAGGTAATTCACACAGAAAATAAACCATTTAAATGCTTTGAATGCAGCAAGTGTTTAATTGAAAGGAGAACACTTGTCACTCACCAGAAGATACATGCATGATAATTCTTCTGAGGATCTGAATGTAGCATATATTTCATAAACAAGTTATCACTTTGTTTCCCCATAATATCCATACAAGGGATGTGCAATCATATTTTTGAATGTGGCAAGTGTTTTATATAACATCAAGGCCATGTTAAATGTCAGAGACGATTAGAGGGGTCTGACAAGTGGAATTGGGGGCATTTTCGCTCTGGGATGGTCCAACTGTTGTGAACTAGAGCTGCACTACACAAACACACAATGACAATGGGGCAGCCCTTGCAGAGCTCCGTAATATATTGCTGCTCTGCTCATGTAGGTACAGAGACCAGTAGGATAACAAATGTCTACATAGAAAGAGAGTTCCAGCAGCTCTTCTCAGTACTGGGATTCCTTCTATGACAGACAGAGCTATGATTACTGATCATATCTAAACTAACACTGCACATATTATTTCCCTCATACCTTTCTATAACTGTCTTACCTCCCTCTGTTATGAGACCGATGTACTCAGAAAGAGATATTTAGTAAAACGGTGCAAGTAAAGCACTGGTTGCTGTATCCTATAGTAATCAATCATAACACCATAGTTGTTGGTTTGATGACACCAGAGTGTTAATAGCTGATATCTGTTATCTATGTGTTATAGCACAGCCTTGTTCTTCACACCATGTTATTAAATAAACCTCAAGGATAAAACATTGCTTCCCCGGCTACTTGTATTTTTCTTAGTGATCCAAATCATACAGTTCTGACCTGTATATAGACTGAAGGACCATGTTCACACTATATATGTATTTACAATTTATGTTACGGACAGCTGTTTCTATAACACTTGATGTTGAATAAAAACTGATATTAATAATGTGGAGATTTTGTTTTTGATTGTGGAACTTATATTTTTTTCAGGCCAAGAAAAGAATAGATAAACATCTCTAGGCGCTACCTTTATACAGCCTTTAATCAATGTATGAACAAAGTACATAGGACTAACATATCACAAGTCCAATATACATATAGACTTATGATTTATATGATTTACTGGACTTGTGATATGTTAGTTCTATGTACTTGGTTCACACATTGTTTAAAGGAGATAATTTATCTATTCTTTTCTTGGTCTGAGTTAATTGGTTTGTGGGTTACAAACCCCGTTTACTTCTCAGGCTGCCACCATTTAGGAACGCTCTTAGTTCTTTGTAATATCTAAAGATTTGAAGGCTGTGGCAAAGTCTGATTGGTCATGCTATGTAATTCCATAAGTTGGGAACAGCACGGTAGATGTCTTGTAGGTGGGAGTGAAAGGTTGTTACCAGAGACAAGAAAAAAGCGCAGGTCAGAGTTATAAGATCTAAGAGGGTCGGAGGGAGAGTATTTTGATATGAGATTATATAAGTATGATGGGGTGGTATTGTTGAGTGCTTTGTAGGTAAGGTTGAGTAATTTGAATTGGATTCTGGAGGATACAGGCAGTCAGTGTAGGGATTTGGAAAAATGGTGCCGCATATGTGTAGCTGTGAGAGAGGAAGTTCAATTATGCAGCAGCATTAAGAATGGATTGAAGCGTGAATACATGAGTGTTGGAAATGCCAGATACCAGGAGGTTACATTAATCAAGACGGGAGATGATGAGAGAATGGATAAGAGTTTTGGTATTCGACAATACTGGGAGAAGTCTGGATGTGATGAACAAAACAGAGGGTGGCGTCAAGTGTAACACCAAAGCAGCGGGCTTAGGAACCTGAGGACATTTTGGTATTATTGACAGTGAGGGAGAGTTGAGGGGAGGTGGTGACTCTGGCAGGAGGGAAGATGATAAAGTCTATTTTGGATATATTGAGCTATTGGTAGCAGTGGGACTTCAATGTTGAGATAACAGAAAGACTGTTGGATATGCAAGAATGTACAGAAGGGGAGAGGTCAGTGGAAGAGATATAGACGTGGGTATCATCAGTGTAGAGGTGGTACTGGAGATCAAATAAACAAATTGGTGCCCCAAGAAAAGAGGTGTACAGTAAAAAAAGTAAAGGGAAAAGAACAGAGCCTTCTGGAAGCCCAACAGATAGCGGGAGAAGAAGGGATGATGTGCCAGTATAGGAAACACTTAAGGAGTGGTTCGATAGGTAGTGAATGAACCAAGAAAAAACTGGGTCATGAAGGCCAATGGAGTGAATGGTGTGTTGAAGATGATGGCGATCAACAGTGTCAAAAGAAAGGTCCAGGACAATGACTATGGAGAAATGACACTTATACTTTGCAGTTAGTAGATCATTGATCATTTTTGTGAGAATTGTTTCAGTAGAATATTGGAAGTGGAAGTCTGATTCCAGAGAGTCAAGAATGGAGAGAGAGGAGAGAAAGTGAGACAGGTATTTCCCCATTAATTTCTCAAGAAGTTTGGAGGCAATGGGGAGGACAGAGATAGGCAGGTAGTTGTAGAGATAGGCTAGATTGGCGGAGACTCTGTGGTACCTGGAGCTGCATTTTCTGGGACTGATGTGAGTGTTGTGTTGTAGAAGGATGCAGCTTGATTAGGGCAGGAAAATTCAGCCATTGGAGAAAATAATTGTTGTAGTGACAATGAGATGTTGATTGGTTTAAGAGACTTTAGGTGTATTTGTGTACTTGTGGATTTGGGTGCAGGGGGAGGGGCATGAGGGAAGGTGAGCCTGAAGGAAATGAGGTTTTGGTCAGAGAATGGGAAGGCTAAGTTGGAGAAACTAGAGCTGAAGCTAGAGCAGGAGAAGACAAGGTCAGGGGAGTATAAAAATTATAGTTAATTGTGAATTCCGTGCACAGGGTCATCAGCTCATGTCTGTATCTAACAGGGATTAACCATAAAAACCCTATAGAATGAATACTTCATAAGCAAAATAAAAGATGCAGACAATGGGCACTGACCCTTAATGCATAGAAAGTCTAATAATTAGAAGCAAGGTAGCTATATCACATCCACAAACCAAGAGACACTACATGAGTCATTAATGAAAATGCAACAATAAGTGGCACGTCACAAAAAGTACACTCAAAACATATATGAACAAATGCCTAAGAAAAAAGTAAAATTGGCAATGATTAAATCTTATCCCATAGTCCACAAAACATATGTAAATCAATATAATTTTGCTTGGATTGTTCCTAGGTGTCTCACTCAAAAATGTTCCCAATCGAAAAGAGAATGGAAAAAATAGTGTAATACACTCAATGGATTTTCTCACCACCATGTGCATTAAACATCTCACATGCACAAGCGTGATTCCAGAGAGACTAGAAAGGTGCCACTTCCATATTCATAAAGGTAAATACCATAGTTACCACTATATAAAATGCAAAATAAGAAGGTAATAGATAGGGGTCTCCTTCACCTGTTTTCGGAGCCCCACATGTAATGTCACTTACATAAACCTGTGGATATTCAAAGCCTTCAAAAACATATAGTTTCAACTTCTCAATATTTTCAGCACAGGGTCTTGCCCTCATATGATCCAATTTATCACCAGGAATAATATTCCATATGCAAATAGAAATTCAGGTAACCACAAAAAGAACATAGTGGTTTAACCATTAATTACCTAAACATATTTCTTAAATCGACAATCCTCATTCAACAGATATGATAAAATCACATGAATTTGTATGATGATTGCACATATACAGGGAAATAGCAATTGCGCCTACCAGAGTCCCCAAAGGTTCGAGCAGCAAAATGACATATCCTGCAGATGAAACATCTGTTTTTCCCTACTGAAGATGGTAATAGGTAAGGGTTTTGGGGTGCACCTTGCCTTGTTTCCAAAATGAGGCTCAGCTTCACTATTCACATAGCTGATTTGCTAGGAGAATCTGAGAAGAAGGCTTGGAATATTTTCTTACTATGACTTCCTTATATACGGAAGTACCTTATGTTCCTTTTATACTATTAAAATTATTATAAATTACAATTTGCAAAAAACTTTTTGTCATATTATGTATTTTATTTTTCATTGTTTTTAATTAATGTGATATTAATGCTCTTTGAATAAAGGTTACACAACCTTGTGTCAGTGTAGTATTTATCTTCATAGGCAGAGTCTTTTTCTTTTAGAACACCAAATACATTTTTGTAGGAAAAATAAACAATATGATCATTCTTCCGACTTTAGTTGTTGTATAAAAAATGTTTAATCCATAATAAATATAAAGAAAATATGTAAAGAAGGACTGCACTGTTAATTGTCCCTTTCTCTAACCCTGTTTTTTTAGGATTATAGGGTCTGGTTTAACCATGTGTAAATTACTGTATTATGTCTCTCCCTCCGTCAGTTTCATTCAGCTCAAAATGTATCTAAAGTCTTTTTTTAATTAAATAAATTAACCATTTTTTGTTTAAAAAAAATTGTTTAATAGAATTGTCCACTCCACTTTTAATTGTATTCTTGTTCTTTAATGTACCTATTCAAATTTCTCATTATATTAATGTTATGTAAATTTATGTAATCATTTAAATAAGAAATACAAATGACTTAAATAAATAGATTGTGGAATCATTTGTTTTTAATAGAGGAACCTCATAAATTCTAAATAAGAGATGACAAAGAAACACATTTACATACCTAAAAAATCAAAGAACACTTTTAATAAAGTTCTTAACATAATAATTCCTGATTACATTTTTATATAAAGTCTGAATACAACTTGTCTGGTTTATATCTTATGCTAGGAGATTAGTAAATTGTAAATTAGTAAAATTGAGATACCAACCTTTTATTCATATAAACATATAATAAAGATATATCTACAAAATATATTGAGATATAATTAAACACAGTTTGCTATAATTCTCACATAATCCAGCATGTGATAATAGCAGAAATCTTCTCACCAATCTCATATAATGATGATCACTTTTCTAGATTGTAATTAATTACTAACACTCTTATTAGGACCATAGGACACTAAGCATCAGTCAAAAAATTCCAATGCTTATAGATGACAATTAGTATCCAGCAATATCCCCTCAAGTCTTCTATAGAAGGATGATAGTCATATATGTAAAGTTGTTTCAAACCCATTGGATGTGTAGTTCTGAAACCAAATATAAGATGACTAATGCTTATGCCCCAGCGTTAAAAATGTCTGTACTTATATTTTCAGCAGCTGCGATCAACATTCCCACTAGCGGCTCTTACCCGATGGTGTTACAGTGATCACAATGATACTCTCTCATGGGATTGTTGTTTATCCCTTCTTAGTGCAGATGACCCATATGTTGTAGGTGTCCTTCATGGGTTCAGTGAGAGAGGATCACTTCAATGTGCCAGGAGATCTCTTAGATATAATTTACTTATATCTTTTGTTACAGTTTATTTTTAACAATGAATAATATTGATATCAGAGTTACTGCTGAAATGTAGAACAGGTCTTTCTGCTCACACACTCTGCCTACACAATAGACAAATCCTAAACAAAAGGTCCATTTGTTGACATAACAGGATGTCAGAGACTGTGCTGATCTAATTAGAATGTGAGATTTTACCTCCTGCTGAGGTCTAATTACTATTTTCCTTTATTATAAGTAGTCTTAGGAATGTTTATACCTTATTTACAAATCAAGGAGGTTTACATAATTTGCATTAGAGACCTGGAGACAAACAGTCTGAGAACCTTCTGGTCATCCCGGGAACTATTGAAGAGAGATGGGGAGGAATGACTATAAATAGGCAGTATCAGCCATGTGTTAGTGAGTTGGTGACTGGAGAGCTAGAAGGATGGAACAGTAAGAATGATCAGGAGGGAAAGAGATAGAAGGAGAAATCTTCACAGTAAGGTAATTATATTATGTATAACAATATTACATGCATACATAAATATTTGGATATGTTATGTTGTAGATATTGTATTGTTATAAAAGTGTTCTACCATAATCTTATAAGCAAAAATTTGTTGTACAATTAAGATTAAGGTTCAAATAGTTTCATGTGCCAACAATTGTATATATGGTAATGCTTTCAATGTGACAATAATTTTATCAATAAAAAACTATATTTACAGTGTGTATACTAATAGTCATAGAATGAAAAGTGGAAAACTAAAATATTCTGTATATTATTTATGACCAAAACAGAACTTTTTTGAATAGATTCTTTAGCCAAACACTTGAAGACGACAACAGATATCTCAGATAAGATTTATATCTAATTTTCTATTATATACAGATATTTATTAGAGCACATCACTGTTTATTTAAATTTGTTTGATGATACTACATTGGTTGGTGCCTTTTTTGGGGGGATACTTTCTGGATGTATACCTGGAACATGTATCTAAGGAAAGAGCAGCAGTGTTAATATATTTGATTTTTATTTGTTTATCACTAATACTGGGTAATCACTTAGTGCCACAAATTTTGTTCTTGTGAGTATTTATAGATATATACACAGTGGTCACTTTATTAGATACACCTTTCCAGTATTGGTCAGGACCTCCCTTTAGGATGCTGCCACATGATTTACTGATAATATATTTACATTACTCCAGAGTGTCTCATTTTTATCCCGTTTCCTTCTTTAGTGTACTTGTTGTGAATTGTATTCAAAGGAGTAACACCTACATCTAATTATATAAGCTGCTTAATTAATAGTGAGTCTGTGGTGAGTCTATTATCTCCAAAGTGGGTATATCACAATTTTTTGTCTTGTTTGAGTGTACAGAGAGGCTTTCACAGTTTTCATTTAAGTATGTATGTTTCTGTGGCAATGTACACAAAAATAATAACAACGGTCAATATCTCAGTCATAGTTGTTAGTGTATAAAACATGTTTGTATTCCTTGTCCAATATAACACTATTATTGTTACAGAAGTAAGATTGGAGATTCTGCTTTTGATTGTGGAACTAATATCTATTATCAGTACTACCGAGTACTGTACACTCTGCTGCATTTTAAAAGATGGAACCAGGGGTGATAATTAGGTGGTCATCCATGCTGACAATATGACAACCAGTAATAAAAACACAGCAAATATCACATTAGTAACATACAGCAAATGTATTAGCAAAGTGCTTTTTGTTGCCTAAACTGAAATTTAAACACAGAGACTGATTCATCAAGGAACGTCCATGCTGATTTTATGCGTATATTCCGCAAATGAAATCTGCACATGCCAAAAACTGGACCATATGCAGGCGGATTTGGGGCTTTCTGCACATCGTGATATTGTTATTTTGTTGGATGCGCCTAAAACAGACTTTGCGTCTGACTCCAAATGAGGTCCTAAATGCATATTTTCCATATATATATATATATATATATATATATATATATATATATATATAAATGTTTCCTGGTAAAATAGATGAACCACAGTATTCTAACACTATGGTTGAGATTATCATACCGAAGTGACATTTTGTATCTGGTATCGTGTCTGGTATTGGTGGTGTATGTTTAAAAAGTTGATTATACTAATGCAAAGTGCATTGTGTACATATTTTACTCTTAAGAGATTTGATAGCATATATTTCACGCTTAGTTGTTTGAAGGTCTATCTTTAGTTTAGCTTTCTCATTTCATATAATTTCTAAATCTCTGTCTACATCAAACGTACGGGGTTCTTTACATTCTGACACACATGTGTTGGGCACTGTAACCACTGTGTCACACTTATTCATACTAACTCTTACAACTTGTAGTACTTGTTGTTCTATGACAGCAATGTATATACTCGATGCTGTCCTTTATCTGAGGTGTTATCATTGTAACCTAATTTATTATTTTATTAAACAAAAAGGAATTTGTTCAGTTATGTGTGGTACTAAAACTATAACCGGAGGTTTAGTCAAGTTATATTTACTTTCAGCAATTCGACCATAATCACTGAGATCTCAATTTTGTTCTTGACATATTATATCAGGACTAATGCGTGTCTTCTTCATAAGATACCAGAAATGGTAACATTGGCATATTTTTACTCTATAAAGGAGTTTTAGTGCACAGCCAACAATCTGTAACTCTTAACATTTCACTTAACATACCATGCTATCGGTCAACTGGATATTCTCTCTAGCAATATTCATTACTATGGGACCACCATATTAACCACCTTTCTTTTGGTGGAGTACCACAATCCTCACAAATACATTTTGGATTGGTGGTAATCCTTTACAATTACTGATTTCTCTGGTTTTCCTGTTTAGAAAAGAAGCAGAAATGGTCTTATTAAAATCATCCTCATCTAATATATCAGACGGGCTATCACTTTACCACCTTCTTCTCAATTACTTTCCAAAATATATGAATAACATGTTAAGGCTACAAATATCATTGTTCCTATAAGACAGGCAACAAGGTTGAAGGTTCTTTGCGTCATAAGTCGATAACCTTGTAGCTGATTATACATCATCACTTCCATCTTGATTGAAGAGTTTTATTAAATGTAACTCAGTCTCTTTATCTGTGTTCAGTCCTGAGTCCTTTAGTTCCTGTAAGTTTGGGTCTTTGACCTGTTTGCAATGGGAGCTGTGGGTCCAAGTGTCTTTCTCTGCAACTTTTACAGTAGTATCAGTCGTTAATAGAACTTTCCTTTAGTAGGACCATCCCATCAATCTGTAAGGGAACCAGAGTGTAAGAGATTTCTTACCATAACATAGTCTCTAGGTTGTATCTTCTGTGCAAGCCGAAGAGCTCCTTCTTTAAGTGTTCTTCTGGGCCTTCTGAAGCTTCTGCAACTGTTCAGATAACTATATGACATATTGAGCAGTTAGATCATGATGCATCTTCAAGTCAGTCTGTGAATTAATAACGTATTTGGCTGAAGTCCAATAACAGATCATATGGAGAGATATTGTGAAGAGGTTTAAAAGTGATTCTAATACTATGATAAACTATAGAAGTGCCATTCCTGTTTCTTTAGTAAGCTTTGCTGTTCTTTAATTACTCCATTTATTATTTCAACTTTCTTTGAAGCTTGAGAATGATATAGTATATAAAGTTTTGAATCTATTCCCATCATATTACACATTCTTTGAAACACTTTTTTTCGTGAAATGATTTTACTCTCTGGGTAAATTACATTTAATAACCCACCAACACATATCAATACAAACTAACACATACTGTAACCTTCTTAACTTTCTTTTCTCTTAATTAAATAAAATCAATAAACTAATTTATAACCTCTGAAAATGTTATGTTAGGCAACTGTCTGACCTTAGTAGATACTATCTTTCCTTCATTGTTTGTAAGACAAATTATACATATTTCACATTAAAACTTAGCAACTGTAGTACTTTCTGTGCATACTAACAAGATATAACAATTCTAATTTTGTTATCTACTCCCATGTATACTAAACCATGAGCACATTCTGCAAAAGCTAGCAACAACATTTTTAATGCTACTTGTTTATTTTCTATATCTACCCAAATTTCATCCTTTGTTTCATAACATTGTTTCAATTTCCATGTATTAATTTAATTCAATGTAACCTTTTCCTGACATTCTCGTAAGTTCTAAAATGTGATATCATGAAAAATCATCAATTGGGTATGCAGCTGCCTTTCTAAAGCTGCTTCCCGAGTTGCTGAGTTTGCTACTTTGTATCCTAGTGCGACTTCATCTGTCTGTTTGGTATGTGCCTGACACTTAATGACTGCAACCTCTTTTGGAAACTGTATAGCCTATATCAGATGTTTGACTGTTTGTGCATGGGATATAGGTGTTCCTGTTGATGTTAGGTAACCCCTATGTTTTCAAATAACTCCATACTCATGAACTACGGTGTGTAAATACTACGTGTAACGTGAATCTGTGTAAATGTTTACTCGTTTTCCTTTACCTAGCTGACATGCTCTTATGAGTGCTATAAGTTCGGCTACCTGAACTGAGTGTAAGCCTAATGACTTAACTTCAATTTTCTCAATATGTATTGTGATTGTACATCCTGTCACTAGCGAGCTATCATCCGTTTATTTTATAAAACATTTTCATCAGTAAAGAAACTTTAATCTAACTTCTTCAATGTAGTCTGGTAATATAGAAAAACATACACATTTACTTAATACGATCATGCTCATTGTCTTACTTGTCATGTGGGGTTTCTGAGGGCAATGATGCAGCAGGATTCTAACATTTCTGTCCTGAAATGCTAGAAGAATGAATGCGATTTAATTTCATTATAATTTCCCATTGTATAAACCTTGCTACAGACACATGTCTAGTCTGTGCATTATTCAGAAGTTGTGTGACAGCACGAGGGACAAGCAAATGTAACCCCCGCTGCAACACAATATCCTGTGTCTTTTCCACAACAATAGCTGCTATGGCTATAAACCTTGAACATTAAGTTAATGCTTTTGCTACCTATCTAATTGTATACTAATTGCTTTCTAAATATCCTAAAAAAGTGTTATCATCAGTACAATAGAAAACATTTTTTATAATTTTAGATGCCTAATGCCGGGGTAAAGGCTAGAGTCTTTTAATATTTTATTATCTATTTATTTATATAGCACCACTAATTCTGCAGCGCTGTACAGAGAACCCATTCATATCCTCATTCACGTACTCATAATATCTTCAAATGTCTCAATGAATTCAGGAATATGTTCAACTTTATATGGCATATTGCTATGGCTGCAAATCCTAGTATTCACTAGCTACAGAATTGTGACATATCAAGAAATAATTGCACTGCTTTTATTTCTTTTTCTTTCATTTTTTTTTTAAATTTTATTCTGAGGTAAAGCATGTTCAAATATCAGGACAACCCTTTAGGAAATATAAATATCTCTGGCCAGGTGTCTAACAATTTAATCTTGTTAATAGATAAATGAATTTCCTCCGTCTTGGATACTTCTGAAAGAAAACACAATAATTATTTAGTATCTTCACAGCAGAACATCATTCACATATTCTGGTTTCTGGTCTCCTGTGCGTTTGATTGCAAAAGATTGCAAATTATTCTTCAAACATTATAACAAATAATTATAACTGTCTATGAAACCTTATAAAGATTCAATCCCCTGTAGGTAACAGCAAAAGAAAATATTCTGAATAGTTTTTATTAGTTTTAAAAATCAACGCTGCACAAATCTATGACTGCAATAATTTCACAGAGATCTGCATTAGAATGCAGGGCAGGGTCCAGTCATTTGTCCGTTCTATGGTACAAAGACTGTGTTCAAACTCAGATTTCCATATACTGAGCTCCTCCTCTTGGCATGGGAATATATCATGCACCTCATTCCATAGGATGAGGGAGAATGGAGGAGAGACATGTTTGTAACATGGGAGACTTCAAAGAAATGAAAATCTGATGCAGTTACAAATCCCACTATGTTAAACACTACAGAGAAGCTATTTTCAATGTAAAACAGCTACTATCTTTCAATGCAACTATTTTTCTGATAAAGCTAACATAACATAGGTTTTGTTGCCGTATTTTAAATAACAATTATTCTAATTCAAAACAGCAAAGAATTCTCAAAGTTTAAACACACACACATTGTGTTCTATGATCGGAGAATCGGTTCACACTACATGCCAAAAATGAAAGGCAATCGCTCTAAAAATATTTTAGCATACATGTCATTTGCAAAATCACTATTTAACATACATTAAAGACCTTAAGTATTCATCTCATGTCCGTATGCCAACACAGAAATGTATAGTCCCTTCCAATCTGGGTGTGAGATAGTGACTTTGTCTTGTATTTGATCACTGTAAAACTGACAAATATTATTTGTTCACTTAATTCACTTAAACTTAAAGAAAGAGGAGAAAGATTTTAATTGGGGCACTGTTTTACAGACTAATTTTCATTAAAAAAAATCCTTTACTTAATTAATTTAATTATTTCATATTCTATGTTCTGCTTATTTAATAAAGTTTGCAAGTGAAATATTAAAACATAATATGAGTTTATGAAAAGTGATTGGTGCTTTGTGTACACTAAATAAAATTGTTAAAAATATAACTCGGTAGTTTCTTGTCAATTTAAATTGTTAACCTGTTATTATATTACTTCATTAATCTAACAATGTGATTCCATTTGAAATTTATTGTAATAGTGTCTATATAAATAAACATAATAATAAGGTCTATATTCACTGGTTCACTGAAATGTTACTCAGAACCAATTTTTAGTAAGATTTTATTTTCGAGCACTTATGTCAATAACGGACACAAAGTTCCCTTATATATTTTTTATATTTATTGGTTAAATTCTCATAAGCCTGTTGTAATTCCTCTATTCCACCACTAGGGACATGTCTCTCTGCTGCATTCTTTAGCACGTATGATTTTAAGAGGCAAAGAGTCTCTCTATATGTTGCTAATTAGATAGCACATTTCTTAAAGATTTTATTTTCTTTTTAGTTAATTAAGTATCCAGTTATGTCTTAAATGATGTTCCCCACTCTCTATTAAAATATCTCCCAGTATATCTAGATCCAATCTAATAAGGCAGCATTACTTAAGATTGGGCACTAACTAAAGTGGAAATGACACGTTGACCAGTGTGTGTCCCAACGCTCCTTTCACTTCCATGCATCAAGGGCAAAATACTGTAAAAGAATGTTCTGATCAGAATACTTTTCTCCTCTCTCTTTTTGTATCATTTCTAGATAGATCAGGTAGTTTTGTTTTAATTAACCCTTTCACAACCACATGTCACACCTGCTTAGATAGGTCTTGTTGTGATGTTTAATATTATGCTTAAATGAAAATCTATATCTTTAAAAGATGTCAGGAGTTAGTGCTGGTCTGGGTCATACAGGGTTATGAATGTTTTGCTGCCATAGGAATGGACGGCTGCAGTGCTGTACAGTGACCACGATCATTAGACAGTAGCGGATCCTTTGTATCCATGTGCCGGGGATCCCAATAAATAGTGTTTGGCCGTACCCAATAGAGGGAATATTTATCTGCCTCTTTCATCAAACTGTCTCCATATCTATCACAATCCAGGAGGTGACGTATATCGTCCAGACGTGTTAGAATAAATGTCACAACCAAGATGGTTATGCTAAAAAAAAATATATATAGTCCGACGCTCTAAAACAAATAATATACAAATCACTATGTTTCAGCATATACATAAATAGGAGAAATTTTTACACATTGTAGCTATTTTGGGATAAGTGTACTTGCCAACGTCAAGTCATCTCCTGAGCTTATCCCAATATAGTTATAGTGTGCACAAAATTCTCCTATTTATGTACATACTGAAACATAGTGATTTGTATATTATTATTTTAGAGCGCTGGACTATATTATCTTTTGTTTTCACATTCACAGTGGTCTTAATTGTTCTGGCTGCACGTCTTGGTGTCACTGATTTCTAAAATGGTTCTGCTCTCTGTGGACAAAGCAGGGTGACCCCACTAGAGAGCTGAAACATACAATTGGTAACAAATACAATTCTTTTCATCTGCGTATAACCTCAAAATATACATACACTGCGCAGTAACGTAACATGGCGTACACACGTATGATTGTAGCTTCTATTCATAAGGAACATAATACTGACTATTGTGTTATAAAGTTAGTTATATAGTTGACTCTGTGTAATTCAATGTTTATGTTTGTATATTGTCTACCTAGTGGTTTCTGATAATACAGCCAGGTATGAGCCATAGATAATGTGGGCTTATTGTTTAATCACTGGGACTTAATGAGCTAACGAACAGACATCATGGCACCATATAGTTCACTTAGGAGAAGATTGCTACAGCAGGATATAAAGCTAATAAAAATAACACAGTACTAAGGATGGCCAAACCTTAAATATTAAAACACCAACACAGTAAAAATAAAATAAATATACTCTTTATTATCAATTCAAATATAAATATATTCAGAACCACTTTATGCTGTTTGCAATGTCATAAAGAAATTTGGAGGATGATCACGTCTAGTAATACAGTGTTTATAGTTTTCTATTATCTAACGTTAAATTGCAGCATTGTGTAGATTAAGTTCCTTATTCCAGGTTAGGGCTGAAGCCTCCTGTATGTGAAACTGAACAGTTGAAGTAAGCTGTCTGGCAGGGATCCCATGTAACCGTAAGCAGCGGTGGGCACGGGTCTCTTCTGTGACCGACAGATAGGTGTAATTAGCGTCACCAATGTACTCACTGATAGCCGTCTCCATCTTGTGGAAAGGAGACAGCTCCAGCCTAGGAGTGAGCTGCAGAGAAGATCCACCGTGGTTTATACTGTAACCGATGACAATAGTATAAATGTCCAATTCAGCCTGTGAATGGCAATGAATTTCTTTGATCCTTTCATGAGCTCCAACAATATGTCATAAAAATGTCCTGACCGGTTACATCACCATCCAGGTAATGTCCACAGAGGGGATGTGGATTGTACACTGTCAGCAAACAACAGAGGACCAAGCTGCTTAGATTCCCCCTTAATACTTGTTATTGCATCAAGAGCAGCTGTATGATCTGTGCACAAGACGCTGTTTTGGAAAACAAATTTTCACATACATAAAATGCTTAAATAAACTACAAGTAATGTTTCTTTATGTCACTTTTATTCAAGTATCTGCTGAAGTATGTGATCTAGTCTATGAATGTAGTAATTTCAGAAACATGACATTATTATTATTATTATTAGTAGTATTAGTATGATTATTATTAGGATAAAGGGGTGTCCTTTTGAATCATGTCCCAGATGTGCGTCCTTACAGTGCAATAAAACAAGTCTGTGTATTATGTATTATTTTTATCAGTGAATCATATTGAAATCAGAGTTACTGCTGATACTTAGAACAGTTCTTTCTGCTCACACCCTCTGCATAGACAATAGGTGAATCCTAAACAAAAGGTCCATTTGTTGACATAACAGGATGTCTGAAACTGTGAGGTCTAATTAGAAGATTTTACCACCTGCTGAGGTCTAATTAGAAGATTCCTTTGTAGTCAGTGACCTTAGGAATGTTTATATCTAATTTACAAGTCAGTGATGTTTACATAAGACTGCGCATTGATGAAGGAAAACTTACACATTTAATGAAACAATAATTTAAATATTACCTGGAGACAAACAGGCTGAGAATATATTTTGCTCATCCGGGAACCTACTGAGGAGTGATGAGGAGGAATAACTAAATATTAATGTAAATTTGTAATATATGCATAAATATATTAATGGAGATTTCTAGGTTTTCATCCGCACTGTATGAGCCATATATGTAAGTATAGGAATAATTTAAATCTCCCATAATCTTAAAAGGAAACTTTTGTTGCACAATTACTTAAGATTAAGACCAAATAGTCCCATGAGCCAACCATTGATTACATGATAATATAGTAAATGTAGTTTAGAAATAATATATTCTCTATCAGTACTGTGGTATCATGTGTATAATATATCTATATATTCTCTAACAGTACTGTGGTATCATGTGTATAATATATCTATATATTCTCTATCAGTACTGTGGTATCATGTGTATAATATATCTATATATTCTCTATCAGTACTGTGGTATTATGTGTATAATATATCTATATATTCTCTATCAGTACTGTGGTATTATGTGTATAATATATCTATATATTCTCTATCAGTACTGTGGTATCATGTGTGTTATATTATTAATTATTATCTATCTGTACTGTGATGTCATGTGTGTTATATTTCTAATTATTATCTATCAGTACTGTGGTATCATGTGTGTAATATATCTATATATTCTCTATCAGTACTGTGGTATCATGTGTGTAATATATCTATATATTCTCTATCAGTACTGTGATATCATGTGTGTAATATTTCTATATATTCTCTATCAGTACTGTGGTATCATGTGTGTAATATATCTATATATTCTCTATCAGTACTGTGGTATCATGTGTGTAATATATCTATATATTCTCTATCAGTACTGTGGTATCATGTGTGTAATATATCTATATATTCTCTATCAGTACTGTGGTATCATGTGTGTAATATATCTATATATTCTCTATCAGTACTGTGGTATCATGTGTGTATTATATCTATATATTCTCTATCAGTACTGTGGTATCATGTGTGTAATACATCTATATATTCTCTATCAGTACTGTGGTATCATGTGTGTCATATATCTTTATATTCTCTATCAGTACTGTGGTATCGTGTGTGTAATATATCTATATATTCTCTATCATTACTGTGATATCATGTGTGTAATATATCTATATATTCTCTATCAGTACTGTGGTATCATGTGTATAATATATCAATATATTCTCGATCAGTACTGTGGTATCATGTGTGTAATATATCTATATATATTCTTTATCAGTACTGTGGTATCATGTGTGTAATATATCTATATATTCTCTATCAGTACTGTGGTATCATGTGTGTATTATATCTATATATTCTCTATCAGTACTGTGGTATCATGTGTGTAATATATCTATATATTCTCTATCAGTACTGTGGTATCAAGTGTGTATTATATCTATATATTCTCTATCAGTACTGTGGTATCATGTGTGTAATATATCTATATATTCTCTATCAGTACTGTGGTATCATGTGTGTAATATATCTATATATTCTCTATCAGTACTGTGTTATGATGTATGCAATATATCTATATATTCTCTATCAGTACTGTGGTATCATGTGTGTAATATATCTATATATTCTTTATCAGTACTGTGGTATCATGTGTGTAATATATATATATATATTCTCTATCAGTACTGTGGTATGATGTATGCAATATATCTATATATTCTCTATCAGTACTGTGGTATCATGTGTGTAATATATCTATATATTCTCTATCAGTACTGTGGTATCATGTGTGTAATATATCTATATATTCTCTATCAGTACTGTGGTATCATGTGTGTAATATATCTATATATTCTCTATCAGTACTGTGATATAATGTGTGTAATATATCTATTATTCTCTATCAGTACTGTGGTATCATGTGTGTAATATATCTATATATTCTGTATCAGTACTGTGGTATCATGTGTGTAATATATCTATATATTCTCTATCAGTACTGTGGTATCATGTGTGTAATATATCTATGTATTCTCTATCAGTACTGTGGTATCATGTGTGTAATATATCTATATATTATCTATCAGTACTGTGGTATCATGTGTGTAATATATCTATATATTCTCTATCAGTACTGTGATATCATGTGTGTAATATATCTATATATTATCTATCAGTACTGTGGTATCATGTGTGTAATATATCTATATATTCTCTATCAGTACTGTGGTATCATGTGTGTAATATATCTATATATTATCTATCAGTACTGTGGTATCATTTGTGTTATATATCTATATATTCTCTATCAGTACTGTGGTATCATGTGTATAATATATCTATATATTCTCAATCAGTACTGTGGTATCATTTCTGTAATATATCTATATATTCTCTATCAGTACTGTGGTATCATGTGTGTAATATATATATATATATATATATATATATATATATATATATATATATATATATATTCTCTATCAGTACTGTGATATCATGTGTGTAATATATCTATATTCTCTATCAGTGTTGTGATATCATGTGTGTATTATATCTATATATTCTCTATCAGTACAGTGATATCATGTGTGTAATATATCTATATATTCTCTATCAGTACTGTGGTATCATGTGTGTAATATATCTATATATTCTCTATCAGTACTGTGATATCATGTGTGTAATATATCTATATATTCTCTATCAGTACTGTGGTATCATGTGTGTAATATATCTGTATATTCTCTATAAGTAATGTGGTATCATGTGTGTAATATATCTATATATTCTCTATCAGTAATGTGGTATCATGTGTGTAATATATCTATATATTCTCTATCAGTACTGTGGTATCATGTGTGTAATATATCTATATATTCTCTATCCGTACAGTGATATCATGTGTGTAATATATCTATATATTCTCTATCAGTAATATGGTATCATGTGTGTAATATATCTATATATTCTCTATCAGTACTGTGGTATCATGTGTGTAATATATCTATATATTCTCTATCAGTAATGTGGTATCATGTGTGTAATATATCTATATATTCTCTATCAGTACTGTGGTATCATGTATGTAATATATCTATATATTCTCTATCAGTACTGTGGTATCATGTGTGTAATATATCTATATATTCTCTATCAGTACTGTGATATCATGTGTGTAATATATCTATATATTCTCTATCAGTACTGTGGTATCATGTGTGTAATACATCTATATATTCTCTATCAGTACTGTGGTATCATGTGTCTCATATATCTTTATATTCTCTATCAGTACTGTGGTATCGTGTGTGTAATATATCAATATATTCTCTATCATTACTGTGATATCATGTGTGTAATATATCTATATATTCTCTATCAGTACTGTGGTATCATGTGTATAATATATCTATATATTCTCTATCAGTACTGTGGTATCATGTGTGTAATATATCTATATATATTCTTTATCAGTACTGTGGTATCATGTGTGTAATATATCTATATATTCTCTATCAGTACTGTGGTATCATGTGTGTATTATATCTATATATTCACTATCAGTACTGTGGTATCATGTGTGTAATATATCTATATATTCTCTATCAGTACTGTGGTATCAAGTGTGTATTATATCTATATATTCTCTATCAGTACTGTGGTATCATGTGTGTAATATATCTATATATTCTCTATCAGTACTGTGGTATCATGTGTGTAACATATCTATATATTCTCTATCAGTAATGTGTTATGATGTATGCAATATATCTATATATTCTCTATCAGTACTGTGGTATCATGTGTGTAATATATCTATATATTCTCTATCAGTACTGTGATATCATGTGTGTAATATATCTATATATTATCTATCAGTACTGTGGTATCATGTGTGTAATATATCTATATATTCTCTATCAGTACTGTGGTATCATGTGTGTAATATATCTATATATTATCTATCAGTACTGTGGTATCATTTGTGTTATATATCTATATATTCTCTATCAGTACTGTGGTATCATGTGTATAATATATCTATATATTCTCAATCAGTACTGTGGTATCATTTCTGTAATATATCTATATATTCTCTATCAGTACTGTGGTATCATGTGTGTAATATATATATATATATATATATATATATATATATATATATATATATATTCTCTATCAGTACTGTGATATCATGTGTGTAATATATCTATATTCTCTATCAGTACAGTGATATCATGTGTGTATTATATCTATATATTCTCTATCAGTACAGTGATATCATGTGTGTAATATATCTATATATTCTCTATCAGTACTGTGGTATCATGTGTGTAATATATCTATATATTCTCTATCAGTACTGTGATATCATGTGTGTAATATATCTATATATTCTCTATCAGTACTGTGGTATCATGTGTGTAATATATCTGTATATTCTCTATCAGTAATATGGTATCATGTGTGTAATATATCTATATATTCTCTATCAGTACTGTGGTATCATGTGTGTAATATATCTATATATTCTCTATCAGTACTGTGGTATCATGTGTGTAACATATCTATATATTCTCTATCAGTAATGTGTTATGATGTATGCAATATATCTATATATTCTCTATCAGTACTGTGGTATCATGTGTGTAATATATCTATATATTCTTTATCAGTACTGTGGTATCATGTGTCTCATATATCTTTATATTCTCTATCAGTACTGTGGTATCATGTGTGTAATATATCTATATATTCT
Organism: Mixophyes fleayi; assembly: GCF_038048845.1. NCBI lineage: Eukaryota > Metazoa > Chordata > Amphibia > Anura > Limnodynastidae > Mixophyes > Mixophyes fleayi. The sequence continues at coordinate 9,814,484 of NC_134405.1, read as the reverse complement.
CTATCAGTACTGTGATATCATGTGTGTAATATATCTATATATTCTCTATCAGTACTGTGGTATCATGTGTGTAATATATCTGTATATTCTCTATCAGTAATATGGTATCATGTGTGTAATATATCTATATATTCTCTATCAGTACTGTGGTATCATGTGTGTAATATATCTATATATTCTCTATCAGTACTGTGGTATCATGTGTGTAACATATCTATATATTCTCTATCAGTAATGTGTTATGATGTATGCAATATATCTATATATTCTCTATCAGTACTGTGGTATCATGTGTGTAATATATCTATATATTCTTTATCAGTACTGTGGTATCATGTGTCTCATATATCTTTATATTCTCTATCAGTACTGTGGTATCATGTGTGTAATATATCTATATATATTCTTTATCAGTACTGTGGTATCATGTGTGTAATATATCTATATATTCTCTATCAGTACTGTGGTATCATGTGTGTATTATATCTATATATTCACTATCAGTACTGTGGTATCATGTGTGTAATATATCTATATATTCTCTATCAGTACTGTGGTATCATGTGTGTAATATATCTATATATTCTCTATCAGTACTGTGGTATCATGTGTGTATTATATCTATATATTCACTATCAGTACTGTGGTATCATGTGTGTAATATATCTATATATTCTCTATCAGTACTGTGGTATCAAGTGTGTATTATATCTATATATTCTCTATCAGTACTGTGGTATCATGTGTGTAATATATCTATATATTCTCTATCAGTACTGTGGTATCATGTGTGTAACATATCTATATATTCTCTATCAGTAATGTGTTATGATGTATGCAATATATCTATATATTCTCTATCAGTACTGTGGTATCATGTGTGTAATATATCTATATATTCTTTATCAGTACTGTGGTATCATGTGTGTAATATATCTATATATTCTCTATCAGTACTGTGGTATCATGTGTGTATTATATCTATATATTCTCTATCAGTACTGTGGTATCATGTGTGTAATATATCTATATATTCTCTATCAGTACTGTGGTATCATGTGTGTATTATATCTATATATTCTCTATCAGTACTGTGGTATCATGTGTGTAATATATCTATATATTCTCTATCAGTACTGTGGTATCATGTGTGTAATATATCTATATATTCTCTATCAGTACTGTGGTATGATGTATGCAATATATCTATATATTCTCTATCAGTACTGTGGTATCATGTGTGTAATATATCTATATATTCTCTATCAGTACTGTGGTATCATGTGTGTAATATATCTATATATTCTCTATCAGTACTGTGGTATCATGTGTGTAATATATCTATATATTCTCTATCAGTACTGTGATATAATGTGTGTAATATATCTATTATTCTCTATCAGTACTGTGGTATCATGTGTGTAATATATCTATATATTCTCTATCAGTACTGTGGTATCATGTGTGTATTATATCTATATATTATCTATCAGTACTGTGGTATCATGTGTGTAATATATCTATATATTCTCTATCAGTATGTGGTATCATGTGTGTAATATATCTATATATTCTCTATCAGTACTGTGATATCATGTGTGTAATATTTTCTATATTCTCTATCAGTACTGTGGTATCATGTGTGTAATATATCTATATATTCTGTATCAGTACTGTGGTATCATGTGTGTAATATATATATATATATATTCTCTATCAGTACTGTGGTTACATGTGTGTAATATATCTATATATTCTGTATCAGTACTGTGGTATCATGTGTGTAATATATCTATATATTCTCTATCAGTACTGTGGTATCATGTGTGTAATATATCTATATATTCTCTATCAGTACTGTGGTATCATGTGTGTAATATATCTATATATTATCTATCAGTACTGTGGTATCATGTGTGTAATATATCTATATATTCTCTATCAGTACTGTGGTATCATGTGTGTAATATATCTATATATTCTCTATCAGTACTGTGGTATCATTTGTGTAATATATCTATATATTCTCTATCAGTACTGTGGTATCATGTGTGTAATATATCTATATATTATCTATCAGTACTGTGGTATCATGTGTGTAATATATCTATATATTATCTATCAGTACTGTGGTATCATGTGTGTAATATATCTATATATTCTCTATCAGTACTGTGGTATCATGTGTGTAATATATCTATATATTATCTATCAGTACTGTGGTATCATTTGTGTAATATATCTATATATTCTCTATCAGTACTGTGGTATCATGTGTATAATATATCTATATATTCTCTATCAGTACTGTGGTATCATTTCTGTAATATATCTATATATTCTCTATCAGTACTGTGGTATCATGTGTGTAATATATATATATATATATATTCTCTATCAGTACTGTGATATCATGTGTGTAATATATCTATATTCTCTATCAGTGTTGTGGTATAATGTGTGTATTATATCTATATGTTCTCTATCAGTACTGTGGTATCATGTGTGTAATATATCTATATATTCTCTATCAGTACTGTGGTATCATGTGTGTAATATATCTATATATTCTCTATCAGTACTGTGATATCATGTGTGTAATATATCTATATTCTCTATCAGTGTTGTGGTATAATGTGTGTATTATATCTATATATTCTCTATCAGTACTGTGGTATCATGTGTGTATTATATGTATATATTCTCTATCAGTACTGTGATATCATGTGTGTAATATATCTATATAATCTCTATCAGTACTGTGGTATCATGTGTGTAATATATCTATATATTCTCTATCAGTACTGTGGTATCATGTGTGTAATATATCTATATATTCTCTATCAGTACTGTGGTATCATGTGTGTAATATATCTATATATTCTCTATCAGTATTGTGATATCATGTGTGTATTATATCTATATATTCTCTATCAGTACAGTGATATCATGTGTGTAATATATCTATATATTCTCTATCAGTACTGTGGTATCATGTGTGTAATATATCTATATATTCTCTATCAGTACTGTGGTATCATGTGTGTAATATATCTATATATTCTCTATCAGTACTGTGGTATCATGTGTGTAATATATCTTTATACTTTATATCAGTACTGTGGTATTATGTGTGTAATATATCTATATATTATCTATCAGTACTGTGGTATCGTGTGTAATATATATATATATATATATATATATATATATATATATATATATATATATATATATATATATATATATTCTATCAGTACTGTGGTATCATGTGTGTAATATATCTATATATTATCTATCAGTACTGTGGCATCGTGTGTAATATATATATATATATATATATATATATTCTCTATCAGTACTGTGGTATCATGTGTGTAATAAATATCTATATATTCTCTATCAGTACTGTGGTATCATGTGTGTAATATATCTATATACTTTATATCAGTACTGTGGTATAATGTGTTTAATATATCTATATATTCTCTATCAATAATGTGGTATCATGTGTGTAATATATCTATATACTTTATATCAGTACTGTGTTATCATGTGTGTAATAAATATCTATATATTCTCTCTCAGTACTGTAGTATCATGTGTGTAATATATCTATATACTTTATATCAGTAGTGTGGTTTCACATATATAATATATCTATACTTTTTTTTATTAGAACTGTGGTATCATGTGTGTAATATATTTATATATTATCTACCAGTACTTTTGTGTAATTTGTATAATGTATGTATAATATATCATAATATTATGAGTACTCCAGAGAGTGTATTGACACCAATAGGTAACTAATATGAATAGGAAAGCCTGCTTCTCAAATGATGTTCTGAAAATTTGGTTTATATATTCTTGTCTTACTATATATTTTCAGAAAATTTCCCTTAATAGTGGTGTATATTAGTGTGTGTCCAAACTACATTCCTTCAGATGTCCATAATATAATTATGTAGTATTCCATAATGTATCACTACAATCTGAGGTAGTTATCAAGTTATCTCATCCACATTCTATGTATTTGTATCAGTGATTCCCCCATATCAGCCGTAAGGGGCCACGAGTGCGACCAAATTAATAGACTGAGCAAGAAAAATCTTTTGTTTTGCTCTATATAGAGAAGTATTTTGTGCTGTATTTAAAATTGTTATGTTAGTGATAATTATATGGAATTATGGAATAAATAGAACTCATTCTTCTTACTATAGTAGAAGCTGTCAGATGGATATAAAGTAAGAAGTGACCTGAACCTACAATTATATAAGAGATTATTGGTGGGAGACACTGCAACACTAAGGTAAATGTAATACAACATGTTTGATGAACTTTAGAGCACACTAATTAGGTAATGATGACCTAAGGGGGGACGTCCTTTCCCTGTTTAACATTCTCACACAATTCTTCTATTACTACTGATCACACTGTCATTTTAATGTTAATAGATTGTTTGAGAAAATAACAGTCTGACATAAAAAAAAACTTTTAATACATTTAAATAAAGATTTATTTCTAAATGATTTCCTCTTGTCACAACATTAGTGTGGATTGAGAGTGTCCCCAAAACAGAATTATTTTCCCATTCCTTCCTGTATCAGTAACACTTTGTCCTGAGAGAGCACCTCATAGAGAACATATACACTAAGAAACAAAGATGAGATGGACTGGGATAATACACTGGTATTTATACCAATGTCATTTCTTTATAATGTGCAAATAATACATTTTGCTTTAAGTTGAATAATAGTAGCAATAGACAGATCTGATTCAAGTAGGAAGCTTAGAATTATCCCAGTAAAAAAAGCTTAAAGAACAATTGTTAATTTAACTGAATACATTATTATAGGACCATCATATTGTAAATTGCAACAAAGAACTTAAGAATTGCTTCATTTATTATTATTATTTTCCCCTTCCCTCCAGTCCCTCTCCCCCCCTTACCTCCAACAAAAAATAAAAAATTTCAGCAGCTTGCTCTATTTGTTTTATATCTACAACCTCACATGATCTACCTCTGGAAATAGGAAAAATCACGTCTTATATAATCACCCTGCAGATCTTTAATTCTCAGTTTCGTCCTGGAACGTATCATTATATGTAAAATATATTTATATATTTTTTTATTTTTGTTTTGTTTTGTTTTCTCCTATTCATATTTTTATGACTTGTATTCTTGGTACCTGTTTACTGTCACTGACATGTATAGTTGTGTTTTATATCTCTCTGCTGGTACAAATAAAAAAGTTTAAATATTATTATTATGTCATTAATTATAAAAATATATATACACTCAGTGACCAATTTAACAGGTATACCTTTCTAGTACTGGGTAGGACCAACATTTCAGTTGCTGTCACATGATTTCCTTCCTCATTTTATAGAGTACATATTGTGAGCTTTGATCACAGGAGGAACACCTGCAACAAAATATGTAAAATACTTAATGTAATAGTGAGTAGGCGGTGAGTACTTAAACTAATATGGGGATTTATCACAGCCTTTTGTCTTGTGGGTGTGTACAGATAAGTTGTCACAGTTTTGTTTTAGTATGTATGTTTGTGTGGCAACGTACATAACAGTAAAAACAATGGGCAATGATTGGGTTATATTTATTTGTGTATAAAATATATTTATGTTCCTTACACAATATACCATTACTACTGTTAAAGTAAATTAATTAATGTAATAGTTAGGCTTCTAAATATCACCATACTTTTTTCTCACAGGTGAATTGATCAGGATCACACTAAAACAGAAGACATTAAGGAAAACACTTTGTACTATGAACATCTGAGTGTTCAAAAATAATTACCCTCATCTACAAGTCATACAGACTACAAACATCAGTTCTTCATAATCTCTTTCGAATTCACACAATCTTATTTAATATTTGACCAGAAGAAACCTTCTACAAAAAAGTTGCTGCTCAATAATAATGTGAAAGCCCTATCTGTGCTCTGAACGTCACAAACGTGTTACTTATAAATCACAACTGATCATACAATCGAGGACTCACACAAGAATGGAGCCTTTCACAGGAGAGAAATCATATAAATGCTCTGAATGTAGCAAGTGTTTTGCCAAAAAGTCAGATCTTGTAACACATCTTAGGATTCACACAGGAGAGAAACCATTTAAATGCTCTGAATGTAGCAAGTGTTTCACCCACAATACAAATCTTGCTGCACATCTTAGGATTCACACAGGAAATAAACCATTTAAATGCTCTGAATGTAGGAAGTGTTTTACCCAAAGATCATATCTTCTTAGACATCAAATGATTCACACAGGAGAGAAACCATTTAAATGCTCTGAATGTAGCAAGTGTTTTACCAACGAGTCACATCTTCTTAGGCATCAGATGATTCACACAGGAGAGAAACCATTTAAATGTTCTGAATGTAGCAAGTGTTTTACGCAAAAGTCACATCTTGTAAAACATCACAGTATTCTTACGGGAGAGAAACTGTTTAAATGTCCCTAATGTAGCAAGTGCTTACAGAAAGGTCAGCTCTTGTTGCACATCGGAAGATTTTCACAATGAACACATTTAAATATGCTGAATTTACCAGAGGATTCATAGATGAAAGTCACTCTGAGCATCTGATTGTAGCATATGTATTATAAGCAAGATATCTCTATGTATCATATAACTTCCATACAGGGGATATACAATTCTTATTTTTAAACCATTTATTTTTATTACAGACGTGCTGCAGAGACAAGTAAAAGGGATTAGCTTATACCTGTAATGTGCAGATACAGAAAACTTCAAAGGTTGATAGATCATGCAAAAAATATTATAATGTTGAAAATAATCAATACTATGGGGAAAATAGAAATATTGAGGCAATGATACCTGATTGAACAGTCACAGGTGACTTTTTAGTTGATGGGTAATTAGTTTAGTTGTACAGTTGTGCAATGCTGAATATGGATATTTAATGTTTTTTTCTGCCTCATGCATTGAAAATTAAAAAAGGCCGTTGTACTGGACACTGTATATGTTATATTTGTACCTGTTACAATTGTCAATGTGGGTATCAGCCTTTAACCTGAGAATTTTAAGTAGTTTTTTACAATTTCAGTATGTCACAGTCTAATAACTATTTTACCAATAGTTACTAGACTGTGACTAATTATTGTCATATCAATAACATTAATTTAATTACATTCTGGCTTTGTTCTTACAATTATTAATGTCTCAAACAGTCTTTCTGTTCATAATGCCATATTTTTGCAAATAATGTTTCAATGATGGTAGATTTGGATAAATTGTGTTTTGATTGTATTTTGGTATGTTTGTGAGTAGCTGAAGGCTTCCTTAGAGTGCTAGCTCTGGTACCAATCTTTGGTGCTGGTAACAGTCTTGTTTTTTAAAAGAGTGTGAGATAGATGTTTGTGGTTTACTCATCTATAGATAGAGAGAAGAGGAATCTGCACCAAAGACAAATTCTGTAACTCCTATTGTATTATGTATATAATCTATATTTGAATATTTCCATGCACCTATAGATACAGTTTAAGGTATGGACTGATAACTCATCTCACATATATCTAACTTTCTGTTGCTAAGAGGTGCTCCTCAGAATTTTTTTAGAGATGTTTAAAAAAAGTGAAGAAGACGTTTCTAAGCAGGACACGGTTTTAAAAACTAAGTTCGATAAAAAAACACAATTTCCCTTTATTTTATTCATTAAAAATATTTCATACCCTAAGTTCTGATCATTTACTAAAGTTTGCAAGCAAAATTTTAAAACATAATTTGAGTTTGTGAAAAGTGATTGGAGCTTTGTGTACACTAAATAAAATTGTTGAAAAGACAAATCGTCAGTTCGTTGTCTATTTATTTTGTTAACCTGTTATTATATTTTATCTAATTAATCTAACAATGTGATTCCAGTTGAAAATAATTGTAATAAAGACTATTTTCACCAGGGTCACTGAATTGTTACTCAAAACCAATTGTTAATAAGATTTTTTTTTTTTTAGAGATGATGTCATTATAATAATGGATACAAAGGTTCCATATCTATCTATCTATATCTATCTATCTATCTATCTATCTATCTATCTATCTATCTATATCTATCTATCTATCTACCCCATAGACAAAAAACCTTACGGTTTAACATGTCCGATAAAGGTTTCTTACACTTATAAACAATTTGAAATTTAAGAAAACGATTGAAACACTTCAACTCAAACTCCAAAAAAGTAATGAAATTATGATGATTAAGGCAGAAACCTTAATGGACGTGTTACTTGAGCAATACAGACATGGTATGCCAACACATCCTGTGGTTAGCTGCAGATTCAGCACTATCATGGAGTGAGATTGCTGTCACTCACACAATACAGACATGGTATGTCATCACATCCTGTGGTTAGCTGCAGATTCAGCACTATCATGTAGTCAGATTGCTGTCACTCACATAATACAGACATGGTATGTCATCACATCCTGTGGTTAGCTGCAGATTCAGCACTATCATGGAGTGAGATTGCTGTCACTCACACAATACAGACATGGTATGTCATCACATCCTGTGGTTAGCTGCAGATTCAGCACTATCATGGAGTCAGATTGCTGTCACTCACACAATACAGACATGGTATGTCATCACATCCTGTGGTTAGCTGCAGATTCAGCACTATCATGGAGACAGATTGCTGTCGCTCACACAATACAGACATGGTATGTCATCACATCCTGTGGTTAGCTGCAGATTCAGCACTATCATGGAGTGAGATTGCTGTCACTCACACAATACAGACATGGTATGTCATCACATCCTGTGGTTAGCTGCAGATTCAGCACTATCATGTAGTGAGATTGCTGTCACTCACACAATACAGACATGGTATGTCATCACATCCTGTGGTTAGCTGCAGATTCAGCACTATCATGGAGTCAGATTGCTGTCACACAATACAGACATGGTATGTCATCACATCCTGTGGTTAGCTGCAGATTCAGCACTATCATGGAGTCAGATTGCTGTCACTCACACAATACAGACATGGTATGTCATCACATCCTGTGGTTAGCTGCAGATTCAGCACTATCATGGAGTCAGATTGCTGTCACTCACACAATACAGACATGGTATGTCATCACATCCTGTGGTTAGCTGCAGATTCAGCACTATCATGTGAGATTGCTGTCACTCACACAATACAGACATGGTATGTCATCACATCCTGTGGTTAGCTGCAGATTCAGCACTATCATGTAGTCAGATTGCTGTCACTCACACAATACAGACATGGTATGTCATCACATCCTGTGGTTAGCTGCAGATTCAGCACTATCATGTAGTCAGATTGCTGTCACTCACACAATACAGACATGGTATGTCATCACATCCTGTGGTTAGCTGCAGATTCAGCACTATCATGGAGACAGATTGCTGTCGCTCACACAATACAGACATGGTATGTCATCACATCCTGTGGTTAGCTGCAGATTCAGCACTGTCATGGAGTGAGATTGCTGTCACTCACACAATACAGACATGGTATGTCATCACATCCTGTGGTTAGCTGCAGATTCAGCACTATCATGGAGTCAGATTGCTGTCACTCACACAATACAGACATGGTATGTCATCACATCCTGTGGTTAGCTGCAGATTCAGCACTATCATGGAGACAGATTGCTGTCACTCACACAATACAGACATGGTATGTCATCACATCCTGTGGTTAGCTGCAGATTCAGCACTATCATGTAGTCAGATTGCTGTCACTCACACAATACAGACATGGTATGTCATCACATCCTGTGGTTAGCTGCAGATTCAGCACTATCATGGAGTCAGATTGCTGTCACTCACACAATACAGACATGGTATGTCATCACATCCTGTGGTTAGCTGCAGATTCAGCACTATCATGTAGTCAGATTGCTGTCACTCACACAATACAGACATGGTATGTCATCACATCCTGTGGTTAGCTGCAGATTCAGCACTATCATGGAGTCAGATTGCTGTCACTCACACAATACAGACATGGTATGTCATCACATCCTGTGGTTAGCTGCAGATTCAGCACTATCATGTGAGATTGCTGTCAATCACAAAATGATGGAGCTGGTAATTCACAGACTTGTGTGTTCACTGGAATACACATATGCAGTACATTATTACAGTTTAAGGCCTCAGTATCTTAGGGACAGTAGAGCAGCTTCATTAAAAAAATAACAATATATTTAATATACATGTAATTGGTGAAGAAGCCTCTGCTTAGTTTGGTTTTCAGTGAGCAAAGTTTGCCATTACATTCCCTTATAAGGCCTAAGTTGACTTTTAACAACAATTCAAGGATACATAAAGCCAACAAGACTTAATAAAATATTATAAATACAGAGAGTGACTCCTTTTATATATTTCTGCATTTAGTAGTCAGATTTTCATTAACCTGTTGGAATTTCTCATTTCCACCACCAGGGACAGGTGACTCGGCTACGCTTTTTCATGGGTGAAAAGAAGTAAATGATTGCACTGATCAGAATCTTCTTCTTCTCTTTCTATTTTTTTATTTCTAGATAGATCAGGTAGTTCTTTTTTTAATTAACCCTTTCACACCCACATATCACACATGCTTAGATAGGTCTTGTGCTGGTTAATATTATGATTCCAAGAAAATCTATATTTCTAAAAGATGTCAGTAGGAAGTGCTGGTCTGGGTCATACAAGGTTATGAATGAATTGCTGTCATAGGAATGGACGGCTGCAGTGCTGTACAGTGACCACGATCATTAGACAGTAGCGGATCCTTGGTATCCATGTGCCGGGGATCCCAATAAATAGTGCTGGCTGTACCCCATAGAGGGAATATTGATCTGCATCCTCCATCCTGTTATCTCTAAATTTATCACCATGAGGTGAAGTGTATCAGCCAGAGGAGGTAAAGTCTATAATAAATGCCACAACTAAGATGGCTATGTTCTCTGTGGAGGAAGCAGGGGGACCCCACTGGAGAACCACAAAAGAGAATTCTAAACACCCCTTTTCTTCTGTATAACCACAATATATACATACACTGTGCAGTAGTGTAACAACTTGGTGTAATCACTCAGGATTATACAAATTTGTTCTTAAGGAACATAATACATGGGATATTGTGTTGTATAAATTAGTTATCTGTGTAATCCAATGTTTACATTTGCATATTATCTACCTAGGGGTTCCTGAAAATACAGCCAGGTGTGAGCTATATATAATGTGGGCTTATTGTTTAATCACTGGGACATAACAAGCTTTTCAGATTGTGCTGGTTGGGAGGCCAATTGATTATGTTCTCAGTGAGCCCTATTGTGTATGGACAGATAGGACAAACATAGCCCCAAGTGAGGCCAGACATCATGGCACTATATTGTTCACTATGGGGATGATTACTACAGCAGGGTATAAAGCTAGTGTGCATACTGTCTGAGAGTGTGCTTCTTAGTTGGAAGGCTGAGCAGGAATTCAGGTTCCATCAGTCTGTTCTTTTCATTGTCGGTTTAGCCCACGGTGTGAGTCGGTAGTCCAGGCTGTGAGATACGGAGCTATTCCCTATTGCAACAGAGGACAATAGACTTGGTTGTTACCACAAATCACTGTCACGGACTGTCTGGTTGATAAATCCCACTAAATTAAACAGAACAGTGATACAGACAATTAGCGGGTATTTCCCGGAGCCTTCTGTAAGCTTTGGGTTTATTAACTTCCTGGAATCTGGGACTATTCACTGTATTGTGTGAATTTTAAAATAAAAATCAACTTCTTTCACCCTTTTGGATTTGTGCCCGAGTGATTAGAGAACCCACTGGTGGATACCATCCCTGGTATCTTTACACTGCTGAGAAATGTTTTCAGAAGAAGACCAAATTAAATTCATGTGCTCCCTCATGTTTGTGGTTCTATCTACTGTAAATACTTAAGGATATTATTTGTCACCTCAGCCTATATGTCTTGTATAAAAGTATCCTGCTTCCAGCATTGTGCCCTTATATTGTTATGGATCACCTTGGTGACTTCTAATATCCTTATAACTCACAAGGTGCATAATCCTATATAGGTGCAGCACGTTATAAGTCTGCAGACATCATCTGCTCAGTTCTATGCATCCAAGTAACTTTACACAATCCACTGGATGCACCCTCTAGTGGTCACTCACATTTATGTTATAACAGCACTCTTCACATTATATTAGAGATGTCAGCTGCATGTAGTCGCTATCATTTACATCACATCTGGGTTCTTTGCTGCATTACATTCACCAATTATGCCTTTTCATGGTCACTCTTTCTTTCTAATTATTATTATGTATTATTTATAAGGCACAACAATGGTTCTGCAGCATCATACACTGGGGTTTACAACATTCAACTCAATGACAAAATAACAAAAATGCAAAAGTGACAATAGTATATAAAAAACTAATTTACATAATTATATAACGGAAACACAAGGAGAGAGGGCCCTGCTCATGATATCTGACATTCTAGAGGGGATGGGCCAACACAAAGTGGGTAAACAGAGTGGGGAGAGCAGAGGTGGGGGATGCAGATGTGAGAGAGTTAGGAGAAGAGCTGGTGTGTTTAAATGAAAAGATGAGATTTAAGGAACGTTTGAAGGCTTTGAGACTGATTAATGTCTAATTGGGAGTGAGAATGTGTTCCAGAGGTTGGGAACAGCAGGTGAGAAATTCTGATGGTGGGAGTGGGAAGAGGGAATCAGTGAGGAGGTTGGGCTGCTGTCATTGGTAGTGGGAGGGAGTGTGTGTGGAAATGAGGTTGACTATGTAGTCAGAGAGAGAAGTGGCCGAGGGCTTTGTAGGTTAGGAGTATGGATTAAATTCGGAAGCGGAACTATCTATTGCAAGTGTTACCCGGACAGAGGTAATAGGACACAGGAGAGATGGGGGAAAAGGATAGCCTTACATCACTTTATATATATTATACTATATATTATACAGTACGCACATAATAAAGGCAGTAGCACAAGCTTGTGTCTTGTACAGATCCGGGGCAGAGGCAGGGAGCACAATATAGTATGTGACAAACAGACCAGCACTCATAATAAACACAAAAACATATCTAGTAGGTTAATCCATTTCAGCAACAAGTTAATTCAGAGTTCGTCCTTTTGTCAGTTCTTGTGGTCTTTTGTATCAGTTCGTTACTCAGTTGGATTAACCTAATAACTATGATTTTGTGTACATCCTGAGTGTTGTCCTGCTTGTAATATACAGGATCTTTTTACATAAACATAGGATCCTCTGCACTCACCAATGACATTATTAATGCTATTCAAGCTGTAATCTGTATTGAAAAACAGGGAATGTCAATTCCACATATTATAATACATGGTAAGATGTCCAACTCACACCGAACTCTCCCCTTTCTGGACAGTTCTTACACTAAATATAAACATACATCACTGTGCTAAAATATTGACATAATCATTGGAGATTTATATGTGTGTGTTATGTCTAATTTTCTTATGGTGAATCATATAGAAATCAGAGTTACTGCTGATATTTAGAACAGATCTATCTGCTCACACCCTCTGCATAGACAATAGGTGAATACTAAACAAAAGGTCCATTTGTTGACATAACAGGATGTCAGAAACTGCGATGATCTAATTAGAAGATTTTACCACCTGCTGAGGTCTAATTATAATTTTCCTTTGTAGTAAGTGACCTTAGGAATATTTATATCTTATTTACAAGTCAGGGAGGTTTACATGAGAAGCCGCTTTTATGAAAGAAAGTACAATTTATGAGACCATAATTTAAATATCACCTGGAGACAAACAGTCTGAGAATACTTTATTGTCATCTGGGAACAATTGAACAGAGATGGGGAGAAATTGCAAAATAAAAATTTACATTTGTAATATATGTGTAAATATAATGAAGAACATTTACAGCATTTCAATTAAACTGTATGGGGGGTATTAAATTGACGGCGTGATCGCCGAAAATAGAGCGCTCCAAAAATATTACCGTTAATACGGTAATCTGTGCGTAAAAACCGTTAATACGGTAATTTACTCGCTGGATTTCAGCTCGCAGCTCGAGTAATTACCGCATTAATGGTAATATTTTTCGAGCGCTCGATTTTCGGCAATCACGCCGTCAATTGAATACCCCCCTATGAGTCATATGTATAGACAGGAATAATTTAGTTCTCCCATAATCTTAAAAACCAACATTTTGCCCCAAATAGTTTCACGAACCAACAATTGATATATATATATATCTCGATAAATATACAAACAAACATGAATAAATAAGTAAATATGATAATAAGCATAGTTTAGCAATAATATATATTCTTTAACAGTGATGTGGTGTAAAGTTATGTGTACAGTACTGTGGTATAATATGTGTAATATATCTATATATTCTCTATCAGTACTGTGGTATCTTGTAAAACATCACAGGATTTACACAGGAGAGAAACCATTTAAATGGTCTGAATGTAGCAAGTGTTTAATTGAGAAGAAAGCATACAATTTAATGTGTGGACTGATAACTCATCTCACATATATTTAATCTTCTATAACTAAGAGCTGCTCGCCAAATTTTTTTGGCCATGATACATAAAGAAAACAGGGCACTGTTTAACAGACTAAGTTTGAAAAAAAATGTTTGCAAGCAAAATATTAAATTATAATATGGGTTTGTGAAAAGTGATTTGTACACTAAATAAAATTGGAAAAAATACATCTCATTAGATCCTCGTCAATTTATTTTGTTAACCTGATATTATATTTATTCAAATTAATCTAACAATGTGATTCCACTTGAAATTAATTGTAGCAAAGTCTATAGAAGTTACTGCAGCACATAAATTATACTCCTGACACAGAGAGTCTGGACATAAGTCACAGGTGCCGGCATGATCATCAGTATCAGCGGACGGAGCTGGTGTCTGACCTGCAGTCAGTCTTTGCTGAAACAATGTTATCTTATGTAGCAGTGTGGAAAGTAACATCTTAGCTTCTGAATCTTACAAAGTTCATTGAGCATTTTGCTTTCTCCACTGACATCCGGGGCAGCTGTCACTTGTAGCCTATGGTTATTACAGATGAAGAGCAGAGATATGAAGGTAATTGGGTACAGTGTGTACAGCTGAATCAGCTGCTGATTGGGACTTCAGTCGTTTATACAATCGTTAGAGACAACAAATTGGTCTAAAGTTTTTGTAGTGTTTACCCATATTAAGGGTATTATCATTCTGGTGTAATTTAGATGGATGTCATTAATAATCTGCCTTTACAAATCAGTTTATGTATATTTATATACTATTTGAACTATTGATACATTTGGACACCATTTAACTGCGACATATTATGTTGTATGACTTTGAATAACTTTGTTAAATATTTGTATCTTGTTCCCCTAACCATCACTTATCATTGCTGAGTACAACAAATACAGATCATCTCTCTCTTTGGTAATTGCAGAGCAATATCTTTTTCACATAACTATATTTTGTTATAGTTCATTTTTAATAATCAACAATATTAAAATGAGTTACTGCAGATATCTATAACAGGTCACTCTGCTGACACTCTCTGCCTAGACAATAGGTGAATACTTAACAATAGGTCCATTTGTTGACATAACAGGATGTCAGAGACTGCGAAGATCTAATTAGAATGCAAGATCCTGCCAAGGTCTAATTCGAATTTTTCCATGTAGTAAGTGGCCTTAGGAATGTTTATACTTCATTTACATGTCAATGTTATTTACATGAGAGACCTGGAGACAAACAGTCTGAGAACCTTCTGGACATCCTGGGAACTATTGAAGAGAGATGGGGAGGAATGACTATAAATAGGCAGTATCAGCCCAGTGTTAGTGAGTTGGTGGCTGGAGAGCTGGAAGGATGGAGCAGTAAGAATGATCAGGAGGGAAAGAGATAGAAGGAGAAATCTTCAGAGTAAGGTAATTATATTATACATAAGAATATACTGATATATACAGAATTACAATTATTAGCGTTCTCTACTGTGCATTGTATAATCTGTACTTTGTATTATCCATTAGTAAAAGTGTTATTGCAAGACAAAGCTGGGAAAACATGTGTTGAACTTTATATATCCTGATGATACATTGTACATTATATTTATCTGCTTTCTCCTATGGTTCTGGTGTAGCTAGATATAGAAAAACCTCTTTTGTATGAGTAAAACTTTTTTGAAGAGAACTTTCAGCGAATTGTTTGAAGAAGACAACAGATATTGATTAGAGCACAATACTGTTTATTTAAAATTGTTTGATAATAATTCATTGTTTGGTGCTTTTTCTTGTGTGATACTTTGTAGATATACCTGAAGCAGTTGTCTAAGGAAAGAGCAGCCTCCTGTATGGTGTTAATTTATTTGTTTTGATTTTTATTTGTTTATTACTATTATTTTGTAATCAGTTAGCGCCACAAAGTTTATTCTTGTGAAGATATATAGATATGCACTCAGTGGTCACTTTATTAAATACATATTTCTAGTACTGCGTACTACCCCCCTTTAGGTTGCTGCCGCATAAATTACTGATTATATATTTACATTACTGAAAAGTGTCTAATTTTAATTTTTAATACTTTATTACTTCTTTAGTGTACTTGTTGTGAAACACCTACATCTAAAGATGTAAACTGTTAAATAATAGTGAGTCTGTGGGGAGTCTATTTAGTACAGATAGACCTTCACAGATTTAATTTAAGTATGTATGTTTCTGTATCACTGTGCAGAAAAATAAAAACAATGATCAATGTCTGAGTCATAGTTGTTAGTGTATAAAATATTTTTGTATTCTGTATCCAATATAACATTACTATTGTTCAAGTAGTTTCATTAATGTAATGATTAGGCTGCTAAATCTTAACACTCTTTTTGCTTACAGGTGAATTAATGAGCAGGATTCCCATTAATAACAGAAGACATCTTGGAAAGGTCTTTGTTCTCTGAGCATCTGAGCGTTCCAAAAACTCACCTACAAGTCATCTATACTACAGTGATCAATTCTTACAGTAGCTAACTTCAAATTTGAAAAGGAGAAACTATCTACAACTAATTTGTTGTAAAACACATGATGGATCTAATAGGAGAGAAGCCCTATCTGTGCTCTGAATGTGACAAAACATTTTCATGTAAATCAAAGCTTATTCGCCATCACAGGATTCACACAGGAGAGAAACCATTTAAATGCTCTGAATGTAGCAAATGTTTTACCCACCTGTCAACTCTTGTTGTACATCAGAGGACTCACACAGAAGAGAAGCCATTTAAATGCTCTGAATGTAGCAAGTGTTTTAGCCACAGGGCAAATCTTGTACAACATCAGATGATTCACACAGGAGAGAAACAATTTAAGTGTTCTGAATGTAGCGAATGTTTTACCCGGAAGTCAACTCTTGTAAGACATCAGATGATTCACACAGGAGAGAAACCATTTAATTGCTCTGAGTGTAGCAAATGTTTTACCCAGAAATCAAAGCTTATCGTACATCAGAGGACTCACACAGGAGAGAAACCATTTAAATGCTCTGCTTGTAGCAAATGTTTTACCTTGAAATCAAAGCTTATTGTACATCACATGATTCACGCAGGAGAGAAACCATTTAAATGCTCTGAATGTAACAAATGTTTCACCCAAAAATCAAATCTTGTTAGACATCAGAAGATTCACTCAGGATATAAACCATAAAAGACTAGAGCAGTCTGGTTATTGGACTTGGGGACATCTTTTCACCTGGCATGGATTTCCTAATATGAGCTAGAGCTCTATACTACTAGTGGTAGACAATGACGATGTGGCAGCCCTTGCTGAGCACTGTAATATACTGCTGTTCTGCTCATGCAGGTGCTGGGACTAGTATAAGAAAGAAGTTTCTAACTAGTAGAGAGTTCCAGCAGCTCTTCTCAGTACTGTGATTACTTCTATGACAGACAGAGCTATAAGTACTGAACATTTCTACAATAACCCCGTACACTGCCCTGTTTCACATTACATGTTTCCCTCTTGATCTATGTTATATATAACATAATCTTTCATAATCTCCATCATCTTTCTCTCATACCATTCTATTACTGTCTTTTCTATGTCTGTTATGACAACTATGTACTCAGAAAGGGTTGTTTAGTAAATGTTAAATGTAAAATACTGGTTGCTGTATCCCATAACAACCAATCAGATCATCACATTCGCTGGTTTTATGACATCGGACTGTTAATAGCTGATATCAGGTTGCTATGGGTTACAGCACATCCTTGTTCTTCACACCATGTTATTAAATAAGTCCAACTGAGGACACATTGTTTCCCAAGGTACCATCAATTGTATTTTTTTATACTCTATAGTCATTGTCATCAGACAGCACTGACCTATATATAGACTGAATTTATAGACTTTCCAGATTACTTGTAAAGGTCTTAAATAAGTATTTCTTTTATACTTTATAGTGATCCAAATCAGACAGCACTGACCTGCATATAGACTGAAGGACCATGATCACACAATATCTGTAATTACCATTTATGTTACTGGCAGCTGTTTCTATCACAATTGGGGCTAGATTGACTAAGCTGCGGGTTTGAAAAAGTGGGGATGTTGCCTATAGCAACCAATCAGATTCTAGCATTCATTTATTTAGTACTTTCTACAAAATGACAGCTAGAATCTGATTGGTTGCTATAGGCAACATCCTCACTTTTTCAAACCCGCAGCTTAGCAAATCTAGCCCCTGATGTTTAATAACATCTTACATTGATAAATGTGTAGATTATGTTTTTGATCGTGGATCTAATATCTATATTCAGTAGTATAGACTACTGTACACTCTGCTGCATTTTAGATGGTGGAACCAGGGGTGATAATTAGGTGGTCATCCATGCTGACAATATGACAACCAATAATGAAAACACAGCAAAGAACACATTGATAACATACAGCAAATGTATTAGCTATGTGTTCTTTCCCCTAAACTGAAATATAAACACAGGGTCTGATTCCTCAAGGAACATAAATGCTGATTTTTTGCGTATAAACCGCAAATTTAATCTGCACATTCCCAGAACCGGACCATTCACAACTAAAAGCAGCAATGTTCAATTCATCTTCATACGCAAAGACACTTTCTACAGGTTACGATTTCTGGGAGTGAACGGGCAGGGAAGGAGTTTGCTCAGTAAGGGGTGCCAAACACGAGTGCACGGAGCCACATCAGATTCAAGCTCTGGGAATTTCTCAGGTACTTGATTTTCAACTGTAGGGCGTACGCATCCACTACACGTGGCAGCAACAGTAATTGGTCTTTTACCATACATTCGCACAAACACGCATACTTGTAAAATAGTACACATTAATGGTAGTTGCAACACATAGTCAGTTATGTCGGAATATTGTAGTATTTATGTTATATATTATATGTTATATGCACATTAGTGAAATATATGGAACAGGTTGAAGGAATCATATCATATGTGGTATCATAATAAACCTTTTAACATTTTTTACTGTTTGGTTCACTCTGCGAAGGAATCGCAGAGTGCATACACGAGTTATGAATGATAGGGAATTATGAACTACTTAAGACTAAGGAATCTTGGCGGGAAGAGCAGAGTATACCCCCTGGAGAGATGACCCCCTCCTTTGGATTCTTTAGTATGAAGTAGCCAATGATGACGACCCCTGAGACCTTCCTGAAACCTGGACCAATAGAAGCAAGCTATACCATCTCCATTGTATTACTGTAATTCTGTGTGCATATAAGCAGCAGCTTCTCATCCAGTGTTCAGACATCTTGTCCCCAGACTTCAGGATTGAATGACTGCACTGGATCCAGAGCGCCTGCGATAAGTAACGGCTGTATTTATTATCACTTCACTTGAACATATTATACTACCTTTTGCGAATAAATCTTTGTGCGTTGGAAACACAAATCGAGACTCGGCAATCGTTATTGGTTAGCGACAATACGTACATAACAATATATTAATATATATATATATATATATATATATACATATCCATCAGCTCCAATACCGTCAGACCACCTCCAGGGCATCGCATAAAATTACTGTCCTACTTGAGCTGCATTATTTGCATGAAAATTTTTTAAATAAATAATAACTATTCTGTACCCACCACTCCCATATAGCAATGCCCATTATGTACAACCTTCCCATAGATCATTCCCATTTTATGGACACATTATGGCGGATTTTCTTATCATTTCATTTCATTAACGTCCCACAACAATACTGAATGCGGTTGGATTAATCACTGCTTCTAATTTGATCTTTAGCTCTCGATATTGAAGCCTCCATCACAGACTTATTTCATTTTAATACTTCTGACGACATTCCTCATCTTCATCATCATTGTTTATATATAGTTCACCACAGATTCCATAACGCTGGACAATCAGCTTACAAATATAACACACATATTACAGATATGACAAACATGAATATAATAAACATATTAACATATACATAAATACAATTAAGTATAACAACATGTACATGGATACTCATGAGCTGGCATAAGGCTAGTATGGATACAAGTATGAGTTATATGTGTGTGAGTGAACAAACAACAGAAGACTTTGCCATATCAGAGTCATATGAGACTGACAGACATGAGGTTTACGGAATAGAGGACTTTGCCCATGATAGCTTACATTCTAGAGAGAGGGAGTAATGAGAGACAGTCGATGCAGATAGGACATGAGTGGATGAGGTCGACAGAGGAAATAGTTGGAGTGGACATGATGGTCTAGGAGGGAGTATAGTAGACAAGCTTGAAGAGATGAGTTTTGAAAGGAATTTCATTGGTTGGAAGCAGATTGGGAGAAGTCTTAGAGATGGGAGTGGAAAAAGGTTTAAAGAGCGGGAGAGAGGGGAAGATCAGAAGTAGAGCACTGTGGTTGAGCTGAGGTCTATCTCTTGATGTGGTCAGAGATGTTTGGAGGGGAAGAGTTTATCATGACAATCGGTTCTTACCACCAGAGATACTCTTAAAAATTGCACAAAGCTACATTTGAGGTCTCTCACAAGGACAGCATCAATGCCCTAGAACAATTTCAACCTTAAAAATGTCAAATTTAGGGAACCAAATTGGATCACTGTTCATCCAGTCCTTTTCCTGACCTATTTTTAACAAACGTTAACATTAAAAATACACAGTAGCACTTCTATGATAAAGCAGTCCAAGCTTACTCCTTGTGAGTCAACAAGCTTAGATAACAGAACGTTGCAGAAACTTAGATTCATCAAATTCCAACAAGGCATATTTACTGACCTCATAAAATAATCTTTGAATTTTGAGACTTTTAATCGTCGCTGTACAATTTACCTGTAATATGGATATTAGTAGTCACCTTGGCTTTATATGTCTTATATAAAAGTATTATGCTTCCATTGTGCCACAATCCTCTAGCTGCACCCTCTAGTGGTCACTCACATTTATGTCATAATGACACTCTTCACATTATATGAGGGTTGTCAGCTACTTTTGGTTGCTTTCATATGCTTCACTTATGGGTTCTTTGCTCTGTTAGATTTGCCATTTATGCCCTTTCATGGCCACTCTGGTTCTAAAATTATTATCCTTTATTTATAAGGCACCACAGGAGTTCTGTAGTGTTGCTACATTTGGACTATGTTTGGATGAGGGGGATAGAAAAGCAAATTATTTGGATACACAAATATGATGGTGCTGGCAGCAAAATACTGCAAGGCAGTGCTCTTGGGTAAGCTATTACTATTTTAGCTCTCCCTCTGTGTAGTACATGATGTTTTCATTGCAAACCATATAAAAATCAAGATATATAACATGTACACCAACATTTGCACATAAAAACATCTAGCACCATTGTTTCTCCCCCAAACAGACTACACGCACCTGCTTGTTCTTCAGGGACAGAATCCCTCACATAAGGTGGAGGAGTAGACCTTGGATTCGGAGCGGAGTCTCTTACAGGCGAATCTGGATTGGTTGCTATAGGCAAAGATTAGATAAAGCATATAATGTATTTGCAGCGACAATCATTTGAAATATATACAGTATATTTGAAAAATGTTTTTGGAAAAAACAAATAAATTTTTATAAAAAGTCATGTGTACTTGCATATCTGTTAGAGTACAAATTGCAAATAACTCACCAGCTGGTTGGCCAAATGAAGGTGCATCTGTATCCTGCACATTGACCCCCTCTACAATTTCCCGGGGCAGTATCTCCTGAAGCTTCTCCTCATATGTAGTGTATTCCACACAAAGTGGGGGTCCACCACTTGCTCGTCTTGCTGACTTTCTTTCCTCAGCCATTTTTTCTTTAAGTCTCCTCTTTATATCTGAAAATCTTTTGCGGCAGTGAGCCACTGACCGTTTTAATGGCCGCACCGCGTTCACGGCCTCACACGGGCTGCCAGTTTCCCTAAAATTATTTAATAGCAGGGAACAATATTGTGCACTAACAGACAATTCTAGTCATGAGAAAATCTCACATTCCTACATGACTTGGTCTTCCTGCTCTTTCCTGCCTCCTCTAACCCTTCCTCTGTCCCCTCCAGCTCCATCTTCCTCTCCTCTTCCTCTGCCCTCCTCCTATCTCTGACCATAATGTCCAGTAATATACAAAAAACAAGTAACACAGAGTACTGACAAACACTAAGGACAAAGTAGACTAACTACTGAAACACTCACAACACACTCACACACAAGTAACAGA
Organism: Mixophyes fleayi; assembly: GCF_038048845.1. Classification (NCBI taxonomy): domain Eukaryota; kingdom Metazoa; phylum Chordata; class Amphibia; order Anura; family Limnodynastidae; genus Mixophyes; species Mixophyes fleayi. The sequence goes on along the minus strand of NC_134405.1, from coordinate 9,791,735 downwards.
GACAAAGGACTAGACAAATACAATAAATACAAGACAGAAATTAAATCAGAAAATAAAGGCACAATACTGTAAAAGAACACAGGACTACTTACACTCTAATCAGAAATCGCAGCACGAGACCGCTCAAAAACAACTCTCACAATCCTAAATCCTCCAAGCTCCTATCTCTTTTCTCCTCAAAACCCTATCAAAGAAAAAGTGGCAGGCAAGTGATTTATATAGGGCTTGTAATGTCAAATCTCCTGACTTTGAAAGTAGCTAATAGTAAAAGGCCATGATACAGGTGCTTTTTTCAAAAAACCCGCCATCACACGTCACTAACAGAGAACAGCTCAGAATACCTGATAGATGACATGGTTTAGGGGCAAAGATAGTATTAAAGTAATTCTATAGTTTTCAAATAAGCATTACATAGGCGATTGTATTGTGTTTCTAATGCACAAAGTGATTTATTTTAGCAGATGTAAAAAGTTAACAGTTCAATGTATTATTATAATATAATCAACAGTACAGTACAGCCAATACCAAAAAGATACATACATACCGCTGCGATGCGCTGCGCTAACCACGGGCACCAGTGAACAGTGATTCACCCTTGAATACTGTGATCAGTGAAGACTGAGGCTGTTGGGGGTGCAGCTATGATTATATATACAGTCAGTGTTACACAGTGAACAATAGAGATGACGTAGCTTGCTTCTATAGGTCCAGACAAGGGTGGTTTAAGGGAAAACAGGTCATAGGCTAGTTCAGGCTAAGGAATCCAAAGGTGGGGGTCGTCTCTCCAGGGGATGTGCTCCAGTTACAATGAGTTAATTAGCATTTCACATTCTGATATCAATTTGGCTATTTATTCCATAACATCAATAACTAGAGTATGCAATATGCGAACTCTTCGGCGATGGAACCGGACAGCTGCTGATGAATAGGGGATTAGTATGATATCAGACATGACACATTTCCCATAACCTGAACCTTAGATAACACTAAAGTGTACATATAATCATAGTATATAAACTAATAATAAACCAAATACTGTCTGCTCATAAATCACTTTGGAATGTAATCTATAAATATATATATGAAACTAAATGTTATAGTGCGTGTGCGTGCGTGCGTGCATATTTTACCGTGTGATCGCACCATGCCACGCGTTACGTGCCGTACGGATCGCAATCGCACGGCAAAACAATATTAACCAATATACTTTCGTTCATCCAATTATACGACTTCGACAATAGAAGAACATGAGGCTCTCTGTACTAGTGTTTTCCTTATTATTTTCTAAGTGAGCCCAGTGTTTTGCAGGAAATCCAGGTGACATAATTAATTTCTGACTTTTAGCTTTATCATGGCTATAACAAATACAGGTCAGGTAAAATATAACATATACAGTGTACAGTACAACGACCTTGGGGTATATTTTCATTTACAATGCATGAGACAGAGATAACATCAAGTATCCATATTCAGCATTACACAAAAGTGACTCTGCAAATAAACTGGTTACCAAACAATAAGAATTTCCCTGTGACTGTTCAATCTGGTCTCTGTGTCTTCAATATTTCCAGTTACCCCATAGCAATTATAATTTTCACCCATGTAACATTGTTTACGACAGTGAGTAGAACGACAAAAGAATTAACAAAACCTACTTGCCCGACAGTTAATAAATGCAGACGGACCTTCATAATGACAAAAGAAGTCCCCGACAGTCTGATGAGAAAACACGACCACCAGTAATGCCGGCAGGGTGTTTTGACATCATTTAGAATGGCGCCCGAGATATCACCACTTTTAAAGCGTCAATGCCGATTGTCATGAAAGGTAAGTGTTAGGGTAATGTAATCTAATGTGCGTTTTTTTAAAAACAGACATCCATCGGGTATGCGCACATCCATATACAACAAGGAGCGGATGTAAAGATACGTGTGGTGATGAATACGGGTCTATGTGCGCTCTGCTCTAACAGACAATACACTGCGGGATACATCCCATACATATGTGGAATATCAAGTTCCAAAACAACGCACAGAAAAAAAAGATGTAATTGATGTGACCTGTTAATAATATAGTTATTAATGACAAAACATTACAGATTACAAATCTGCTGCCATCCTGGTAAATGACAGGAGATTTTTATCTAGAATGTCTAGGTACATTTTTCCATTCATCCTTCATTCAACCATATGTAGTATGCCAGTACCGTGTGCAGAAAAACAGCCCCACACCACGATGTTCCCACCTCCAAACGTCACCGTTGGTATGGTGTTTATGGGGTGATGTGCAGCGCCATTTCTCCGCCAATCACGGTGTGTATTACGACATCCAAAGAGTTCAATTTTGCTCTCATCTGACCACACTATATTCTCCCAGTATTTCACAGGCTTGTCCAAATTTTGTGCAGCAAACTTTAAACCAAGCTTCAACATATTTTTTCTTCAGCAAAGGAGTCTTGCATGGTGAGCGTGCATACAGACCATGGCGGTTGAGTGCATTACTTATTGTTTTCTTTGAAACAATTTTTCCTGCTAATTCCAGGTCTTTCTGAAGCTCTCCGCAAGTGCTCCTTGGTTCTTGGAGAACCCTTCTGATAATTTTTTTCATTCCTCTATCAGATATCTTGCGAGGTGCACCTGGTAGTGGCTGGTTTATGATGAATGATGTTCTGTCCACTTCCGGATTATGGCCCCAATAGTGCTCACTGGAACATTCAGCACTTTAGAGATCCATCTGTAACCAATGCAATCGGTATGTTTTGCAACAATAAGGTAGCAAATGTATTGAGAGAGCTCTTTGCTTTTACCCATCATGAGATGTTTCTTGTGTGACACCTTCGTAATGAGACACCTTTTTATAGGTCATCAGTTTTGGCTGAACCAGCTGGCAGGATTGCTTTCTAATTACTAATAGATTTCAGTTGGTGTCTTGGCTTTCCATGCCTTTTTGCACCTCCCTTTCTTCATGTCTTCAATACTTTTTCCCTGTGTCATTTTACATTATTGCAGAAATCTTAATTTATGGACATCAATGGTTTGATTTCTTTGCATGTGTGGATTGCAAGGGTTGCTGCTGACATGTGGTGTAAATTTCATTACAATAGCCCCATTAAATATATAATTACTGAGAAAAATGTTGATGTGTTCAATACTTATTTCACCCGCTGTATTTGATCATGCACCATCTAATGTCTGAGAAATACACAGACGAAACGCGTTGAGGACTAGAGATTCTATTGTGGGACTATTTATTCTTTGTTTCTTGATCAGGAGCTGACACTGTGACTTAGCTTCTATTGGATGTAACAGCTGAACCAGACAGAAGTTACCATTCGCTGATGGATGTCACAAAGAAACCCAGATCAGCATTTTATACTTGTTCTTATGTAAGTGTGATACTTATTTTCAGTGCAATAAATCTGCTGAATTTACAGTGTTACACTATGATGGTTTTTCTTTCTACCTATTCTGTGTACTGCTGAGATGTCTCAGCAGCATCTATAGAGATCACAGCTATACAAGAAGTGCCATTATCGGAGTTATCATGGGATGTTTGGAAAAATTGCTCATTATACAGATAAGTGTTAAAGATTGTTTATTTGGTACGCATTTGCCGTATTGGAAAGGATATCCTTGGGATTGCATGAACTCTCTGCTCACTGCTTACGATTTGCCATATATGTTCACATTTGCACTATATCTTTTGTGAGACTGTCACGTCCACCTATATATGATAGTGAACTTCCTTTAATATTTTCATCTATATGTATCTCTCAGTACTGTTAACACAAACAATACTACACCATTTTGGCGCCCTATCCCATACGCTTATTTTTCTCTCTCTCTTTCTCTCTCTCTCTTAATATATATATATATATATATATATATATATATATACACACACATATATATATATATATAAAAAACATACATACATATATATATATATATATATATATATGTACATATATATATATATAAATATATATATATATATATATATATGATCTTTTAATGCATATTTAATATATGTTTTCAGTTTTATATATGAAATATTATTGAGCCTTTTGGCAATACTTAAAGTATTAAACATTTGTCATTCCGTTGTACAAGTGATTAGTGATCAGTTGTGATGAATACATCACATATAAATACTGAGACTGTGTCACCTGGATTCATCCTTCTGATGAACGTCCAACAGCACAGAAACGTGTCAGGTTCTTACTACAGTCTCCATAAGGATTGGTCACATTATTTTCAGAAGTAGATCTCTGCTTTCAGCATTTGAGCTGTGTCAGCTCACGGTACTTGGAGGGACATAAGATCTGAGAAATTCAATATCTATGGTGAGCCTATTTTTCCCTGTCATTTTAAGCCAAAACACTGGTAATTGAAGGGTTTTATATCTCAACATTACTCACCTTTATACTGACTGTCTCCTTATGATCTTGGATTCTATGAATGATTGACATTGCTAAGTTACCTGTTCAAGCCTGTTCTCTGAATTCTTCTGTTATTAACTTATCTGATATATTATCCTAACTGCTAATTCTAATCATTGCATACATCAATATTTGAATCATGTTCCTAGGGTGCTATCACCTGCTTTTTAACAAGTGAAAAGGAGTTCTGTAAAATTAATTTGATTGTTTTAAATTAGGTTCTGTGATTTCTATCATTCTGACTGAATTTAGATGTTATGCCATAACAAATTAATTTACTTATATATTTTGTGATGGTTTATTCTTAGCAATTCATTTTAGTTATGTTAGTGTTACAGTTGATATTCAGAACATACCTTTCTGCTCTCACTCCCTGTCTCGATAATAGGGGAATCCTAAACAATAGGTCCATTTGTTGACATAACAGGTTGTCAGAGACTGTGCTGATCTAATTAGAATGTGAGATGTTGCCACCTGCCAAGGTCTAATTAGAATTTTCCTTTGTTGTAAGTGGGAATGTTTATACCTCATTTACATATCAATGAGATAAACACGAGAGACCTGGAGACAAACAGTCTGAGAATATATTCTGGTCATCCCGGGAACTATTGAAGAGAGATGGGGAGGAATGACTATAAATAGGCAGTATCAGCCCAGTGTTAGTGAGTTGGTGGCTGGAGAGCTGGAAGGAGGGAACAGTAAGAATGATCAGGAGGGAAAGAGATAGAAGGAGAAATCTTCAGAGTAAGGTAATTATATTATACATAAGAATATACTGATATATACACAAATATTTGGAGATATTATGTTGTAGATATAGTATTGTTATAAGTGTATTCTCCCATAATCGTATAAACTAAATTTGGTTGTACAATTAAGATTAAGGTCCAAATATTCTCATGAGCCAATAATTGTATATATGATAATGAATTTTGTGTGGCAATAATTATATCAATAAAAAAATGATATGTATGTATCATAAATACTGTATGTATTAGAATCACACAATGAAAAGTGTCAAAATCTGTGCTATGATTCTCTATCTTTTTTGTGAGTAGAACTTTTTGGAATATATTCTTTAGCCAAATAATTGAAGAAGACAACAGATATCTCAGATAAGATTTATAATTTCTTTTGGTATATGGATATTAATTAGAGCACATCATTGTTTATTTAAATTTGTTTGATAACACTACACTGTTTGGTGCTTTTGTGTGTGATGCTTTGTAGATATATCTGGAACAGGAGTCTAAGGAAAGAGCAGCCTCCTTTATGGTGTTAATTTATTTGATTTGTATTTGTCTATCACTTAATATTGGGTAATCAGTTAGTGCCACAAAGTTTATTCTTGTGAATATATATATATATAGATATGCACTCAGTGGTCACTTTATTAGATACACCTTTCTAGTACTGGGTAGGTCCCCCCTTTAGGTTGCTGCCTCATGATTTACTGACTATATATTACATTACTGCAGAGTGTCTAATTTTTAACACTTGTTCTTCTTTAGTGTACTTGTTGTGAATTTTATTCACTGGAAAAACACCTACATCTAAAGATGTAAATTGTTAAATACTAGTGAGTCTGTGGGGAGTGTATTTAGTACAGATATTCCTTCACAGTTTTCATTTAAGTATGTATGTTTCTGTATCGATGTTCACAAAAATAAAAACAATGGTCAATGCCTGATTCATAGTTGTTAGTGTAAAAAACATTTTTGTTTTCTGTATCCAATATAACATTACTATTATTCCAGTAGTTTCATTAATGTAATGATTAGGCTGCTAAATGTTAACATTCTTTTTGCTTACAGGTGAATTAATGAGCTGGATTCCCTTTAATAACAGAATACATCTTGGGAAGGTCCTTGTTCTCTGAGCATCTCTGTGTTCCAAAAAATTCACCTACAAGTCATATATACTACAGTGATCAATTCTTCTTTATAGCAGCTAACTTCATTTCTAAATGGTAGAAACTCTCTACAACTAATTTGTTGTCAAACACATGATGAATCTAAAAGGAGAGAATCCCTATCTGTGCTCTGAATGTGACAAAACATTTTCATGTAAGTCAAAACTGATTACACATCAGAGGATTCACACAGGAGACAAACCATTTAATTGCTCTGAGTGTAGCAAATGTTATACCCAGAAATCAAAGCTTATTGTACATCAGAGGATTTACACAGGAGAGAAACCATTTAAATGTTCTGAGTGTAGCAAGTGTTTTACCCAGAAGTCAGTTCTTGTAAGACATCAGTTGACTCACACAGGAGAGAAACCATTTAAATGTTCTGAGTGTAGCAAGTGCTTTAATGTGAAATCAAAGCTGGTCGAACATCAGAGGATTCACACAGGAGAGAAACCATTTACATGTTCTGAGTGTAGTAAATGTTTTACTCAGAAGTCTACTCTTCTAAAACATCAGATGATTCACACAGGAGAGAAACCATTTAAATGCTCTGAATGTAGCCAGTGTTTTTTCCACAAGTCAAATCTTGTTGTACATGAGATGATCCACACAGGAGAGAAACCATTTAAATGTTCTGAGTGCAGTAAATGTTTTACTCAGAGGTCAACTCTTCTAAAACATCAGATGACTCACACAGGACAGAAACCATTTAAATGGTCTGAATGTAAAGACCACAGTGAGCGTTAGTGATTGATGAGCTCGAAAAATTAATACACTTGCCAACTAGTATATTTCTGACTCGTTTCGTCGCCTCTTTCGGGCGGTTTCATCAGAGGTTGATGAATCCACCCCCCAAAGAGACTGATCTAATGTGAGCTAATTGAATATCTTTAGTGAGTTTGGATGTCTGTATTTTGAAATTTGCCTTTAGAAAATGTCACTTGCCTATACTAGGATCTATATATTGTGTTATAAGATATGTATGACTATTTTATATTATTTAAAATTGTTATATATTAATAAAATCAATAGATTGGATTTTATACTACTTTTTTTTATTTCAAACAGTGCTCTTCTTTTATTTTTATTCTAAGTTTTGACCTTTTTAGCAGTAACAGTATCTGCATATTGTTGTAGCTGCGGTTGGTGAAGCTCCCCAAGGAAGTAAACCTGTTAGCGCCCTATTGGTTGTTTTTTATTTTTCTTCTATTTATGTTCATGCCTACACATAGTGATCTGCATATAATTTCTTTAGAGCGCTGGACTATATTTTCTTTTGTTTGCACATACACAGTGGGCTTAATTGTTCTGGCTGCACTCCTTGGTGTCATTGATCTCTAAAATGGGTCTGCTCTCTGTGGACAAAGAAGGATGGCCCCTATGGAGAGCCACAAACTACAATTGGTATCAAATATAATTCCTTCCTTCTGCATATAACTGCAAAATATACACTGCCCAGTAACGTAACATGGCGTACACTCGCAAGATTGTACGCTTCTGTTTTTAAGGAACAAGGTACGACTATTGTTTTATAAAGTTAGTTATCTAGTTAACTCCGTGCAATTCACTGTTTATGTTTGCATATTGTCTACCTAGTGGTTTCTGAAAATTAGGCAGTTGGGAGCCATAGATAATGTGGGCTTATTGTTTAATCAATGGGACTTAACAAGCTTTCCAGATTGTGTGGGTTGGAAGGCAATTTGATGATGTTCTCACTGAGCCCTATTAACTTGGGACAGATAAGAAAAGTATAGCCCCAAGTCAGCCCAGAATATATTGGCACAATAGAGTTCACTATAGGGAATATTACTACAGCATGGTATAAAACTAGGGTGCATACTGTCTGAGAGTGTGCTACTTAATTGGAAGGCTGAGCAGGAATTCTGGTTCTGTCAGTCTGTTCTTTCCATATTTGGTCTAACCGGCCATGTGAGACGATATGCCAGACTGTGAGACACAGAGCTATTCCCTATTGTGACTCAGAATAATAGACTTCGTCATTACCTCAAATCACTGTCAGGGACTGTTTGGCTGTTACATCCCACTAAGTCATACAGAGCGGTTATACAGACATTTTAGCGGACATTTCCCTGTGCCTTATGTTAGCTTTAGTTGAAAACTGGAACTTTTTACTGTATTGTGTGAATTTTAAAAATAGGATGTTGCTTTTTTAAAAAAAAATAGGTCAAGGGAAAGATTGGGTGAAAAGGGATCCAATTTATTTTTCTAAATTTGACATTTCTAAGGCTGATTATTTTCTTGGTGCCTCCTTAATAAAATACCCTCAGATGTAGACTTGTCTGCTTCTCAGAGTATCTGTTGTGTCTCCTGCTGTCACATGGTCATCTCATCTTGACTATCCCAGTGCTTTCTTAAATTTAATATTTCTAGACCGAAATAATCCCCTCCCCTCCAGGACACCCTTGCCCCCCTCTCTCTTTCTGTTAATAACACTACCCTCCTTTCTGTCCCTAAAATCTGCTGCCTAGGGGGTCATCCTCGACTCTTCTCTTTACTTCAAACCCCACATACTTTCACTCTCAAAATCCTGCTACTTCCACCTCTGAAATATATCCAAGATCCAGGTCTTTCTCACATGGGAGCCATCAAAACTCGTATTCGCTTCCTTGTAATCTCTTGCCTTGATTACTATAGCCTTTTTCACTTTGGCCTATCCAACTCCAACCTTCCCCCTCTTAAATCTACCCTCAATGCTGCTTCACAACTGTTTTCTCTCTCCCTCTGCACTATCTCTGATGCCCTCTCCGCCAGTCCCTACATTGATTCCTTGAAGCCTGCAGAATTAAATTCTAAACTCCTAAAATACAAATCTCTCATCCAATACTTGTGGCTGCTCTGCCAGTGACTGCCACCTCACTACTTCACTGAATACCTCTTCCTACTGCTGCCTCCAGGACTTCACCTGGGCTGCTCCCCAGTTGTGAAATGATCTCCCATGCCCTATTAGATTAATCTCTACTCTCCAAAGCATTAAACATGCCCTTAAGACTAATTTGTTCATTGAAGCCTATCAGCCCTCCTTCTAACTCCCATTTATTGTCTACCATCTCCATTCCCCCACTCGGAACCACCCTATTTATTTCTTCCTTCTTCCTTTAGGACGTAATTTCTCATGTGGAGGGACTTCTTTCCTTGTGTACTCTTTCTACTATTCCATCAGTCTCGCTACCTCTTGGCATGCTTCCTTAGCCCTGTTCTCTTGAGTTCAGGCTTACTGCACATTGGACATTACAATAACTCTCACTTCCTGTCTTGTAAATAATTTTATCTACATTACCCTGTTATCTGTTTGTGTTTGTTTATTAAACATGTCAGGTCTTTATATTTTTTTCATTTAATATGTATTATGTAATGGGCTAAAGATCAATGCTGACTGTATATGTCAAGTACGGTGCAGCAGATCTTTTATCGCACCTAAAAAATAAATAATAATATGATGTATATTTTCTTATACTGAGCTAATAATTATTGGCAGTAAGACCCTGGGCTAGATTTACTATCAGGCGTGTTTGTAAACCCGCCGACTTTCGGCGGATTTGGCGGCGGTTTAGCCATCGCCGGATTTACTAAGGCTAAACCCGCCGTCCAAACGGCCAGAAATTATGTTTCCAAACCCGCCTCTGTATAAAGCGCCATGACGGTTTCAACAATGTTCAACATACAAACAGCCGGATTTACTATTAGGGGGTTTATAAAGCCGCCGGAAAACCGCCATTCAATAGACCAAAATGAAAGCGCTGCTTGTGAGCGGCGAGATTGCTCAGTGTGCTGTTTGAACTATTTAGCCATTTTTCACATAAGAGAAAGAGCCATTTTGTGCAAAGTTTCCTCCTTTAGGATTGTATATGGGAAATGGGCAAACTGTCATGTAATTTGAGGGTACGTTTTGTTTTGTTTTTTTCACCCAGTATTATTGCATCCTATTTACTGATGTTAAGGTTTTTTTTTTGGTTTTCCAGTTGCAACAAATCCTCAAAAATACTGTTGTTTTTTCAAAATCAGGATGCACAATATGTCATTACATAGGTAACCCTTACTTTAATGGTAATGCAATCCAAAAGTTACAAGATCAAAAAGGTGTTTCTGCCTGAATAAATCACAGTCAATGACAGTCTAGCGGGCAGCAGTTAATCAGGGGTGGGTTTTTTGGAGAATGGCTTTTGCGGGGAATGTGGTGCATTCTGGACAGTGTATGTTTGCAGCTTTTTACCTGATGGAGGCAGAAAGGCGCCTGGAGGAGGATGTACAACAGTTGTCATCTGTTATGCGGACCCTGCGCAGACCGGCCACTCCACGTGCATTTAAAGTGCGTTTGAATCTGGAATCTTTGGCTGATGTGGACGTAGTACCAATGTTTGTACTCATGTAAACCAGGTTCCTAGATATATTTGGTGGGGTGCTTATGTATGCACCTGTAAAGGTGTCTGATATTATCCTGGCTTGCTGTCTGATACATAATCTAGCTTTACATCAACTTACCCCACCGATTATTGCAGTAGACAGTGAACAAGTAGGGCCCGTGTCCCATTTGGTGATGTGCAGAGCACAGAGGGGGAGGCAGATTTGAGACCGTCTCATTACAAACTACTTTAAATGTAAGTGCATACTATAAAAAACATATATTGTTTGTTTTTTTTATGTCAGTGCAATGGTTTTTTTTATGGAATTTTTAAATAAAATTGGACCCTTTAAACAGAGGATAGTGTGTACTCCGGATGTTGTAATTGTGAAAATCCCTGGAAAGTGACAGTCAGAGGTCAATGTGTACGTGAAATTAGTGCATCGTTTTAAAGAAAACAGTATACTCTTGTTTAATGTGCAGAAAAGAAAGACTGATACCAATGAAATATAAGTGTATTTATTGCATTACAACACAATAAAAGAAAAAGTATAACGCTTACACATACATAACAAAACTTTACCCAATAATACATTTTTTGCCCTAGCGCCGCCTTTTCGCTGGCATATCACTATGTTTTGCCCCACTCTCTACCCTCTCTCTCCCACCCCTGGTGCGAGCACCTCTCCTTGGAGGAGTGCTATGTGCCGATCTGCTTGGCGTACTAGCAGTACTGGTGGAGGCCGATGAAAAAGGTGCCGGCAAGCGGGCAATGAGTTCCTGCTGTAGTTGGCCTGCCAGCCGGATAACATTTGCATTCTCCTCGCGAACGGAGGAATGCAAGGCGTCCACAGCCCCAGTCATTTGGGCCAGCTGCACATTGGTTTGCTCCAAAGCGTTTGCAAGACGGTTTATTCCAGCAGGGATTTGGCTATTGGAGCGGTGTATCCGCCTCAACTGGCCCGCAATTTGGGACATGTGCCGAGTTTGGATGTCCATAAACTAACGCTGCTGTACCTGAAAATTAGCTACGGATTGGGCCAATCCTCGCCCTGTATCCATCTGAGGAGCTGCAGCTTGTTGCTCGGATGACTGTTCCGGAGGGCTTGTTCCTGGCGCGTAGACACGGGGACATCTACCATCTCTAAAGTGATGACTGTGTCTCCTTGTGGGTCATCAGTAGGTGACATCTGCGCAGACTGGCGCTGGCCTTGCAGAGATGCTGAGGTTCCTGTGGTGAAATAACCAAGGTAAGTATATAGGAAATAACATGTTTGTAAATTGCATTCTGGTCAATGTACCCAAAAAAAAAACCATTTAACCACTAAAGAATGGTTACCAATGTCTACCTTCAAGATTAGTTGTCCTCTGCGACCTGATGAAGGATGCTACTCATATGTTTTAGGAGTAAAATCTCATTTTGCCTATGCGTTACAGTGATGGGTTCAAAATGTCAATAATTTTTAATGCTAACATTGAGGGTGTTTGTATCAAAATGCTGCAAGACCGTGCTTTGGGGTAAGCGAATACTATTTTAGGTCTCCCTCTGTGTAGTACATGATGGGGGATATAGACTAAACTGCGAGTTTGAAAATGTGGCGATGTTGCCTATAGCAATCATATCATATAACAATCAGATTTTAGCAGACATTTTGAAGAACGCAATAAATAAATTATTTTTTAAATCTGATAGGTTGCTATAGGCAACATCTCTAGGTTTCCAAACCCTCAGTTTAGTAAATCTAGCCCTATGTTCTCATTGCAAACCATATAAAAATCACTAAATATAACATGGACTCCAACATTTGTACACAAAAACATCCAAGTCCATTATTTCTCCCCCAAACAGAGAACACGCACCTGCTTGCTCTTCAGAGCCAGAATCTCTTGCTGAAGGTGGAGGTGTAGACCTTGGACTGGGAGTAAACTGGCGTCCTGGCGAATCTGGATGTATGAGACAAAGCATACAATGTATTTGCAGCAAAAAGCAATTTACAAATAAAAATTTTTGGGAAAAAATGTGTTTGCAAATTTAAAAACAGTTCAAAAACAATTTTTTTCCCTTTACATACTGATTGTCTAAAAAAGGCACTTTTAAGAAAAAAAACATATTTTTTTTTAAAAAAAAACATGTTTAAAATAATAAAGGCACTTTTAAGAAAAAAAAACACTTTTAATATTGTTATCGTAAAAACGACAAATAACTCACCAACTCCTTGGCCAAACGAGGGTGAATCTGTGTCTTGCACATTAATTCCCTCCACAATTTCACGGGGCATTATCTGCCGCAGCTCCTCCTCATAACTGGTGTATTCAATGCGAAGAGGGGGGCCACCACCCGTGCGTCTTGTGGACCTCCTTTCCTGGGCCATCTTCTCTTTAAGCCTCCTCTTGATGTCTGAGAAGCGCTTGCGGCAGTGCGCCACTGTCCTCTTTAGTGGGCCCACCGCGTTCACAGCATCGCACACTCTCCCCCACAGTTGGTGACGCCGCCTTAGAGTAGTCCGGGCTGCCAGGTTCCCTAGGATGACCTCATAGCAGGGAACTATGTGGTGCACCAGAACACAATTTTCGTCGTGGGAGAATCGGACATTTCTCCCTGTCTTCATCTTCCTGCCCTCTCCTGACTCCTCAACCTCTCCCTCTCCCTCCTCTGCCCCCTCAACCTCCATCTCCCTCTCCTCAGCCTGTTCTCCCTTCCTATCTCTGGACATTTTTACACAGACACAAAAACACAAAACACAGAAGGACTGACAAACACAAAGGACAAACTACACTACCTACAGACACTCTCCACACAGGCACGCACAAGTAACACAGACAAAGGACAAGTCAAATACAAAAAATACAAGACAGAAAATAAAAGAGAAAATAAATGTACAAAACAGAAAAATAGCACAGGACTACTCACACTTCAATCAGATATCGCTCCACCAATCCACCAAACTCCAACTCTCACCAACTCTCAGCAAACCACTATCCTCCAAACTCCTCTCACAAAACTCCTCTAAACCCTATCAGAGAAAAAAGTGTCAGTCCAGTGGTTTATATAGGGCTTGTGATGTCAAATCTCCTGACTTTGAAAATAGCCAATAGTAACAGGCCAGGAGACAGGTGTAATTTTTTAAAAAAACCGCCTTTACACAAAAGCGCCGTCATTTCAAGCAAAAGCGCCATGTTCTATTCAAAGCCGCCGGCGGCTTTGAGCATTACATCCCACCGTTACATCGCTGGCGGCTTCAAATTGAAGCTGAAATGCGCCCATTAGTAAATCCGGCTGTTTGCAATGCAAACCCGCTGGAAAACCGCCGCAATGCATGGCGGCTTCAAGCTTCAAGCCGCCATGCATCACGCCTGTTAGTAAATCTAGCCCCGTGTGTTCAAATTTCAGTATAGATAAAAAAAGACATAGCTGATATATTTGCTGTATTTTAATAATAATAACTTATCTTTTCAGTGTTTTTATTAGAATTTAAGTGAAAACCTAGAAAAGTCCATATTTATACATATATTGCAAATGTATGGTAATGTTTATAAATATTCATGCATTGCTAAGTGAGCTATTCAACTCTGTTCTATGAACTCTGCTGACATTAACTTATCTGATATAGTATCCTAACGGCTATTTCTAATCATTGTGTACATAAATCTTTGAATCATGTTCCTGAGGGTGCTATCAGCTGCTTTTTAACAATTGAAAAAAAGTTTTCTATTCAGTAAAAATAATTTGATTGTTTTAAAGTGGGTTCTTTGATATATATAATTCTAGTTTAATCTAGATGAATATCATTAATAATCTGCCTTTACAAATTAATTTACTTATATATTTTGTTATGGTTTATTTTTAACAATGAATAATATTGATGTTAGTGTTACTATTGATATTCAGAACATACATTTCTGCTCACACTCTCTGTCTAGATAATAGATTAATCCTAAACAATAGGTCCATTTGTTGACATAACAGGATGTCAGAGACTGTGCTGATCTAATTAGAATGTGAGATTTTACCACCTGCCAAGGTCTAATTAGAATTTTCCTTTGTAGTAAGTAGGAATGTTTATACCTCATTTACATATCAGTGAGATTTACATGAGAGACCTGGAGACAAACAGTCTGAGAACCTTCTGGTCATCCCGGGAACTATTGAAGAGAGATGGGGAGGAATGACTATAAATAGGCAGTATCAGCCCAGTGTTAGTGAGTTGGTGGCTGGAGAGCTGGAAGGATGGAACAGTAAGAATGATCAGGAGGGAAAGAGATAGAAGGAGAAATCTTCAGAGTAAGGTAATTATATTATACATAAGAATATACTGATATTTACAGAATTACAATTATTAGCATTCACTACTGTGCATTGTAAATTCTGTACTTTGTATTATCTATTAGTAAAAGTGTTATTGCAAGACAAAGCTGGGAAAACATGTGTTGAACTTTATATATCCTGATGATACATTGTACATTATATGTATCTGCTTTCCCCTATGGTTCTGGTGTAGCTAGATATAGAAAAACCTCTTTTGTATGAATAAAACTTTTTTGAAGAGAACTTTCAGCGAATTGTTTGAAGAAGACAACAGATATTGATTAGAACACATCACTGTTTATTTAAAATTGTTTGATAACACTACATTGTTTGGTGCTTTTGCTTGTGTGATACTTTGTAGATATACCTGGAGCAGGTGTCTAAGGAAAGAGCAGCCTCCTGTATGGTGTTATTTTATTTTATTTTTATTTGTTTATTATTATTATTTTGTAATCAGTCAGCGCCACAAAGTTTATTCTTGTGAAGATATATAGATATGTACTCAGTGGTCACATTATTAGATACACATTTCTAGTACTGGGCAGGACCCCCCTTTAGGTTGCTGATGCATGATTTACTGACTATATATTACATTACTACAGAGTGTATAATTTGAATTTTTAATACTTTTACTTCTTTAGTGTACTTGTTGTGAAACACCTACATCTAAAGATGTAAACTGTTAAATAATAGTGAGTCTGTGGTGAGTCTATTTAGTACAGATAAACCTTCACAGATTTAATTTAAGTATATATGTTTCTGTATCACTGTGCACAAAAATAAAAACAATGATTAATGTCTGAGTCATAATTATTAGTGTATAAAACATGTTTGTATTCCGTATCCAATATAACGTTACTATTGTTCAAGTAGTTTCATTAATGTAATGATTAGGCTGCTAAATCTTAACACTCTTTTTGCTTACAGGTGAATTAATGAGCAGGATTCCCATTAATAACAGAAGACATACTGGAAAGGTCCTTGTTCTCTGAGCATCTGAGTGTTCCAAAAACTCACCTACAAGTCATCTATACTACAGTGATCAATTCTTACAGTAGCTAACTTCAAATTTGAAAAGGAGAAACTATCTACAACTAATTTGTTGTAAAACACATGATGGATCTAATAGGAGAGAAGCCCTATCTGTGCTCTGAATGTGACAAAACATTTTCATTTAAGTCAAAGCTTATTGTCCATCACAGGATTCACACAGGAGAGAAACCATTTAAATGCTCTGAATGTAGCAAGTGTTTTAGCCACAGGGCAAATCTTGTACAACATCAGATGATTCACACAGGAGAGAAACAATTTAAGTGTTCTGAATGTAGCGAATGTTTTACCCGGAAGTCAACTCTTGTAAGACATCAGATGATTCACACAGGAGAGAAACCATTTAATTGCTCTGAGTGTAGCAAATGTTTTACCCAGAAATCAAAGCTTATCGTACATCAGAGGACTCACACAGGAGAGAAACCATTTAAATGCTCTGCTTGTAGCAAATGTTTTACCTTGAAATCAAAGCTTATTGTACATCACATGATTCACGCAGGAGAGAAACCATTTAAATGCTCTGAATGTAGCAAATGTTTCACCCAAAAATCAAGTCTTGTTAGACATCAGAAGATTCACACAGGATATAAACCATAAAAGACTAGAGCAGTCTGGTTATTGGACTTGGGGACATCTTTTCACCTGGCATGGATTTCCTAATATGAGCTAGAGCTCTATACTACTAGTGGTAGACAATGACGATGTGGCAGCCCTTGCTGAGCTCTGTAATATACTGCTGTTCTGCTCATGCAGGTGCTATGACTAGTATAAGAAAGAAGTTTCTAACTAGTAGAGAGTTCCAGCAGCTCTTCTCAGTACTGTGATTACTTCTATGACAGACAGAGCTATAAGTACTGAACATTTCTACAATAACCCTGTACACTGCCCTGTTTCACATTACATGTTTCCCTCTTGGTCTATGTTATATATAACATAATCTTTCATAATCTCCATAATCTTTCTCTCATACCATTCTATTACTGTCTTTTCTATGTCTGTTATGACAACTATATACTCAGAAAGGGTTGTTTAGTAAATGTTAAATGTAAAATACTGGTTGCTGTATCCCATAACAACCAATCAGATCATCACATTCGCTGGTTTTATGACATCGGACTGTTAATAGCTGATATCAGGTTGCTATGGGTTACAGCACATCCTTGTTCTTCACACCATGTTATTAAATAAGTCCAACTGAGGACACATTGTTTCCCAAGGTACCATCAATTGTATTTTTTTATACTCTATAGTCATTGTCATCAGACAGCACTGACCTATATATAGACTGAATTTATAGACATTCCAGATTACTTGTAAAGGTCTTAAATAAGTATTTCTTTTATACTTTATAGTGATCCAAATCAGACAGCACTGACCTGTATATAGACTGAAGGACCATGATCACACAATATCTGTAATTACCATTTATGTTACTGGCAGCTGTTTCTATCACAATTGGGGCTAGATTGACTAAGCTGCGGGTTTGAAAAAGTGGGGATGTTGCCTATAGCAACCAATCAGATTCTAGCATTCATTTATTTAGTACTTTCTACAAAATGACAGCTAGAATCTGATTGGTTGCTATAGGCAACATCCTCACTTTTTCAAACCCGCAGCTTAGTAAATCTAGCCCCTGATGTTTAATAACATCTTACATTGATAAATGTGTAGATTATGTTTTTGATCGTGGATCTAATATCTATATTCAGTAGTATAGACTACTGTACACTCTGCTGCATTTTAGATGGTGGAACCAGGGGTGATAATTAGGTGGTCATCCATGCTGACAATATGACAACCAATAATGAAAACACAGCAAAGAACACATTGATAACATACAGCAAATGTATTAGCTATGTGTTCTTTCCCCTAAACTGAAATATAAACACAGGGTCTGATTCATCAAGGAACATAAATGCTGATTTTTTGCGTATAAACCGCAAATTTAATCTGCACATTCCCAGAACCGGACCATTCACAACTAAAAGCAGCAATGTTCAATTCATCTTCATACGCAAAGACACTTTCTACAGGTTACGATTTCTGGGAGTGAACGGGCAGGGAAGGAGTTTGCTCCTTATTCTATGTACAGTAAGGGGTGTCAAACACGAGCGCACGGAGCCACATCAGATTCAAGCTCTGGGAATTTCTCAGGTACTTGATTTTCAACTGTATCTCTTGCTCCAGCTACAGGACTAGTTTAGGTCCTGATTACTAGTGATGACAGTCTCATATGCATGATATAACATGTGTTTGTAATCAGGAGGAACTGTAAAAATGTATTTTATGTTCAGTAGACATTAAAAACATATAATAAATGAATTTCATTTGGGGAAAAAAATAAAAATACACTTTTTTAAAAACATTTTTATCATTAATGCCTATATTATTAACAGGTGACATAAATTGAATAGGTCTTTCAGATTGTTTAAATGTTGAACTCTGGAATCTGCAGAACTAATTACTGGGTGTTTTACATTAAAGCGCATATTGCTCTCAGTTTACATGACTTGATGAATCAGGCACAGGGTCTTACTGACAATCAGCAATTGCTGAGTAAAAGAAAACATACCTAGTATTCCCTGCTAGCTGCTGTCTTTCCTTGTCTCCTGTCATCCAGAGGGACAACAACTCACAGTGTAAGTGTGGCTAATGAAGTAAACTTAACACACATCTATCCATTATATATATTGTCGAAGTCAGCAAATTGGATAAAGCCCTTTCAATTAATGTCGAGCAAACTTGGTTGTCTTTGTCTGAAAAGATGCGTACGGTACGCTACGGCGTACAAGGGCACACTACGGCGTGGAAGGGCGTACGCAGCTACTACACGTGGCAGCAACAGTAATTGGTCTTTTACCATACATTCGCACAAACACGCATACTTCTAAAATAGTACACATTAATGGTAGTTGCAACACATAGTCATTTATGTTGGAATATTGTAGTATTTATGTTATATATTATATGTTATATGCACATTAGTGAAATATATGGAACAGGTTGAAGGAATCATATCATATGTGGTATCATAATAAACCTTTTAACATTTTTTACTGTTTGGTTCACTCTGCGAAGGAATCGCAGAGTGCATACACGAGTTATGAATGATAGGGAATTATGAACTACTTAAGACTAAGGAATCTTGGCGGGAAGAGCAGAGTATACCCCCTGGAGAGATGACCCCCTCCTTTGGATTCTTTAGTATGAAGTAGCCAATGATGACGACCCCTGAGACCTTCCTGAAACCTGGACCAATAGAAGCAAGCTATACCATCTCCATTGTATTACTGTAATTCTGTGTGCATATAAGCAGCAGCTTCTCATCCAGTGTTCAGACATCTTGTCCCCAGACTTCAGGATTGAATGACTACACTGGATCCAGAGCGCCTGCGATAAGTAACGGCTGTATTTATTATCACTTCGCTTGAACATATTATACTACCTTTTGCGAATAAATCTTTGTGCGTTGGAAACACAAATCGAGACTCGGCAATCGTTATTGGTTAGCGACAATACGTACATAACAATATATTAATATATATATATATATATATATATATACATATCCATCAGCTCCAATACCGTCAGACCACCTCCAGGGCATCGCATAAAATTACTGTCCTACTTGAGCTGCATTATTTGCATGAAAATTTTTTAAATAAATAATAACTATTCTGTACCCACCACTCCCATATAGCAAGGCCCATTATGGACAACCTTCCCATAGATCATTCCCATTTTATGGACACATTATGGCGGATTTTCTTATCATTTCATTTCATTAACGTCCCACAACAATACTGAATGCGGTTGGATTAATCACTGCTTCTAATTTGATCTTTAGCTCTCGATATTGAAGCCTCCATCACAGACTTATTTCATTTTAATACTTCTGACGACATTCCTCATCTTCATCATCATTGTTTATATATAGTTCACCACAGATTCCATAATGCTGGACAATCAGCTTACAAATATAACACACATATTACAGATATGACAAACATGAATATAATAAACATATTAACATATACATAAATACAATTAAGTATAACAACATGTACATGGATACTCATGAGCTGGCATAAGGCTAGTATGGATACATGTATGAGTTATATGTGTGTGAGTGAACAAACAACAGAAGACTTTGCCATATCAGAGTCATATGAGACTGACAGACATGAGGTTTACGGAATAGAGGACTCTGCCCATGATAGCTTACATTCTAGAGAGAGGGAGTAATGAGAGACAGTTGATGCAGATAGGACATGAGTGAATGAGGTCGACAGAGGAAATAGTTGGAGTGGACATGATGGTCTAGGAGGGAGTGCGGTAGGCAAGCTTGAAGAGATGAGTTTTGAAAGGAATTTCATTGGTTGGAAGCATATTGGGAGAAGTCTTAGAGATTGGATTGGAAAAAGGTTTAAAGAGCGGGAGAGAGGGGAAGATCAGAAGTAGAGCACTGTGGTTGAGCTGAGGTCTATCTCTTGATGTGGTCAGAGATGTTTGGAGGGGAAGAGTTTATCATGACAATCGGTTCTTACCACCAGAAATAGTCTGAGAAGTACACAAAGCTACATTTGAGGTCTCTCACAAGGACAGCATCAATGCCCTAGAACAATTTCAACCTTAAAAATGTCAAATTTAGGGAACCAAATTGGATCACTGCTCATCCAGTCCTTCTCCTGACCTATTTTTAACAAACGTTAACATTAAAAATACACAGTAGCACTTCTATGATAAAGCAGTCCAAGCTTACTTCTTGTGAGTCAACAAGCTTAGATAACAGAACGTTGCAGAAACTTCGATTCATCAAATTCCAACAAGGCATATTTACTGATCTCATAAAATAATCTTTGAATTTTGAGACTTTTATTCGTCGCTGTACAATTTACCTGTAATATGGATATTAGTAGTCACCTTGGCTTTATATATCTTATAAAAAAGTATTATGCTTCCATTGTGCCACAATCCTCTAGCTGCACCCTCTAGTGGTCACTCACATTTATGTCATAATGACACTCTTCACATTATATGAGGGCTGTCAGCTACTTTTGGTTGCTTTCATATGCTTCACTTATGGGTTCTTCGCTCTGTTAGATTTGCCATTTATGCCCTTTCATGGCCACTTTGTTTCTAAAATTATTATTCTTTATTTATAAGGCACCACAGGAGTTCTGTAGTGTTGCTACATTTGGACTATGTTTGGGTGAGGGGGATAGAAAAGCAAATTATTTGGATACACAAATATGATGGTGCTGGCAGCAAAATACTGCAAGTTAGTGCTCTTGGGTAAGCTATTACTATTTTAGCTCTCCCTCTGTGTAGTACATGATGTTTTCATTGCAAACCATATAAAAATCAAGATATATAACATGTACACCAACATTTGCACATAAAAACATCTAACACCATTGTTTCTCCCCCAAACAGACTACACGTACCTGCTTGTTCTTCAGGGGCACAATCCCTCACAGAAGGTGGAGGAGTAGACCTTGGATTCGGAGTGGAGTCTCTTACAGGCGAATCTGGATGTATTAGATAAAGCATATAATGTATTTGCAGCGACAATCATTTGAAATATATACAGTATATTTGAAAATTGTTTTGGAAAAAACAAATACATTTTTATAAAAAGTCACGTGTATTTGCATAACTGTTAGAGTACAAATTGCAAATAACTCACCAGCTGGTTGGCCAAATGAAGGTGCATCTGTATCCTGCACATTGACCCCCTCTACAATTTCCCGGGGCAGTATCTCCTGAAGCTTCTCCTCATATGTAGTGTATTCCACACAAAGTGGGGGTCCACCACATGCTCCTTTTGCTGCCTTCCTTTCCTTAGCCATTTTTTCCTTAAGTCTCCTCTTTATATATGAAAATCTTTTGCGGCAGTGAGCCACTGACCGTTTTAATGGCCGCACCGCGTTCACGGCCTCACATATTTAACCCCATAATTGATGACGCCGCCTGAGCGGAGTCGGGCTGCCAGGTTCCCTAAAATTATTTCATAGCAGGGAACAATATTGTGCACTAATAGACAATTCTAGTCATGAGAAAATCTCACATTCCTTCATGACTTGGTCTTCCTGCTTTGTCCTGTCTCCTCTAACCCTTCCTCACCTTCCTCTGTCCCCTCCAGCTCCATCTCCCTCTCCTCTCCCTCTGCCCCCCTCCTATCTCTGGCCATAATGTCCAGTAAGATACAAAAAACAAGTAACACAGAGTACTGACAAACACTAAGGACAAAGTAGACTAACTACTGAAACACTCACAACACACTCACACACAAGTAACAGAGACAAAGGACTAGACAAATACAATAAATACAAGACAGAAATTAAATCAGAAAATAAAGGCACAAGACTGTAAAAGAACACAGGACTACTCACACTCCAATCAGAAATCGCAGCACGAGACCACTCAAAACCAACTCTCACAATCCTAAATCCTCCAAGCTCCTATCTCTTTTCTCCTCAAAACCCTATCGAAGAAAAAGTGTCAGGCAAGTGATTTATATAGGGCTTGTAATGTCAAATCTCCTGACTTTGAAAGTAGCCAATAGTAAAAGGCCATGATACAGGTGCTTTTTTCAAAAAACCCGCCATCACACGTCACTAACAGAGAACAGCTCAGAATACCTAAAAGATGACATGGTTTAGGGGCAAAGATAGTATTAAAGTAATTCTTTCGTTTTCAAATAAGCATTACATAGGCGATTGTATTGTGTTTCTAACGCACGGAGTGATTTATTTTAGCAGATGTAAAAAGTTAACAGTTCAATACATTATTATAATATAATCAACAGTACAGTACAGCCAATACCAAAAAGATACATACATACCCAGGGCCGGATTTACCGCTAGGCAACCTAGGCACCTGCCTAGGGCCTAGCGGCTCTCGGGGGGCACAGCTGGGGGGGACAGGAGTAATTTTTTTAAAAAAATAAAAATAAATAAATTTCGGCCCCTCCCCCGACTCGCGGCACCCCCCCCCCCGGGTGCCGCGAATCGGGGGAATGGGGGTCGGGTGCCGCGAATCGGGGGAGGTGGGGTCGGGTGCCGCGAATCGGGTACCGGCAGCCTCTTCTCCTCTCAGTGTCTCAGTGATAGAGAGAGGAGGAGAGGCTGCCGGGACCCGACGAGCGATCACATGACTCTTTTTTTTTTTTTTTTAAATCTGGACTGACCGAGGAGGAGCAGCGCACCGGAGAAGAAAGGCAATAGAAAGGTAAGTAATACAACGAAGGGACAGAGGTGGTGATTGGCACAGAAGTGGTGATGGTGATTGGCACAGAAGTGCTGATGGTGAAGGGGCACAGAGGTGGTGATGGTGAAGGGGCACAGAATTGGTGATAGTGATTGGCACAGAGGTGGTGACGGTGAAGGGCACAGAGGTGGTGATGGTGAAAGGGCACAGAATTGGTGATGGTGATTGGCACAGAGGTGGTGATGGGCACAGAGGTGGTGATAGGCACAGAGGTGGTGATGGTGAAGGGCACAGAGGTGGTGATGGTGAAGGGCACAGAGGTGGTGATGGTGAAGAGGCACAGAAGTGGTGATGGTGAAGGGCACAGAAGTGGTGATGGTGATGGGCACAGAGGTGGTGATGGTGAAGAGGTGGTGATAGGCACAGAGGTGGTGATGGTGAAGGGCACAGAGGTGGTGATGGTGAAGGGCACAGAGGTGGTGATGGTGAAGAGGCACAGAAGTGGTGATGGTGAAGGGCACAGAATTGGTGATGGTGATGGGCACAGAGGTGGTGATGGTGAAGAGGCACAGAGGTGGTGATGGTGATTGGCACAGAAGTGGTGATGGTGAAGGGCACAGAAGTGGTAATGATGAAGAGCACAGAGGTGGTGAAGGGCACAGAGGTGGTGATGGTGATTGGCACAGAGGTGATGATGGTGATTGGCACAGAGGTGGTGATGGTGATGGGCACAGAGGTGATGGTGAAAGGGCACATGTGATATTGTGAAGGGGCAAAAGTGACAATGAAGGGGCACAGTGTGATTATAGAGGGACAAAAGTGACAAGAGCACATACTTGGATTTATGCGTATTATTTTTGCAAACAACTTAAGTAAGTATTTCTGCCCTGACTTCAATATTTATTAAGTTGTTTTGACCCTACTACTTAAAAAAACGGGACTGCTTGGTAATTATTTAGGGGTGCCTTTTTCTGCAGCAGGTTGGCCTTGCTCTTTTCACATGTTAGGTACGCCCCCAAAGATGCAAGCCACGCCCTCACCTCCTTTGGAGGTGGCACATGCTTTCATATCTACTTAACTAAAGGGGTATATGGTAGGCTGCAAAAATATAGTGCTATGGATTGTTTCAGGGAGGGGGCCCAAAAACAGTATCCTGCCTAGGGCCCTATGAGGTCTAAATCCGGCTCTGTACATACCGCTGCGATGCACTGCGTTAACCATGGGCACCAGTGGACAGTGATTCACCCTTGAATACTGTGATCAGTGAAGACTGAGGCTGGTGGGGGTGCAGCTATGATTATATATACAGTCAGTGTTACACAGTGAAAAAAAGAGATGACGTAGCTTGCTTCTATAGGTCCAGACAAGGGTGGTTCCAGGGAAAACAGGTCATAGGCTAGTTCAGGCTAAGGAATCCAAAGGTGGGGGTCATCTCTCCAGGGGATGTGCTCCAGTTACAATGAGTTAATTAGCATTTCACATTCTGATATCAATTTAGCTATTTATTACATAACATCGATAACTAGAGTATGCAATATGCGATCTCTTCGGCGATGGAACCGGACAGCTGCTGATGAATAGGGGATTAGTATGAGATCAGACATGACACATTTCCCATAACCTGAACCTTAGATAACACTAAAGTGTACATATAATCATAGTATATAAACTAATAATGGAACAGTTGTCTAAGGAAAGAGCAGCCTCCTGTATGGTGTTAATTATTTGATTTGTATTTGTCTTTCACTTAATATTGGGTAATCAGTTAGTGCCACAAAGTTTATTCTTGTGAATATATATATATATAGATATGCACTCAGTGGTCACTTTATTAGATATGACTTTCTAGTACTGGGTAGGTCCCCCTTTTAAGTTGCTGCCACATGATTTACTGACTATATTTTACATTACTCCAGAGTGTCTAATTTTTAACACTTGTTCTTCTTTAGTGTACTTGTTGTGAATTTTATTCACTGGAAAAACACCTACATCTAAAGATGTAAATTGTTAAATAATAGTGAGTCTGTGGGGAGTGTATTTAGTACAGATAGGCCTTCACAGTTTTCATTTAAGTATGTATGTTTCTGTATCGCTGTAAACAAAAAAAAACAATGGTCAATGTCTGAGTCATAGTTGTTAGTGTAAAAAACATTTTTGTATTCTGTATCCAATATAACATTACTATTATTCCAGTAGTTTCATTAATGTAATGATTAGGCTGCTAAATGTTAACATTCTTTTTGCTTACAGGTGAATTATTTAGCAGGATTCCCATTAATAACAGAATACATCTTGGGAAGGTCCTTGTTCTCTGAGCATCTCAGTGTTCCAAAAAAATTCACCTACAAGTCATATATACTACAGTGATCAATTCTTCTTTATAGCAGCTAACTTCATTTCTGAATGGGAGAAACTCTCTACAACTAATTTGTTGTCAAACACATGATGAATCTAAAAGGAGAGAATCCCTATCTGTGCTCTGAATGTGACAAAACATTTTCATGTAAGTCAAAACTGATTACACATCAGAGGATTCACACAGGGGACAAACCATTTAATTGCTCTGAGTGTAGCAAATGTTATACCCAGAAATCAAAGCTTATTGTACATCAGAGGATTCACACAGGAGAGAAACCATTTAAATGTTCTGAGTGTAGCAAGTGTTTTACCCAGAAGTCAGTTCTTGTAAGACATCAGTTGACTCACACAGGAGAGAAACCATTTAAATGTTTTGAGTGTAGCAAGTGCTTTAATGTGAAATCAAAGCTGGTCGAACATCAGAGGATTCACACAGGAGAGAAACCATTTAAATGTTCTGAGTGTAGTAAATGTTTTACTCAGAGATCAACTCTTCTAAAACATCAGATGATTCACACAGGAGAGAAACCATTTAAATGCTCTGAATGTTGCCAGTGTTTTTTCCACAAGTCAAATCTTGTTGTACATGAGATGATCCACACAGGAGAGAAACCATTTAAATGTTCTGAGTGTAGTAAATGTTTTACTCAGAGGTCAACTCTTCCAAAACATCAGATGACTCACACAGGACAGAAACCATTTAAATGGTCTGAATGTAAAGACCACAGTGAGCGTTAGTGATTGATGAGCTCGAAAAATTAATACACTTGCCAACTAGTATATTTCTGACTCGTTTCGTCGCCTCTTTCGGGCGGTTTCATCAGAGGTTGATGAAACCGCCCCCAAAGAGACTGATCTAATGTGAGCTAATTGAATATCTTTAGTGAGTTTGGATGTCTGTATTTTGCATTTTGCCTTTAGAAAATGTCACTTGCCTACACTAGGATCTATATATTGTGTTGTTAGATATGTATGACTATTTTATATTATTTAAAATTGTTATATATTAATAAAATCAATAGATTGGATTTTATACTACTTTTTTTATTTCAAACAGTGCTCTTCTTTTATTTTTATTCTAAGTTTTGACCTTTTTAGCAGTAACAGTATCTGCATATTGTTGTAGCTGCGGTTGGTGAAGCACCCTAAGGAAGTAATCCCGTTAGCGCCCTATGGGTTATTTTTTCTTTTTCTTCTATTTATGTTCATGCCTACACATAGTGATCTGCATATAATTTCTTTAGAGCGCTGGACTATATTTTCTTTTGTTTGCACATACACAGTGGGCTTAATTGTTCTGGCTGCACTCCT
This sequence comes from Mixophyes fleayi, assembly GCF_038048845.1. Taxonomy (NCBI): domain Eukaryota; kingdom Metazoa; phylum Chordata; class Amphibia; order Anura; family Limnodynastidae; genus Mixophyes; species Mixophyes fleayi. Next base: position 9,764,785 of record NC_134405.1, on the reverse strand, counting down.
TGGTGTCACTGATCTCTAAAATGAGTCTGCTCTCTGTGGACAAAGAAGGGTGGCCCCTATGGAGAGCCACAAAATACAATTGGTATCAAATATAATTCCTTCCTTCTGCATATAACTGCAAAATATACATGAACTGTGCAGTAACGTAACATGGCGTACACTCGCAAGATTGTACGCTTCTGTTCTTAAGGAACATAGTACGGCTATTGTGTTATAAAGTTAGTTATCTAGTTGACTCCGTGCAATTCACTGTTTATGTTTGCATATTGTCTACCTAGTAGTTTCTGAAAATTAGGCAGTTGGGAGCCATAGATAATGTGGGCTTATTGTTTAATCAATGGGCTTTCCAGATTGTGTGGGTTGGAAGGCAATTTGATTATGTTCTCACTGAGCCCTATTAACTTGGGACAGATAAGAAAAGTTTAGCCCCAAGTCAGCCCAGAATATATTGGCACCATAGAGTTTACTATAGGGAATATTACTACAGCAGGGTATAAAGCTAGGGTGCATACTGTCTGAGAGTGTGCTACTTCATTGGAAGGCTGAGCAGGAATTCTGGTTCTGTCAGTCTGTTCTTTCCATATTTGGTTTAACCTGCCATGTGAGACGATATGCCAGACTGTGAGACACGGAGCTATTCCCTATTGTGACCCAGAATAATAAACTTTGTCACTACCTCAAATCACTGTCAGGGACTGTTTGGCTGCTACATTCCACTAAGTCATACAGAGCGGTTATACAGACATTTTAGCGGACATTTCCCTGTGCCTTCTGTTAGCTTTGACTGAAAACTGGAACTTTTTACTGTATTGTGTGAATTTTAAAAATAGGATGTTGCTTTTTTTAAAAAAAAATAGATCAAGGGAAAGATTGGGTGAAAAGGGATCCAATTTATTTTTCTAAATTTGACATTTCCAAGGCTGATTATTTTCTTGGTGCTGCCTTAATAAAATACCCTCAGATGTAGACTTGTCTGCTTCTCAGAGTATCTGTTGTGTCTCCTGCTGTCACATGGTCATCTCATCTTGGCTATCCCAGTGCTTTCTTAAACTTAATATTTCTAGACCGAAATAATCCCCTCCCCTCCAGGACACCCTTGCCCCCCCTCTCTCTTTCTGTTAATAACACTACCCTCCTTTCTGTCCCTGAAATCTGCTGCCTAGGGGTCATCCTCAACTCTTCTCTTTACTTCAAACCTCACATACTTTCACTCTCAAAATCCTGCTACTTCCACCTCTGGAATATATCCAAGATCCAGGTCTTTCTCACATGGGAGCCATCAAAACTCGTATTCGCTTCCTTGTAATCTCTTGCCTTGATTACTATAGCCTTTTTCACTCTGGCCTATCCAACTCCAACCTTCCCCCTCTTAAATTTACCCTCAATGCTGCTTCACAACTTATTTCTCTCTCCCTCTGCACTATCTCTGATGCCCTCTCCGCCAGTCCCTACATTGATTCCTTGAAGCCTACAGAATTAAATTTTAAACTCCTAAAATACAAATCTCTCATCCAATACTTGTGGCTGCTCTGCCAGTGACTGCCACCTCACTACTTCACTGAATACCTCTTCCTACTGCTGCCTCCAGGACTTCACCTGGGCTGCTCCCCAGTTGTGAAATGATCTCCCATGTCCTATTAGATTAATCTCTACTCTCCAAAGCTTTAAACATGCCCTTAAGACTAATTTGTTCATTGAAGCCTATCAGCCCTCCTTCTAACTCCCATTTATTGTCTACCATCTCCATTCCCCCACTCGGAACCACCCTATTTATTTCTTCCTTCTTCCTTTAGGACGTAATTTCTCATGTGGAGGGATTTCTTTCCTCGTGTACTCTTTCTACTATTCCATCAGTCTCGCTACCTCTTGGCATGCTTCCTTAGCCCTGTTCTCTTGAGTTCAGGATTACTGCACATTGGACATTACAATAACTCTCACTTCCTGTCTTGTAAATAATTTTATCTACATTACCCTGTTATCTGTTTGTGTTTGTTTATTCAATATGTCAGGTCTTTATATTTTTTTCATTTAATATGTATTATGTAATGGGCTAAAGATCAATGCTGACTGTATATGTCAAGTACGGTGCAGCAGACCTTTTATCGCACCTAAAAAATAAATAATAATTTGATGTATATTTTCTTATACTGAGCTAATAAATATTGGCAGTAAGACCCTGGGCTAGATTTACTATCAGGCGTGTTTGTAAACCCGCCGACTTTCGGCGGATTTGGCGGCGGTTTAGCCATCGCCGGATTTACTAAGGCTAAACCCGCCGTCCAAACGGCCAGAAATTATGTTTCCAAACCCGCCTCTGTATAAAGCGCCATGACGGTTTCAACAATGTTCAACATACAAACAGCCGGATTTACTATTAGGGGGTTTATAAAGCCGCCGGAAAACCACCATTCAATAGACCAAAATGAAAGCGCTGCTTGTGAGCAGCGAGATTGCTCAGTGTGCTGTTTGAACTATTTAGCCATTTTTCACATAAGAGAAAGAGCCATTTTGTGCAAAGTTTCCTCCTTTAGGATTGTATATGGGAAATGGGCAAACTGTCATGTAATTTGAGGGTACGTTTTGTTTTGTTTTTTTCACCCAGTATTATTGCATCCTATTTACTGATGTAAAGGTTTTTTTTTTGGTTTTCCAGTTGCAACAAATCCTCAAAAATACTGTTGTTTTTTCAAAATCAGGATGCACAATATGTCATTACATAGGTAACCCTTACTTTAATGGTAATGCAATCCAAAAGTTACAAGATCAAAAAGGTGTTTCTGCCTGAATAAATCACAGTCAATGACAGTCTAGCGGGCAGCAGTTAATCAGGGGTGGGTTTTTTGGAGAATGGCTTTTGCGGGGAATGTGGTGCATTCTGGACAGTGTATGTTTGCAGCTTTTTACCTGATGGAGGCAGAAAGGCGCCTGGAGGAGGATGTACAACAGTTGTCATCTGTTATGCGGACCCTGCGCAGACCGGCCACTCCACGTGCATTTAAAGTGCGTTTGAATCTGGAATCTTTGGCTGATGTGGACGTAGTACCAATGTTTGTACTCATGTAAACCAGGTTCCTAGATATATTTGGTGGGGTGCTTATGTATGCACCTGTAAAGGTGTCTGATATTATCCTGGCTTGCTGTCTGATACATAATCTAGCTTTACATCAACTTACCCCACCGATTATTGCAGTAGACAGTGAACAAGTAGGGCCCGTGTCCCATTTGGTGATGTGCAGAGCACAGAGGGGGAGGCAGATTTGAGACCGTCTCATTACAAACTACTTTAAATGTAAGTGCATACTATAAAAAACATATATTGTTTGTTTTTTTTATGTCAGTGCAATGGTTTTTTTTATGGAATTTTTAAATAAAATTGGACCCTTTAAACAGAGGATAGTGTGTACTCCGGATGTTGTAATTGTGAAAATCCCTGGAAAGTGACAGTCAGAGGTCAATGTGTACGTGAAATTAGTGCATCGTTTTAAAGAAAACAGTATACTCTTGTTTAATGTGCAGAAAAGAAAGACTGATACCAATGAAATATAAGTGTATTTATTGCATTACAACACAATAAAAGAAAAAGTATAACGCTTACACATACATAACAAAACTTTACCCAATAATACATTTTTTGCCCTAGCGCCGCCTTTTCGCTGGCATATCACTATGTTTTGCCCCACTCTCTACCCTCTCTCGCCCACCCCTGGTGCGAGCACCTCTCCTTGGAGGAGTGCTATGTGCCGATCTGCTTGGCGTACTAGCAGTACTGGTGGAGGCCGATGAAAAAGGTGCCGGCAAGCGGGCAATGAGTTCCTGCTGTAGTTGGCCTGCCAGCCGGATAACATTTGCATTCTCCTCGCGAACGGAGGAATGCAAGGCGTCCACAGCCCCAGTCATTTGGGCCAGCTGCACATTGGTTTGCTCCAAAGCGTTTGCAAGACGGTTTATTCCAGCAGGGATTTGGCTATTGGAGCGGTGTATCCGCCTCAACTGGCCCGCAATTTGGGACATGTGCCGAGTTTGGATGTCCATAAACTAACGCTGCTGTACCTGAAAATTAGCTACGGATTGGGCCAATCCTCGCCCTGTATCCATCTGAGGAGCTGCAGCTTGTTGCTCGGATGACTGTTCCGGAGGGCTTGTTCCTGGCGCGTAGACACGGGGACATCTACCATCTCTAAAGTGATGACTGTGTCTCCTTGTGGGTCATCAGTAGGTGACATCTGCGCAGACTGGCGCTGGCCTTGCAGAGATGCTGAGGTTCCTGTGGTGAAATAACCAAGGTAAGTATATAGGAAATAACATGTTTGTAAATTGCATTCTGGTCAATGTACCCAAAAAAAAACCATTTAACCACTAAAGAATGGTTACCAATGTCTACCTTCAAGATTAGTTGTCCTCTGCGACCTGATGAAGGATGCTACTCATATGTTTTAGGAGTAAAATCTCATTTTGCCTATGCGTTACAGTGATGGGTTCAAAATGTCAATAATTTTTAATGCTAACATTGAGGGTGTTTGTATCAAAATGCTGCAAGACCGTGCTTTGGGGTAAGCGAATACTATTTTAGGTCTCCCTCTGTGTAGTACATGATGGGGGATATAGACTAAACTGCGAGTTTGAAAATGTGGCGATGTTGCCTATAGCAATCATATCATATAACAATCAGATTTTAGCAGACATTTTGAAGAACGCAATAAATAAATTATTTTTAAAATCTGATAGGTTGCTATAGGCAACATCTCTAGGTTTCCAAACCCTCAGTTTAGTAAATCTAGCCCTATGTTCTCATTGCAAACCATATAAAAATCACTAAATATAACATGGACTCCAACATTTGTACACAAAAACATCCAAGTCCATTATTTCTCCCCCAAACAGAGAACACGCACCTGCTTGCTCTTCAGAGCCAGAATCTCTTGCTGAAGGTGGAGGTGTAGACCTTGGACTGGGAGTAAACTGGCGTCCTGGCGAATCTGGATGTATGAGACAAAGCATACAATGTATTTGCAGCAAAAAGCAATTTACAAATAAAAATTTTTGGGAAAAAATGTGTTTGCAAATTTAAAAACAGTTCAAAAACAATTTTTTTCCCTTTACATACTGATTGTCTAAAAAAGGCACTTTTAAGAAAAAAAACATATTTTTTTTTAAAAAAAAACATGTTTAAAATAATAAAGGCACTTTTAAGAAAAAAAAACACTTTTAATATTGTTATCGTAAAAACGACAAATAACTCACCAACTCCTTGGCCAAACGAGGGTGAATCTGTGTCTTGCACATTAATTCCCTCCACAATTTCACGGGGCATTATCTGCCGCAGCTCCTCCTCATAACTGGTGTATTCAATGCGAAGAGGGGGGCCACCACCCGTGCGTCTTGTGGACCTCCTTTCCTGGGCCATCTTCTCTTTAAGCCTCCTCTTGATGTCTGAGAAGCGCTTGCGGCAGTGCGCCACTGTCCTCTTTAGTGGGCCCACCGCGTTCACAGCATCGCACACTCTCCCCCACAGTTGGTGACGCCGCCTTAGAGTAGTCCGGGCTGCCAGGTTCCCTAGGATGACCTCATAGCAGGGAACTATGTGGTGCACCAGAACACAATTTTCGTCGTGGGAGAATCGGACATTTCTCCCTGTCTTCATCTTCCTGCCCTCTCCTGACTCCTCAACCTCTCCCTCTCCCTCCTCTGCCCCCTCAACCTCCATCTCCCTCTCCTCAGCCTGTTCTCCCTTCCTATCTCTGGACATTTTTACACAGACACAAAAACACAAAACACAGAAGGACTGACAAACACAAAGGACAAACTACACTACCTACAGACACTCTCCACACAGGCACGCACAAGTAACACAGACAAAGGACAAGTCAAATACAAAAAATACAAGACAGAAAATAAAAGAGAAAATAAATGTACAAAACAGAAAAATAGCACAGGACTACTCACACTTCAATCAGATATCGCTCCACCAATCCACCAAACTCCAACTCTCACCAACTCTCAGCAAACCACTATCCTCCAAACTCCTCTCACAAAACTCCTCTAAACCCTATCAGAGAAAAAAGTGTCAGTCCAGTGGTTTATATAGGGCTTGTGATGTCAAATCTCCTGACTTTGAAAATAGCCAATAGTAACAGGCCAGGAGACAGGTGTAATTTTTAAAAAAAACCGCCTTTACACAAAAGCGCCGTCATTTCAAGCAAAAGCGCCATGTTCTATTCAAAGCCGCCGGCGGCTTTGAGCATTACATCCCACCGTTACATCGCTGGCGGCTTCAAATTGAAGCTGAAATGCGCCCATTAGTAAATCCGGCTGTTTGCAATGCAAACCCGCTGGAAAACCGCCGCAATGCATGGCGGCTTCAAGCTTCAAGCCGCCATGCATCACGCCTGTTAGTAAATCTAGCCCCGTGTGTTCAAATTTCAGTATAGATAAAAAAAGACATAGCTGATATATTTGCTGTATTTTAATAATAATAACTTATCTTTTCAGTGTTTTTATTAGAATTTAAGTGAAAACCTAGAAAAGTCCATATTTATACATATATTGCAAATGTATGGTAATGTTTATAAATATTCATGCATTGCTAAGCGAGCTATTCAACTCTGTTCTATGAACTCTGCTGACATTAACTTATCTGATATAGTATCCTAACGGCTATTTCTAATCATTGTGTACATAAATCTTTGAATCATGTTCCTGAGGGTGCTATCAGCTGCTTTTTAACAATTGAAAAAAAGTTTTCTATTCAGTAAAAATAATTTGATTGTTTTAAAGTGGGTTCTTTGATATATATAATTCTAGTTTAATCTAGATGAATATCATTAATAATCTGCCTTTACAAATTAATTTACTTATATATTTTGTTATGGTTTATTTTTAACAATGAATAATATTGATGTTAGTGTTACTATTGATATTCAGAACATACCTTTCTGCTCACACTCTCTGTCTAGATAATAGATTAATCCTAAACAATAGGTCCATTTGTTGACATAACAGGATGTCAGAGACTGCGCTGATCTAATTAAAATGCGAGATTTTACCACCTGCCAAGGTCTAATTAGAATTTTCCTTTGTAGTAAGTAGGAATGTTTATACCTCATTTACATATCAGTGAGATTTACATGAGAGACCTGGAGACAAACAGTCTGAGAACCTTCTGGTCATCCCGGGAACTATTGAAGAGAGATGGGGAGGAATGACTATAAATAGGCAGTATCAGCCCAGTGTTAGTGAGTTGGTGGCTGGAGAGCTGGAAGGATGGAACAGTAAGAATGATCAGGAGGGAAAGAGATAGAAGGAGAAATCTTCAGAGTAAGGTAATTATATTATACATAAGAATATACTGATATTTACAGAATTACAATTATTAGCATTCACTACTGTGCATTGTAAATTCTGTACTTTGTATTATCTATTAGTAAAAGTGTTATTGCAAGACAAAGCTGGGAAAACATGTGTTGAACTTTATATATCCTGATGATACATTGTACATTATATGTATCTGCTTTCCCCTATGGTTCTGGTGTAGCTAGATATAGAAAAACCTCTTTTGTATGAATAAAACTTTTTTGAAGAGAACTTTCAGCGAATTGTTTGAAGAAGACAACACATATTGATTAGAGCACATCACTGTTTATTTAAAATTGTTTGATAACACTACATTGTTTGGTGCTTTTGCTTGTGTGATACTTTGTAGATATACCTGGAGCAGGTGTCTAAGGAAAGAGCAGCCTCCTGTATGGTGTTATTTTATTTTATTTTTATTTGTTTATTATTATTATTTTGTAATCAGTCAGCGCCACAAAGTTTATTCTTGTGAAGATATATAGATATGTACTCAGTGGTCACATTATTAGATACACATTTCTAGTACTGGGCAGGACCCCCCTTTAGGTTGCTGATGCATGATTTACTGACTATATATTACATTACTACAGAGTGTATAATTTGAATTTTTAATACTTTTACTTCTTTAGTGTACTTGTTGTGAAACACCTACATCTAAAGATGTAAACTGTTAAATAATAGTGAGTCTGTGGTGAGTCTATTTAGTACAGATAAACCTTCACAGATTTAATTTAAGTATATATGTTTCTGTATCACTGTGCACAAAAATAAAAACAATGATTAATGTCTGAGTCATAATTATTAGTGTATAAAACATGTTTGTATTCCGTATCCAATATAACGTTACTATTGTTCAAGTAGTTTCATTAATGTAATGATTAGGCTGCTAAATCTTAACACTCTTTTTGCTTACAGGTGAATTAATGAGCAGGATTCCCATTAATAACAGAAGACATACTGGAAAGGTCCTTGTTCTCTGAGCATCTGAGTGTTCCAAAAACTCACCTACAAGTCATCTATACTACAGTGATCAATTCTTACAGTAGCTAACTTCAAATTTGAAAAGGAGAAACTATCTACAACTAATTTGTTGTAAAACACATGATGGATCTAATAGGAGAGAAGCCCTATCTGTGCTCTGAATGTGACAAAACATTTTCATTTAAGTCAAAGCTTATTGTCCATCACAGGATTCACACAGGAGAGAAACCATTTAAATGCTCTGAATGTAGCAAGTGTTTTAGCCACAGGGCAAATCTTGTACAACATCAGATGATTCACACAGGAGAGAAACAATTTAAGTGTTCTGAATGTAGCGAATGTTTTACCCGGAAGTCAACTCTTGTAAGACATCAGATGATTCACACAGGAGAGAAACCATTTAATTGCTCTGAGTGTAGCAAATGTTTTACCCAGAAATCAAAGCTTATCGTACATCAGAGGACTCACACAGGAGAGAAACCATTTAAATGCTCTGCTTGTAGCAAATGTTTTACCTTGAAATCAAAGCTTATTGTACATCACATGATTCACGCAGGAGAGAAACCATTTAAATGCTCTGAATGTAGCAAATGTTTCACCCAAAAATCAAGTCTTGTTAGACATCAGAAGATTCACACAGGATATAAACCATAAAAGACTAGAGCAGTCTGGTTATTGGACTTGGGGACATCTTTTCACCTGGCATGGATTTCCTAATATGAGCTAGAGCTCTATACTACTAGTGGTAGACAATGACGATGTGGCAGCCCTTGCTGAGCTCTGTAATATACTGCTGTTCTGCTCATGCAGGTGCTATGACTAGTATAAGAAAGAAGTTTCTAACTAGTAGAGAGTTCCAGCAGCTCTTCTCAGTACTGTGATTACTTCTATGACAGACAGAGCTATAAGTACTGAACATTTCTACAATAACCCTGTACACTGCCCTGTTTCACATTACATGTTTCCCTCTTGGTCTATGTTATATATAACATAATCTTTCATAATCTCCATAATCTTTCTCTCATACCATTCTATTACTGTCTTTTCTATGTCTGTTATGACAACTATATACTCAGAAAGGGTTGTTTAGTAAATGTTAAATGTAAAATACTGGTTGCTGTATCCCATAACAACCAATCAGATCATCACATTCGCTGGTTTTATGACATCGGACTGTTAATAGCTGATATCAGGTTGCTATGGGTTACAGCACATCCTTGTTCTTCACACCATGTTATTAAATAAGTCCAACTGAGGACACATTGTTTCCCAAGGTACCATCAATTGTATTTTTTTATACTCTATAGTCATTGTCATCAGACAGCACTGACCTATATATAGACTGAATTTATAGACATTCCAGATTACTTGTAAAGGTCTTAAATAAGTATTTCTTTTATACTTTATAGTGATCCAAATCAGACAGCACTGACCTGTATATAGACTGAAGGACCATGATCACACAATATCTGTAATTACCATTTATGTTACTGGCAGCTGTTTCTATCACAATTGGGGCTAGATTGACTAAGCTGCGGGTTTGAAAAAGTGGGGATGTTGCCTATAGCAACCAATCAGATTCTAGCATTCATTTATTTAGTACTTTCTACAAAATGACAGCTAGAATCTGATTGGTTGCTATAGGCAACATCCTCACTTTTTCAAACCCGCAGCTTAGTAAATCTAGCCCCTGATGTTTAATAACATCTTACATTGATAAATGTGTAGATTATGTTTTTGATCGTGGATCTAATATCTATATTCAGTAGTATAGACTACTGTACACTCTGCTGCATTTTAGATGGTGGAACCAGGGGTGATAATTAGGTGGTCATCCATGCTGACAATATGACAACCAATAATGAAAACACAGCAAAGAACACATTGATAACATACAGCAAATGTATTAGCTATGTGTTCTTTCCCCTAAACTGAAATATAAACACAGGGTCTGATTCATCAAGGAACATAAATGCTGATTTTTTGCGTATAAACCGCAAATTTAATCTGCACATTCCCAGAACCGGACCATTCACAACTAAAAGCAGCAATGTTCAATTCATCTTCATACGCAAAGACACTTTCTACAGGTTACGATTTCTGGGAGTGAACGGGCAGGGAAGGAGTTTGCTCCTTATTCTATGTACAGTAAGGGGTGTCAAACACGAGCGCACGGAGCCACATCAGATTCAAGCTCTGGGAATTTCTCAGGTACTTGATTTTCAACTGTATCTCTTGCTCCAGCTACAGGACTAGTTTAGGTCCTGATTACTAGTGATGACAGTCTCATATGCATGATATAACATGTGTTTGTAATCAGGAGGAACTGTAAAAATGTATTTTATGTTCAGTAGACATTAAAAACATATAATAAATGAATTTCATTTGGGGAAAAAAATAAAAATACACTTTTTTAAAAACATTTTTATCATTAATGCCTATATTATTAACAGGTGACATAAATTGAATAGGTCTTTCAGATTGTTTAAATGTTGAACTCTGGAATCTGCAGAACTAATTACTGGGTGTTTTACATTAAAGCACATATTGCTCTCAGTTTACATGACTTGATGAATCAGGCACAGGGTCTTACTGACAATCAGCAATTGCTGAGTAAAAGAAAACATACCTAGTATTCCCTGCTAGCTGCTGTCTTTCCTTGTCTCCTGTCATCCAGAGGGACAACAACTCACAGTGTAAGTGTGGCTAATGAAGTAAACTTAACACACATCTATCCATTATATATATTGTCGAAGTCAGCAAATTGGATAAAGCCCTTTCAATTAATGTCGAGCAAACTTGGTTGTCTTTGTCTGAAAAGATGCGTACGGTACGCTACGGCGTACAAGGGCACACTATGGCGTGGAAGGGCGTACGCAGCTACTACACGTGGCAGCAACAGTAATTGGTCTTTTACCATACATTCGCACAAACACGCATACTTGTAAAATAGTACACATTAATGGTAGTTGCAACACATAGTCATTTATGTTGGAATATTGTAGTATTTATGTTATATATTATATGTTATATGCACATTAGTGAAATATATGGAACAGGTTGAAGGAATCATATCATATGTGGTATCATAATAAACCTTTTAACATTTTTTACTGTTTGGTTCACTCTGCGAAGGAATCGCAGAGTGCATACACGAGTTATGAATGATAGGGAATTATGAACTACTTAAGACTAAGGAATCTTGGCGGGAAGAGCAGAGTATACCCCCTGGAGAGATGACCCCCTCCTTTGGATTCTTTAGTATGAAGTAGCCAATGATGACGACCCCTGAGACCTTCCTGAAACCTGGACCAATAGAAGCAAGCTATACCATCTCCATTGTATTACTGTAATTCTGTGTGCATATAAGCAGCAGCTTCTCATCCAGTGTTCAGACATCTTGTCCCCAGACTTCAGGATTGAATGACTACACTGGATCCAGAGCGCCTGCGATAAGTAACGGCTGTATTTATTATCACTTCGCTTGAACATATTATACTACCTTTTGCGAATAAATCTTTGTGCGTTGGAAACACAAATCGAGACTCGGCAATCGTTATTGGTTAGCGACAATACGTACATAACAATATATTAATATATATATATATATATATATATATATACATATCTATCCATCAGCTCCAATACCGTCAGACCACCTCCAGGGCATCGCATAAAATTACTGTCCTACTTGAGCTGCATTATTTGCATGAAAATTTTTTAAATAAATAATAACTATTCTGTACCCACCACTCCCATATAGCAAGGCCCATTATGGACAACCTTCCCATAGATCATTCCCATTTTATGGACACATTATGGCGGATTTTCTTATCATTTCATTTCATTAACGTCCCACAACAATACTGAATGCGGTTGGATTAATCACTGCTTCTAATTTGATCTTTAGCTCTCGATATTGAAGCCTCCATCACAGACTTATTTCATTTTAATACTTCTGACGACATTCCTCATCTTCATCATCATTGTTTATATATAGTTCACCACAGATTCCATAATGCTGGACAATCAGCTTACAAATATAACACACATATTACAGATATGACAAACATGAATATAATAAACATATTAACATATACATAAATACAATTAAGTATAACAACATGTACATGGATACTCATGAGCTGGCATAAGGCTAGTATGGATACATGTATGAGTTATATGTGTGTGAGTGAACAAACAACAGAAGACTTTGCCATATCAGAGTCATATGAGACTGACAGACATGAGGTTTACGGAATAGAGGACTCTGCCCATGATAGCTTACATTCTAGAGAGAGGGAGTAATGAGAGACAGTTGATGCAGATAGGACATGAGTGAATGAGGTCGACAGAGGAAATAGTTGGAGTGGACATGATGGTCTAGGAGGGAGTGCGGTAGGCAAGCTTGAAGAGATGAGTTTTGAAAGGAATTTCATTGGTTGGAAGCATATTGGGAGAAGTCTTAGAGATTGGATTGGAAAAAGGTTTAAAGAGCGGGAGAGAGGGGAAGATCAGAAGTAGAGCACTGTGGTTGAGCTGAGGTCTATCTCTTGATGTGGTCAGAGATGTTTGGAGGGGAAGAGTTTATCATGACAATCGGTTCTTACCACCAGAAATAGTCTGAGAAGTACACAAAGCTACATTTGAGGTCTCTCACAAGGACAGCATCAATGCCCTAGAACAATTTCAACCTTAAAAATGTCAAATTTAGGGAACCAAATTGGATCACTGCTCATCCAGTCCTTCTCCTGACCTATTTTTAACAAACGTTAACATTAAAAATACACAGTAGCACTTCTATGATAAAGCAGTCCAAGCTTACTTCTTGTGAGTCAACAAGCTTAGATAACAGAACGTTGCAGAAACTTCGATTCATCAAATTCCAACAAGGCATACTTAGTGACCTCATAAAATAATTTTTGAATTTTGAGACTTTTAATCGTCGCTGTACAATTTACCTGTAATATGGATATTAGTAGTCACCTTGGCTTTATATATCTTATAAAAAAGTATTATGCTTCCATTGTGCCACAATCCTCTAGCTGCACCCTCTAGTGGTCACTCACATTTATGTCATAATGACACTCTTCACATTATATGAGGGCTGTCAGCTACTTTTGGTTGCTTTCATATGCTTCACTTATGGGTTCTTCGCTCTGTTAGATTTGCCATTTATGCCCTTTCATGGCCACTTTGTTTCTAAAATTATTATTCTTTATTTATAAGGCACCACAGGAGTTCTGTAGTGTTGCTACATTTGGACTATGTTTGGGTGAGGGGGATAGAAAAGCAAATTATTTGGATACACAAATATGATGGTGCTGGCAGCAAAATACTGCAAGTTAGTGCTCTTGGGTAAGCTATTACTATTTTAGCTCTCCCTCTGTGTAGTACATGATGTTTTCATTGCAAACCATATAAAAATCAAGATATATAACATGTACACCAACATTTGCACATAAAAACATCTAACACCATTGTTTCTCCCCCAAACAGACTACACGTACCTGCTTGTTCTTCAGGGGCACAATCCCTCACAGAAGGTGGAGGAGTAGACCTTGGATTCGGAGCGGAGTCTCTTACAGGCGAATCTGGATGTATTAGATAAAGCATATAATGTATTTGCAGCGACAATCATTTGAAATATATACAGTATATTTGAAAATTGTTTTGGAAAAAACAAATACATTTTTATAAAAAGTCACGTGTATTTGCATAACTGTTAGAGTACAAATTGCAAATAACTCACCAGCTGGTTGGCCAAATGAAGGTGCATCTGTATCCTGCACATTGACCCCCTCTACAATTTCCCGGGGCAGTATCTCCTGAAGCTTCTCCTCATATGTAGTGTATTCCACACAAAGTGGGGGTCCACCACATGCTCCTTTTGCTGCCTTCCTTTCCTTAGCCATTTTTTCCTTAAGTCTCCTCTTTATATATGAAAATCTTTTGCGGCAGTGAGCCACTGACCGTTTTAATGGCCGCACCGCGTTCACGGCCTCACATATTTAACCCCATAATTGATGACGCCGCCTGAGCGGAGTCGGGCTGCCAGGTTCCCTAAAATTATTTCATAGCAGGGAACAATATTGTGCACTAATAGACAATTCTAGTCATGAGAAAATCTCACATTCCTTCATGACTTGGTCTTCCTGCTTTGTCCTGTCTCCTCTAACCCTTCCTCACCTTCCTCTGTCCCCTCCAGCTCCATCTCCCTCTCCTCTCCCTCTGCCCCCCTCCTATCTCTGGCCATAATGTCCAGTAAGATACAAAAAACAAGTAACACAGAGTACTGACAAACACTAAGGACAAAGTAGACTAACTACTGAAACACTCACAACACACTCACACACAAGTAACAGAGACAAAGGACTAGACAAATACAATAAATACAAGACAGAAATTAAATCAGAAAATAAAGGCACAAGACTGTAAAAGAACACAGGACTACTCACACTCCAATCAGAAATCGCAGCACGAGACCACTCAAAACCAACTCTCACAATCCTAAATCCTCCAAGCTCCTATCTCTTTTCTCCTCAAAACCCTATCGAAGAAAAAGTGTCAGGCAAGTGATTTATATAGGGCTTGTAATGTCAAATCTCCTGACTTTGAAAGTAGCCAATAGTAAAAGGCCATGATACAGGTGCTTTTTTCAAAAAACCCGCCATCACACGTCACTAACAGAGAACAGCTCAGAATACCTAAAAGATGACATGGTTTAGGGGCAAAGATAGTATTAAAGTAATTCTTTCGTTTTCAAATAAGCATTACATAGGCGATTGTATTGTGTTTCTAACGCACGGAGTGATTTATTTTAGCAGATGTAAAAAGTTAACAGTTTAATACATTATTATAATATAATCAACAGTACAGTACAGCCAATACCAAAAAGATACATACATACCCAGGGCCGGATTTACCGCTAGGCAACCTAGGCACCTGCCTAGGGCCTAGCGGCTCTCGGGGGGCACAGCTGGGGGGGACAGGAGTAATTTTTTTAAAAAAATAAAAATAAATAAATTTCGGCCCCTCCCCCGACTCGCGGCACCCCCCCCCCCGGGTGCCGCGAATCGGGGGAATGGGGGTCGGGTGCCGCGAATCGGGGGAGGTGGGGTCGGGTGCCGCGAATCGGGTACCGGCAGCCTCTTCTCCTCTCAGTGTCTCAGTGATAGAGAGAGGAGGAGAGGCTGCCGGGACCCGACAAGCGATCACATGACTCTTTTTTTTTTTTTTTTAAATCTGGACTGACCGAGGAGGAGCAGCGCACCGGAGAAGAAAGGCAATAGAAAGGTAAGTAATACAACGAAGGGACAGAGGTGGTGATTGGCACAGAAGTGGTGATGGTGATTGGCACAGAAGTGCTGATGGTGAAGGGGCACAGAGGTGGTGATGGTGAAGGGGCACAGAATTGGTGATAGTGATTGGCACAGAGGTGGTGACGGTGAAGGGCACAGAGGTGGTGATGGTGAAAGGGCACAGAATTGGTGATGGTGATTGGCACAGAGGTGGTGATGGGCACAGAGGTGGTGATAGGCACAGAGGTGGTGATGGTGAAGGGCACAGAGGTGGTGATGGTGAAGGGCACAGAGGTGGTGATGGTGAAGAGGCACAGAAGTGGTGATGGTGATGGGCACAGAGGTGGTGATGGTGAAGAGGTGGTGATAGGCACAGAGGTGGTGATGGTGAAGGGCACAGAGGTGGTGATGGTGAAGGGCACAGAGGTGGTGATGGTGAAGAGGCACAGAAGTGGTGATGGTGAAGGGCACAGAATTGGTGATGGTGATGGGCACAGAGGTGGTGATGGTGAAGAGGCACAGAGGTGGTGATGGTGATTGGCACAGAAGTGGTGATGGTGAAGGGCACAGAAGTGGTAATGATGAAGAGCACAGAGGTGGTGAAGGGCACAGAGGTGGTGATGGTGATTGGCACAGAGGTGATGATGGTGATTGGCACAGAGGTGGTGATGGTGATGGGCACAGAGGTGATGGTGAAAGGGCACATGTGATATTGTGAAGGGGCAAAAGTGACAATGAAGGGGCACAGTGTGATTATAGAGGGACAAAAGTGACAAGAGCACATACTTGGATTTATGCGTATTATTTTTGCAAACAACTTAAGTAAGTATTTCTGCCCTGACTTCAATATTTATTAAGTTGTTTTGACCCTACTACTTAAAAAAACGGGACTGCTTGGTAATTATTTAGGGGTGCCTTTTTCTGCAGCAGGTTGGCCTTGCTCTTTTCACATGTTAGGTACGCCCCCAAAGATGCAAGCCACGCCCTCACCTCCTTTGGAGGTGGCACATGCTTTCATATCTACTTAACTAAAGGGGTATATGGTAGGCTGCAAAAATATAGTGCTATGGATTGTTTCAGGGAGGGGGCCCAAAAACAGTATCCTGCCTAGGGCCCTATGAGGTCTAAATCCGGCTCTGTACATACCGCTGCGATGCACTGCGTTAACCATGGGCACCAGTGGACAGTGATTCACCCTTGAATACTGTGATCAGTGAAGACTGAGGCTGGTGGGGGTGCAGCTATGATTATATATACAGTCAGTGTTACACAGTGAAAAAAAGAGATGACGTAGCTTGCTTCTATAGGTCCAGACAAGGGTGGTTCCAGGGAAAACAGGTCATAGGCTAGTTCAGGCTAAGGAATCCAAAGGTGGGGGTCATCTCTCCAGGGGATGTGCTCCAGTTACAATGAGTTAATTAGCATTTCACATTCTGATATCAACTTAGCTATTTATTACATAACATCGATAACTAGAGTATGCAATATGCGATCTCTTCGGCGATGGAACCGGACAGCTGCTGATGAATAGGGGATTAGTATGAGATCAGACATGACACATTTCCCATAACCTGAACCTTAGATAACACTAAAGTGTACATATAATCATAGTATATAAACTAATAATGGAACAGTTGTCTAAGGAAAGAGTAGCCTCCTGTATGGTGTTAATTTATTTGATTTGTATTTGTCTTTCACTTAATATTGGGTAATCAGTTAGTGCCACAAAGTTTATTCTTGTGAATATATATATATATAGATATGCACTCAGTGGTCACTTTATTAGATATGACTTTCTAGTACTGGGTAGGTCCCCCTTTTAAGTTGCTGCCACATGATTTACTGACTATATTTTACATTACTCCAGAGTGTCTAATTTTTAACACTTGTTCTTCTTTAGTGTACTTGTTGTGAATTTTATTCACTGGAAAAACACCTACATCTAAAGATGTAAATTGTTAAATAATAGTGAGTCTGTGGGGAGTGTATTTAGTACAGATAGGCCTTCACAGTTTTCATTTAAGTATGTATGTTTCTGTATCGCTGTACACAAAAAAAAACAATGGTCAATGTCTGAGTCATAGTTGTTAGTGTAAAAAACATTTTTGTATTCTGTATCCAATATAACATTACTATTATTCCAGTAGTTTCATTAATGTAATGATTAGGCTGCTAAATGTTAACATTCTTTTTGCTTACAGGTGAATTATTTAGCAGGATTCCCATTAATAACAGAATACATCTTGGGAAGGTCCTTGTTCTCTGAGCATCTCAGTGTTCCAAAAAAATTCACCTACAAGTCATATATACTACAGTGATCAATTCTTCTTTATAGCAGCTAACTTCATTTCTGAATGGGAGAAACTCTCTACAACTAATTTGTTGTCAAACACATGATGAATCTAAAAGGAGAGAATCCCTATCTGTGCTCTGAATGTGACAAAACATTTTCATGTAAGTCAAAACTGATTACACATCAGAGGATTCACACAGGGGACAAACCATTTAATTGCTCTGAGTGTAGCAAATGTTATACCCAGAAATCAAAGCTTATTGTACATCAGAGGATTCACACAGGAGAGAAACCATTTAAATGTTCTGAGTGTAGCAAGTGTTTTACCCAGAAGTCAGTTCTTGTAAGACATCAGTTGACTCACACAGGAGAGAAACCATTTAAATGTTCTGAGTGTAGCAAGTGCTTTAATGTGAAATCAAAGCTGGTCGAACATCAGAGGATTCACACAGGAGAGAAACCATTTAAATGTTCTGAGTGTAGTAAATGTTTTACTCAGAGATCAACTCTTCTAAAACATCAGATGATTCACACAGGAGAGAAACCATTTAAATGCTCTGAATGTTGCCAGTGTTTTTTCCACAAGTCAAATCTTGTTGTACATGAGATGATCCACACAGGAGAGAAACCATTTAAATGTTCTGAGTGTAGTAAATGTTTTACTCAGAGGTCAACTCTTCTAAAACATCAGATGACTCACACAGGACAGAAACCATTTAAATGGTCTGAATGTAAAGACCACAGTGAGCGTTAGTGATTGATGAGCTCGAAAAATTAATACACTTGCCAACTAGTATATTTCTGACTCGTTTCGTCGCCTCTTTCGGGCGGTTTCATCAGAGGTTGATGAAACCGCCCCCAAAGAGACTGATCTAATGTGAGCTAATTGAATATCTTTAGTGAGTTTGGATGTCTGTATTTTGCATTTTGCCTTTAGAAAATGTCACTTGCCTACACTAGGATCTATATATTGTGTTGTTAGATATGTATGACTATTTTATATTATTTAAAATTGTTATATATTAATAAAATCAATAGATTGGATTTTATACTACTTTTTTTATTTCAAACAGTGCTCTTCTTTTATTTTTATTCTAAGTTTTGACCTTTTTAGCAGTAACAGTATCTGCATATTGTTGTAGCTGCGGTTGGTGAAGCACCCTAAGGAAGTAATCCCGTTAGCGCCCTATGGGTTATTTTTTCTTTTTCTTCTATTTATGTTCATGCCTACACATAGTGATCTGCATATAATTTCTTTAGAGCGCTGGACTATATTTTCTTTTGTTTGCACATACACAGTGGGCTTAATTGTTCTGGCTGCACTCCTTGGTGTCACTGATCTCTAAAATGAGTCTGCTCTCTGTGGACAAAGAAGGGTGGCCCCTATGGAGAGCCACAAAATACAATTGGTATCAAATATAATTCCTTCCTTCTGCATATAACTGCAAAATATACATGAACTGTGCAGTTACGTAACATGGCGTACACTCGCAAGATTGTACGCTTCTGTTCTTAAGGAACATAGTACGGCTATTGTGTTATAAAGTTAGTTATCTAGTTGACTCCGTGCAATTCACTGTTTATGTTTGCATATTGTCTACCTAGTAGTTTCTGAAAATTAGGCAGTTGGGAGCCATAGATAATGTGGGCTTATTGTTTAATCAATGGGCTTTCCAGATTGTGTGGGTTGGAAGGCAATTTGATTATGTTCTCACTGAGCCCTATTAACTTGGGACAGATAAGAAAAGTTTAGCCCCAAGTCAGCCCAGAATATATTGGCACCATAGAGTTTACTATAGGGAATATTACTACAGCAGGGTATAAAGCTAGGGTGCATACTGTCTGAGAGTGTGCTACTTCATTGGAAGGCTGAGCAGGAATTCTGGTTCTGTCAGTCTGTTCTTTCCATATTTGGTTTAACCTGCCATGTGAGACGATATGCCAGACTGTGAGACACGGAGCTATTCCCTATTGTGACCCAGAATAATAAACTTTGTCACTACCTCAAATCACTGTCAGGGACTGTTTGGCTGCTACATTCCACTAAGTCATACAGAGCGGTTATACAGACATTTTAGCGGACATTTCCCTGTGCCTTCTGTTAGCTTTGACTGAAAACTGGAACTTTTTACTGTATTGTGTGAATTTTAAAAATAGGATGTTGCTTTTTTTAAAAAAAAATAGATCAAGGGAAAGATTGGGTGAAAAGGGATCCAATTTATTTTTCTAAATTTGACATTTCCAAGGCTGATTATTTTCTTGGTGCTGCCTTAATAAAATACCCTCAGATGTAGACTTGTCTGCTTCTCAGAGTATCTGTTGTGTCTCCTGCTGTCACATGGTCATCTCATCTTGGCTATCCCAGTGCTTTCTTAAACTTAATATTTCTAGACCGAAATAATCCCCTCCCCTCCAGGACACCCTTGCCCCCCCTCTCTCTTTCTGTTAATAACACTACCCTCCTTTCTGTCCCTGAAATCTGCTGCCTAGGGGTCATCCTCAACTCTTCTCTTTACTTCAAACCTCACATACTTTCACTCTCAAAATCCTGCTACTTCCACCTCTGGAATATATCCAAGATCCAGGTCTTTCTCACATGGGAGCCATCAAAACTCGTATTCGCTTCCTTGTAATCTCTTGCCTTGATTACTATAGCCTTTTTCACTCTGGCCTATCCAACTCCAACCTTCCCCCTCTTAAATTTACCCTCAATGCTGCTTCACAACTTATTTCTCTCTCCCTCTGCACTATCTCTGATGCCCTCTCCGCCAGTCCCTACATTGATTCCTTGAAGCCTACAGAATTAAATTTTAAACTCCTAAAATACAAATCTCTCATCCAATACTTGTGGCTGCTCTGCCAGTGACTGCCACCTCACTACTTCACTGAATACCTCTTCCTACTGCTGCCTCCAGGACTTCACCTGGGCTGCTCCCCAGTTGTGAAATGATCTCCCATGTCCTATTAGATTAATCTCTACTCTCCAAAGCTTTAAACATGCCCTTAAGACTAATTTGTTCATTGAAGCCTATCAGCCCTCCTTCTAACTCCCATTTATTGTCTACCATCTCCATTCCCCCACTCGGAACCACCCTATTTATTTCTTCCTTCTTCCTTTAGGACGTAATTTCTCATGTGGAGGGATTTCTTTCCTCGTGTACTCTTTCTACTATTCCATCAGTCTCGCTACCTCTTGGCATGCTTCCTTAGCCCTGTTCTCTTGAGTTCAGGCTTACTGCACATTGGACATTACAATAACTCTCACTTCCTGTCTTGTAAATAATTTTATCTACATTACCCTGTTATCTGTTTGTGTTTGTTTATTCAATATGTCAGGTCTTTATATTTTTTTCATTTAATATGTATTATGTAATGGACTAAAGATCAATGCTGACTGTATATGTCAAGTACGGTGCAGCAGACCTTTTATCGCACCTAAAAAATAAATAATAATTTGATGTATATTTTCTTATACTGAGCTAATAAATATTGGCAGTAAGACCCTGGGCTAGATTTACTATCAGGCGTGTTTGTAAACCCGCCGACTTTCTTCGGATGTGGCGGCGGTTTAGCCATCACCGGATTTACTAAGGCTAAACCCGCCGTCCAAACGGCCAGAAATTATGTTTCCAAACCCGCCTCTGTATAAAGCGCCATGACGGTTTCAACAATGTTCAACATACAAACAGCCGGATTTACTATTAGGGGGTCTATAAAGCCGCCGGAAAACCGCCATTCAATAGACCAAAATGAAAGCGCTGCTTGTGAGCAGCGAGATTGCTCAGTGTGCTGTTTGAACTATTTAGCCATTTTTAACATAAGAGAAAGAGCCATTTTGTGCAAAGTTTCCTCCTTTAGGATTGTATATGGGAAATGGGCAAACTGTCATGTAATTTGAGGGTAGGTTTTTTTTTCTTTTTTTCCACCCAGTATTATTGCATCCTATTTACTGATGTAAAGGTTTTTTTTTGGGTTTTCCAGTTGCAACAAATCCTCAAAAATACTGTTGTTTTTTCAAAATCAGGATGCACAATATGTCATTACATAGTTAACCCTTACTTTAATGGTAATGCAATCCAAAAGTTACAAGATCAAAAAGGTGTTTCTGCCTGAATAAATCACAGTCAGTGACAGTCTAGCGGGCAGCAGTTAATCAGGGGTGGGTTTTTTGGAGAATGGCTTTTGCGGGGAATGTGGTGCATTCTGGACAGTGTATGTTTGCAGCTTTTTACCTGATGGAGGCAGAAAGGCGTTTGGAGGAGGATGTACAACAGTTGTCATCTGTTCCGCGGACCCTGCGCAGACCGGCCACTCCACGTGCATTTAAAGTGCGTTTGAATCTGGAATCTTTGGCTGATGTGGACGTAGTAGCAATGTTTGTACTCATGTAAACCAGGTTCCTAGATATATTTGGTGGGGTGCTTATGTATGCACCTGTTAAGGTGTCTGATATTATCCTGGCTTGCTGTCTGATACATAATCTAGCTTTACATCAACTTACCCCACCGATTATTGCAGTAGACAGTGAACAAGTAGGGGCCCGTGTCCCATTTGGTGATGTGCAGAGCACAGAGGGGGAGGCAGATTTGAGACCGTCTTATTACAAAATACTTTAAATGTAAGTGCATACTGTAAAAAAAAATATATTGGTTTTTTTTTTTATGTCAGTGCAATGGTTTTTTTATGGAATTTTTTAATAAAATTGGACCCTTTAAACAGAGGATAGTGTGTACTCCCGATGTTGTAGTTGTGAAAATCCCTGGAAAGTGACAGTCAGAGGTCAATGTGTACGTGACATTAGTGCATCATTTTAATGCAAACAGTATACTCTTGTTTAATGTGCAGAAAAGAAAGACTGATACCAATGAAATATAACTGCATTTATTGCATTACAACACAATAAAAGAAAAAGTATAACGCTTACACATACATAACAAAACATTACCCAATAATACAATTTTTGCCCTAGCGCCGCCTTTTCGCTGGCATATCACTATGTTTTGCCCCACTCTCTACTCTCCCTCGCCCACCCCTGGTGCAAGCACCTCTCCTTGGAGGAGTACTATGTGCCGATCTGCTTGGCGTACTAGCAGTACTGGTGGAGGCCGATGAAAAAGAAGCCGGCAAGCGGGCAATGAGTTCCTGCTGTAGTTGCCCTGCCAGCCGGATAACATTTGCATTCCCCTCGCGAATGGAGAAATGC
Organism: Mixophyes fleayi; assembly: GCF_038048845.1. Classification (NCBI taxonomy): domain Eukaryota; kingdom Metazoa; phylum Chordata; class Amphibia; order Anura; family Limnodynastidae; genus Mixophyes; species Mixophyes fleayi. The sequence goes on along the minus strand of NC_134405.1, from coordinate 9,741,657 downwards.
AAGGCGTCCACAGCCCCAGTCATTTGGGCCAGCTGCACATTGGTTTGCTCCAAAGCGTTTGCCAGACGGTTTATTCCAGCAGGGATTTGGCTATTGGAGCGGTGTATCCGCCTCAACTGGCCCGCAATTTGGGACATGTGCCGAGTTTGGCTGTCCATAAACTGACACTGCTGTACCTGAAAATTAGCTACGGATTGGGCCATTTCTCGCCCTGTATCCATCTGAGGAGCTGCAGCTTGTTGCTCGGATGACTGTTCCGGAGGGCTTGTTCCTGGCGCGTAGACACGGGGACATCTACCATCTCTAAAGTGATGACTGTGTCTCCTTGTGGGTCATCAGTAGGTGACATCTGCGCAGACTGGCGCTGGCCTTGCAGAGATGCTGAGGTTCCTGTGGTGAAATAACCAAGGTAAGTATATAGGAAATAACATGTTTGTAAATTGCATTCTGGTCAATGTACCCAAAAAAAAACCCATTTAACAACTAAAGAATGGTTACCAATGTCTACCTTCAAGATTAGTTGTCCTCTGCGACCTGATGAAGGATGCTACTCATATGTTTTAGGAGTAAAATCTCATTTTGCCTATGCGTTACAGTGATGGGATCAAAATGTCAATAATTTTTAATGCTAACATTGAGGGTGTTTGTATCAAAATGCTACAAGACCGTGCTTTGGGGTAAGCGAATACTATTTTAGGTCTCCCTCTGTGTAGTACATGATGGGGGATATAGACTAAACTGCGAGTTTGAAAATGTGGCGATGTTGCCTATAGCAATCATATCATATAACAATCAGATTTTAGCAGACATTTTGAAGAACGCAATAAATAAATTATTTTTAAAATCTGATAGGTTGCTATAGGCAACATCTCTAGGTTTCCAAACCCTCAGTTTAGTAAATCTAGCCCTATGTTCTCATTGCAAACCATATAAAAATCACTAAATATAACATGGACTCCAACATTTGTACACAAAAACATCCAAGTCCATTATTTCTCCCCCAAACAGAGAACACGCACCTGCTTGCTCTTCAGAACCAGAATCTCTTGCTGAAGGTGGAGGTGTAGACCTTTGACTGGGAGTAAACTGGCGTCCTGGCGAATCTGGATGTATTAGACAAAGCATACAATGTATTTGCAGCAAAAAGCAATTTACAAATAAAATTTTTTTGGAAAAAATGTGTTTGCAAATTTAAAAACAGTTCAAAAACAATTTTTTTCCCTTTACATACTGATTGTCTAAAAAAGGCACTTTTAAGAAAAAAAAACACTTTTAATATTGTTATCGTAAAAACGACAAATAACTCACCAACTCCTTGGCCAAACGAGGGTGAATCTGTGTCTTGCACATTAATTCCCTCCACAATTTCACGGGGCATTATCTGCCGCAGCTCCTCCTCATAACTGGTGTATTCAATGCGAAGAGGGGGGCCACCACCCGTGCGTCTTGTGGACCTCCTTTCCTGGGCCATCTTCTCTTTAAGCCTCCTCTTGATGTCTGAGAAGCGCTTGCGGCAGTGCGCCACTGTCCTCTTTAGTGGGCCCACCGCGTTCACAGCATCGCACACTCTCCCCCACAGTTGGTGACGCCGCCTTAGAGTAGTCCGGGCTGCCAGGTTCCCTAGGATGACCTCATAGCAGGGAACTATGTGGTGCACCAGAACACAATTTTCGTCGTGGGAGAATCGGACATTTCTCCCTGTCTTCATCTTCCTGCCCTCTCCTGACTCCTCAACCTCTCCCTCTCCCTTCTCTGCCCCCTCAACCTCCATCTCCCTCTCCTCAGCCTGTTCTCCCTTCCTATCTCTGGACATTTTTACACAGACACAAAAACACAAAACACAGAAGGACTGACAAACACAAAGGACAAGCTACACTAACTACAGACACTCTCCACACAGGCACGCACAAGTAACACAGACAAAGGACAAGTCAAATACAAAAAATACAAGACAGAAAATAAAAGAGAAAATAAATGTACAAAACAGAAAAATAGCACAGGACTACTCACACTTCAATCAGATATCGCTCCACCAATCCACCAAACTCCAACTCTCACCAACTCTCAGCAAACCACTATCCTCCAAACTCCTCTCACAAAACTCCTCTAAACCCTATCAGAGAAAAAAGTGTCAGGCCAGTGGTTTATATAGGGCTTGTGATGTCAAATCTCCTGACTTTGAAAATAGCCAATAGTAACAGGCCAGGAGACAGGTGTAATTTTTTAAAAAAACCGCCTTTACACAAAAGCGCCGTCATTTCAAGCAAAAGCGCCATGTTCTATTTAAAGCCGCCGGCGGCTTTGAGCATTACATCCCGCCGTTACATCGCTGGCGGCTTCAAATTGAAGCTGAAATGCGCCCATTAGTAAATCCGGCTGTTTGCAATGCAAACCCGCTGGAAAACCGCCGCAATGCATGGCGGCTTCAAGCTTCAAGCCGCCATGCATCACGCCTGTTAGTAAATCTAGCCCCGTGTGTTCAAATTTCAGTATAGATAAAAAAAGACATAGCTGATATATTTGCTGTATTTTAATAATAATAACTTATCTTTTCAGTGTTTTTATTAGAATTTAAGTGAAAACCTAGAAAAGTCCATATTTATACATATATTGCAAATGTATGGTAATGTTTATAAATATTCATGCATTGCTAAGTGAGCTATTCAACTCTGTTCTATGAACTCTGCTGACATTAACTTATCTGATATAGTATCCTAACGGCTATTTCTAATCATTGTGTACATAAATCTTTGAATCATGCTCCTGAGGGTGCTATCAGCTGCTTTATAACAATTGAAAAGGAGTTTTCTATTCAGTAAAAATAATTTGATTGTTTTAAAGTGGGTTCTTTGATATATATAATTCTAGTTTAATCTAGATGAATATCATTAATAATCTGCCTTTACAAATTAATTTACTTATATATTTTGTTATGGTTTATTTTTAACAATGAATAATATTGATGTTAGTGTTACTGTTGATATTCAGAACACACCTTTCTGCTCACACTCTCTGTCTAGATAATAGATTAATCCTAAACAATAGGTCCATTTGTTGACATAACAGGATGTCAGACTGCGCTGATCTAATTAGAATGGGAGATTTTACCACCTGCCAAGGTCTAATTACAATTTTCCTTTGTAGTAAGTAGGAATGTTTATACCTTATTTACATGTCAGTGAGATAAACACGAGAGACCTGGAGACAAACAGTCTGAGAACCTTCTGGTCATCCCGGGAACTATTGAAGAGAGATGGGGAGGAATGACTATAAATAGGCAGTATCAGCCCAGTGTTAGTGAGTTGGTGGCTGGAGAGCTGGAAGGATGGAACAGTAAGAATGATCAGGAGGGAAAGAGATAGAAGGAGAAATCTTCAGAGTAAGGTAATTATATTATACATAAGAATATACTGATATATACAGAATTACACTTATTAGCGTTCACTACTGTGCATTGTATATTCTGTACTTTGTATTATCCATTAGTAAAAGTGTTATTGCAAGACAAAGCTGGGAAAACATGTGTTGAACTTTATATATCCTGATGATACATTGTACATTATATGTATCTGCTTTCTCCTATGGTTCTGGTGTAGCTAGATATAGAAAAACCTCTTTTGTATGAGTAAAACTTTTTTGAAGAGAACTTTCAGCCAATTGTTTGAAGAAGACAACACATATTGATTAGAGCACATCACTGTTTATTTAAAATTGTTTGATAATAATTCATTGTTTGGTGCTTTTTCTTGTGTGATACTTTGTAGATATACCTGGAGCAGTTGTCTAAGGAAAGAGCAGCCTCCTGTATGGTGTTATTTTATTTGTTTTGATTTTTATTTGTTTATTACTATTATTTTGTAATCAGTCAGCGCCACAAAGTTTATTCTTGTGAAGATATATAGATATGTACTCAGTGGTCACTTTATTAGATACACATTTCTAGTACTGGGTAGGACCCCCCTTTAGGTTGCTGCTGCATGATTTACTGACTATATATTACATTACTACAGAGTGTATAAATTGAATTTTTAATACTTTTACTTCTTTAGTGTACTTGTTGTGAAACACCTACATCTAAAGATGTAAACTGTTAAATAATAGTGAGTCTGTGGGGAGTCTATTTAGTACAGATAGGCCTTCACATATTTAATTTAAGTATGTATGTTTCTGTATCACTGTGCACAAAAATAAAAACAATGATTAATGTCTGAGTCATAATTATTAGTGTATAAAACATGTTTGTATTCCGTATCCAATATAACATTACTATTGTTCAAGTAGTTTCATTAATTTAATGATTAGGCTGTTAAATCTTAACACTCTTTTTGCTTACAGGTGAATTAATGAGCAGGATTCCCATTAATAACAGAAGACATACTGGAAAGGTCCTTGTTCTCTGAGCATCTGAGTGTTCCAAAACAACTCACCTACAAGTCATAAATACTACAGTGATCAATTCTTACAGTAGCTAACTTCAAATTTGAAAAGGAGAAACTATCTACAACTAATTTGTTGTAAAACACATGATGGATCTAATAGGAGAGAAGCCCTATCTGTGCTCTGAATGTGACAAAACATTTTCATGTAAATCAAAGCTTATTGTCCATCACATGATTCACACAGGAGAGAAACCATTTAAATGCTCTGAATGTAGCAAGTGTTTTAGCCACAGGGCAAATCTTGTACAACATCAGATGATTCACACAGGAGAGAAACAATTTAAGTGTTCTGAATGTAGCGAATGTTTTACCCGGAAGTCAACTCTTGTAAGACATCAGATGATTCACACAGGAGAGAAACCATTTAATTGCTCTGAGTGTAGCAAATGTTTTACCCAGAAATCAAAGCTTATCGTACATCAGAGGACTCACACAGGAGAGAAACCATTTAAATGCTCTGCTTGTAGCAAATGTTTTACCTTGAAATCAAAGCTTATTGTACATCACATGATTCACGCAGGAGAGAAACCATTTAAATGCTCTGAATGTAGCAAATGTTTCACCCAAAAATCAAATCTTGTTAGACATCAGAAGATTCACACAGGATATAAACCATAAAAGACTAGAGCAGTCTGGTTATTGGACTTGGGGACATCTTTTCACCTGGCATGGATTTCCTAATATGAGCTAGAGCTCTATACTACTAGTGGCAGCCCTTGCTGAGCACTGTAATATACTGCTGTTCTGCTCATGCAGGTGCTGGGACTAGTATAAGAAAGAAGTTTCTAACTAGTAGAGAGTTCCAGCAGCTCTTCTCAGTACTGTGATTACTTCTATGACAGACAGAGCTATAAGTACTGAACATTTCTACAATAACCCTGTACACTGCCCTGTTTCACATTACATGTTTCCCTCTTGGTCTATGTTATATATAACATAATCTTTCATAATCTCCATAATCTTTCTCTCATACCATTCTATTACTGTCTTTTCTATGTCTGTTATGACAACTATATACTCAGAAAGGGTTGTTTAGTAAATGTTAAATGTAAAATACTGGTTGCTGTATCCCATAACAACCAATCAGATCATCACATTCGCTGGTTTTATGACATCGGACTGTTAATAGCTGATATCAGGTTGCTATGGGTTACAGCACATCCTTGTTCTTCACACCATGTTATTAAATAAGTCCAACTGAGGACACATTGTTTACCAAGGTACCATCAATTGTATTTTTTTATACTCTATGGTCATTGTCATCAGACAGCACTGACCTATATATAGACTGAATTTATAGACTTTCCAGATTACTTGTAAAGGTCTTAAATAAGTATTTCTTTTATACTTTATAGTGATCCAAATCAGACAGCACTGACCTGCATATAGACTGAAGGACCATGATCACACAATATCTGTAATTACCATTTATGTTACTGGCAGCTGTTTCTATCACACTTGATGTTTAATAAAATGTGATATTGATAAATGTGGAGATTCTGTTTTTGATTGGGGAATTAATATATTTTTCAGTAGTAATGAGTATTATACTCTCTGCTACATTTTAGATGATGGAACCAGGGGTGATAATTAGGTGGTCATCCTTCCTGACAACTTGGCAACCAATTATGAAAACACAGCAAGTGTCACGGGCACTAGGAGTTTTACCCAGAATTCACCAGGTGTAACTACACTTACCAGAAGTGCGGACCTCTGGGTAGTGTGGTGAATCAGTGGAACCATACAGTAGAATAGTCAATATGACAATATGACAATATGACAACCAATAATGAAAACACAGCAAAGAACACATTGATAACATACAGCAAATGTATTAGCTATGTGTTCTTTCCCCTAAACTGAAATATAAACACAGGGTCTGATTCATCAAGGAACATAAATGCTGATTTTTTGCGTATAAACCGCAAATTTAATCTGCACATTCCCAGAACCGGACCATTCACAACTAAAAGCAGCAATGTTCAATTCATCTTCATATGCAAAGACACTTTCTACATGTTACGATTTCTGGGAGTGAACGGGCAGGGAAGGAGTTTGCTCAGTAAGGGGTGCCAAACACGAGCGCACGGAGCCACATCAGATTCAAGCTCTGGGAATTTCTCAGGTACTTGATTTTCAACTGTATCTCTTGCTCCAGCTACAGGACTAGTTTAAGTCCTGATTACTAGTGATGAAAGTCTCATATGCATGATATAACATGTGTTTGTAATCAGGAGGAACTGTAAAAATGTATTTTATGTTCAGTAGACATTAAAAACATATAATAAATGAATTTCATTTGGGGAAAAAAATAAAAATACACTTTTTTAAAAACATTTTTATCATTAATGCCTATATTATTAACAGGTGACATAAATTGAATAGGTCTTTCAGATTGTTTAAATGTTGAACTCTGGAATCTGCAGAACTAATTACTGGGTGTTTTACATTAAAGCGCATATTGCTCTCAGCTTGCATGACTTGATGAATCAGGCACAGGGTCTTACTGACAATCAGCAATTGCTGAGTAAAAGAAAACATACCTAGTATTCCCTGCTAGCTGCTGTCTTTCCTTGTCTCCTGTCATCCAGAGGGACAACAACTCACAGTGTAAGTGTGGCTAATGAAGTAAACTTAACACACATCTATCCATTATATATATTGTCGAAGTCAGCAAATTGGATAAAGCCATTTCAATTAATGTCGAGCAAACTTGGTTGTCTTTGTCTGAAAAGATGCGTACGGTATGCTACGGCGTACAAGGGCACGCTACGGCGTGGAAGGGCGTACGCAGCTACTACACGTGGCAGCAACAGTAATTGGTCTTTTACCATACATTCGCACAAACACGCATACTTGTAAAATAGTACACATTAATGGTAGTTGCAACACATAGTCAGTTATGTCGGAATATTGTAGTATTTATGTTATATATTATATGTTATATGCACATTAGTGAAATATATGGAACAGGTTGAAGGAATCATATCATATGTGGTATCATAATAAACCTTTTAACATTTTTTACTGTTTGGTTCACTCTGCGAAGGAATCGCAGAGTGCATACACGAGTTATGAATGATAGGGAATTATGAACTACTTAAGACTAAGGAATCTTGGCGGGAAGAGCAGAGTATACCCCCTGGAGAGATGACCCCCTCCTTTGGATTCTTTAGTATGAAGTAGCCAATGATGATGACCCCTGAGACCTTCCTGAAACCTGGACCAATAGAAGCAAGCTATACCATCTCCATTGTATTACTGTAATTCTGTGTGCATATAAGCAGCAGCTTCTCATCCAGTGTTCAAACATCTTGTCCCCAGACTTCAGGATTGAATGACTGCACTGGATCCAGAGCGCCTGCGATAAGTAACGGCTGTATTTATTATCACTTCGCTTGAACATATTATACTACCTTTTGCGAATAAATTTTTGTGCGTTGGAAACACAAATCGAGACTCGGCAATCGTTATTGGTTAGCGACAATACGTACATAACAATATATATTAATATATATACATATATATATATATATATACATATCCATCAGCTCCAATACCGTCAGACCACCTCCAGGGCATCGCATAAAATTACTGTCCTACTTGAGCTGCATTATTTGCATGAAAAAAATGTAAATAAATAATAACTATTCTGTACCCACCACTCCCATATAGCAATGCCCATTATGGACAACCTTCCCATAGATTGTTCCCATTTTATGGACACATTATGGCGGATTTTCTTATCATTTCATTTCATTAACGTCCTACAACAATACTAAATGCGGTTGGATTAATCACTGCTTCTAATTTGATCTTTAGCTCTCGATATTGAAGCCTCCATCACAGACTTATTTCATTTTAATACTTCTGACGACATTCCTCATCTTCATCATCATTGTTTATATATAGTTCACCACAGATTCCATAACGCTGGACAATCAGCTTACAAATATAACACACATATTACAGATATGACAAACATGAATATAATAAACATATTAACATATACATAAATACAATTAAGTATAACAACATGTACATGGATACTCATGAGCTGGCATAAGGCTAGTATGGATACAAGTATGAGTTCTATGTGTGAGAGTGAACAAACAACAGAAGACTTTGCCATATCAGAGTCATATGAGACTGACAGACATGAGGTTTACGGAATAGAGGACTCTGCCCATGATAGCTTACATTCTAGAGAGAGGGAGTAATGAGAGACAGTCGATGCAGATAGGACATGAGTGGATGAGGTCGACAGAGGAAATAGTTGGAGTGGACATGATGGTCTAGGAGGGAGTGCGGTAGGCAAGCTTGAAGAGATGAGTTTTGAAAGGAATTCCATTGGTTGGAAGCATATTGGGAGAAGTCTTAGAGATGGGAGTGGAAAAAGGTTTAAAGAGCGGGAGAGAGTGGAAGATCAGAAGTAGAGCACTGTGGTTGAGCTGAGGTCTATCTCTTGATGTGGTCAGAGATGTTTGGAGGGGAAGAGTTTATCATGACAATCGGTTCTTACCACCAGAAATACTCTTAAAAATTGCACAAAGCTACATTTGAGGTCTCTCACAAGGACAGCATCAATGCCCTAAAACAATTTCAACCTTAAAAATGTCAAATTTAGAAGGCTAGGCCGCCTCGGATGGCCTTGCAGCGTATGGTTAGGAAGAAAGCACAGGGGGGGTTGGCCCTCCTCGACCTGGGAAAATACCATGATGCTTGTTTACTCTCTCAGATGCGTGATTGGTTCCTCCCAGGGTGTGGGAAGCCATGGGTGGGCCTGGAAAAGGCTCGTAATCCTGATTTTCCTTTAGTTGATCTAGTTTGGGCTCCTCGGGAATGGAGACCGCAAGCCCATAACCTGCCCGCTCTCACCAGGGACGCCTTGATAGTCTGGGACCGATTGTGTGAAGGCCCTGAGGGTTTTGCTCGACCCACGGAAAATGTCTCAATACAAGCAGCATCAAAACAGATTCCTGACTTAAACCTGTCGGGATGGGTATCTAGGGGGATTCTGACTTTAGGCCAATTGTTTAATTCAGGTACACTCTCCTCCTTTTCTCAGTTGAGTGAACAATATCATTTGCCGAAGAGCGACTTTTATAAATTTCTTCAGCTTAGACACTTTCTGTCAGAGCCCTCATTCAGAGGTATAGTCATAGTTTCCCCCCCGGCTATATATCAGGTAAACTTGACAAAGAGTTACAACAAAGCTAGCATAACTACCTGGTATAATATTTTAACTTCGCAAGTCATTATCACCAAATCGAAAATTCAACTCCAATGGGAGGTAGATCTCCAGGTAGTATTCACGGAGGAGGAATGGGAACGTATTTTTCGAAACTCTTTCACAATGTCTAAATGCCTTAATCATACTGAAATGTTGGTGAAACTTCTGAATAGATTGTACGTGACCCCTGAGAAACTGCACAAAATTTGGCCCTCAGTACCCCCGACATGTTGGCGTAATTGCACTGAAAGAGGGGATATATTCCATATCTTTTGGGCATGCCCAGTCCTACAACCCCTGTGGTTAGAGGTTTTCCAGTTGTTGGTAAAGGTTTTTAGATATCCTACATCTCCTTCCCCAGAGCTTGCTTTGTTACATCATTATCCCCCCTCCGTTCCCTCCTGGGACAGGTACGTGATGGGCCAAGTGCTCATTGCAACCAGAGCTGCTATAGCTCAGGCCTGGAAACAACTGTCTCCCCCGTCTTTGGCTAAGGTGATATCTAAAGTGAACTTCAGCTTTGAGATGGAGACCCTAGGAGTTCCGTATTCTACGGCAGCTACTTCCCCATTAGTAAAATGGCGTAGCTGGCATAATTACGTCACAGGCGGAGGTGGGGCCCCATCCCAGTCCCCCCATAGGCTGGATATCTCCGACTCAGTGTCTCCTGCCTTGATTTAAGAAATATTTGCTTTTGGGCCTAGGTACAAGGATGGAATGGACTAGTCTCCGTATTGTAAAGTTAAAGTGACTTATGTTTAGAGTGCCAATCTTTAGTTTTACTTGTCAACTGACTATAATTATATTTAAATACTACAAAGTGATACATGTCTAGATTGCTGGTGTTTTATGACATATTGTTGTGTTTCGTCCCCACTATGTACCCCTTTCCCCTTTATGTCCTACCCTTTCCCTATTTCTTTTTTTTTTTTGTATCCATTGGAATTATCTTAGAAAATTCAATAAACTTTATTTCAGTTAAAAAAAAAAAAAAAAATGTCAAATTTAGGGAACCAAATTGGATCACTGCTCATCCAGTCCTTCTCCTGACCTATTTTTAACAAACATTAACATTAAAAATACACAGTAGCACTTCTATGATAAAGCAGTCCAAGCTTACTCCTTGTGAGTCAACAAGCTTAGATAACAGAAGGTTGCAGAAACTTGGATTCATCAAATTCCAACAAGGCATATTTACTGACCTCATAAAATAATTTTTGAATTTTGAGACTTTTAATTGTCACTGTATAATTTACCTGTAATATGGATATTAGTAGTCACCTTGGCTTTATATGTCTTATAAAAAAGTATTATGCTTCCATTGTGCCACGATCCTCTAGCTGCACCCTCTAGTGGTCACTCACATTTATGTCATAATGACACTCTTCACATTATATGAGGGTTGTCAGCTACTTTTGGTTGCTTTCATATGCTTCACTTATGGGTTCTTCGCTCTGTTAGATTTGCCATTTATGCCCTTTCATGGCCACTCTGGTTCTAAAATTATTATCCTTTATTTATAAGGCACCACAGGAGTTCTGTAGTGTTGCTACATTTGGACTATGTTTGGGTGAGGGAAAAGCAAATTATTTGGATACACAAATATAATGGTGCTGGCAGCAAAATGCTGCAAGGCAGTGCTCTTGGGTAAGCTATTACTATTTTAGCTCTCCCTCTGTGTAGTACATGATGTTTTCATTGCAAACCATATAAAAATCAAGATATATAACATGTACACCAACATTTGCACATAAAAACATCTAACACCATTGTTTCTCCCCCAAACAGACTACACGTACCTGCTTGTTCTTCAGGGACAGAATCCCTCACATAAGGTGGAGGAGTAGACCTTGGATTCGGAGCGGAGTCTCTTACAGGCGAATCTGGATGTATTAGATAAAGCATATAATGTATTTGCAGCAATAATCATTTGAAATATATACAGTATATTTGAAAAATGTTTTTGGAAAAAACAAATAAATTTTTATAAAAAGTCATGTGTACTTGCATATCTGTTAGAGTACAAATTGCAAATAACTCACCAGCTGGTTGGCCAAATGAAGGTGCATCTGTATCCTGCACATTGACCCCCTCTACAATTTCCCGGGGCAGTATCTCCTGAAGCTTCTCCTCATATGTAGTGTATTCCACACAAAGTGGGGGTCCAAAACTTGCTCGTCTTGCTGACTTTCTTTCCTCAGCCATTTTTTCTTTAAGTCTCCTCTTTATATCTGAAAATCTTTTGCGGCAGTGAGCCACTGACCGTTTTAATGGCCGCACCGCGTTCACGGCCTCGCACGGGCTGCCAGGTTCCCTAAAATTATTTAATAGCAGGGAACAATATTGTTCACTAACAGACAATTCTAGTCATGAGAAAATCTCACATTCCCAAATGACTTGGTCTTCCTGCTCTTTCCTGCCTCCTCTAACCCTTCCTCACCTTCCTCTGTCCCCTCCAGCTCCATCTTCCTCTCCTCTCCCTCTGCCCCCCTCCTATCTCTGGCCATAATGTCCAGTAATATACAAAAACAAGTAACACAGAGTACTGACAAACACTAAGGACAAAGTAGACTAACTACTGAAACACTCACAACACACTCACACACAAGTACCAGAGACAAAGGACTAGACAAATACAATAAATACAAGACAGAAATTAAATCAGAAAATAAAGGCACAATACTGTAAAAGAACACAGGACTACTTACACTCTAATCAGAAATCGCAGCACGAGACCGCTCAAAAACAACTCTCACAATCCTAAATCCTCCAAGCTCCTATCTCTTTTCTCCTCAAAACCCTATCAAAAAAAAAGTGTCAGGCAAGTGATTTATATAGGGCTTGTGATGTCAAATCTCCTGACTTTGAAAGTAGCTAATAGTAAAAGGCCATGATACAGGTGCTTTTTTCAAAAAACCCGCCATCACACGTCACTAACAGAGAACAGCTCAGAATACCTGATAGATGACATGGTTTAGGGGCAAAGATAGTATTAAAGTAATTCTATAGTTTTCAAATAAGAATTACATAGGCGATTGTATTGTGTTTCTAATGCACAAAGTGATTTATTTTAGCAGATGTAAAAAGTTAACAGTTCAATGTATTATTATAATATAATCAACAGTACAGTACAGCCAATACCAAAAAGATACATACATACCGCTGCGATGCGCTGCGCTAACCACGGGCACCAGTGAACAGTGATTCACCCTTAAATACTGTGATCAGTGAAGACTGAGGCTGTTGGGGGTGCAGCTATGATTATATATACAGTCAGTGTTACACAGTGAACAATAGAGATGACGTAGCTTGCTTCTATAGGTCCAGACAAGGGTGGTTTAAGGGAAAACAGGTCATAGGCTAGTTCAGGCTAAGGAATCCAAAGGTGGGGTACGTCTCTCCAGGGGATGTGCTCCAGTTACAATTAGTTAATTAGCATTTCACATTCTGATATCAATTTGGCTATTTATTCCATAACATCAATAACTAGAGTATGCAATATGCGAACTCTTCGGCGATGGAACCGGACAGCTGCTGATGAATAGGGGATTAGTATGATATCAGACATGACACATTTCCCATAACCTGAACCTTAGATAACACTAAAGTGTACATATAATCATAGTATATAAACTAATAATAAACCAAATACTGTCTGCTCATAAATCACTTTGGAATGTAATCTATAAATATATATATGAAACTAAATGTTATAGTGCGTGTGCGTGCGTGCGTGCATATTTTACCGTGTGATCGCACCATGCCACGCGTTACGTGCCGTACGGATCGCTATTGCACGGCAAAACAATATTAACCAATATACTTTCGTTCATCCAATTATACGACTTCGACAATAGAAGAACATGAGGCTCTCTGTACTAGTGTTTTCCTTATTATTTTCTAAGTGAGCCCAGTGTTTTGCAGGAAATCCAGGTGACATAATTAATTTCTGACTTTTAGCTTTATCATGACAATAACAAATACAGGTCAGGTAAAATATAACATATACAGTGTACAGTACAACGACCTTGGGGTATATTTTCATTTTCAATGCATGAGACAGAGAAAACATCAAGTATCCATATTCAGCATTACACAAAAGTGACTCTGCAAATAAACTGGTTACCAAACAATAAGAATTTCCCTGTGACTGTTCAATCTGGTCTCTGTGTCTTCAATATTTCCAGTTACCCCATAGCATTTATAATTTTCACCCATGTAACATTGTTTACGACAGTGAGTAGAACGACAAAAGAATTAACAAAACCTACTTGCCCGACAGTTAGTAAATGCAGACGGACCTTCATAATGACAAAAGAAGTCCCCGACAGTCTGATGAGAAAACACGACCACCAGTAATGCCGGCAGGGTGTTTTGACATCATTTAGAATGGCGCCCGAGATATCACCACTTTTAAAGCGTCAATGCCGATTGTCATGAAAGGTAAGTGTTAGGGTAATGTAATCTAATGTGCGTTTTTTTAAAAACAGAGGTCCATTGGGTATGCGCACATCCATATACAACAAGGAGCGGATGTAAAGATACGTGTGGTGATGAATACGGGTCTATGTGCGCTCTGCTCTAACAGACAATACACTGCGGGATACATCCCATACATATGTGGAATATCAAGTTCCAAAACAACGCACAGAAAAAAAAGATGTAATTGATGTGACCTGTTAATAATATAGTTATTAATGACAAAACATTACAGATTACAAATCTGCTGCCATCCTGGTAAATGACAGGAGATTTTTATCAAGAATGTCTAGGTACATTTTTCCATTCATCCTTCCTTCAACCATATGTAGTATGCCAGTACCGTGTGCAGAAAAACAGCCCCACACCACGATGTTCCCACCTCCAAACTTCACTGTTGGTATGGTGTTTATGGGGTGATGTGCAGCGCCATTTCTCCACCAATCATGGTGTGTATTACGGCATCCAAAGAGTTAAATTTTGCTCTCATCTGACCACACTATATTCTCCCAGTATTTCACAGGCTTGTCCAAATTTTGTGCAGCAAACTTTAAACCAAGCTTCAACATGTTTTTCTTCAGCAAAGGAGACTTGCATGGTGAGCGTGCATACAGACCAGAGCCGGATTTAGACCTCATAGGGCCCTAGGCAGGATACTGTTTTTGGGGCCCCTCCCTGCAAGAATCCATAGCACTATATTTTTGCAGCCTACCATATACCCCTATAGTTACGTAGAAGTGAAAGCATGTGCCGCCGCATGCCTACCATATACCCCTATAGTTAAGTAGATATGAAAGTATGAAAGCACATGCCGCCAAAGGAGGTGAGGGCGTGGCTTGCATCTTTGGGGGCGTACCTAACATGTGAAAAGAGCAAGGCCATCCTGCTGCAGAAAAAGGCACCCCTAAATAATTACCAAGCAGTCCCGTTTTTTTAAGTAGTTGGGTCAAAACAACATAATAAATATTGAAGTCAGGGCAGAAATACTTACTTAAGTTGTTTGCAAAAATAATACGCATAAATCCAAGTATGTGCTCTTGTCACTTTTGTCCCTCTATCATCACACTATGCCCCTTCATTGTCACTTTTGCCCCTTCACAATATCACATGTGCCCTTTCACCATCACCTCTGTGCCCATCACCATCACCACCTCTGTGCCAATCACCATCACCACCACTGTGCCAATCACAATCACCACCTCTGTGCCCATTACCACCTCTGTGCCCTTCACCATCACCACTTCTGTGCCAATCACCATCACCACCTCTGTGCCTCTTCACCATCACCACCTCTGTGCCCTTCACCATCACCACTTCTGTGCCAATCACCATCACCACCTCTGTGCCTCTTCACCATCACCACCTCTGTGCCCATCACCACCTCTGTGCCTCTTCACCATCACCACCTCTGTGCCCTTCACCATCACCACCTCTGTGCCCTTCACCATCACCACCTCTGTGCCAATCACCATCACCACCTCTGTGCCCCTCACCATCACCACCTCTGTGCCAATCACCATCACCACCTCTGTGCCCCTCACCATCACCACCTCTGTGCCAATCACCATCACCACCTCTGTGCCCATCACCATCACCAATTCTGTGCCCCTTCACCATCACCACTTCTGTGCCCCTTCACCATCACCACTTCTGTGCCAATCACCATCACCACCTCTGTGCCTCTTCACCATCACCACCTCTGTGCCCTTTACCACCTCTGTGCCAATCACCATCACCAATTCTTTGCCCCTTCACCATCACCACCTCTGTGCCCTTCACCATCACCACCTCTGTGCCCATCACCACCTCTGTGCCCTTCACCATCACCACTTCTGTGCCAATCACCATCACCACTTCTGTGCCAATCACCATCACCACTTCTGTGCCAATCACCATCTCTGTGCCCTTCACCACCTCTGTGCCCATCACCATCACCACTTCTGTGCCCCTTCACCACCTCTATGCCTATCACCATCACCACTTCAGTGCCCCTTCACCATCACCACTTCTGTGCCCCTTCACCATCACCACTTCTGTGCCCCTTCACCATCACCACTTCTGTCCCTTGTTTTACTTACCTTTCTATTGCGCGCTGCTCCTCCTCCGTCAGTCCAGATGTAAAAAAAAAAAAAAAAAAAAAAAGAGAAAGAGTCACGTGATCGCTCGTCGGGTCCCGGCAGCCTCTCCTCCTCTCTCTATCACTGAGAGGAGAAGAGGCTGCCGGGACCCGATTCGTGGCACCCGACCCCCCCTCCTCCGATTCGCGGCACCCCCCCTCCCCCGACTCGCGGCACCCCCCCTGCCGCGAGTCGGGGGAGGGGCCGAATTTTTTTTTTTTTAATTTTTTTTAAAATTACTCCTGTCCCCCCCAGCTGTGCCCCCCCAGAGCCGCTAGGCCCTAGGCAGGTGCCTAGGTTGCCTAGCGGTAAATCCGGCCCTGATACAGACCATGGCAGTTGAGTGCATTACTTATTGTTTTCTTTGAAAAAATTGTTCCTGCTAATTCCAGGTCTATCTGAAGCTCTCCGCAAGTGCTCCTTGGTTCTTGGAGAACCCTTCTGATAATTTTTTTCATTCCTCTGTCAGATATCTTGCGAGGTGCACCTGGTCGTGGCTGGTTTATGATGAATGATGTTCTGTCCACTTCCGGATTATGGCCCCAATAGTGCTCACTGGAACATTCAGCAGTTTAGAGATCCTTCTTTAACCAATGCAATCGGTATGTTTTGCAACAATAAGGTAGCAAATGTATTGAGAGAGCTCTTTGCTTTTACCCATCATGAGATGTTTCTTGTGTGACACCTTCGTAATGAGACACCTTTTTATAGGTCATCAGTTTTGGCTGAACCAGCTGGCAGGATTGCTTTCTAATTACTGATAGATTTCAGTTGGTGTCTTGGCTTTCCATGCCTTTTTGCACCTCCCTTTCTTCATGTCTTCAATACTTTTTCCCTGTGTCATTTTACATTATTGCAGAAATCTTAATTTATGGACATCAATGGTTTGATTTCTTTGCATGTGTGGATTGCAAGGGTTGCTGCTGACATTTGGTGTAAATTTCATTACAATAGCCCCATTAAATATATAATTACTGAGAAAAATGTTGATGTGTTCAATACTTATTTCACCCGCTGTATTTGATCATGCACCATCTAATGTCTGAGAAATACACAGATGAAACGCGTTGAGGACTAGCGATTCTATTGTGGGACTATTTATTCTTTGCTTCTTGATCTGGAGCTGACACTGTGACTAAGCTTCTATAGGATGTAACAGCTGAACCAGACAGAAGTTACCATTCGCTGATGGATGTCACAAAGAAACCCAGATAAGCATTTTATACTTGTTCTTATGTAAGTGTGATACTTATTTTCAGTGCAATAAATCTGCTGAATTTACAGTGTTACACTATGATGGTTTTTCTTTCTACCTATTCTGTGTACTGCTGAGATGTCTCAGCAGCATCAATAGAGATCACAGCTATACAAGAAGTGCCATTATCAGAGTTATCATGGGATGTTTGAAGAAATTGCTCATTATACAGATAAGCGCTAAAGATTGTTTATTTGGTACGCATTTGCCGTATTGGAAAGGATATCCTTGGGATTGCATGAACTCTCTGCTCACGATTTGCCATATATGTTCACATTTGCACTATATCTTTTGTGAGACTGCCATGTCCACCTATATATGATAGTGAACTTCCTTTAATATTTTCATCTATATGTATCTCTCAGTACTGTTAACACAAACAATACTACACCATTTTGGCACCCTATCCCATGTGCTTATTTATATATATATATATATATATATATATATATATATATATAAATACATACACATATATATATATATATATAAAAAAAAAACATACATACATTTATATATATATATATATGATCTTTTAATGCATGTTTAATATATGTTTTCAGTTTTATATATGAAATATCATTAAGCCTTTTGGCAATACTTAAAGTATTAGACATTCGTCTTTCCGTTGTACAGGTGATTAGTGATCAGTTGTGATGAATACATCACATATAAATACTGAGACTGTGTCACCTGGATTCATCCTTCTGATGAAAGTCCAACAGCACAGAAACGTGTCAAGGTTCTTACTACAGTCTCCATAAGGATTGGTCACATTATTCTCAGAAGTAGATCTCTGCTTTCAGCATTTGAGCTGTGTCAGCTCATGGTACTTGGAGGGACATAAGGTCTGAGAAATTCAATATCTATGGTGAGCCTATTTTTCCCTGTCATTTTAAGCCAAAACACTGTTAATTGAAGGGTTTTATATCTCATTGTTACTCACCTTTATACTGACTGTCTCCTTACAATCTTGGATTATATTGAATGATTGACATTGCTAAGTTAGCTGTTCAAGTCTGTTCTCTGAATTCTTCTGTTATTAACGTATCTGATATATTATCCTAACTGCTAATTCTAATCATTGCATACATCAATATTTGAATCATGTTCCTTAGGGTGCTATCACCTGTTTATTAACAAGTGAAAAGGAGTTTTCTATTCTGTAAAATTCATTTGATTGTTTTAAATTAGGTTCTGTGATTTCTATCATTCTGACTGAATTTAGATGTTATGCCATAACAAATTAATTTACTTATATATTTTGTTATGGTTTATTCTTAGCAATTCATTTTAGTTATGTCAGTGTTACAGTTGATATTCAGAACATACCTTTCTGCTCTCACTCTCTGTGTAGATAATAGGTGATTCCTAAACAATAGGTCTATTTGTTGACATAACAGGATGTCAGACTGCGCTGATCTAATTAGAATGTGAGATGTTGCCACCTGCCAAGGTCTAATTAGAATTTTCCTTTGTTGTAAGTGGGAATTTTTATACCTCATTTACATATCAATGAGATAAACATGAGAGACCTGGAGACAAACAGTGTGAGAATATATTTTGGTCATCCCGGGAACTATTGAAGAGAGATGGGGAGGAATGACTATAAATAGGCAGTATCAGCCCAGTGTTAGTGAGTTGGTGGCTGGAGAGCTGGAAGGAGGGAACAGTAAGAATGATCAGGAGGGAAAGAGAGAGAAGTAGAAATCTTTAGAGTAAGGTAATTATATTATACATAAGAATATACTGATATATACACAAATATTTGGAGATATTATGTTGTAGATATAGTATTGTAATAAGTGTATTCTCCCATAATCGTATAAACTAAATTTGGTTGTACAATTAAGATTAAGGTCCAAATATTCTCATGAGCCAATATATGTATATATGATAATGAATTTTGTGTGGCAATAATTATATCAATAAAAAATGATATGTATGTATCATAAATACTGTATGTATTAGAATCACACAATGAAAAGCGTCAAAATCTGTGCTAAGATATTCTCTATCTTTTTTGTGAGTAGAACTTTTTGGAATATATTCTTTAGCCAAATAATTGAAGAAGACAACAGATATCTCAGATAAGATTTATATCTAATTTCTTTTGGTATATGGATATTGATTAGAGCACATCACTGTTTATTTAAATTTGTTTGATAATACTACACTGTTTGGTGCTTTTGTGTGTCATGCTTTGTAGATATATACCTGGGACAGGTGTCTAAGGAAAGAGCAGCCTCCTGTATGGTGTTAATTTATTTGATTTGTATTTGTCTATCACTTAATATTGGGTAATCAGTTAGTGCCACAAAGTTTATTCTTGTGAATATATATATATATGGATATGTACTCAGTGGTCACTTTATTAGATACACATTTATAGTACTGGGTAGGACCCTCTTTAGGTTGCTCCCACATGATTTACTGACTATATTTTACATTACTGCAGAGTGTCTAATTTTTAACACTTGTTCTTCTTTAGTGTACTTGCTGTGAATTTTATTCACTGGAAAAACACCTACATCTAAAGATGTAAATTGTTAAATACTAGTGAGTCTGTGGGGAGTGTATTTAGTACAGATAGGCCTTCACAGTTTTCATTTAAGTATGTATGTTTCTGTATCGATGTTCACAAAAATAAAAACAATGGTCAATGCCTGATTCATAGTTGTTAGTGTAAAAAACATTTTTGTATTCTGTATCCAATATAACATTACTATTATTCCAGTAGTTTCATTAATGTAATGATTAGGCTGCTAAATGTTAACATTCTTTTTGCTTACAGGTGAATTAATGAGCTGGATTCCCTTTAATAACAGAATACATCTTGGGAAGGTCCTTGTTCTCTGAGCATCTCTGTGTTCCAAAAAACTCACCTACAAGTCATATATACTACAGTGATCAATTCTTCTTTATAGCAGCTAACTTCATTTCTGAATGGTAGAAACTCTCTACAACTAATTTGTTGTCAAACACATGATGAATCTAAAAGGAGAGAATCCCTATCTGTGCTCTGAATGTGACAAAACATTTTCATGTAAGTCAAAACTGATTACACATCAGAGGATTCACACAGGAGACAAACTGTCACTCACCGGACCGTGAGTGCCTCTTCCCGGACATTTAGGAACCGTGGCCGTCCACCATCCTGAGGGTCTGCGCATGCGCAGCCCTTTTCTATACTTCAGTGTATACCCCTTTAACTTAATTGGCAGATCAGGCAACCTCCCTATATTAAGCACCTGTGGTCACTACCACGTTGCCTGATCTTGGAGTCTCATTCCTCATGAGTCTCTGAAGGTGTTCCTGTATTACTTGTGTATTCAGTGCTGCTGATTCCTGTGGTTTCCAAACCACTTCTACTACTGTGGTTCCATACCACTTCTACCATCACTGTATCATCATGACTGTTTGCTGATTCCTATCTGCTGCCTCCGTGCACCACAGTCTTCTACACCACTTCAACGTTATTTTATATCAATGTGACTGTTTGCTCATTGCTATCCGCTGCCTCCGTGCACTCCAGCTTTTACCTCACTCACCTGCTTCTCATCTAGTTTGTTTGCTGATTTCTATCCGCTGCCTCTGTGCACTACAGTCTCCTGCTTGCAACTTGCCTGTGTTCAACATCGTGACTGCCAGCTGACTACTATCCGCTGCCTCTGTGCACTACAGTCTCCTGCTTGCAACTCGCCTGTGTTCAACATCGTGACTGCCAGCTGACTACTATCCGCTGCCTCTGTGCACTACAGTCTCCTGCTTGCAACTCGCCTGTGTTCAACATCGTGACTGCCAGCTGATTACTATCCGCTGCCTCCGTGCACTACACTCTCATCTCATCTCTGCTGTGGCTTCCTCGAGACTGCCGCTTTTCATTACCATCTGCTACCCTTCGTGATCTACAGCTCCTGCCCTGCGCTGCACTCCTGTTTCCCATCGCTGTTGGTTCCTGTGGTTGCTACTGGTTACCTCCGTGTGCCGCTGAGTCCTGCCGCTGTGGTCAGCGCTATCGTCCATCTCCTGCTGATCCACTCTCCACGCCTTCACGTGTTCCACTGGCCTCTACCCTCCTGTCAGCATTGGATTTGTATCTCTTCTACTACCCTCTGCTGGATCATCTCCATTCTCCTGGGTTTCCTATGAGTCCAGTTCCACGTGTTGCTGACTCCTGTGGATTCGTGTCCCTGTCGGTCTACTCACCTGTGCGCTGCACCTGCTAGACCGCTGCTTCTCCTATCCAGGGACTTCCTATCCAGTCGGTCTCCAGCCGCTCAGGTACCGCTGCAATCCCATCTGACTGCTACTGCTGAACCACGGTATGCATACTTCTCATTGACTGTGCTGTGTATTGCATATCTTGCTGGACTGTGTTTGGTTCTCTCTGGAGTCTGCTATCCGCTGAGTCTATTGCCATCATTGACTGTGTTATCATTGTGCTGGACTACTTCAAGAGACTTTCTAGATTGCAGACCTGATCAGTCATTTACATATATATATACCTATATTGTGCATATTACTGTGGATCGTGTATAAGGTGCCTGTGTATATCCTGTGTTGCAGTCTTCCCCCGTGCACCTCCTCACATATATATGCAGTGGTACAACTTGCTGATGTCAGACCACTGATCCCTGTTTCCGGTATCACCTGTTCCATTATCCTCTCACATAGCAGTGGTACAACTTGCTACCGCAGACCACTGACTACCTGGATACCTCCACTTGGATTCCATTCCTTCACTCAGACAGCGGTACAACTTGCTACCCGCAGACCGCTGACTCTCATCACCTCCTTGTTTCTGTTGGACATTCCTCCTCACTATAGCAGTGGTACAACTTGCTATCGCAGACCACTGACTACCTTCACGTGTCCTTGTCCATACAGTTCCTTGTGTATCATTACCTCATTATTACCAGTGTTGCTAGTCATAGACTTTCCTGAGCATCTCATCGGCCATCATTTCATGTTCCGTGATCACCCAGCTACCAGAGTACCCTATTACCATCTACATTGCTCTGGTAAGCCTACCATCTGGTGATCCCTGGGTAAAGACTCCTAGTGCCCGTGACACAAACCATTTAATTGCTCTGAGTGTAGCAAATGTTATACCCAGAAATCAAAGCTTATTGTACATCAGAGGATTCACACAGGAGAGAAACCATTTAAATGTTCTGAGTGTAGCAAGTGTTTTACCCAGAAGTCAGTTCTTGTAAGACATCAGTTGACTCACACAGGAGAGAAACCATTTAAATGTTCTGAGTGTAGCAAGTGCTTTAATGTGAAATCAAAGCTGGTCGAACATCAGAGGATTCACACAGGAGAGAAACCATTTACATGTTCTGAGTGTAGTAAATGTTTTACTCAGAAGTCTACTCTTCTAAAACATCAGATGATTCACACAGGAGAGAAACCATTTAAATGCTCTGAATGTAGCCAGTGTTTTTTCCACAAGTCAAATCTTGTTGTACATGAGATGATCCACACAGGAGAGAAACCATTTAAATGGTCTGAATGTAAAGACCACAGTGAGCGTTAGTGATTGATGAGCTCGAATAATTAATACACTTGCCAACTAGTATATTTCTGACTCGTTTCGTCGCCTCTTTCGGGCGGTTTCATCAGAGGTTGATGAAACCACCCCCCAAAGAGACTGATCTAATGTGAGCTAATTGAATATCTTTAGTGAGTTTGGATGTCTGTATTTTGAAATTTGCCTTTAGAAAATGTCACTTGCCTACACTAGGATCTATATATTGTGATATTAGATATGTATGACTATTTTATATTATTTAAAATTGTTATATATTAATAAAATCAATAGATTGGATTTTATACTACTTTTTTTATTTCAAACAGTGCTCTTCTTTTATTTTTATTCTAAGTTTTGACCTTTTTAGCAGTAACAGTATCTGCATATTTTTGTAGCTGCGGTTGGTGAAGCACCCTAAGGAAGTAAACCCGTTAGCGCCCTATTGGTTATTTTTTCTTTTTCTTCTATTTATGTTCATGCCTACACATAGTGATCTGCATATAATTTCTTTAGAGCGCTGGACTATATTTTCTTTTGTTTGCACATACACAGTGGGCTTAATTGTTCTGGCTGCACTCCTTGGTGTCATTGATCTCTAAAATGGGTCTGCTCTCTGTGGACAAAGAAGGGTGGCCCCAATGGAGAACCACAAAATACAATTGGTATCAAATATAATTCCTTCCTTCTGCATATAACTGCAAAATATACATGAACTGCCCAGTAACGTAACATGGCGTACACTCGCAAGATTGTACGCTTCTGTTCTTAAGGAACATAGTACGGCTATTGTGTTATAAAGTTAGTTATCTAGTTAACTCCGTGCAATTCACTGTTTATGTTTGCATATTGTCTACCTAGTGGTTTCTGAAAATTAGGCAGTTGGGAGCCATAGATAATGTGGGCTTATTGTTTAATCAATGGGACTTAACAAGCTTTCCAGATTGTGTGGGTTGGAAGGCAATTTGATGATGTTCTCACTGAGCCCTATTAACTTGGGACAGATAAGAAAAGTATAGCCCCAAGTCAGCCCAGAATATATTGGCACAATAGAGTTCACTATAGGGAATATTACTACAGCATGGTATAAAACTAGGGTGCATACTGTCTGAGAGTGTGCTACTTAATTGGAAGGCTGAGCAGGAATTCTGGTTCTGTCAGTCTGTTCTTTCCATATTTGGTCTAACCGGCCATGTGAGACGATATGCCAGACTGTGACACATGGAGCTATTCCCTATTGTGACTCAGAATAATAGACTTCGTCACTACCTCAAATCACTGTCAGGGACTGTTTGGCTGCTACATCCCACTAAGTCATACAGAGCGGTTATACAGACATTTTAGCGGACATTTCCCTGTGCCTTATGTTAGCTTTGGCTGAAAACTGGAACTTTTTACTGTATTGTGTGAATTTTAAAAATAGGATGTTGCTTTTTTAAAAAAAAATAGGTCAAGGGAAAGATTGGGTGAAAAGGGATCCAATTTATTTTTCTAAATTTGACATTTCTAAGGCTGATTATTTTCTTGGTGCCTCCTTAATAAAATACCCTCAGATGTAGACTTGTCTGCTTCTCAGAGTATCTGTTGTGTCTCCTGCTGTCACATGGTCATCTCATCTTGACTATCCCAGTGCTTTCTTAAATTTAATATTTCTAGACCGAAATAATCCCCTCCCCTCCAGGACACCCTTGCCCCCCCTCTCTCTTTCTGTTAATAACACTACCCTCCTTTCTGTCCCTAAAATCTGCTGCCTAGGGGGTCATCCTCGACTCTTCTCTTTACTTCAAACCCCACATACTTTCACTCTCAAAATCCTGCTACTTCCACCTCTGGAATATATCCAAGATCCAGGTCTTTCTCACATGGGAGCCATCAAAACTCGTATTCGCTTCCTTGTAATCTCTTGTCTTGATTACTATAGCCTTTTTCACTTTGGCCTATCCAACTCCAACCTTCCCCCTCTTAAATCTACCCTCAATGCTGCTTCACAACTGTTTTCTCTCTCCCTCTGCACTATCTCTGATGCCCTCTCCGCCAGTCCCTACATTGATTCCTTGAAGCCTGCAGAATTAAATTCTAAACTCCTAAAATACAAATCTCTCATCCAATACTTGTGGCTGCTCTGCCAGTGACTGCCACCTCACTACTTCACTGAATACCTCTTCCTACTGCTGCCTCCAGGACTTCACCTGGGCTGCTCCCCAGTTGTGAAATGATCTCCCATGTCCTAATAGATTAATCTCTACTCTCCAAAGCTTTAAACATGCCCTTAAGACTAATTTGTTCATTGAAGCCTATCAGCCCTCCTTCTAACTCCCATTTATTGTCTACCATCTCCATTCCCCCACTCGGAACCACCCTATTTATTTCTTCCTTCTTCCTTTAGGACGTAATTTCTCATGTGGAGGGACTTCTTTCCTCGTGTACTCTTTCTACTATTCCATCAGTCTCGCTACCTCTTGGCATGCTTCCTTAGCCCTGTTCTCTTGAGTTCAGGCTTACTGCACATTGGACATTACAATAACTCTCACTTCCTGTCTTGTAAATAATTTTATCTACATTACCCTGTTATCTGTTTGTGTTTGTTTATTCAACATGTCAGGTCTTTATATTTTTTTCATTTAATATGTATTATGTAATGGACTAAAGATCAATGCTGACTGTATATGTCAAGTACGGTGCAGCAGATCTTTTATCGCACCTAAAAAATAAATAATAATATGATGTATATTTTCTTATACTGAGCTAATAATTATTGGCAGTAAGACCCTGGGCTAGATTTACTATCAGGCGTGTTTGTAAACCCGCCGACTTTCGGCGGATTTGGCGGCGGTTTAGCCATCGCCGGATTTACTAAGGCTAAACCCGCCGTCCAAACGGCCAGAAATTATGTTTCCAAACCCGCCTCTGTATAAAGCGCCATGACGGTTTCAACAATGTTCAACATACAAACAGCCGGATTTACTATTAGGGGGTTTATAAAGCCGCCGGAAAACCGCCATTCAATAGACCAAAATGAAAGCGCTGCTTGTGAGCGGCGAGATTGCTCAGTGTGCTGTTTGAACTATTTAGCCATTTTTCACATAAGAGAAAGAGCCATTTTGTGCAAAGTTTCCTCCTTTAGGATTGTATATGGGAAATGGGCAAACTGTCATGTAATTTGAGGGTACGTTATGTTTTGTTTTTTTCACCCAGTATTATTGCATCCTATTTACTGATGTAAAGGTTTTTTTTTTGGTTTTCCAGTTGCAACAAATCCTCAAAAATACTGTTGTTTTTTCAAAATCAGGATGCACAATATGTAATTACATAGGTAACCCTTACTTTAATGGTAATGCAATCCAAAAGTTACAAGATCAAAAAGGTGTTTCTGCCTGAATAAATCACAGTCAATGACAGTCTAGCGGGCAGCAGTTAATCAGGGGTGGGTTTTTTGGAGAATGGCTTTTGCGGGGAATGTGGTGCATTCTGGACAGTGTATGTTTTCAGCTTTTTACCTGATGGAGGCAGAAAGGCGCCTGGAGGAGGATGTACAACAGTTGTCATCTGTTCCGCGGACCCTGCGCAGACCGAACACTCCACGTGCATTTAAAGTGCGTTCGAATCTGGAATCTTTGGCTGATGTGGACGTAGTAGCAATGTTTGTACTCATGTAAACCAGGTTCCTAGATAAATTTGGTGGGGTGCTTATGTATGCACCTGTAAAGGTGTCTGATATTATTCTGGCTTGCTGTCTGATACATAATCTAGCTTTACATCAACTTACCCCACCGATTATTGCAGTAGACAGTGAACAAGTAGGGGCCCGTGTCCCATTTGGTGATGTGCAGAGCACAGAGGGGGAGGCAGATTTGAGACCGTCTCATTACAAACTACTTTAAATGTAAGTGCATACTATAAAAAACATATATTGTTTTTTTTTTTTTATGTCAGTGCAATGGTTTTTTTTATGGAATTTTTAAATAAAATTGGACCCTTTAAACAGAGGATAGTGTGTACTCCGGATGTTGTAATTGTGAAAATCCCTGGAAAGTGACAGTCAGACGTCAATGTGTACGTGAAATTAGTGCATCGTTTTAAAGAAAACAGTATACTCTTGTTTAATGTGCAGAAAAGAAAGACTGATACCAATGAAATATAAGTGTATTTATTGCATTACAACACAATAAAATAAAAAGTATAACGCTTACACATACATAACAAAACTTTACCCAATAATACATTTTTTGCCCTAGCGCCGCCTTTTCGCTGGCATATCACTATGTTTTGCCCCACTCTCTACCCTCCCTCTCCCACCCCTGGTGCGAGCACCTCTCCTTGGAGGAGTGCTATGTGCCGATCTGCTTGGCGTACTAGCAGTACTGGTGGAGGCCGATGAAAAAGGTGCCGGCAAGCGGGCAATGAGTTCCTCCTGTAGTTGGCCTGCCAGCCGGATAACATTTGCATTCTCCTCGCGAACGGAGGAATGCAAGGCGTCCACAGCCCCAGTCATTTGGGCCAGCTGCACATTGGTTTGCTCCAAAGCGTTTGCAAGACGGTTTATTCCAGCAGGGATTTGGCTATTGGAGCGGTGTATCCGCCTCAACTGGCCCGCAATTTGGGACATGTGCCGAATTTGGATGTCCATAAACTAACGCTGCTGTACCTGAAAATTAGCTATGGATTGGGCCAATCCTCGCCCTGTATCCATCTGAGGAGCTGCAGCTTGTTGCTCGGATGACTGTTCCGGAGGGCTTGTTCCTGGCGCGTAGACACGGGGACATCTACCATCTCTAAAGTGATGACTGTGTCTCCTTGTGGGTCATCAGTAGGTGACATCTGCGCAGACTGGCGCTGGCCTTGCAGAGATGCTGAGGTTCCTGTGGTGAAATAACCAAGGTAAGTATATAGGAAATAACATGTTTGTAAATTGCATTCTGGTCAATGTACCCAAAAAAAAAACCATTTAACAACTAAAGAATGGTTACCAATGTCTACCTTCAAGATTAGTTGTCCTCTGAGACCTGATGAAGGATGCTACTCATATGTTTTAGGAGTAAAATCTCATTTTGCCTATGCGTTACAGTGATGGGTTCAAAATGTCAATAATTTTTAATGCTAACATTGAGGGTGTTTGTATCAAAATGCTGCAAGACCGTGCTTTGGGGTAAGCGAATACTATTTTAGGTCTCCCTCTGTGTAGTACATGATGGGGGATATAGACTAAACTGCGAGTTTGAAAATGTGGCGATGTTGCCTATAGCAATCATATCATATAACAATCAGATTTTAGCAGACATTTTGAAGAACGCAATAAATAAATTATTTTTAAAATCTGATAGGTTGCTATAGGCAACATCTCTAGGTTTCCAAACCCTCAGTTTAGTAAATCTAGCCCTATGTTCTCATTGCAAACCATATAAAAATCACTAAATATAACATGGACTCCAACATTTGTACACAAAAACATCCAAGTCCATTATTTCTCCCCCAAACAGAGAACACGCACCTGCTTGCTCTTCAGAGCCAGAATCTCTTGCTGAAGGTGGAGGTGTAGACCTTGGACTGGGAGTAAACTGGCGTCCTGGCGAATCTGGATGTATGAGACAAAGCATACAATGTATTTGCAGCAAAAAGCAATTTACAAATAAAAATTTTTGGGAAAAAATGTGTTTGCAAATTTAAAAACAGTTCAAAAACAATTTTTTTCCCTTTACATACTGATTGTCTAAAAAAGGCACTTTTAAGAAAAAAAACATATTTTTTTTTAAAAAAAAACATGTTTAAAATAATAAAGGCACTTTTAAGAAAAAAAAACACTTTTAATATTGTTATCGTAAAAACGACAAATAACTCACCAAGTCCTTGGCCAAACGAGGGTGAATCTGTGTCTTGCACATTAATTCCCTCCACAATTTCACGGGGCATTATCTGCCGCAGCTCCTCCTCATAACTGGTGTATTCAATGCGAAGAGGGGGGCCACCACCCGTGCGTCTTGTGGACCTCCTTTCCTGGGCCATCTTCTCTTTAAGCCTCCTCTTGATGTCTGAGAAGCGCTTGCGGCAGTGCGCCACTGTCCTCTTTAGTGGGCCCACCGCGTTCACAGCATCGCACACTCTCCCCCACAGTTGGTGACGCCGCCTTAGAGTAGTCCGGGCTGCCAGGTTCCCTAGGATGACCTCATAGCAGGGAACTATGTGGTGCACCAGAACACAATTTTCGTCGTGGGAGAATCGGACATTTCTCCCTGTCTTCATCTTCCTGCCCTCTCCTGACTCCTCAACCTCTCCCTCTCCCTCCTCTGCCCCCTCAACCTCCATCTCCCTCTCCTCAGCCTGTTCTCCCTTCCTATCTCTGGACATTTTTACACAGACACAAAAACACAAAACACAGAAGGACTGACAAACACAAAGGACAAACTACACTACCTACAGACACTCTCCACACAGGCACGCACAAGTAACACAGACAAAGGACAAGTCAAATACAAAAAATACAAGACAGAAAATAAAAGAGAAAATAAATGTACAAAACAGAAAAATAGCACAGGACTACTCACACTTCAATCAGATATCGCTCCACCAATCCACCAAACTCCAACTCTCACCAACTCTCAGCAAACCACTATCCTCCAAACTCCTCTCACAAAACTCCTCTAAACCCTATCAGAGAAAAAAGTGTCAGGCCAGTGGTTTATATAGGGCTTGTGATGTCAAATCTCCTGACTTTGAAAATAGCCAATAGTAACAGGCCAGGAGACAGGTGTAATTTTTTAAAAAAAACGCCTTTACACAAAAGCGCCGTCATTTCAAGCAAAAGCGCCATGTTCTATTTAAAGCCGCCGGCGGCTTTGAGCATTACATCCCACCGTTACATCGCCGGCGGCTTCAAATTGAAGCTGAAATGCGCCCATTAGTAAATCCGGCTGTTTGCAATGCAAACCCGCTGGAAAACCGCCGCAATGCATGGCGGCTTCAAGCTTCAAGCCGCCATGCATCACGCCTGTTAGTAAATCTAGCCCCGTGTGTTCAAATTTCAGTATAGATAAAAAAAGACATAGCTGATATATTTGCTGTATTTTAATAATAATAACTTATCTTTTCAGTGTTTTTATTAGAATTTAAGTGAAAACCTAGAAAAGTCCATATTTATACATATATTGCAAATGTATGGTAATGTTTATAAATATTCATGCATTGCTAAGTGAGCTATTCAACTCTGTTCTATGAACTCTGCTGACATTAACTTATCTGATATAGTATCCTAACGGCTATTTCTAATCACTGTATGCATAAATCTTTGAATCATGTTCCTGAGGGTGCTATCAGCTGCTTTTTAACAATTGAAAAAAAGTTTTCTATTCAGTAAAAATAATTTGATTGTTTTAAAGTGGGTTCTTTGATAAATATAATTCTAGTTTAATCTAGATGAATATCATTAATAATCTGCCTTTACAAATTAATTTACTTATATATTTTGTTATGGTTTATTTTTAACAATGAATAATATTGATGTTAGTGTTACTATTGATATTCAGAACATACCTTTCTGCTCACACTCTCTGTCTAGATAATAGATTAATCCTAAACAATAGGTCCATTTGTTGACATAACAGGATGTCAGACTGCGCTGATCTAATTAAAATGCGAGATTTTACCACCTGCCAAGGTCTAATTAGAATTTTCCTTTGTAGTAAGTAGGAATGTTTATACCTCATTTACATATCAGTGAGATTTACATGAGAGACCTGGAGACAAACAGCCTGAGAACCTTCTGGTCATCCTGGGAACTATTGAAGAGAGATGGGGAGGAATGACTATAAATAGGCAGTATCAGCCCAGTGTTAGTGAGTTGGTGGCTGGAGAGCTGGAAGGAGGGAACAGTAAGAATGATCAGGAGGGAAAGAGATAGAAGGAGAAATCTTCAGAGAAAGGTAATTATATTATACATAAGAATATACTGATATTTACAGAATTACAATTATTAGCATTCACTACTGTGCATTGTAAATTCTGTACTTTGTATTATCTATTAGTAAAAGTGTTATTGCAAGACAAAGCTGGGAAAACATGTGTTGAACTTTATATATCCTGATGATACATTGTACATTATATGTATCTGCTTTCTCCTATGGTTCTGGTGTAGCTAGATATAGAAAAACCTCTTTTGTATGAATAAAACTTTTTTGAAGAGAACTTTCAGCGAATTGTTTGAAGAAGACAACACATATTGATTAGAGCACATCACTGTTTATTTAAAATTGTTTGATAACACTACATTGTTTGGTGCTTTTGCTTGTGTGATACTTTGTAGATATACCTGGAGCAGGTGTCTAAGGAAAGAGCAGCCTCCTGTATGGTGTTATTTTATTTTATTTTTATTTGTTTATTATTATTATTATTTTGTAATCAGTCAGCGCCACAAAGTTTATTCTTGTGAAGATATATAGATATGTACTCAGTGGTCACATTATTAGATACACATTTCTAGTACTGGGCAGGACCCCCCTTTAGGTTGCTGATGCATGATTTACTGACTATATATTACATTACTACAGAGTGTATAATTTGAATTTTTAATACTTTTACTTCTTTAGTGTACTTGTTGTGAAACACCTACATCTAAAGATGTAAACTGTTAAATAATAGTGAGTCTGTGGTGAGTCTATTTAGTACAGATAAACCTTCACAGATTTAATTTAAGTATATATGTTTCTGTATCACTGTGCACAAAAATAAAAACAATGATTAATGTCTGAGTCATAATTATTAGTGTATAAAACATGTTTGTATTCCGTATCCAATATAACGTTACTATTGTTCAAGTAGTTTCATTAATGTAATGATTAGGCTGCTAAATCTTAACACTCTTTTTGCTTACAGGTGAATTAATGAGCAGGATTCCCATTAATAACAGAAGACATACTGGAAAGGTCCTTGTTCTCTGAGCATCTGAGTGTTCCAAAAACTCACCTACAAGTCATCTATACTACAGTGATCAATTCTTACAGTAGCTAACTTCAAATTTGAAAAGGAGAAACTATCTACAACTAATTTGTTGTAAAACACATGATGGATCTAATAGGAGAGAAGCCCTATCTGTGCTCTGAATGTGACAAAACATTTTCATTTAAGTCAAAGCTTATTGTCCATCACAGGATTCACACAGGAGAGAAACCATTTAAATGCTCTGAATGTAGCAAGTGTTTTAGCCACAGGGCAAATCTTGTACAACATCAGATGATTCACACAGGAGAGAAACAATTTAAGTGTTCTGAATGTAGCGAATGTTTTACCCGGAAGTCAACTCTTGTAAGACATCAGATGATTCACACAGGAGAGAAACCATTTAATTGCTCTGAGTGTAGCAAATGTTTTACCCAGAAATCAAAGCTTATCGTACATCAGAGGACTCACACAGGAGAGAAACCATTTAAATGCTCTGCTTGTAGCAAATGTTTTACCTTGAAATCAAAGCTTATTGTACATCACATGATTCACGCAGGAGAGAAACCATTTAAATGCTCTGAATGTAGCAAATGTTTCACCCAAAAATCAAGTCTTGTTAGACATCAGAAGATTCACACAGGATATAAACCATAAAAGACTAGAGCAGTCTGGTTATTGGACTTGGGGACATCTTTTCACCTGGCATGGATTTCCTAATATGAGCTAGAGCTCTATACTACTAGTGGTAGACAATGACGATGTGGCAGCCCTTGCTGAGCTCTGTAATATACTGCTGTTCTGCTCATGCAGGTGCTATGACTAGTATAAGAAAGAAGTTTCTAACTAGTAGAGAGTTCCAGCAGCTCTTCTCAGTACTGTGATTACTTCTATGACAGACAGAGCTATAAGTACTGAACATTTCTACAATAACCCTGTACACTGCCCTGTTTCACATTACATGTTTCCCTCTTGGTCTATGTTATATATAACATAATCTTTCATAATCTCCATAATCTTTCTCTCATACCATTCTATTACTGTCTTTTCTATGTCTGTTATGACAACTATATACTCAGAAAGGGTTGTTTAGTAAATGTTAAATGTAAAATACTGGTTGCTGTATCCCATAACAACCAATCAGATCATCACATTCGCTGGTTTTATGACATCGGACTGTTAATAGCTGATATCAGGTTGCTATGGGTTACAGCACATCCTTGTTCTTCACACCATGTTATTAAATAAGTCCAACTGAGGACACATTGTTTCCCAAGGTACCATCAATTGTATTTTTTTATACTCTATAGTCATTGTCATCAGACAGCACTGACCTATATATAGACTGAATTTATAGACATTCCAGATTACTTGTAAAGGTCTTAAATAAGTATTTCTTTTATACTTTATAGTGATCCAAATCAGACAGCACTGACCTGTATATAGACTGAAGGACCATGATCACACAATATCTGTAATTACCATTTATGTTACTGGCAGCTGTTTCTATCACAATTGGGGCTAGATTGACTAAGCTGCGGGTTTGAAAAAGTGGGGATGTTGCCTATAGCAACCAATCAGATTCTAGCATTCATTTATTTAGTACTTTCTACAAAATGACAGCTAGAATCTGATTGGTTGCTATAGGCAACATCCTCACTTTTTCAAACCCGCAGCTTAGTAAATCTAGCCCCTGATGTTTAATAACATCTTACATTGATAAATGTGTAGATTATGTTTTTGATCGTGGATCTAATATCTATATTCAGTAGTATAGACTACTGTACACTCTGCTGCATTTTAGATGGTGGAACCAGGGGTGATAATTAGGTGGTCATCCATGCTGACAATATGACAACCAATAATGAAAACACAGCAAAGAACACATTGATAACATACAGCAAATGTATTAGCTATGTGTTCTTTCCCCTAAACTGAAATATAAACACAGGGTCTGATTCATCAAGGAACATAAATGCTGATTTTTTGCGTATAAACCGCAAATTTAATCTGCACATTCCCAGAACCGGACCATTCACAACTAAAAGCAGCAATGTTCAATTCATCTTCATACGCAAAGACACTTTCTACAGGTTACGATTTCTGGGAGTGAACGGGCAGGGAAGGAGTTTGCTCCTTATTCTATGTACAGTAAGGGGTGTCAAACACGAGCGCACGGAGCCACATCAGATTCAAGCTCTGGGAATTTCTCAGGTACTTGATTTTCAACTGTATCTCTTGCTCCAGCTACAGGACTAGTTTAGGTCCTGATTACTAGTGATGACAGTCTCATATGCATGATATAACATGTGTTTGTAATCAGGAGGAACTGTAAAAATGTATTTTATGTTCAGTAGACATTAAAAACATATAATAAATGAATTTCATTTGGGGAAAAAATAAAAATACACTTTTTTAAAAACATTTTTATCATTAATGCCTATATTATTAACAGGTGACATAAATTGAATAGGTCTTTCAGATTGTTTAAATGTTGAACTCTGGAATCTGCAGAACTAATTACTGGGTGTTTTACATTAAAGCGCATATTGCTCTCAGTTTACATGACTTGATGAATCAGGCACAGGGTCTTACTGACAATCAGCAATTGCTGAGTAAAAGAAAACATACCTAGTATTCCCTGCTAGCTGCTGTCTTTCCTTGTCTCCTGTCATCCAGAGGGACAACAACTCACAGTGTAAGTGTGGCTAATGAAGTAAACTTAACACACATCTATCCATTATATATATTGTCGAAGTCAGCAAATTGGATAAAGCCCTTTCAATTAATGTCGAGCAAACTTGGTTGTCTTTGTCTGAAAAGATGCGTACGGTACGCTACGGCGTACAAGGGCACACTACGGCGTGGAAGGGCGTACGCAGCTACTACACGTGGCAGCAACAGTAATTGGTCTTTTACCATACATTCGCACAAACACGCATACTTCTAAAATAGTACACATTAATGGTAGTTGCAACACATAGTCATTTATGTTGGAATATTGTAGTATTTATGTTATATATTATATGTTATATGCACATTAGTGAAATATATGGAACAGGTTGAAGGAATCATATCATATGTGGTATCATAATAAACCTTTTAACATTTTTTACTGTTTGGTTCACTCTGCGAAGGAATCGCAGAGTGCATACACGAGTTATGAATGATAGGGAATTATGAACTACTTAAGACTAAGGAATCTTGGCGGGAAGAGCAGAGTATACCCCCTGGAGAGATGACCCCCTCCTTTGGATTCTTTAGTATGAAGTAGCCAATGATGACGACCCCTGAGACCTTCCTGAAACCTGGACCAATAGAAGCAAGCTATACCATCTCCATTGTATTACTGTAATTCTGTGTGCATATAAGCAGCAGCTTCTCATCCAGTGTTCAGACATCTTGTCCCCAGACTTCAGGATTGAATGACTACACTGGATCCAGAGCGCCTGCGATAAGTAACGGCTGTATTTATTATCACTTCGCTTGAACATATTATACTACCTTTTGCGAATAAATCTTTGTGCGTTGGAAACACAAATCGAGACTCGGCAATCGTTATTGGTTAGCGACAATACGTACATAACAATATATTAATATATATATATATATATATATATATATATATATACATATCCATCAGCTCCAATACCGTC
Source organism: Mixophyes fleayi (assembly GCF_038048845.1). Lineage (NCBI taxonomy): Eukaryota > Metazoa > Chordata > Amphibia > Anura > Limnodynastidae > Mixophyes > Mixophyes fleayi. Next base: position 9,706,020 of record NC_134405.1, on the reverse strand, counting down.
AGACCACCTCCAGGGCATCGCATAAAATTACTGTCCTACTTGAGCTGCATTATTTGCATGAAAATTTTTTAAATAAATAATAACTATTCTGTACCCACCACTCCCATATAGCAAGGCCCATTATGGACAACCTTCCCATAGATCATTCCCATTTTATGGACACATTATGGCGGATTTTCTTATCATTTCATTTCATTAACGTCCCACAACAATACTGAATGCGGTTGGATTAATCACTGCTTCTAATTTGATCTTTAGCTCTCGATATTGAAGCCTCCATCACAGACTTATTTCATTTTAATACTTCTGACGACATTCCTCATCTTCATCATCATTGTTTATATATAGTTCACCACAGATTCCATAATGCTGGACAATCAGCTTACAAATATAACACACATATTACAGATATGACAAACATGAATATAATAAACATATTAACATATACATAAATACAATTAAGTATAACAACATGTACATGGATACTCATGAGCTGGCATAAGGCTAGTATGGATACATGTATGAGTTATATGTGTGTGAGTGAACAAACAACAGAAGACTTTGCCATATCAGAGTCATATGAGACTGACAGACATGAGGTTTACGGAATAGAGGACTCTGCCCATGATAGCTTACATTCTAGAGAGAGGGAGTAATGAGAGACAGTTGATGCAGATAGGACATGAGTGAATGAGGTCGACAGAGGAAATAGTTGGAGTGGACATGATGGTCTAGGAGGGAGTGCGGTAGGCAAGCTTGAAGAGATGAGTTTTGAAAGGAATTTCATTGGTTGGAAGCATATTGGGAGAAGTCTTAGAGATTGGATTGGAAAAAGGTTTAAAGAGCGGGAGAGAGGGGAAGATCAGAAGTAGAGCACTGTGGTTGAGCTGAGGTCTATCTCTTGATGTGGTCAGAGATGTTTGGAGGGGAAGAGTTTATCATGACAATCGGTTCTTACCACCAGAAATAGTCTGAGAAGTACACAAAGCTACATTTGAGGTCTCTCACAAGGACAGCATCAATGCCCTAGAACAATTTCAACCTTAAAAATGTCAAATTTAGGGAACCAAATTGGATCACTGCTCATCCAGTCCTTCTCCTGACCTATTTTTAACAAACGTTAACATTAAAAATACACAGTAGCACTTCTATGATAAAGCAGTCCAAGCTTACTTCTTGTGAGTCAACAAGCTTAGATAACAGAACGTTGCAGAAACTTCGATTCATCAAATTCCAACAAGGCATACTTAGTGACCTCATAAAATAATTTTTGAATTTTGAGACTTTTAATCGTCGCTGTACAATTTACCTGTAATATGGATATTAGTAGTCACCTTGGCTTTATATATCTTATAAAAAAGTATTATGCTTCCATTGTGCCACAATCCTCTAGCTGCACCCTCTAGTGGTCACTCACATTTATGTCATAATGACACTCTTCACATTATATGAGGGCTGTCAGCTACTTTTGGTTGCTTTCATATGCTTCACTTATGGGTTCTTCGCTCTGTTAGATTTGCCATTTATGCCCTTTCATGGCCACTTTGTTTCTAAAATTATTATTCTTTATTTATAAGGCACCACAGGAGTTCTGTAGTGTTGCTACATTTGGACTATGTTTGGGTGAGGGGGATAGAAAAGCAAATTATTTGGATACACAAATATGATGGTGCTGGCAGCAAAATACTGCAAGTTAGTGCTCTTGGGTAAGCTATTACTATTTTAGCTCTCCCTCTGTGTAGTACATGATGTTTTCATTGCAAACCATATAAAAATCAAGATATATAACATGTACACCAACATTTGCACATAAAAACATCTAACACCATTGTTTCTCCCCCAAACAGACTACACGTACCTGCTTGTTCTTCAGGGGCACAATCCCTCACAGAAGGTGGAGGAGTAGACCTTGGATTCGGAGTGGAGTCTCTTACAGGCGAATCTGGATGTATTAGATAAAGCATATAATGTATTTGCAGCGACAATCATTTGAAATATATACAGTATATTTGAAAATTGTTTTGGAAAAAACAAATACATTTTTATAAAAAGTCACGTGTATTTGCATAACTGTTAGAGTACAAATTGCAAATAACTCACCAGCTGGTTGGCCAAATGAAGGTGCATCTGTATCCTGCACATTGACCCCCTCTACAATTTCCCGGGGCAGTATCTCCTGAAGCTTCTCCTCATATGTAGTGTATTCCACACAAAGTGGGGGTCCACCACATGCTCCTTTTGCTGCCTTCCTTTCCTTAGCCATTTTTTCCTTAAGTCTCCTCTTTATATATGAAAATCTTTTGCGGCAGTGAGCCACTGACCGTTTTAATGGCCGCACCGCGTTCACGGCCTCACATATTTAACCCCATAATTGATGACGCCGCCTGAGCGGAGTCGGGCTGCCAGGTTCCCTAAAATTATTTCATAGCAGGGAACAATATTGTGCACTAATAGACAATTCTAGTCATGAGAAAATCTCACATTCCTTCATGACTTGGTCTTCCTGCTTTGTCCTGTCTCCTCTAACCCTTCCTCACCTTCCTCTGTCCCCTCCAGCTCCATCTCCCTCTCCTCTCCCTCTGCCCCCCTCCTATCTCTGGCCATAATGTCCAGTAAGATACAAAAAACAAGTAACACAGAGTACTGACAAACACTAAGGACAAAGTAGACTAACTACTGAAACACTCACAACACACTCACACACAAGTAACAGAGACAAAGGACTAGACAAATACAATAAATACAAGACAGAAATTAAATCAGAAAATAAAGGCACAAGACTGTAAAAGAACACAGGACTACTCACACTCCAATCAGAAATCGCAGCACGAGACCACTCAAAACCAACTCTCACAATCCTAAATCCTCCAAGCTCCTATCTCTTTTCTCCTCAAAACCCTATCGAAGAAAAAGTGTCAGGCAAGTGATTTATATAGGGCTTGTAATGTCAAATCTCCTGACTTTGAAAGTAGCCAATAGTAAAAGGCCATGATACAGGTGCTTTTTTCAAAAAACCCGCCATCACACGTCACTAACAGAGAACAGCTCAGAATACCTAAAAGATGACATGGTTTAGGGGCAAAGATAGTATTAAAGTAATTCTTTCGTTTTCAAATAAGCATTACATAGGCGATTGTATTGTGTTTCTAACGCACGGAGTGATTTATTTTAGCAGATGTAAAAAGTTAACAGTTCAATACATTATTATAATATAATCAACAGTACAGTACAGCCAATACCAAAAAGATACATACATACCCAGGGCCGGATTTACCGCTAGGCAACCTAGGCACCTGCCTAGGGCCTAGCGGCTCTCGGGGGGCACAGCTGGGGGGGACAGGAGTAATTTTTTAAAAAAAATAAAAATAAATAAATTTCGGCCCCTCCCCCGACTCGCGGCACCCCCCCCCCCCCGGGTGCCGCGAATCGGGGGAATGGGGGTCGGGTGCCGCGAATCGGGGGAGGTGGGGTCGGGTGCCGCGAATCGGGTACCGGCAGCCTCTTCTCCTCTCAGTGTCTCAGTGATAGAGAGAGGAGGAGAGGCTGCCGGGACCCGACGAGCGATCACATGACTCTTTTTTTTTTTTTTTTAAATCTGGACTGACCGAGGAGGAGCAGCGCACCGGAGAAGAAAGGCAATAGAAAGGTAAGTAATACAACGAAGGGACAGAGGTGGTGATTGGCACAGAAGTGGTGATGGTGATTGGCACAGAAGTGCTGATGGTGAAGGGGCACAGAGGTGGTGATGGTGAAGGGGCACAGAATTGGTGATAGTGATTGGCACAGAGGTGGTGACGGTGAAGGGCACAGAGGTGGTGATGGTGAAAGGGCACAGAATTGGTGATGGTGATTGGCACAGAGGTGGTGATGGGCACAGAGGTGGTGATAGGCACAGAGGTGGTGATGGTGAAGGGCACAGAGGTGGTGATGGTGAAGGGCACAGAGGTGGTGATGGTGAAGAGGCACAGAAGTGGTGATGGTGAAGGGCACAGAAGTGGTGATGGTGATGGGCACAGAGGTGGTGATGGTGAAGAGGTGGTGATAGGCACAGAGGTGGTGATGGTGAAGGGCACAGAGGTGGTGATGGTGAAGGGCACAGAGGTGGTGATGGTGAAGAGGCACAGAAGTGGTGATGGTGAAGGGCACAGAATTGGTGATGGTGATGGGCACAGAGGTGGTGATGGTGAAGAGGCACAGAGGTGGTGATGGTGATTGGCACAGAAGTGGTGATGGTGAAGGGCACAGAAGTGGTAATGATGAAGAGCACAGAGGTGGTGAAGGGCACAGAGGTGGTGATGGTGATTGGCACAGAGGTGATGATGGTGATTGGCACAGAGGTGGTGATGGTGATGGGCACAGAGGTGATGGTGAAAGGGCACATGTGATATTGTGAAGGGGCAAAAGTGACAATGAAGGGGCACAGTGTGATTATAGAGGGACAAAAGTGACAAGAGCACATACTTGGATTTATGCGTATTATTTTTGCAAACAACTTAAGTAAGTATTTCTGCCCTGACTTCAATATTTATTAAGTTGTTTTGACCCTACTACTTAAAAAAACGGGACTGCTTGGTAATTATTTAGGGGTGCCTTTTTCTGCAGCAGGTTGGCCTTGCTCTTTTCACATGTTAGGTACGCCCCCAAAGATGCAAGCCACGCCCTCACCTCCTTTGGAGGTGGCACATGCTTTCATATCTACTTAACTAAAGGGGTATATGGTAGGCTGCAAAAATATAGTGCTATGGATTGTTTCAGGGAGGGGGCCCAAAAACAGTATCCTGCCTAGGGCCCTATGAGGTCTAAATCCGGCTCTGTACATACCGCTGCGATGCACTGCGTTAACCATGGGCACCAGTGGACAGTGATTCACCCTTGAATACTGTGATCAGTGAAGACTGAGGCTGGTGGGGGTGCAGCTATGATTATATATACAGTCAGTGTTACACAGTGAAAAAAAGAGATGACGTAGCTTGCTTCTATAGGTCCAGACAAGGGTGGTTCCAGGGAAAACAGGTCATAGGCTAGTTCAGGCTAAGGAATCCAAAGGTGGGGGTCATCTCTCCAGGGGATGTGCTCCAGTTACAATGAGTTAATTAGCATTTCACATTCTGATATCAATTTAGCTATTTATTACATAACATCGATAACTAGAGTATGCAATATGCGATCTCTTCGGCGATGGAACCGGACAGCTGCTGATGAATAGGGGATTAGTATGAGATCAGACATGACACATTTCCCATAACCTGAACCTTAGATAACACTAAAGTGTACATATAATCATAGTATATAAACTAATAATGGAACAGTTGTCTAAGGAAAGAGCAGCCTCCTGTATGGTGTTAATTATTTGATTTGTATTTGTCTTTCACTTAATATTGGGTAATCAGTTAGTGCCACAAAGTTTATTCTTGTGAATATATATATATATAGATATGCACTCAGTGGTCACTTTATTAGATATGACTTTCTAGTACTGGGTAGGTCCCCCTTTTAAGTTGCTGCCACATGATTTACTGACTATATTTTACATTACTCCAGAGTGTCTAATTTTTAACACTTGTTCTTCTTTAGTGTACTTGTTGTGAATTTTATTCACTGGAAAAACACCTACATCTAAAGATGTAAATTGTTAAATAATAGTGAGTCTGTGGGGAGTGTATTTAGTACAGATAGGCCTTCACAGTTTTCATTTAAGTATGTATGTTTCTGTATCGCTGTACACAAAAAAAAACAATGGTCAATGTCTGAGTCATAGTTGTTAGTGTAAAAAACATTTTTGTATTCTGTATCCAATATAACATTACTATTATTCCAGTAGTTTCATTAATGTAATGATTAGGCTGCTAAATGTTAACATTCTTTTTGCTTACAGGTGAATTATTTAGCAGGATTCCCATTAATAACAGAATACATCTTGGGAAGGTCCTTGTTCTCTGAGCATCTCAGTGTTCCAAAAAAATTCACCTACAAGTCATATATACTACAGTGATCAATTCTTCTTTATAGCAGCTAACTTCATTTCTGAATGGGAGAAACTCTCTACAACTAATTTGTTGTCAAACACATGATGAATCTAAAAGGAGAGAATCCCTATCTGTGCTCTGAATGTGACAAAACATTTTCATGTAAGTCAAAACTGATTACACATCAGAGGATTCACACAGGGGACAAACCATTTAATTGCTCTGAGTGTAGCAAATGTTATACCCAGAAATCAAAGCTTATTGTACATCAGAGGATTCACACAGGAGAGAAACCATTTAAATGTTCTGAGTGTAGCAAGTGTTTTACCCAGAAGTCAGTTCTTGTAAGACATCAGTTGACTCACACAGGAGAGAAACCATTTAAATGTTCTGAGTGTAGCAAGTGCTTTAATGTGAAATCAAAGCTGGTCGAACATCAGAGGATTCACACAGGAGAGAAACCATTTAAATGTTCTGAGTGTAGTAAATGTTTTACTCAGAGATCAACTCTTCTAAAACATCAGATGATTCACACAGGAGAGAAACCATTTAAATGCTCTGAATGTTGCCAGTGTTTTTTCCACAAGTCAAATCTTGTTGTACATGAGATGATCCACACAGGAGAGAAACCATTTAAATGTTCTGAGTGTAGTAAATGTTTTACTCAGAGGTCAACTCTTCTAAAACATCAGATGACTCACACAGGACAGAAACCATTTAAATGGTCTGAATGTAAAGACCACAGTGAGCGTTAGTGATTGATGAGCTCGAAAAATTAATACACTTGCCAACTAGTATATTTCTGACTCGTTTCGTCGCCTCTTTCGGGCGGTTTCATCAGAGGTTGATGAAACCGCCCCCAAAGAGACTGATCTAATGTGAGCTAATTGAATATCTTTAGTGAGTTTGGATGTCTGTATTTTGCATTTTGCCTTTAGAAAATGTCACTTGCCTACACTAGGATCTATATATTGTGTTGTTAGATATGTATGACTATTTTATATTATTTAAAATTGTTATATATTAATAAAATCAATAGATTGGATTTTATACTACTTTTTTTATTTCAAACAGTGCTCTTCTTTTATTTTTATTCTAAGTTTTGACCTTTTTAGCAGTAACAGTATCTGCATATTGTTGTAGCTGCGGTTGGTGAAGCACCCTAAGGAAGTAATCCCGTTAGCGCCCTATGGGTTATTTTTTCTTTTTCTTCTATTTATGTTCATGCCTACACATAGTGATCTGCATATAATTTCTTTAGAGCGCTGGACTATATTTTCTTTTGTTTGCACATACACAGTGGGCTTAATTGTTCTGGCTGCACTCCTTGGTGTCACTGATCTCTAAAATGAGACTGCTCTCTGTGGACAAAGAAGGGTGGCCCCTATGGAGAGCCACAAAATACAATTGGTATCAAATATAATTCCTTCCTTCTGCATATAACTGCAAAATATACATGAACTGTGCAGTAACGTAACATGGCGTACACTCGCAAGATTGTACGCTTCTGTTCTTAAGGAACATAGTACGGCTATTGTGTTATAAAGTTAGTTATCTAGTTGACTCCGTGCAATTCACTGTTTATGTTTGCATATTGTCTACCTAGTAGTTTCTGAAAATTAGGCAGTTGGGAGCCATAGATAATGTGGGCTTATTGTTTAATCAATGGGCTTTCCAGATTGTGTGGGTTGGAAGGCAATTTGATTATGTTCTCACTGAGCCCTATTAACTTGGGACAGATAAGAAAAGTTTAGCCCCAAGTCAGCCCAGAATATATTGGCACCATAGAGTTTACTATAGGGAATATTACTACAGCAGGGTATAAAGCTAGGGTGCATACTGTCTGAGAGTGTGCTACTTCATTGGAAGGCTGAGCAGGAATTCTGGTTCTGTCAGTCTGTTCTTTCCATATTTGGTTTAACCTGCCATGTGAGACGATATGCCAGACTGTGAGACACGGAGCTATTCCCTATTGTGACCCAGAATAATAAACTTTGTCACTACCTCAAATCACTGTCAGGGACTGTTTGGCTGCTACATTCCACTAAGTCATACAGAGCGGTTATACAGACATTTTAGCGGACATTTCCCTGTGCCTTCTGTTAGCTTTGACTGAAAACTGGAACTTTTTACTGTATTGTGTGAATTTTAAAAATAGGATGTTGCTTTTTTTAAAAAAAAATAGATCAAGGGAAAGATTGGGTGAAAAGGGATCCAATTTATTTTTCTAAATTTGACATTTCCAAGGCTGATTATTTTCTTGGTGCTGCCTTAATAAAATACCCTCAGATGTAGACTTGTCTGCTTCTCAGAGTATCTGTTGTGTCTCCTGCTGTCACATGGTCATCTCATCTTGGCTATCCCAGTGCTTTCTTAAACTTAATATTTCTAGACCGAAATAATCCCCTCCCCTCCAGGACACCCTTGCCCCCCCTCTCTCTTTCTGTTAATAACACTACCCTCCTTTCTGTCCCTGAAATCTGCTGCCTAGGGGTCATCCTCAACTCTTCTCTTTACTTCAAACCTCACATACTTTCACTCTCAAAATCCTGCTACTTCCACCTCTGGAATATATCCAAGATCCAGGTCTTTCTCACATGGGAGCCATCAAAACTCGTATTCGCTTCCTTGTAATCTCTTGCCTTGATTACTATAGCCTTTTTCACTCTGGCCTATCCAACTCCAACCTTCCCCCTCTTAAATTTACCCTCAATGCTGCTTCACAACTTATTTCTCTCTCCCTCTGCACTATCTCTGATGCCCTCTCCGCCAGTCCCTACATTGATTCCTTGAAGCCTACAGAATTAAATTTTAAACTCCTAAAATACAAATCTCTCATCCAATACTTGTGGCTGCTCTGCCAGTGACTGCCACCTCACTACTTCACTGAATACCTCTTCCTACTGCTGCCTCCAGGACTTCACCTGGGCTGCTCCCCAGTTGTGAAATGATCTCCCATGTCCTATTAGATTAATCTCTACTCTCCAAAGCTTTAAACATGCCCTTAAGACTAATTTGTTCATTGAAGCCTATCAGCCCTCCTTCTAACTCCCATTTATTGTCTACCATCTCCATTCCCCCACTCGGAACCACCCTATTTATTTCTTCCTTCTTCCTTTAGGACGTAATTTCTCATGTGGAGGGATTTCTTTCCTCGTGTACTCTTTCTACTATTCCATCAGTCTCGCTACCTCTTGGCATGCTTCCTTAGCCCTGTTCTCTTGAGTTCAGGCTTACTGCACATTGGACATTACAATAACTCTCACTTCCTGTCTTGTAAATAATTTTATCTACATTACCCTGTTATCTGTTTGTGTTTGTTTATTCAATATGTCAGGTCTTTATATTTTTTTCATTTAATATGTATTATGTAATGGGCTAAAGATCAATGCTGACTGTATATGTCAAGTACGGTGCAGCAGACCTTTTATCGCACCTAAAAAATAAATAATAATTTGATGTATATTTTCTTATACTGAGCTAATAATTATTGGCAGTAAGACCCTGGGCTAGATTTACTATCAGGCGTGTTTGTAAACCCGCCGACTTTCGGCGGATGTGGCGGCGGTTTAGCCATCACCGGATTTACTAAGGCTAAACCCGCCGTCCAAACGGCCAGAAATTATGTTTCCAAACCCGCCTCTGTATAAAGCGCCATGACGGTTTCAACAATGTTCAACATACAAACAGCCGGATTTACTATTAGGGGGTCTATAAAGCCGCCGGAAAACCGCCATTCAATAGATCAAAATGAAAGCGCTGCTTGTGAGCAGCGAGATTGCTCAGTGTGCTGTTTGAACTATTTAGCCATTTTTAACATAAGAGAAAGAGCCATTTTGTGCAAAGTTTCCTCCTTTAGGATTGTATATGGGAAATGGGCAAACTGTCATGTAATTTGAGGGTAGGTTTTTTTTTCTTTTTTTCCACCCAGTATTATTGCATCCTATTTACTGATGTAAAGGTTTTTTTTTTGGTTTTCCAGTTGTAACAAATCCTCAAAAATACTGTTGTTTTTTCAAAATCAGGATGCACAATATGTCATTACATAGTTAACCCTTACTTTAATGGTAATGCAATCCAAAAGTTACAAGATCAAAAAGGTGTTTCTGCCTGAATAAATCACAGTCAGTGACAGTCCAGCGGGCAGCAGTTAATCAGGGGTGGGTTTTTTGGAGAATGGCTTTTGCGGGGAATGTGGTGCATTCTGGACAGTGTATGTTTGCAGCTTTTTACCTGATGGAGGCAGAAAGGCGTTTGGAGGAGGATGTACAACAGTTGTCATCTGTTCCGCGGACCCTGCGCAGACCGGCCACTCCACGTGCATTTAAAGTGCGTTTGAATCTGGAATCTTTGGCTGATGTGGACGTAGTAGCAATGTTTGTACTCATGTAAACCAGGTTCCTAGATATATTTGGTGGGGTGCTTATGTATGCACCTGTTAAGGTGTCTGATATTATCCTGGCTTGCTGTCTGATACATAATCTAGCTTTACATCAACTTACCCCACCGATTATTGCAGTAGACAGTGAACAAGTAGGGGCCCGTGTCCCATTTGGTGATGTGCAGAGCACAGAGGGGGAGGCAGATTTGAGACCGTCTTATTACAAAATACTTTAAATGTAAGTGCATACTGTAAAAAAAAATATATTGGTTTTTTTTTTTATGTCAGTGCAATGGTTTTTTTATGGAATTTTTTAATAAAATTGGACCCTTTAAACAGAGGATAGTGTGTACTCCCGATGTTGTAGTTGTGAAAATCCCTGGAAAGTGACAGTCAGAGGTCAATGTGTACGTGACATTAGTGCATCATTTTAATGCAAACAGTATACTCTTGTTTAATGTGCAGAAAAGAAAGACTGATACCAATGAAATATAACTGCATTTATTGCATTACAACACAATAAAAGAAAAAGTATAACGCTTACACATACATAACAAAACATTACCCAATAATACAATTTTTGCCCTAGCGCCGCCTTTTCGCTGGCATATCACTATGTATTGCCCCACTCTCTACTCTCCCTCGCCCACCCCTGGTGCGAGCACCTCTCCTTGGAGGAGTGCTATGTGCCGATCTGCTTGGCGTACTAGCAGTACTGGTGGAGGCCGATGAAAAAGAAGCCGGCAAGCGGGCAATGAGTTCCTGCTGTAGTTGCCCTGCCAGCCGGATAACATTTGCATTCCCCTCGCGAATGGAGAAATGCAAGGCGTCCACAGCCCCAGTCATTTGGGCCAGCTGCACATTGGTTTGCTCCAAAGCGTTTGCCAGACGGTTTATTCCAGCAGGGATTTGGCTATTGGAGCGGTGTATCCGCCTCAACTGGCCCGCAATTTGGGACATGTGCCGAGTTTGGCTGTCCATAAACTGACACTGCTGTACCTGAAAATTAGCTACGGATTGGGCCATTTCTCGCCCTGTATCCATCTGAGGAGCTGCAGCTTGTTGCTCGGATGACTGTTCCGGAGGGCTTGTTCCTGGCGCGTAGACACGGGGACATCTACCATCTCTAAAGTGATGACTGTGTCTCCTTGTGGGTCATCAGTAGGTGACATCTGCGCAGACTGGCGCTGGCCTTGCAGAGATGCTGAGGTTCCTGTGGTGAAATAACCAAGGTAAGTATATAGGAAATAACATGTTTGTAAATTGCATTCTGGTCAATGTACCCAAAAAAAAACCCATTTAACAACTAAAGAATGGTTACCAATGTCTACCTTCAAGATTAGTTGTCCTCTGCGACCTGATGAAGGATGCTACTCATATGTTTTAGGAGTAAAATCTCATTTTGCCTATGCGTTACAGTGATGGGATCAAAATGTCAATAATTTTTAATGCTAACATTGAGGGTGTTTGTATCAAAATGCTACAAGACCGTGCTTTGGGGTAAGCGAATACTATTTTAGGTCTCCCTCTGTGTAGTACATGATGGGGGATATAGACTAAACTGCGAGTTTGAAAATGTGGCGATGTTGCCTATAGCAATCATATCATATAACAATCAGATTTTAGCAGACATTTTGAAGAACGCAATAAATAAATTATTTTTAAAATCTGATAGGTTGCTATAGGCAACATCTCTAGGTTTCCAAACCCTCAGTTTAGTAAATCTAGCCCTATGTTCTCATTGCAAACCATATAAAAATCACTAAATATAACATGGACTCCAACATTTGTACACAAAAACATCCAAGTCCATTATTTCTCCCCCAAACAGAGAACACGCACCTGCTTGCTCTTCAGAACCAGAATCTCTTGCTGAAGGTGGAGGTGTAGACCTTTGACTGGGAGTAAACTGGCGTCCTGGCGAATCTGGATGTATTAGACAAAGCATACAATGTATTTGCAGCAAAAAGCAATTTACAAATAAAAATTTTTTGGAAAAAATGTGTTTGCAAATTTAAAAACAGTTCAAAAACAATTTTTTTCCCTTTACATACTGATTGTCTAAAAAAGGCACTTTTAAGAAAAAAAAACACTTTTAATATTGTTATCGTAAAAACGACAAATAACTCACCAACTCCTTGGCCAAACGAGGGTGAATCTGTGTCTTGCACATTAATTCCCTCCACAATTTCACGGGGCATTATCTGCCGCAGCTCCTCCTCATAACTGGTGTATTCAATGCGAAGAGGGGGGCCACCACCCGTGCGTCTTGTGGACCTCCTTTCCTGGGCCATCTTCTCTTTAAGCCTCCTCTTGATGTCTGAGAAGCGCTTGCGGCAGTGCGCCACTGTCCTCTTTAGTGGGCCCACCGCGTTCACAGCATTGCACACTCTCCCCCACAGTTGGTGACGCCGCCTTAGAGTAGTCCAGGCTGCCAGGTTCCCTAGGATGACCTCATAGCAGGGAACTATGTGGTGCACCAGAACACAATTTTCGTCGTGGGAGAATCGGACATTTCTCCCTGTCTTCATCTTCCTGCCCTCTCCTGACTCCTCAACCTCTCCCTCTCCCTCCTCTGCCCCCTCAACCTCCATCTCCCTCTCCTCAGCCTCTTCTCCCCTCCTATCTCTGGACATTTTTACACAGACACAAAAACACAAAACACAGAAGGACTGACAAGCACAAAGGACAAACTACACTAACTACAGACACTCTCCACACAGGCACGCACAAGTAACACAGACAAAGGACAAGTCAAATACAAAAAATACAAGACAGAAAATAAAAGAGAAAATAAATGTACAAAACAGAAAAATAGCACAGGACTACTCACACTTCAATCAGATATCGCTCCACCAATCCACCAAACTCCAACTCTCACCAACTCTCAGCAAACCACTATCCTCCAAACTCCTCTCACAAAACTCCTCTAAACCCTATCAGAGAAAAAAGTGTCAGGCCAGTGGTTTATATAGGGCTTGTGATGTCAAATCTCCTGACTTTGAAAATAGCCAATAGTAACAGGCCAGGAGACAGGTGTAATTTTTTAAAAAAAACGCCTTTACACAAAAGCGCCGTCATTTCAAGCAAAAGCGCCATGTTCTATTCAAAGCCACCGGCGGCTTTGAGCATTACATCCCACCGTTACATCGCTGGCGGCTTCAAATTGAAGCTGAAATGCGCCCATTAGTAAATCCGGCTGTTTGCAATGCAAACCCGCTGGAAAACCGCCGCAATGCATGGCGGCTTCAAGCTTCAAGCCGCCATGCATCACGCCTGTTAGTAAATCTAGCCCCGTGTGTTCAAATTTCAGTATAGATAAAAAAAGACATAGCTGATATATTTGCTGTATTTTAATAATAATAACTTATCTTTTCAGTGTTTTTATTAGAATTTAAGTGAAAACCTAGAAAAGTCCATATTTATACATATATTGCAAATGTATGGTAATGTTTATAAATATTCATGCATTGCTAAGTGAGCTATTCAACTCTGTTCTATGAACTCTGCTGACATTAACTTATCTGATATAGTATCCTAACGGCTATTTCTAATCACTGTATGCATAAATCTTTGAATCATGTTCCTGAGGGTGCTATCAGCTGCTTTTTAAGAATTGAAAAAAAGTTTTCTATTCAGTAAAAATAATTTGATTGTTTTAAAGTGGGTTCTTTGATAAATATAATTCTAGTTTAATCTAGATGAATATCATTAATAATCTGCCTTTACAAATTAATTTACTTATATATTTTGTTATGGTTTATTTTTAACAATGAATAATATTGATGTTAGTGTTACTATTGATATTCAGAACATACCTTTCTGCTCACACTCTCTGTCTAGATAATAGATTAATCCTAAACAATAGGTCCATTTGTTGACATAACAGGATGTCAGAGACTGTGCTGATCTAATTAAAATGTGAGATTTTACCACCTGCCAAGGTCTAATTAGAATTTTCCTTTGTAGTAAGTAGGAATGTTTATATCTCATTTACATATCAGTGAGATTTACATGAGAGACCTGGAGACAAACAGTCTGAGAACCTTCTGGTCATCCCGGGAACTATTGAAGAGAGATGGGGAGGAATGACTATAAATAGGCAGTATCAGCCCAGTGTTAGTGAGTTGGTGGCTGGAGAGCTGGAAGGAGGGAACAGTAAGAATGATCAGGAGGGAAAGAGATAGAAGGAGAAATCTTCAGAGTAAGGTAATTATATTATACATAAGAATATACTGATATTTACAGAATTACAATTATTAGCATTCACTACTGTGCATTGTATATTCTGTACTTTGTATTATCCATTAGTAAAAGTGTTATTGCAAGACAAAGCTGGGAAAACATGTGTTGAACTTTATATATCCTGATGATACATTGTACATTATATGTATCTGCTTTCTCCTATGGTTCTGGTGTAGCTAGATATAGAAAAACCTCTTTTGTATGAGTAAAACTTTTTTGAAGAGAACTTTCAGCCAATTGTTTGAAGAAGACAACAGATATTGATTAGAACACATCACTGTTTATTTAAAATTGTTTGATAATAATTCATTGTTTGGTGCTTTTTCTTGTGTGATACTTTGTAGATATACCTGGAGCAGTTGTCTAAGGAAAGAGCAGCCTCCTGTATGGTGTTAATTTATTTGATTTTTATTTGTTTATTACTATTATTTTGTAATCAGTTAGCGCCACAAAGTTTATTCTTGTGAAGCTATATAGATATGTACTCACTGGTCACTTTATTAAATACATATTTCTAGTACTGCGTACTACCCCCCTTTAGGTTGCTGCCACATGAATTACTGATTATATATTTACATTACTGAAAAGTGTCTAATTTTAATTTTTAATACTTTATTACTTCTTTAGTGTACTTGTTGTGAAACACCTACATCTAAAGATGTAAACTGTTAAATAATAGTGAGTCTGTGGGGAGTCTATTTAGTACAGATAGACCTTCACAGATTTAATTTAAGTATGTATGTTTCTGTATCACTGTGCACAAAAATAAAAACAATGATCAATGTCTGAGTCATAGTTGTTAGTGTATAAAACATTTTTGTATTCTGTATCCAATATAACATTACTATTATTCCAGTAGTTTCATTAATGTAATGATTAGGCTGCTAAATCTTAACACTCTTTTTGCTTACAGGTGAATTAATGAGCAGGATTCCCATTAATAACAGAAGACATCTTGGAAAGGTCTTTGTTCTCTGAGCATCTCAGTGTTCCAAAAACTCACCTACAAGTCATTTATACTACAGTGATCAATTCTTACAGTAGCTAACTTCAAATTTGAAAAGGAGAAACTATCTACAATTAATTTGTTGTAAAACACATGATGGATCTAATAGGAGAGAAGCCCTATCTGTGCTCTGAATGTGACAAAACATTTTCATGTAAATCAAAGCTTATTCGCCACCACAGGATTCACACAGGAGAGAAACCATTTAAATGCTCTGAATGTAGCAAATGTTTTACCCACCTGTCAACTCTTGTTGTACATCAGAGGACTCACACAGAAGAGAAGCCATTTAAATGCTCTGAATGTAGCAAGTGTTTTAACCACAGGGCAAATCTTGTACAACATCAGATGATTCACACAGGAGAGAAACAATTTAAGTGTTCTGAATGTAGCGAAGGTTTTACCCGGAAGTCAACTCTTGTAAGACATCAGATGATTCACACAGGAGAGAAACCATTTAATTGCTCTGAGTGTAGCAAATGTTTTACCCAGAAATCAAAGCTTATCGTACATCAGAGGACTCACACAGGAGAGAAACCATTTAAATGCTCTGCTTGTAGCAAATGTTTTACCTTGAAATCAAAGCTTATTGTACATCACATGATTCACGCAGGAGAGAAAGCATTTAAATGCTCTGAATGTAGCAAATGTTTCACCCAAAAATCAAATCTTGTTAGACATCAGAAGATTCACACAGGATATAAACCATAAAAGACTAGAGCAGTCTGGTTATTGGACTTGGGGACATCTTTTCACCTGGCATGGATTTCCTAATATGAGCTAGAGCTCTATACTACTAGTGGTAGACAATGACGATGTGGCAGCCCTTGCTGAGCTATGTAATATACTGCTGTTCTGCTCATGCAGGTGCTGGGACTAGTATATAAAATAACGTTCTATCTAGTAGAGATTTCCAGCAGCTCTTCTCAGTACTGTGATTACTTCTATGACAGACAGAGCTATCAGCACTGAATATTTCTACAGTAACACTGCACACTGCCCTGTTTCACATTACATGTGCTCCTATTGGTCTATATTATAGCCTCCGTGTTCTTTACCTCATACTTTTCTATTATTGTCTTATCTCCCTCTGTTAACTATATATACAGAAAGGGTTATTTAGTAAATGTTGAATGTAAAATACTGTTACTGTAGCCTATAACAACCAGATCATCACATTTGCTGGTTTGATGATAGCAGGCTGCTAATAGCTGATATCTAGTTGCTATGGGTTACAGCACATTCTTGTTCTTCACACCATGTTATTAATTAAGTCCCAAGGAGGACACATTGTTTCCCAGGGTACCTGTAAATGTCCTTCAAAAGTATTTCTTTTATTCTCTATAGTGATCGTCATCAGACAGCACTGACCTGTATATAGACTGAAGGACCATGTTCACACAATATCTGTAATTACCATTTATGTTACTGGCAGCTGTTTCTATCACACTTGATGTTTAGTAAAATGTGATATTGATAAATGTGGAGATTCTGTTTTTGATTGGGGAATTAATATCTTTTTCAGTAGTAATGAGTATTATACTCTCTGCTACATTTTAGATGATGGAACCAGGGGTGATAATTAGGTGGTCATCCTTCCTGACAACTTGGCAACCAATTATGAAAACACAGCAAGTGTCACGGGCACTAGGAGTTTTACCCAGAATTCACCAGGTGTAACTACACTTACCAGAAGTGCGGACCTCTGGGTAGTGTGGTGAATCAGTGGAACCATACAGTAGAATAGAGGAAAGGAATGTCAATAGTATAAATGCTGAGTCTTGGCACCATGGAACTATGATGGTTCAGCAGTTTAGTAAACAGGATCAAATGAGAAAAGAGTCCAAGTGCTTAGCACGCAGGTAGCATATATCAGGCCAGTACTTGATAACTGGGTAACGTTAGGCAACGACCAATCAACAATATAGTAGAAAAGTCAGCGACTTGCAGCTACAATACAGAGGCACTTGTAGATTTTAGTCCAGCCAATAGGTACCATACAGAGTAGTAGCTATAGCACAAGGAAACATGAATGGTCTACAGCTGGTAAGTTTCACCACGGATATGTAGAGAAGACTTGTTCAGTGCAGGTATGGTAACAGAATAGCGTGAGTGGTTTGCAATTGGCAAGTTGTACCAATGATGTGAAGGGAAGACGTGTCCATGTGTAGGCGTGGAACGGAGTAACGTGAGTGGTCTGCAATAGGCAAGTTGTACCACTGATGTGTAGGAAAGACTTGTCTAGGCGCAGGAAGGGAACAGAGTAATGTGAGTGGTCTGCAATAGTCAAGTTGTACCACTGATCTGAAGGGAAGACTTGTCCAGGTGTAGGCGTGGAACGGAGTGACGTGAATGGACTGCAATGGGCAAGTTGTACCACTGATGTGTAGGGAAGACTTGTCCAGGTGCAGGCGTGGAACGGAGTAACATGAGTGGTCTGCAATAGGTAAGTTGTACCACTGATGTGATGGGAAGACTTGTCCAGGTGCAGGCGGGTAACGGAGGTAGTGAGAGTAGACTGCAGCGGGTAAGTTCTACTACCAATGTGGAGAGGAGACTTGTCCAGAATCAGGCAGGCAACGGAGGTAGTTTGTGATTCACACAGGAGAGAAACCATTTAATTGCTCTGAGTGTAACAAATGTTTTACCCAGAAATCAAAGCTTATCGTACATCAGAGGACTCACACAGGAGAGAAACCATTTAAATGCTCTGCTTGTAGCAAATGTTTTACCTTGAAATCAAAGCTTATTGTACATCACATGATTCACGCAGGAGAGAAACCATTTAAATGCTCTGAATGTAGCAAATGTTTCACCCAAAAATCAAATCTTGTTAGACATCAGAAGATTCACACAGGATATAAACCATAAAAGAATAGAGCAGTCTGGTTATTGGACTTGGGGACATCTTTTCACCTGGCATGGATTTCCTAATATGAGCTAGAGCTCTATACTACTAGTGGTAGACAATGACGATGTGGCAGCCCTTGCTGAGCTCTGTAATATACTGCTGTTCTGCTCATGCAGGTGCTGGGACTAGTATAAGAAAGAAGTTTCTAACTAGTAGAGAGTTCCAGCAGCTCTTCTCAGTACTGTGATTACTTCTATGACAGACAGAGCTATAAGTACTGAACATTTCTACAATAACCCTGTACACTGCCCTGTTTCACATTACATGTTTCCCTCTTGGTCTATGTTATATATAACATAATCTTTCATAATCTCCATAATCTTTCTCTCATACCATTCTATTACTGTCTTTTCTATGTCTGTTATGACAACTATATACTCAGAAAGGGTTGTTTAGTAAATGTTAAATGTAAAATACTGGTTGCTGTATCCCACAACAACCAATCAGATCATCACATTCGCTGGTTTTATGACAACGGACTGTTAATAGCTGATATCAGGTTGCTATGGGTTACAGCACATCCTTGTTCTTCACACCATGTTATTAAATAAGTCCAACTGAGGACACATTGTTTCCCAAGGTACCATCAATTGTATTTTTTTATACTCTATAGTCATTGTCATCAGACAGCACTGACCTATATATAGACTGAATTTATAGACTTTCCAGATTACTTGTAAAGGTCTTAAATAAGTATTTTTTTTTATACTTTATAGTGATCCAAATCAGACAGCACTGACCTGCATATAGACTGAAGGACCATGATCACACAATATCTGTAATTACCATTTATGTTACTGGAAGCTGTTTCTATCACAATTGGGGCTAGATTGACTAAGCTGCGGGTTTGAAAAAGTGGGGATGTTGCCTATAGCAACCAATCAGATTCTAGCATTCATTTATTTAGTACTTTCTACAAAATGACAGCTAGAATCTGATTGGTTGCTATAGGCAACATCCTCACTTTTTCAAACCCGCAGCTTAGCAAATCTAGCCCCTGATGTTTAATAACATCTTACATTGATAAATGTGTAGATTATGTTTTTGATCGTGGATCTAATATCTATATTCAGTAGTATAGACTACTGTACACTCTGCTGCATTTTAGATGGTGGAACCAGGGGTGATAATTAGGTGGTCATCCATGCTGACAATATGACAACCAATAATGAAAACACAGCAAAGAACACATTGATAACATACAGCAAATGTATTAGCTATGTGTTCTTTCCCCTAAACTGAAATATAAACACAGGGTCTGATTCATCAAGGAACATAAATGCTGATTTTTTGCGTATAAACCGCAAATTTAATCTGCACATTCCCAGAACCGGACCATTCACAACTAAAAGCAGCAATGTTCAATTCATCTTCATACGCAAAGACACTTTCTACAGGTTACGATTTCTGGGAGTGAACGGGCAGGGAAGGAGTTTGCTCCTTATTCTATGTACAGTAAGGGGTGTCAAACACGAGCGCACGGAGCCACATCAGATTCAAGCTCTGGGAATTTCTCAGGTACTTGATTTTCAACTGTATCTCTTGCTCCAGCTACAGGACTAGTTTAAGTCCTGATTACTAGTGATGAAAGTCTCATATGCATGATATAACATGTGTTTGTAATCAGGAGGAACTGTAAAAATGTATTTTATGTTCAGTAGACATTAAAAACATATAATAAATGAATTTCATTTGGGGAAAAAAATAAAAATACACTTTTTTAAAAACATTTTTATCATTAATGCCTATATTATTAACAGGTGACATAAATTGAATAGGTCTTTCAGATTGTTTAAATGTTGAACTCTGGAATCTGCAGAACTAATTACTGGGTGTTTTACATTAAAGCGCATATTGCTCTCAGCTTGCATGACTTGATGAATCAGGCACAGGGTCTTACTGACAATCAGCAATTGCTGAGTAAAAGAAAACATACCTAGTATTCCCTGCTAGCTGCTGTCTTTCCTTGTCTCCTGTCATCCAGAGGGACAACAACTCACAGTGTAAGTGTGGCTAATGAAGTAAACTTAACACACATCTATCCATTATATATATTGTCGAAGTCAGCAAATTGGATAAAGCCCTTTCAATTAATGTCGAGCAAACTTGGTTGTCTTTGTCTGAAAAGATGCGTACGGTACGCTACGGCGTACATGGGCACGCTACGGCGTGGAAGGGCGTACGCAGCTACTACACGTGGCAGCAACAGTAATTGGTCTTTTACCATACATTCGCACAAACACGCATACTTGTAAAATAGTACACATTAATGGTAGTTGCAACACATAGTCAGTAATGTCGGAATATTGTAGTATTTATGTTATATATTATATGTTATATGCACATTAGTGAAATATATGGAACAGGTTGAAGGAATCATATCATATGTGGTATCATAATAAACCTTTTAACATTTTTTACTGTTTGGTTCACTCTGCGAAGGAATCGCAGAGTGCATACACGAGTTATGAATGATAGGGAATTATGAACTACTTAAGACTAAGGAATCTTGGCGGGAAGAGCAGAGTATACCCCCTGGAGAGATGACCCCCTCCTTTGGATTCTTTAGTATGAAGAAGCCAATGATGACGACCCCTGAGACCTTCCTGAAACCTGGACCAATAGAAGCAAGCTATACCATCTCCATTGTATTACTGTAATTCTGTGTGCATATAAGCAGCAGCTTCTCATCCAGTGTTCAGACATATTGTCCCCAGACTTCAGGATTGAATGACTGCACTGGATCCAGAGCGCCTGCGATAAGTAACGGCTGTATTTATTATCACTTCGCTTGAACATATTATACTACCTTTTGCGAATAAATCTTTGTGCGTTGGAAACACAAATCGAGACTCGGCAATCGTTATTGGTTAGCGACAATACGTACATAAAATATATATTAATATATATATATATATATATATATATATATATATATATATATATATATATATATACATATCCATCAGCTCCAATACCGTCAGACCACCTCCAGGGCATCGCATAAAATTACTGTCCTACTTGAGCTGCATTATTTGCATGAAAAAATTTTAAATAAATAATAACTATTCTGTACCCACCACTCCCATATAGCAATGCCCATTATGGACAACCTTCCCATAGATCATTCCCATTTTATGGACACATTATGGCGGATTTTCTTATAATTTCATTTCATTAACGTCCCACAACAATACTGAATGCGGTTGGATTAATCACTGCTTCTAATTTGATCTTTAGCTCTCGATATTGAAGCCTCCATCACAGACTTATTTCATTTTAATACTTCTGACGACATTCCTCATCTTCATCATCATTGTTTATATATAGTTCACCACAGATTCCATAACGCTGGACAATCAGCTTACAAATATAACACACATATTACAGATATGACAAACATGAATATAATAAACATATTAACATATACATAAATACAATTAAGTATAACAACATGTACATGGATACTCATGAGCTGGCATAAGGCTAGTATGGATACAAGTATGAGTTATATGTGTGTGAGTGAACAAACAACAGAAGACTTTGCCATATCAGAGTCATATGAGACTGACAGACATGAGGTTTACGGAATAGAGGACTCTGCCCATGATAGCTTACATTCTAGAGAGAGGGAGTAATAAGAGACAGTCGATGCAGATAGGACATGAGTGGATGAGGTCGACAGAGGAAATAGTTGGAGTGGACATGATGGTCTAGGAGGGAGTATAGTAGACAAGCTTGAAGAGATGCGTTTTGAAAGGAATTTCATTGGTTGGAAGCAGATTGGGAGAAGTCTTAGAGATGGGAGTGGAAAAAGGTTTAAAGAGCGGGAGAGAGGGGAAGATCAGAAGTAGAGCACTGTGGTTGAGCTGAGGTCTATCTCTTGATGTGGTCAGAGATGTTTGGAGGGGAAGAGTTTATCATGACAATCGGTTCTTACCACCAGAGATACTCTTAAAAATTGCACAAAGCTACATTTGAGGTCTCTCACAAGGACAGCATCAATGCCCTAGAACAATTTCAACCTTAAAAATGTCAAATTTAGGGAACCAAATTGGATCACTGTTCATCCAGTCCTTTTCCTGACCTATTTTTAACAAACGTTAACATTAAAAATACACAGTAGCACTTCTATGATAAAGCAGTCCAAGCTTACTCCTTGTGAGTCAACAAGCTTAGATAACAGAACGTTGCAGAAACTTCGATTCATCAAATTCCAACAAGGCATATTTACTGACCTCATAAAATAATCTTTGAATTTTGAGACTTTTAATCGTCGCTGTACAATTTACCTGTAATATGGATATTAGTAGTCACCTTGGCTTTATATGTCTTATATAAAAGTATTATGCTTCCATTGTGCCACAATCCTCTAGCTGCACCCTCTAGTGGTCACTCACATTTATGTCATAATGACACTCTTCACATTATATGAGGGTTGTCAGCTACTTTTGGTTGCTTTCATATGCTTCACTTATGGGTTCTTCGCTCTGTTAGATTTGCCATTTATGCCCTTTCATGGCCACTCTGGTTCTAAAATTATTATCCTTTATTTATAAGGCATCACAGGAGTTCTGTAGTGTTGCTACATTTGGACTATGTTTGGATGAGGGGGATAGAAAAGCAAATTATTTGAATACACAAATATGATGGTGCTGGCAGCAAAATACTGCAAGGCAGTGCTCTTGGGTAAGCTATTACTATTTTAGCTCTCCCTCTGTGTAGTACATGATGTTTTCATTGCAAACCATATAAAAATCAAGATATATAACATGTACACCAACATTTGCACATAAAAACATCTAGCACCATTGTTTCTCCCCCAAACAGACTACACGCACCTGCTTGTTCTTCAGGGACAGAATCCCTCACAGAAGGTGGAGGAGTAGACCTTGGATTCGGAGCGGAGTCTCTTACAGGCGAATCTGGATGTATTAGATAAAGCATATAATGTATTTGCAGCAATAATCATTTGAAATATATACAGTATATTTGAAAAATGTTTTTGGAAAAAACAAATAAATTTTTATAAAAAGTCATGTGTACTTGCATATCTGTTAGAGTACAAATTGCAAATAACTCACCAGCTGGTTGGCCAAATGAAGGTGCATCTGTATCCTGCACATTGACCCCTCTACAATTTCCCGGGGCAGTATCTCCTGAAGCTTCTCCTCATATGTAGTGTATTCCACACAAAGTGGGGGTCCACCACTTGCTCGTCTTGCAGACTTTCTTTCCTCAGCCATTTTTTCTTTAAGTCTCCTCTTTATATCTGAAAATCTTTTGCAGCAGTGAGCCACTGACCGTTTTAATGGCCGCACCGCGTTCACGGCCTCGCACGGGCTGCCAGGTTCCCTAAAATTATTTAATAGCAGGGAACAATATTGTGCACTAACAGACAATTCTAGTCATGAGAAAATCTCACATTCCTACATGACTTGGTCTTCCTGCTCTTTCCTGCCTCCTCTAACCCTTCCTCACCTTCCTCTGTCCCCTCCAGCTCCATCTTCCTCTCCTCTTCCTCTGCCCTCCTCCTATCTCTGGCCATAATGTCCAGTAATATACAAAAAACAAGTAACACAGAGTACTGACAAACACTAAGGACAAAGTAGACTAACTACTGAAACACTCACAACACACTCACACACAAGTAACAGAGACAAAGGACTAGACAAATACAATAAATACAAGACAGAAATTAAATCAGAAAATAAAGGCACAATACTGTAAAAGAACACAGGACTACTTACACTCTAATCAGAAATCGCAGCACGAGACCGCTCAAAAACAACTCTCACAATCCTAAATCCTCCAAGCTCCTATCTCTTTTCTCCTCAAAACCCTATCAAAGAAAAAGTGGCAGGCAAGTGATTTATATAGGGCTTGTAATGTCAAATCTCCTGACTTTGAAAGTAGCTAATAGTAAAAGGCCATGATACAGGTGCTTTTTTCAAAAAACCCGCCATCACACGTCACTAACAGAGAACAGCTCAGAATACCTGATAGATGACATGGTTTAGGGGCAAAGATAGTATTAAAGTAATTCTATAGTTTTCAAATAAGCAGTACATAGGCGATTGTATTGTGTTTCTAATGCACAAAGTGATTTATTTTAGCAGATGTAAAAAGTTAACAGTTCAATGTATTATTATAATATAATCAACAGTACAGTACAGCCAATACCAAAAAGATACATACATACCGCAGCGATGCGCTGCGCTAACCACGGGCACCAGTGAACAGTGATTCACCCTTGAATACTGTGATCAGTAAAGACTGAGGCTTTTGGGGGTGCAGCTATGATTATATATACAGTCAGTGTTACACAGTGAACAATAGAGATGACGTAGCTTGCTTCTATAGGTCCAGACAAGGGTGGTTTAAGGGAAAACAGGTCATAGGCTAGTTCAGGCTAAGGAATCCAAAGGTGGGGGTCGTCTCTCCAGGGGATGTGCTCCAGTTACAATGAGTTAATTAGCATTTCACATTCTGATATCAATTTGGCTATTTATTCCATAACATCAATAACTAGAGTATGCAATATGCGAACTCTTCGGCGATGGAACCGGACAGCTGCTGATGAATAGGGGATTAGTATGATATCAGACATGACACATTTCCCATAACCTGAACCTTAGATAACACTAAAGTGTACATATAATCATAGTATATAAACTAATAATAAACCAAATACTGTCTGCTCATAAATCACTTTGGAATGTAATCTATAAATATATATATGAAACTAAATGTTATAGTGCGTGTGCGTGCGTGCATATTTTACCGTGCGATCGCACCATGCCACGCGTTACGTGCCGTACGGATCGCAATCGCACGGCAAAACAATATTAACCAATATACTTTCGTTCATCCAATTATACGACTTCGACAATAGAAGAACATGAGGCTCTCTGTACTAGTGTTTTCCTTATTATTTTCTAAGTGAGCCCAGTGTTTTGCAGGAAATCCAGGTGACATAATTAATTTCTGACTTTTAGCTTTATCATGACTATAACAAATACAGGTCAGGTAAAATATAACATATACAGTGTACAGTACAACGAACTTGGGGTATATTTTCATTTTCAATGCATGAGACAGAGAAAACATCAAGTATCCATATTCAGCATTACACAAAATGACTCTGCAAATAAACTGGTTACCAAACAATAAGAATTTCCCTGTGACTGTTCAATCTGGTCTCTGTGTCTTCAATATTTCCAGTTACCCCATAGCATTTATAATTTTCACCCATGTAACATTGTTTACGACAGTGAGTAGAACGACAAAAGAATTAACAAAACCTACTTGCCCGACAGTTAATAAATGCAGACGGACCTTCATAATGACAAAAGAAGTCCCCGACAGTCTGATGAGAAAACACGACCACCAGTAATGCCGGCAGGGTGTTTTGACATCATTTAGAATGGCGCCCGAGATATCACCACTTTTAAAGCGTCAATGCCGATTGTCATGAAAGGTAAGTGTTAGGGTAATGTAATCTAATGTGCGTTTTTTTAAAAACAGACGTCCATTGGGTATGCGCACATCCATATACAACAAGGAGCGGATGTAAAGATACGTGTGTTGATGAATACGGGTCTATGTGCGCTCTGCTCTAACAGACAATACACTGCGGGATACATCCCATACATATGTGGAATATCAAGTTCCAAAATAACGCACAGAAAAAAAAGCTGTAATTGATGTGACCTGTTAATAATATAGTTATTAATGACAAAACATTACAGATTACAAATCTGCTGCCATCCTGGTAAATGACAGGAGATTTTTATCTAGAATGTCTAGGTACATTTTTCCATTCATCCTTCATTCAACCACATGTAGTATGCCAGTACCGTGTGCAGAAAAACAGCCCCACACCACGATGTTCCCACCTCCAAACTTCACCGTTGGTATGGTGTTTATGGGGTAATGTGCAGCGCCATTTCTCCGCCAATCATGGTGTGTATTACGGCATCCAAAGAGTTCAATTTTGCTCTCATCTGACCACACTATATTCTCCCAGTATTTCACAGGCTTGTCCAAATTTTGTGCAGCAAACTTTAAACCAAGCTTCAACATATTTTTTCTTCAGCAAAGGAGTCTTGCATGGTGAGCGTACATACAGACCATGGCGCTGAGTGCATTACTTATTGTTTTCTTTGAAACAATTTTTCCTGCTAATTCCAGGTCTTTCTGAAGCTCTCCGCAAGTGGTCCTTGGTTCTTGGAGAACCCTTCTGATAATTTTTTTCATTCCTCTATCAGATATCTTGCGAGGTGCACCTGGTAGAGGCTGGTTTATGATGAATGATGTTCTGTCCACTTCCGGATTATGGCCCCAATAGTGCTCACTGGAACATTCAGCAGTTTAGAGATCCATCTGTAACCAATGCAATCGGTATGTTTTGCAACAATAAGGTAGCAAATGTATTGAGAGAGCTCTTTGCTTTTACCCATCATGAGATGTTTCTTGTGTGACACCTTCGTAATGAGACACCTTTTTATAGGTCATCAGTTTTGGCTGAACCAGCTGGCAGGATTGCTTTCTAATTACTAATAGATTTCAGTTGGTGTCTTGGCTTTCCATGCCTTTTTGCACCTCCCTTTCTTCATGTCTTCAATACTTTTTCCCTGTGTCATTTTACATTATTGCAGAAATCTTAATTTATGGACATCAATGGTTTGATTTCTTTGCATGTGTGGATTGCAAGGGTTGCTGCTGACATGTGGTGTAAATTTCATTACAATAGCCCCATTAAATATATAATTACTGAGAAAAATGTTGATGTGTTCAATACTTATTTCACCCGCTGTATTTGATCATGCACCATCTAATGTCTGAGAAATACACAGACGAAACGCGTTGAGGACTAGAGATTCTATTGTGGGACTATTTATTCTTTGTTTCTTGATCAGGAGCTGACACTGTGACTTAGCTTCTATTGGATGTAACAGCTGAACCAGACAGAAGTTACCATTCGCTGATGGATGTCACAAAGAAACCCAGATCAGCATTTTATACTTGTTCTTATGTAAGTGTGATACTTATTTTCAGTGCAATAAATCTGCTGAATTTACAGTGTTACACTATGATGGTTTTTCTTTCTACCTATTCTGTGTACTGCTGAGATGTCTCAGCAGCATCTATAGAGATCACAGCTATACAAGAAGTGCCATTATCGGAGTTATCATGGGATGTTTGGAAAAATTGCTCATTATACAGATAAGTGTTAAAGATTGTTTATTTGGTACGCATTTGCCGTATTGGAAAGGATATCCTTGGGATTGCATGAACTCTCTGCTCACTGCTTACGATTTGCCATATATGTTCACATTTGCACTATATCTTTTGTGAGACTGTCACGTCCACCTATATATGATAGTGAACTTCCTTTAATATTTTCATCTATATGTATCTCTCAGTACTGTTAACACAAACAATACTACACCATTTTGGCGCCCTATCCCATACGCTTATTTTTCTCTCTCTCTTTCTCTCTCTCTCTCTCTTAATATATATATATATATATATATATATATATATATATATATATATATACACACACATATATATATATATATATAAAAAACATACATACATATATATATATATATATATATATATATATATATGTACATATATATATATATAAATATATATATATATATATATATATGATCTTTTAATGCATATTTAATATATGTTTTCAGTTTTATATATGAAATATTATTGAGCCTTTTGGCAATACTTAAAGTATTAAACATTTGTCATTCCGTTGTACAAGTGATTAGTGATCAGTTGTGATGAATACATCACATATAAATACTGAGACTGTGTCACCTGGATTCATCCTTCTGATGAACGTCCAACAGCACAGAAACGTGTCAGGTTCTTACTACAGTCTCCATAAGGATTGGTCACATTATTTTCAGAAGTAGATCTCTGCTTTCAGCATTTGAGCTGTGTCAGCTCACGGTACTTGGAGGGACATAAGATCTGAGAAATTCAATATCTATGGTGAGCCTATTTTTCCCTGTCATTTTAAGCCAAAACACTGGTAATTGAAGGGTTTTATATCTCAACATTACTCACCTTTATACTGACTGTCTCCTTATGATCTTGGATTCTATGAATGATTGACATTGCTAAGTTACCTGTTCAAGTCTGTTCTCTGAATTCTTCTGTTATTAACTTATCTGATATATTATCCTAACTGCTAATTCTAATCATTGCATACATCAATATTTGAATCATGTTCCTAGGGTGCTATCACCTGCTTTTTAACAAGTGAAAAGGAGTTCTGTAAAATTAATTTGATTGTTTTAAATTAGGTTCTGTGATTTCTATCATTCTGACTGAATTTAGATGTTATGCCATAACAAATTAATTTACTTATATATTTTGTGATGGTTTATTCTTAGCAATTCATTTTAGTTATGTTAGTGTTACAGTTGATATTCAGAACATACCTTTCTGCTCTCACTCCCTGTCTCGATAATAGGTGATTCCTAAACAATAGGTCCATTTGTTGACATAACAGGTTGTCAGAGACTGTGCTGATCTAATTAGAATGTGAGATGTTGCCACCTGCCAAGGTCTAATTAGAATTTTCCTTTGTTGTAAGTGGGAATGTTTATACCTCATTTACATATCAATGAGATAAACACGAGAGACCTGGAGACAAACAGTCTGAGAATATATTCTGGTCATCCCGGGAACTATTGAAGAGAGATGGGGAGGAATGACTATAAATAGACAGTATCAGCCCAGTGTTAGTGAGTTGGTGGCTGGAGAGCTGGAAGGATGGAACAGTAAGAATGATCAGGAGGGAAAGAGAGAGAAGGAGAAATCTTCAGAGTAAGGTCATTATATTATACATAAGAATATACTGACATATACACAAATATTTGGAGATATTATGTTGTAGATATAGTATTGTTATAAGTGTATTCTCCCATAATCGTATAAACTAAATTTGGTTGAACAATTAAGATTAAGGTCCAAATATTCTCATGAGCCAATAATTGTATATATGATAATGAATTTTGTGTGGCAATAATTATATCAATAAAAAAATGATATGTATGTATCATAAATACTGTATGTATTAGAATCACACAATGAAAAGTGTCAAAATCTGTGCTATGATTCTCTATCTTTTTTGTGAGTAGAACTTTTTGGAATATATTCTTTAGCCAAATAATTGAAGAAGACAACAGATATCTCAGATAAGATTTATAATTTCTTTTGGTATATGGATATTAATTAGAGCACATCATTGTTTATTTAAATTTGTTTGATAACACTACACTGTTTGGTGCTTTTGTGTGTGATGCTTTGTAGATATATCTGGAACAGGAGTCTAAGGAAAGAGCAGCCTCCTGTATGGTGTTAATTTATTTGATTTGTATTTGTCTATCACTTAATATTGGGTAATCAGTTAGTGCCACAAAGTTTATTCTTGTGAATATATATATATATATATATATATATATATATATATATAGATATGCACTCAGTGGTCACTTTATTAGATACACCTTTCTAGTACTGGGTAGGTCCCCCCTTTAGGTTGCTGCCTCATGATTTACTGACTATATATTACATTACTGCAGAGTGTCTAATTTTTAACACTTGTTCTTCTTTAGTGTACTTGTTGTGAATTTTATTCACTGGAAAAACACCTACATCTAAAGATGTAAATTGTTAAATACTAGTGAGTCTGTGGGGAGTGTATTTAGTACAGATATTCCTTCACAGTTTTCATTTAAGTATGTATGTTTCTGTATCGATGTTCACAAAAATAAAAACAATGGTCAATGCCTGATTCATAGTTGTTAGTGTAAAAAACATTTTTGTATTCTGTATCCAATATAACATTACTATTATTCCAGTAGTTTCATTAATGTAATGATTAGGCTGCTAAATGTTAACATTCTTTTTGCTTACAGGTGAATTAATGAGCTGGATTCCCTTTAATAACAGAATACATCTTGGGAAGGTCCTTGTTCTCTGAGCATCTCTGTGTTCCAAAAAATTCACCTACAAGTCATATATACTACAGTGATCAATTCTTCTTTATAGCAGCTAACTTCATTTCTAAATGGTAGAAACTCTCTACAACTAATTTGTTGTCAAACACATGATGAATCTAAAAGGAGAGAATCCCTATCTGTGCTCTGAATGTGACAAAACATTTTCATGTAAGTCAAAACTGATTACACATCAGAGGATTCACACAGGAGACAAACCATTTAATTGCTCTGAGTGTAGCAAATGTTATACCCAGAAATCAAAGCTTATTGTACATCAGAGGATTCACACAGGAGAGAAACCATTTAAATGTTCTGAGTGTAGCAAGTGTTTTACCCAGAAGTCAGTTCTTGTAAGACATCAGTTGACTCACACAGGAGAGAAACCATTTAAATGTTCTGAGTGTAGCAAGTGCTTTAATGTGAAATCAAAGCTGGTCGAACATCAGAGGATTCACACAGGAGAGAAACCATTTACATGTTCTGAGTGTAGTAAATGTTTTACTCAGAAGTCTACTCTTGTAAAACATCAGATGATTCACACAGGAGAGAAACCATTTAAATGCTCTGAATGTAGCCAGTGTTTTTTCCACAAGTCAAATCTTGTTGTACATGAGATGATCCACACAGGAGAGAAACCATTTAAATGTTCTGAGTGCAGTAAATGTTTTACTCAGAGGTCAACTCTTCTAAAACATCAGATGACTCACACAGGACAGAAACCATTTAAATGGTCTGAATGTAAAGACCACAGTGAGCGTTAGTGATTGATGAGCTCGAAAAATTAATACACTTGCCAACTAGTATATTTCTGACTCGTTTCGTCGCCTCTTTCGGGCGGTTTCATCAGAGGTTGATGAATCCACCCCCCAAAGAGACTGATCTAATGTGAGCTAATTGAATATCTTTAGTGAGTTTGGATGTCTGTATTTTGAAATTTGCCTTTAGAAAATGTCACTTGCCTATACTAGGATCTATATATTGTGTTATAAGATATGTATGACTATTTTATATTATTTAAAATTGTTATATATTAATAAAATCAATAGATTGGATTTTATACTACTTTTTTTTATTTCAAACAGTGCTCTTCTTTTATTTTTATTCTAAGTTTTGACCTTTTTAGCAGTAACAGTATCTGCATATTGTTGTAGCTGCGGTTGGTGAAGCTCCCCAAGGAAGTAAACCTGTTAGCGCCCTATTGGTTGTTTTTTATTTTTCTTCTATTTATGTTCATGCCTACACATAGTGATCTGCATATAATTTCTTTAGAGCGCTGGACTATATTTTCTTTTGTTTGCACATACACAGTGGGCTTAATTGTTCTGGCTGCACTCCTTGGTGTCATTGATCTCTAAAATGGGTCTGCTCTCTGTGGACAAAGAAGGATGGCCCCTATGGAGAGCCACAAACTACAATTGGTATCAAATATAATTCCTTCCTTCTGCATATAACTGCAAAATATACACTGCCCAGTAACGTAACATGGCGTACACTCGCAAGATTGTACGCTTCTGTTTTTAAGGAACAAGGTACGACTATTGTTTTATAAAGTTAGTTATCTAGTTAACTCCGTGCAATTCACTGTTTATGTTTGCATATTGTCTACCTAGTGGTTTCTGAAAATTAGGCAGTTGGGAGCCATAGATAATGTGGGCTTATTGTTTAATCAATGGGACTTAACAAGCTTTCCAGATTGTGTGGGTTGGAAGGCAATTTGATGATGTTCTCACTGAGCCCTATTAACTTGGGACAGATAAGAAAAGTATAGCCCCAAGTCAGCCCAGAATATATTGGCACAATAGAGTTCACTATAGGGAATATTACTACAGCATGGTATAAAACTAGGGTGCATACTGTCTGAGAGTGTGCTACTTAATTGGAAGGCTGAGCAGGAATTCTGGTTCTGTCAGTCTGTTCTTTCCATATTTGGTCTAACCGGCCATGTGAGACGATATGCCAGACTGTGAGACACAGAGCTATTCCCTATTGTGACTCAGAATAATAGACTTCGTCATTACCTCAAATCACTGTCAGGGACTGTTTGACTGTTACATCCCACTAAGTCATACAGAGCGGTTATACAGACATTTTAGCGGACATTTCCCTGTGCCTTATGTTAGCTTTAGTTGAAAACTGGAACTTTTTACTGTATTGTGTGAATTTTAAAAATAGGATGTTGCTTTTTTAAAAAAAAATAGGTCAAGGGAAAGATTGGGTGAAAAGGGATCCAATTTATTTTTCTAAATTTGACATTTCTAAGGCTGATTATTTTCTTGGTGCCTCCTTAATAAAATACCCTCAGATGTAGACTTGTCTGCTTCTCAGAGTATCTGTTGTGTCTCCTGCTGTCACATGGTCATCTCATCTTGACTATCCCAGTGCTTTCTTAAATTTAATATTTCTAGACCGAAATAATCCCCTCCCCTCCAGGACACCCTTGCCCCCCTCTCTCTTTCTGTTAATAACACTACCCTCCTTTCTGTCCCTAAAATCTGCTGCCTAGGGGGTCATCCTCGACTCTTCTCTTTACTTCAAACCCCACATACTTTCACTCTCAAAATCCTGCTACTTCCACCTCTGAAATATATCCAAGATCCAGGTCTTTCTCACATGGGAGCCATCAAAACTCGTATTCGCTTCCTTGTAATCTCTTGCCTTGATTACTATAGCCTTTTTCACTTTGGCCTATCCAACTCCAACCTTCCCCCTCTTAAATCTACCCTCAATGCTGCTTCACAACTGTTTTCTCTCTCCCTCTGCACTATCTCTGATGCCCTCTCCGCCAGTCCCTACATTGATTCCTTGAAGCCTGCAGAATTAAATTCTAAACTCCTAAAATACAAATCTCTCATCCAATACTTGTGGCTGCTCTGCCAGTGACTGCCACCTCACTACTTCACTGAATACCTCTTCCTACTGCTGCCTCCAGGACTTCACCTGGGCTGCTCCCCAGTTGTGAAATGATCTCCCATGCCCTATTAGATTAATCTCTACTCTCCAAAGCATTAAACATGCCCTTAAGACTAATTTGTTCATTGAAGCCTATCAGCCCTCCTTCTAACTCCCATTTATTGTCTACCATCTCCATTCCCCCACTCGGAACCACCCTATTTATTTCTTCCTTCTTCCTTTAGGACGTAATTTCTCATGTGGAGGGACTTCTTTCCTTGTGTACTCTTTCTACTATTCCATCAGTCTCGCTACCTCTTGGCATGCTTCCTTAGCCCTGTTCTCTTGAGTTCAGGCTTACTGCACATTGGACATTACAATAACTCTCACTTCCTGTCTTGTAAATAATTTTATCTACATTACCCTGTTATCTGTTTGTGTTTGTTTATTAAACATGTCAGGTCTTTATATTTTTTTCATTTAATATGTATTATGTAATGGGCTAAAGATCAATGCTGACTGTATATGTCAAGTACGGTGCAGCAGATCTTTTATCGCACCTAAAAAATAAATAATAATATGATGTATATTTTCTTATACTGAGCTAATAATTATTGGCAGTAAGACCCTGGGCTAGATTTACTATCAGGCGTGTTTGTAAACCCGCCGACTTTCGGCGGATTTGGCGGCGGTTTAGCCATCGCCGGATTTACTAAGGCTAAACCCGCCGTCCAAACGGCCAGAAATTATGTTTCCAAACCCGCCTCTGTATAAAGCGCCATGACGGTTTCAACAATGTTCAACATACAAACAGCCGGATTTACTATTAGGGGGTTTATAAAGCCGCCGGAAAACCGCCATTCAATAGACCAAAATGAAAGCGCTGCTTGTGAGCGGCGAGATTGCTCAGTGTGCTGTTTGAACTATTTAGCCATTTTTCACATAAGAGAAAGAGCCATTTTGTGCAAAGTTTCCTCCTTTAGGATTGTATATGGGAAATGGGCAAACTGTCATGTAATTTGAGGGTACGTTTTGTTTTGTTTTTTTCACCCAGTATTATTGCATCCTATTTACTGATGTAAAGGTTTTTTTTTTGGTTTTCCAGTTGCAACAAATCCTCAAAAATACTGTTGTTTTTTCAAAATCAGGATGCACAATATGTCATTACATAGGTAACCCTTACTTTAATGGTAATGCAATCCAAAAGTTACAAGATCAAAAAGGTGTTTCTGCCTGAATAAATCACAGTCAATGACAGTCTAGCGGGCAGCAGTTAATCAGGGGTGGGTTTTTTGGAGAATGGCTTTTGCGGGGAATGTGGTGCATTCTGGACAGTGTATGTTTGCAGCTTTTTACCTGATGGAGGCAGAAAGGCGCCTGGAGGAGGATGTACAACAGTTGTCATCTGTTATGCGGACCCTGCGCAGACCGGCCACTCCACGTGCATTTAAAGTGCGTTTGAATCTGGAATCTTTGGCTGATGTGGACGTAGTACCAATGTTTGTACTCATGTAAACCAGGTTCCTAGATATATTTGGTGGGGTGCTTATGTATGCACCTGTAAAGGTGTCTGATATTATCCTGGCTTGCTGTCTGATACATAATCTAGCTTTACATCAACTTACCCCACCGATTATTGCAGTAGACAGTGAACAAGTAGGGCCCGTGTCCCATTTGGTGATGTGCAGAGCACAGAGGGGGAGGCAGATTTGAGACCGTCTCATTACAAACTACTTTAAATGTAAGTGCATACTATAAAAAACATATATTGTTTGTTTTTTTTATGTCAGTGCAATGGTTTTTTTTATGGAATTTTTAAATAAAATTGGACCCTTTAAACAGAGGATAGTGTGTACTCCGGATGTTGTAATTGTGAAAATCCCTGGAAAGTGACAGTCAGAGGTCAATGTGTACGTGAAATTAGTGCATCGTTTTAAAGAAAACAGTATACTCTTGTTTAATGTGCAGAAAAGAAAGACTGATACCAATGAAATATAAGTGTATTTATTGCATTACAACACAATAAAAGAAAAAGTATAACGCTTACACATACATAACAAAACTTTACCCAATAATACATTTTTTGCCCTAGCGCCGCCTTTTCGCTGGCATATCACTATGTTTTGCCCCACTCTCTACCCTCTCTCTCCCACCCCTGGTGCGAGCACCTCTCCTTGGAGGAGTGCTATGTGCCGATCTGCTTGGCGTACTAGCAGTACTGGTGGAGGCCGATGAAAAAGGTGCCGGCAAGCGGGCAATGAGTTCCTGCTGTAGTTGGCCTGCCAGCCGGATAACATTTGCATTCTCCTCGCGAACGGAGGAATGCAAGGCGTCCACAGCCCCAGTCATTTGGGCCAGCTGCACATTGGTTTGCTCCAAAGCGTTTGCAAGACGGTTTATTCCAGCAGGGATTTGGCTATTGGAGCGGTGTATCCGCCTCAACTGGCCCGCAATTTGGGACATGTGCCGAGTTTGGATGTCCATAAACTAACGCTGCTGTACCTGAAAATTAGCTACGGATTGGGCCAATCCTCGCCCTGTATCCATCTGAGGAGCTGCAGCTTGTTGCTCGGATGACTGTTCCGGAGGGCTTGTTCCTGGCGCGTAGACACGGGGACATCTACCATCTCTAAAGTGATGACTGTGTCTCCTTGTGGGTCATCAGTAGGTGACATCTGCGCAGACTGGCGCTGGCCTTGCAGAGATGCTGAGGTTCCTGTGGTGAAATAACCAAGGTAAGTATATAGGAAATAACATGTTTGTAAATTGCATTCTGGTCAATGTACCCAAAAAAAAAACCATTTAACCACTAAAGAATGGTTACCAATGTCTACCTTCAAGATTAGTTGTCCTCTGCGACCTGATGAAGGATGCTACTCATATGTTTTAGGAGTAAAATCTCATTTTGCCTATGCGTTACAGTGATGGGTTCAAAATGTCAATAATTTTTAATGCTAACATTGAGGGTGTTTGTATCAAAATGCTGCAAGACCGTGCTTTGGGGTAAGCGAATACTATTTTAGGTCTCCCTCTGTGTAGTACATGATGGGGGATATAGACTAAACTGCGAGTTTGAAAATGTGGCGATGTTGCCTATAGCAATCATATCATATAACAATCAGATTTTAGCAGACATTTTGAAGAACGCAATAAATAAATTATTTTTAAAATCTGATAGGTTGCTATAGGCAACATCTCTAGGTTTCCAAACCCTCAGTTTAGTAAATCTAGCCCTATGTTCTCATTGCAAACCATATAAAAATCACTAAATATAACATGGACTCCAACATTTGTACACAAAAACATCCAAGTCCATTATTTCTCCCCCAAACAGAGAACACGCACCTGCTTGCTCTTCAGAGCCAGAATCTCTTGCTGAAGGTGGAGGTGTAGACCTTGGACTGGGAGTAAACTGGCGTCCTGGCGAATCTGGATGTATGAGACAAAGCATACAATGTATTTGCAGCAAAAAGCAATTTACAAATAAAAATTTTTGGGAAAAAATGTGTTTGCAAATTTAAAAACAGTTCAAAAACAATTTTTTTCCCTTTACATACTGATTGTCTAAAAAAGGCACTTTTAAGAAAAAAAACATATTTTTTTTTAAAAAAAAACATGTTTAAAATAATAAAGGCACTTTTAAGAAAAAAAAACACTTTTAATATTGTTATCGTAAAAACGACAAATAACTCACCAACTCCTTGGCCAAACGAGGGTGAATCTGTGTCTTGCACATTAATTCCCTCCACAATTTCACGGGGCATTATCTGCCGCAGCTCCTCCTCATAACTGGTGTATTCAATGCGAAGAGGGGGGCCACCACCCGTGCGTCTTGTGGACCTCCTTTCCTGGGCCATCTTCTCTTTAAGCCTCCTCTTGATGTCTGAGAAGCGCTTGCGGCAGTGCGCCACTGTCCTCTTTAGTGGGCCCACCGCGTTCACAGCATCGCACACTCTCCCCCACAGTTGGTGACGCCGCCTTAGAGTAGTCCGGGCTGCCAGGTTCCCTAGGATGACCTCATAGCAGGGAACTATGTGGTGCACCAGAACACAATTTTCGTCGTGGGAGAATCGGACATTTCTCCCTGTCTTCATCTTCCTGCCCTCTCCTGACTCCTCAACCTCTCCCTCTCCCTCCTCTGCCCCCTCAACCTCCATCTCCCTCTCCTCAGCCTGTTCTCCCTTCCTATCTCTGGACATTTTTACACAGACACAAAAACACAAAACACAGAAGGACTGACAAACACAAAGGACAAACTACACTACCTACAGACACTCTCCACACAGGCACGCACAAGTAACACAGACAAAGGACAAGTCAAATACAAAAAATACAAGACAGAAAATAAAAGAGAAAATAAATGTACAAAACAGAAAAATAGCACAGGACTACTCACACTTCAATCAGATATCACTCCACCAATCCACCAAACTCCAACTCTCACCAACTCTCAGCAAACCACTATCCTCCAAACTCCTCTCACAAAACTCCTCTAAACCCTATCAGAGAAAAAAGTGTCAGTCCAGTGGTTTATATAGGGCTTGTGATGTCAAATCTCCTGACTTTGAAAATAGCCAATAGTAACAGGCCAGGAGACAGGTGTAATTTTTTAAAAAAACCGCCTTTACACAAAAGCGCCGTCATTTCAAGCAAAAGCGCCATGTTCTATTTAAAGCCGCCGGCGGCTTTGAGCATTACATCCCACCGTTACATCGCCGGCGGCTTCAAATTGAAGCTGAAATGCGCCCATTAGTAAATCCGGCTGTTTGCAATGCAAACCCGCTGGAAAACCGCCGCAATGCATGGCGGCTTCAAGCTTCAAGCCGCCATGCATCACGCCTGTTAGTAAATCTAGCCCCGTGTGTTCAAATTTCAGTATAGATAAAAAAAGACATAGCTGATATATTTGCTGTATTTTAATAATAATAACTTATCTTTTCAGTGTTTTTATTAGAATTTAAGTGAAAACCTAGAAAAGTCCATATTTATACATATATTGCAAATGTATGGTAATGTTTATAAATATTCATGCATTGCTAAGTGAGCTATTCAACTCTGTTCTATGAACTCTGCTGACATTAACTTATCTGATATAGTATCCTAACGGCTATTTCTAATCATTGTGTACATAAATCTTTGAATCATGTTCCTGAGGGTGCTATCAGCTGCTTTTTAACAATTGAAAAAAAGTTTTCTATTCAGTAAAAATAATTTGATTGTTTTAAAGTGGGTTCTTTGATATATATAATTCTAGTTTAATCTAGATGAATATCATTAATAATCTGCCTTTACAAATTAATTTACTTATATATTTTGTTATGGTTTATTTTTAACAATGAATAATATTGATGTTAGTGTTACTATTGATATTCAGAACATACCTTTCTGCTCACACTCTCTGTCTAGATAATAGATTAATCCTAAACAATAGGTCCATTTGTTGACATAACAGGATGTCAGAGACTGCGCTGATCTAATTAGAATGTGAGATTTTACCACCTGCCAAGGTCTAATTAGAATTTTCCTTTGTAGTAAGTAGGAATGTTTATACCTCATTTACATATCAGTGAGATTCACATGAGAGACCTGGAGACAAACAGTCTGAGAACCTTCTGGTCATCCCGGGAACTATTGAAGAGAGATGGGGAGGAATGACTATAAATAGGCAGTATCAGCCCAGTGTTAGTGAGTTGGTGGCTGGAGAGTTGGAAGGATGGAACAGTAAGAATGATCAGGAGGGAAAGAGATAGAAGGAGAAATCTTCAGAGTAAGGTGATGATATTATACATAAGAATATACTGATATTTACAGAATTACAATTATTAGCATTCACTACTGTGCATTGTATAATCTGTACTTTGTATTATCCATTAGTAAAAGTGTTATTGCAAGACAAAGCTGGGAAAACATGTGTTGAACTTTATATATCCTGATGATACATTGTACATTATATGTATCTGCTTTCTCCTATGGTTCTGGTGTAGCTAGATATAGAAAAACCTCTTTTGTATGAATAAAACTTTTTTGAAGAGAACTTTCAGCGAATTGTTTGAAGAAGACAACACATATTGATTAGAGCACATCACTGTTTATTTAAAATTGTTTGATAATACTACATTGTTTGGTGCTTTTGCTTGTGTGATACTTTGTAGATATACCTGGAGCAGTTGTCTAAGGAAAGAGCAGCCTCCTGTATGGTGTTAATTTATTTTATTTTTATTTGTTTATTATTATTATTTTGTAATCAGTCAGCGCCACAAAGTTTATTCTTGTGAAGATATATAGATATGTACTCAGTGGTCACTTTATTAGATACACATTTCTAGTACTGGGCAGGACCCCCCTTTAGGTTGCTGCTGCATGATTTACTGACTATATATTACATTACTACAGAGTGTATAATTTGAATTTTTAATACTTTTACTTCTTTAGTGTACTTGTTGTGAAACACCTACATCTAAAGATGTAAACTGTTAAATAATAGTGAGTCTGTGGGGAGTATATTTAGTACAGATAGACCTTCACAGATTTAATTTAAGTATGTATGTTTCTGTATCGCTGCACACAAAAATAAAAACAATGATTAATGTCTGAGTCATAATTATTAGTGTATAAAACATGTTTGTATTCCGTATCCAATATAACATTACTATTGTTCAAGTAGTTTCATTAATTTAATGATTAGGCTGCTAAATCTTAACACTCTTTTTGCTTACAGGTGAATTAATGAGCAGGATTCCCATTAATAACAGAAGACATACTGGAAAGGTCCTTGTTCTCTGAGCATCTGAGTGTTCCAAAAACTCACCTACAAGTCATCTATACTACAGTGATCAATTCTTACAGTAGCTAACTTCAAATTTGAAAAGGAGAAACTATCTACAACTAATTTGTTGTAAAACACATGATGGATCTAATAGGAGAGAAGCCCTATCTGTGCTCTGAATGTGACAAAACATTTTCATTTAAGTCAAAGCTTATTGTCCATCACATGATTCACACAGGAGAGAAACCATTTAAATGCTCTGAATGTAGCAAGTGTTTTAACCACAGGGCAAATCTTGTACAACATCAGATGATTCACACAGGAGAGAAACAATTTAAGTGTTCTGAATGTAGCGAATGTTTTACCCGGAAGTCAACTCTTGTAAGACATCAGATGATTCACACAGGAGAGAAACCATTTAATTGCTCTGAGTGTAGCAAATGTTTTACCCAGAAATCAAAGCTTATCGTACATCAGAGGACTCACACAGGAGAGAAACCATTTAAATGCTCTGCTTGTAGCAAATGTTTTACCTTGAAATCAAAGCTTATTGTACATCACATGATTCACGCAGGAGAGAAACCATTTAAATGCTCTGAATGTAGCAAATGTTTCACCCAAAAATCAAGTCTTGTTAGACATCAGAAGATTCACACAGGATATAAACCATAAAAGACTAGAGCAGTCTGGTTATTGGACTTGGGGACATCTTTTCACCTTCCATGGATTTCCTAATATGAGCTAGAGCTCTATACTACTAGTGGTAGACAATGACGATGTGGCAGCCCTTGCTGAGCTCTGTAATATACTGCTGTTCTGCTCATGCAGGTGCTATGACTAGTATAAGAAAGAAGTTTCTAACTAGTAGAGAGTTCCAGCAGCTCTTCTCAGTACAGTGATTACTTCTATGACAGACAGAGCTATAAGTACTGAACATTTCTACAATAACCCTGTACACTGCCCTGTTTCACATTACATGTTTCCCTCTTGGTCTATGTTATATATAACATAATCTTTCATAATCTCCATAATCTTTCTCTCATACCATTCTATTACTGTCTTTTCTATGTCTGTTATGACAACTATATACTCAGAAAGGGTTGTTTAGTAAATGTTAAATGTAAAATACTGGTTGCTGTATCCCATAACAACCAATCAGATCATCACATTCGCTGGTTTTATGACATCGGACTGTTAATAGCTGATATCAGGTTGCTATGGGTTACAGCACATCCTTGTTCTTCACACCATGTTATTAAATAAGTCCAACTGAGGACACATTGTTTCCCAAGGTACCATCAATTGTATTTTTTTATACTCTATAGTCATTGTCATCAGACAGCACTGACCTATATATAGACTGAATTTATAGACATTCCAGATTACTTGTAAAGGTCTTAAATAAGTATTTCTTTTATACTTTATAGTGATCCAAATCAGACAGCACTGACCTGTATATAGACTGAAGGACCATGATCACACAATATCTGTAATTACCATTTATGTTACTGGCAGCTGTTTCTATCACAATTGGGGCTAGATTGACTAAGCTGCGGGTTTGAAAAAGTGGGGATGTTGCCTATAGCAACCAATCAGATTCTAGCATTCATTTATTTAGTACTTTCTACAAAATGACAGCTAGAATCTGATTGGTTGCTATAGGCAACATCCTCACTTTTTCAAACCCGCAGCTTAGCAAATCTAGCCCCTGATGTTTAATAACATCTTACATTGATAAATGTGTAGATTATGTTTTTGTTCGTGGATCTAATATCTATATTCAGTAGTATAGACTACTGTACACTCTGCTGCATTTTAGATGGTGGAACCAGGGGTGATAATTAGGTGGTCATCCATGTTGACAATATGACAACCAATAATGAAAACACAGCAAAGAACACATTGATAACATACAGCAAATGTATTAGCTATGTGTTCTTTCCCCTAAACTGAAATATAAACACAGGGTCTGATTCATCAAGGAACATAAATGCTGATTTTTTGCGTATAAACCGCAAATTTAATCTGCACATTCCCAGAACCGGACCATTCACAACTAAAAGCAGCAATGTTCAATTCATCTTCATACGCAAAGACACTTTCTACAGGTTACGATTTCTGGGAGTGAACGGGCAGGGAAGGAGTTTGCTCCTCATTCTATGTACAGTAAGTGGTGCCAAACACGAGCGCACGGAGCCACATCAGATTCAAGCTCTGGGAATTTCTCAGGTACTTGATTTTCAACTGTATCTCTTGCTCCAGCTACAGGACTAGTTTAAGTCCTGATTACTAGTGATGAAAGTCTCATATGCATGATATAACATGTGTTTGTAATCAGGAGGAACTGTAAAAATGTATTTTATGTTCAGTAGACATTAAAAACATATAATAAATGAATTTCATTTGGGGAAAAAAATAAAAATACACTTTTTTTAAAAACATTTTTATCATTAATGCCTATATTATTAACAGGTGACATAAATTGAATAGGTCTTTCAGATTGTTTAAATGTTGAACTCTGGAATCTGCAGAACTAATTACTGGGTGTTTTACATTAAAGCGCATATTGCTCTCAGCTTGCATGACTTGATGAATCAGGCACAGGGTCTTACTGACAATCAGCAATTGCTGAGTAAAAGAAAACATACCTAGTATTCCCTGCTAGCTGCTGTCTTACCTTGTCTCCTGTCATCCAGAGGGACAACAACTCACTGTGTAATGGTGGCTAATGAAGTAAACTTAACACACATCTATCCATTATATATATTGTCGAAGTCAGCAAATTGGATAAAGCCATTTCAATTAATGTCGAGCAAACTTGGTTGTCTTTGTCTTAAAAGATGCATACGGTACGCTACGGCATACATGGGCACGCTACGGCGTGGAAGGGCGTACGCAGCTACTACACGTGGCAGCAACAGTAATTGGTCTTTTACCATACATTCGCACAAACACGCATACTTGTAAAATAGTACACATTAATGGTAGTTGCAACACATAGTCAGTTATGTCGGAATATTGTAGTATTTATGTTATATATTATATGTTATATGCACATTAGTGAAACATATGGAACAGGTTGAAGGAATCATATCATATGTGGTATCATAATAAACCTTTTAACATTTTTTACTGTTTGGTTCACTCTGCGAAGGAATCACAGAGTGCATACACGAGTTATGAATGATAGGGAATTATGAACTACTTAAGACTAAGGAATCTTGGCGGGAAGAGCAGAGTATACCCCCTGGAGAGATGACCCCCTCCTTTGGATTCTTTAGTATGAAGTAGCCAATGATGACGACCCCTGAGACCTTCCTGAAACCTGGACCAATAGAAGCAAGCTATACCATCTCCATTGTATTACTGTAATTCTGTGTGCATATAAGCAGCAGCTTCTCATCCAGTGTTCAGACATCTTGTCCCCAGACTTCAGGATTGAATGACTGCACTGGATCCAGAGCGCCTGCGATAAGTAACGGCTGTATTGATTATCACTTCGCTTGAACATATTATACTACCTTTTGCGAATAAATCTTTGTGCGTTGGAAACACAAATCGAGACTCGGCAATCGTTATTGGTTAGCGACAATATGTACATAACAAAATATATTAATATATATATATATATATATATATATATATATATATATACATATCCATTAGCTCCAATACCGTCAGACCACCTCCAGGGCATCGCATAAAATTACTGTCCTGCTTGAGCTGCATTATTTGCATGAAAAAAATTTAAATAAATAATAACTATTCTGTACCCACCACTCCCATATAGCAATGCCCATTATGGACAACCTTCCCATAGATCGTTCCCATTTTATGGACACATTATGGCGGATTTTCTTATCATTTCATTTCATTAACGTCCTACAACAATACTGAATGCGGTTGGATTAATCACTGCTTCTAATTTGATCTTTAGCTCTCGATATTGAAGCCTCCATCACAGACTTATTTCATTTTAATACTTCTGACAACATTCCTCATCTTCATCATCATTGTTTATATATAGTTCACCACAGATTCCATAACGCTGGACAATCAGCTTACAAATATAACACACATATTACAGATATGACAAACATGAATATAATAAACATATTAACATATACATAAATACATTTAAGTATAACAACATGTACATGGATACTCATGAGCTGGCATAAGGCTAGTATGGATACAAGTATGAGTTATATGTGTGTGAGTGAGCAAACAGCAGTAGACTTTGCCATATCAGAGTCATATGAGACTGACAGACATGAGGTTTACAGAATAGAGGACTCTGCCCATGATAGCTTACATTCTAG
Source organism: Mixophyes fleayi (assembly GCF_038048845.1). Classification (NCBI taxonomy): domain Eukaryota; kingdom Metazoa; phylum Chordata; class Amphibia; order Anura; family Limnodynastidae; genus Mixophyes; species Mixophyes fleayi. Next base: position 9,661,493 of record NC_134405.1, on the reverse strand, counting down.
AGAGAGGGAGTAATGAGAGACAGTCGATGCAGATAGGACATTAGTGGATGAGGTCGACAGAGGAAATAGTTGGAGTGGACATGATGGTCTAGGAGGGAGTGCGGTAGGCAAGCTTGAAGAGATGAGTTTTGAAAGGAATTCCATTGGTTGGAAGCATATTGGGAGAAGTCTTAGAGATGGGAGTGGAAAAAGGTTTAAAGAGCAGGAGAGAGTGGAAGATCAGAAGTAGAGCACTGTGGTTGAGCTGAGGTCTATCTCTTGATGTGGTCAGAGATGTTTGGAGGGGAAGAGTTTATCATGACAATCGGTTCTTACCACCAGAAATACTCTTAAAAATTGCACAAAGCTACATTTGAGGTCTCTCACAAGGACAGCATCAATGCCCTAAAACAATTTCAACCTTAAAAATGTCAAATTTAGGGAACCAAATAGGATCACTGCTCATCCAGTCCTTCTCCTGACCTATTTTTAACAAACATTAACATTAAAAATACACAGTAGCACTTCTATGATAAAGCAGTCCAAGCTTACTCCTTGTGAGTCAACAAGCTTAAATAAAAGAACATTGCAGAAACTTGGATTCATCAAATTCCAACAAGGCATACTTACTGACCTCATAAAATAATTTTTGAATTTTGAGACTTTTAATTGTCACTGTATAATTTACCTGTAATATGGATATTAGTAGTCACCTTGGCTTTATATGTCTTGTAAAAAAGTATTATGCTTCCATTGTGCCACAATCCTCTAGCTGCACCCTCTAGTGGTCACTCACATTTATGTCATAATGACACTCTTCACATTATATGAGGGTTGTCAGCTACTTTTGGTTGCTTTCATATGCTTCACTTATGGGTTCTTCGCTCTGTTAGATTTGCCATTTATGCCCTTTCATGGCCACTCTGGTTCTAGAATTATTATCCTTTATTTATAAGGCACCACAGGAGTTCTGTAGTGTTGCTACATTTGGACTATGTTTGGGTGAGGGGGATAGAAAAGCAAATTATTTGGATACACAAATATGATGGTGCTGGCAGCAAAATGCTGCAAGGCAGTGCTCTTGGGTAAGCTATTACTATTTTAGCTCTCCCTCTGTGTAGTACATGATGTTTTCATTGCAAACCATATAAAAATCAAGATATATAACATGTACACCAACATTTGCACATAAAAACATCTAACACCATTGTTTCTCCCCCAAACAGACTACACGTACCTGCTTGTTCTTCAGGGACAGAATCCCTCACATAAGGTGGAGGAGTAGATCTTGGATTCGGAGCGGAGTCTCTTACAGGCGAATCTGGATGTATTAGATAAAGCATATAATGTATTTGCAGCAATAATCATTTGAAATATATACAGTATATTTGAAAAATGTTTTTGGAAAAAACAAATAAATTTTTATAAAAAGTCATGTGTACTTGCATATCTGTTAGAGTACAAATTGCAAATAACTCACCAGCTGGTTGTCCAAATGAAGGTGCATCTGTATCCTGCACATTGACCCCCTCTACAATTTCCCGGGGCAGTATCTCCTGAAGCTTCTCCTCATATGTAGTGTATTCCACACAAAGTGGGGGTCCACCACTTGCTCGTCTTGCTGACTTTCTTTCCTCAGCCATTTTTTCTTTAAGTCTCCTCTTTATATCTGAAAATCTTTTGCGGCAGTGAGCCACTGACCGTTTTAATGGCCGCACCGCGTTCACGGCCTCGCATGGGCTGCCAGGTTCCCTAAAATTATTTAAAAGCAGGGAACAATATTGTGCACTAACAGACAATTCTAGTCATGAGAAAATCTCACATTCCTACATGACTTGGTCTTCCTGCTCTTTCCTGCCTCCTCTAACCCTTCCTCACCTTCCTCTGTCCCCTCCAGCTCCATCTTCCTCTCCTCTCCCTCTGCCCCCCTCCTATCTCTGGCCATAATGTCCAGTAATATACAAAAAACAAGTAACACAGAGTACTGACAAACACTAAGGACAAAGTAGACTAACTACTGAAACACTCACAACACACTCACACACAAGTAACAGAGACAAAGGACTAGACAAATACAATAAATACAAGACAGAAATTAAATCAGAAAATAAAGGCACAATACTGTAAAAGAACACAGGACTACTTACACTCTAATCAGAAATCGCAGCACGAGACCGCTCAAAAACAACTCTCACAATCCTAAATCCTCCAAGCTCCTATCTCTTTTCTCCTCAAAACCCTATCAAAGAAAAGTGGCAGGCAAGTGATTTATATAGGGCTTGTGATGTCAAATCCCCTGACTTTGAAAGTAGCTAATAGTAAAAGGCCATGATACAGGTGCTTTTTTCAAAAAACCCGCCATCACACGTCACTAACAGAGAACAGCTCAGAATACCTGATAGATGACATGGTTTAGGGGCAAAGATAGTATTAAAGTAATTCTATAGTTTTCAAATAAGCATTGCATAGGCGATTGTATTGTGTTTCTAATGCACAAAGTGATTTATTTTAGCAGATGTAAAAAGTTAACAGTTCAATGTATTATTATAATATAATCAACAGTACAGTACAGCCAATACCAAAAAGATACATACATACCGCTGCGATGCGCTGCGCTAACCACGGGCACCAGTGAACAGTGATTCACCCTTGAATACTGTGATCAGTGAAGACTGAGGCTGTTGGGGATGCAGCTATGATTATATATACAGTCAGTGTTACACAGTGAACAATAGAGATGACGTAGCTTGCTTCTATAGGTCCAGACAAGGGTGGTTTAAGGGAAAACAGGTCATAGGCTAGTTCAGGCTAAGGAATCCAAAGGTGGGGGTCGTCTCTCCAGGGGATGTGCTCCAGTTACAATGAGTTAATTAGCATTTCACATTCTGATATCAATTTGGCTATTTATTCCATAACATCAATAACTAGAGTATGCAATATGCGAACTCTTCGGCGATGGTACCGGACAGCTGCTGATGAATAGGGGATTAGTATGATATCAGACATGACACATTTCCCATAACCTGAACCTTAGATAACACTAAAGTGTACATATAATCATAGTATATAAACTAATAATAAACCAAATACTGTCTGCTCATAAATCACTTTGTAATGTAATCTATAAATATATATATGAAACTAAATGTTATAGTGCGTGTGCGTGCGTGCGTGCATATTTTACCGTGCGATCGCACCATGCCACGCGTTACGTGCCGTACGGATCGCTATTGCACGGCAAAACAATATTAACCAATATACTTTCGTTCATCCAATTATACGACTTCGACAATAGAAGAACATGAGGCTCTCTGTACTAGTGTTTTCCTTATTATTTTCTAAGTGAGCCCAGTGTTTTGCAGGAAATCCAGGTGACATAATTAATTTCTGACTTTTAGCTTTATCATGACTATAACAAATACAGGTCAGGTAAAATATAACATATAGAGTGTACAGTACAACGAACTTGGGGTATATTTTCATTTTCAATGCATGAGACAGAGAAAACATCAAGTATCCATATTCAGCATTACACAAAATGACTCTGCAAATAAACTGGTTACCAAACAATAAGAATTTCCCTGTGACTGTTCAATCTGGTCTCTGTGTCTTCAATATTTCCAGTTACCCCATAGCATTTATCATTCTCACCCATGTAACATTGTTTACGACAGTGAGTAGAACGACAAAAGAATTAACAAAACCTACTTGCCCGACAGTTAATAAATGCAGACGGACCTTCATAATGACAAAAGAAGTCCCCGACAGTCTGATGAGAAAACACGACCACCAGTAATGCCGGCAGGGTGTTTTGACATCATTTAGAATGGCGCATGAGATATCACCACTTTTAAAGCGTCAATGCCGATTGTCATGAAAGGTAAGTGTTAGGGTAATGTAATCTAATGTGCGTTTTTTTAAAAACAGACGTCCATCGGGTATGCGCACATCCATATACAACAAGGAGCGGATGTAAAGATACGTGTGTTGATGAATACGGGTCTATGTGCGCTCTGCTCTAACAGACAATACACTGCGGGATACATCCCATACATATGTGGAATATCAAGTTCCAAAACAACGCACAGAAAAAAAAGCTATAATTGATGTGACCTGTTAATAATATAGTTATTAATGACAAAACATTACAGATTACAAATCTGCTGCCATCCTGGTAAATGACAGGAGATTTTTATCAAGAATGTCTAGGTACATTTTTCCATTCATCCTTCCTTCAACCACATGTAGTATGCCAGTACCGTGTGCAGAAAAACAGCCCCACACCACGATGTTCCCACCTCCAAACTTCACCGTTGGTATGGTGTTTATGGGGTGATGTGCAGCGCCATTTCTCCGCCAATCATGGTGTGTATTACGGCATCCAAAGAGTTCAATTTTGCTCTCATCTGACCACACTATATTCTCCTAGTATTTCACAGGCTTTTCCAAATGTTGTGCAGCAAACTTTAAACCAAGCTTCAACATGTGTTTTCTTCAGCAAAGGAGTCTTGCATGGTGAGCGTGCATACAGGCCATGGCGGTTGAGTGCATTACTTATTGTTTTCTTTGAAACAATTGTTCCTGCTAATTCCAGGTCTTTCTGAAGCTCTTCGCAAGTGGTCCTTGGTTCTTGGAGAACCCTTCTGATAATTTTTTTCATTCCTCTGTCAGAAATCTTGCGAGGTGCACCTGGTAGTGGCCGGTTTATGATGAATGATGTTCTGTCCACTTCCGGATTATGACCCCAATAGTGCTCACTGGAACATTCAGCAGTTTAGAGATCCATCTGTAACCAATGCAATCAGTATGTTTTGCAACAATAAGGTAGCAAATGTATTGAGAGAGCTCTTTGCTTTTACCCATCATGAGATGTTTCTTGTGTGACACCTTCGTAATGAGACACCTTTTTATAGGTCATCAGTTTTGGCTGAACCAGCTGGCAGGATTGCTTTCTAATTACTAATAGATTTCAGTTGGTGTCTTGGCTTTCCATGCCTTTTTGCACCTCCCTTTCTTCATGTCTTCAATACTTTTTCCCTGTGTCATTTTACATTATTGCAGAAATCTTAATTTATGGACATCAATGGTTTGATTTTTTTGCATGTGTGGATTGCAAGGGTTGCTGCTGACATGTGGTGTAAATTTCATTACAATAGCCCCATTAAATATATAATTACTGAGAAAAATGTTTATGTGTTCAATACTTATTTCACCCGCTGTATTTGATCATGCACCATCTAATGTCTGAGAAATACACAGACGAAACGCGTTAAGCACTAGCGATTCTATTGTGGGACTATTTATTCTTTGTTTCTTGATCTGGAGCTGACACTGTGACTAAGCTTCTATAGGATGTAACAGCTGAACCAGACAGAAGTTACCATTTGCTGATGGATGTCACAAAGAAACCCAGATAAGCATTTTATACTTGTCCTTATGTAAGTGTGATACTTATTTTCAGTGCAATAAATCTGCTGAATTTACAGTGTTACACTATGATGGTTTTTCTTTCTACCTATTCTGTGTACTGCTGAGATGTCTCAGCAGCATCAATAGAGATCACAGCTATACAAGAAGTGCCATTATCGGAGTTATCATGGGATGTTTGGAGAAATTGCTCATTATACAGATAAGCGCTAAAGATTGTTTATTTGGTACGCATTTGCCATATTGGAAAGGATATCCTTGGGATTGCATGAACTCTCTGCTCACGATGTGCCATATATGTTCCCATTTGCACTATATCTTTTGTGAGACTGTCACTTCCACCTATAAATGATAGTGAACTTCCTTTAATATTTTCATCTATATGTATCTCTCAGTACTGTTAACACAAACAATACTACACCATTTTGGCGCCCTATCTATGTGCTTATTTATATATATATATATATATATATATATATATATATATATATATATAAAAATACATACACATATATATATATATATATATATATATATATATATATATATATATATATATATATATATATAAAACATACATACATTTATATATATATATATATATATATATATATATATATATGATCTTTTAATGCATGTTTAATATATGTTTTCAGTTTTATATATGAAATATCATTGAGCCTTTTGGCAATACTTAAAGTATTAGACATTTGTACAGGTGATTAGTGATCAGTTGTGATTGAATACATCACATATAAATACTGAGACTGTGTCACCTGGATTCATCCTTCTGATGAAAGTCCAACAGCACAGAAACGTGTCAAGGTTCTTACTACAGTCTCCATAAGGATTGGTCACATTATTCTCAGAAGTAGGTCTCTGCTTTCAGCATTTCAGCTGTGTCAGCTCACGGTACCAGGAGGGACATAAGGTCTGAGAAATTCAATATGTATTGAGAGAAGATTTTTCCCTGTCATTTTAAGCCAAAATACTGGTAATTGAAGGGTTTTAGATCTCAACGTTAATCACCTTTATACTGACTGTCTCCTTACAATCTTCGATTCTATGAATGATTGACATTGCTAAGTTGGCTGTTCAAGTCTGTTCTCTGAACTCGGCTGATATTAACTTATCTGATATATTATCCTAACGGCTTATTCTAATCATTGCATACATCAATATTTGAATCATGTTCCTGAGGGTGCTATCACCTGCTTTTTAACAAGTGAAAAGGAGTTTTCTATTCTGTAAAATTAATTTGATTATTTTAAATTAGGTTCTGTGATTTCTATCATTCTGACTGAATTTAGATGAATATCATTAATAATCTACCATAACAAATTAATTTATTTATATATTTTGTGATGGTTTATTCTTAGCAATTCATTTCAGTTATGTCAGTGTTACTATTGATATTCAGAACATACCTTTCTGCTCACACTCCCTGTCTAGATAATAGATGAATCCTAAACAATAGGTCCATTTGTTGACATAACAGGATGTCAGACTGCGCTGATCTAATTAGAATGTGAGATGTTGCCACCTGCCAAGGTCTAATTCGAATTTTCCTTTGTTGTAAGTGGGAATGTTTATACCTCATTTACATATCAGTGAGATAAACATGAGAGACCTGGAGACAAACAGTGTGAGAATATATTTTGGTCATCGGGGGAACTATTGAAGAGAGATGGGGAGGAATGACTATAAATAGGCAGTATCAGCCCAGTGTTAGTGAGTTGGTGGCTGGAGAGCTGGAAGGATGGAACTGTAAAAATGATCTGGAAGGAAAGAGATAGAAGTAGAAATCTTTAGAGTAAGGTAATTATAATATACATAAGAATATACTGATATATACACAAATATTTGGAGATATTATGTTGTAGATATAGTATTGTAATAAGTGTATTCTCCCATAATCGTATAAACTAAATCTGGTTGTACAATTAAGATTAAGGTCCAAATATTCTCATGAGCCAATAATTGTATATATGATAATAATTTTTGTGTGGCAATAATTATATCAATAAAAAATGATATGTATGTATCATAAATACTGTATGTATTAGAATCACACAATGAAAAGTGTCAAAATCTGTGATAAGATATTCGCTATCTTTTTTGTAAGTAGAACTTTTTAGAATATATTCTTTAGCCAAATAATTGAAGAAGACAACAGATATCTCAGATAAGATCTAATTTCTTTTGGTATATGGATATTGATTAGAGCACATCATTGTTTATTTAAATTTGTTTGATAACACTACACTGTTTGGTGCTTTTGTGTGTGATGCTTTGTAGATATACCTGGAACAGGTGTCTAAGGAAAGAGCAGCCTCCTGTATGGTGTTAATTTATTTGATTTGTATTTGTCTATCACTTAATATTGGGTAATCAGTTAGTGCCACAAAGTTTATTCTTGTGAATATATATATAGATATGCACTCAGTGGTCACTTTATTAGAATCACCTTTCTAGTACTGGGTACTACCCCCCTTTATGTTGCTGCTGCATGATTTACTGACTATATATTACATTACTCCAGAGTGTCTAATTTTTAACACTTGTTCTTCTTTAGTGTACTTGTTGTGAATTTTATTCACTGGAAAAACACCTACATCTAAAGATGTAAATTGTTAAATACTAGTGAGTATGTGGGGAGTGTATTTAGTACAGATAGGCCTTCACAGTTTTCATTTAAGCATGTAGTTTCTGTATCGCTGTACACAAAAATAAAAACAATGGTCAATGTCTGAGTCATAGTTGTTAGTGTAAAAAACATTTTTGTATTCTGTATCCAATATAACATTACTATTATTCCAGTAGTTTCATTAATGTAATGATTAGGCTGCTAAATGTTAACATTCTTTTTGCTTACAGGTGAATTAAGTAGCTGGATTCCCATTAATAACAGAATACATCTTGGGAAGGTCCTTGTTCTCTGAGCATCTTTGTGTTCCAAAAACTCACCTACAAGTAAACTATACTACAGTGATCAATTCTTCTTTATAGCAGCTAACTTCATTTCTGAATGGGAGAAACTCTCTACAAATAATTTGTTGTCAAACACATGATGAATCTAAAAGGAGAGAATCCCTATCTGTGCTCTGAATGTGACAAAACATTTTCATGTAAGTCAAAACTGATTACACATCAGAGGACTCACACAGGAGACAAACCATTTAATTGCTCTGAGTGTAGCAAATGTTATACCCAGAAATCAAAGCTTATTGTACATCAGAGGATTCACACAGGAGAGAAACCATTTAAATGTTCTGAGTGTAGCAAGTGTTTTAACCAGAAGTCAGTTCTTGTAAGACATCAGTTGACTCACACAGGAGAGAAACCATTTAAATGTTCTGAGTGTAGCAAGTGCTTTAATGTGAAATCAAAGCTGGTCGAACATCAGAGGATTCACACAGGAGAGAAACCATTTAAATGTTCTGAGTGTATTAAATGTTTTACTCAGAGATCAACTCTTCTAAAACATCAGATGATTCACACAGGAGAGAAACCATTTAAATGCTCTGAATGTAGCCAGTGTTTTTTCCACAAGTCAAATCTTGTTGTACATGAGATGATCCACACAGGAGAGAAACCATTTAAATGTTCTGAGTGTAGTAAATGTTTTACTCAGAGATCAACTCTTCTAAAACATCAGAGGACTCACACAGGACAGAAACCAATTAAATGGTCTGAATGTAAAGACCACAGTGAGCGTTAGTGATTGATGAGCTCGAAAAATTAATACACTTACCAACTAGTATATTTCTGACTCGTTTCGTCGCCTCTTTCGGGCGGTTTCATCAGAGGTTGATGAAACCACCCCCCAAAGAGACTGATCTAATGTGAGCTAATTGAATATCTTTAGTGAGTTTGGATGTCTTTATTTTGCAATTTGCCTTTAGAAAATGTCACTTGCCTACACTAGGATCTATATATTGTGTTATTAGATATGTATGACTATTTTATATTATTTAAAATTGTTATATATTAATAAAATCAATGGATTGGATTTTATACTACTTTTTTATTTCAAACAGTGCTCTTCTTTTATTTTTATTCTAAGTTTTGACCTTTTTAGCAGTAACAGGTTCTGTATATTGTTGTAGCTGCGGTTGGTGAAGCTCCCTAAGGAAGTAATCTTGTTGGCGCCCTATTGGTTGTTTTTTCTTTTTCTTCTATTTATGTTCATGCCTGCACAGAGTGATCTGCATATTATTTCTTTAGAGCGCTGGACTATATATTCTTTTGTTTGCACATACACAGTGGTCTTAATTGTTCTGGCTGCACTCCTTGGTGTCACTGATCTCTAAAATGGGTCTGCTCTCTGTGGGCAAAGAAGGGTGGCCCCTATGGAGAGCCACAAAATACAATTGGTATCAAATATAATTCCTTCCTTCTGCATATAACTGCAAAATATACATGAACTGTGCAGTAACGTAACATGGCGTACACTCGCAAGATTGTACGCTTCTGTTCTTAAGGAACATAGTACGGCTATTGTGTTATAAAGTTAGTTATCTAGTTAACTCCGTGCAATTCAATGTTTATGTTTGCATATTGTCTACCTAGTGGTTTCTGAAAATTGGGCAGTTGGGAGCCATAGATAATGTGGGCTTATTGTTTAATCAATGGGACTTAACAAGCTTTCCAGATTGTTTGGGTTGGAAGGCAATTTGATTATGTTCTCACTGAGCCCTATTAACTTGGTACAGATAAGAAAAGTATAGCCCCAAGTCAGCCCAGAATATATTGGCACCATAAAGTTCACTACAGTGAATATTACTACAGCAGGGTATAAAGCTAGGGTGCATACTGTCTGAGAGTGTGCTACTTCATTGGAAGGCTGAGCAGGAATTCTGGTTCTGTCAGTCTGTTCTTTCCATATTTGGTTTAACCTGCCATGTGAGACGATATGCCAGACTGTGAGACACAGAGCTATTCCCTATTGTGACCCAGAATAATAGACTTTGTCACTACCTCAAATCACTGTCAGGGACTGTTTGGCTGCTACATCCCACTAAGTCATACAGAGCGGTTATACAGACATTTTAGCGGACATTTCCCTGTGCCTTCTGTTAGCTTTGACTGAAAACTGGAACTTTTTACTGTATTGTGTGAATTTTAAAAATAGGATGTTGCTTTTTTTTAAAAAAAATAGGTCAAGGGAAAGATTGGGTGAAAAGGGATCCAATTTATTTTTCTAAATTTGACATTTCCAAGGCTGATTATTTTCTTGGTGCTGCCTTAATAAAATACCCTCAGATGTAGACTTGTCTGCTTCTCAGAGTATCTGTTGTGTCTCCTGCTGTCACATGGTCATCTCATCTTGACTATCCCAGTGCTTTCTTAAACTTAATATTTCTAGACCGAAATAATCCCCTCCCCTCCAGGACACCCTTGCCCCCCCTCTCTCTTTCTGTTAATAACACTACCCTCCTTTCTGTCCCTGAAATCTGCTGCCTAGGGGTCATCCTCAACTCTTCTCTTTACTTCAAACCTCACATACTTTCACTCTCAAAATCCTGCTTCTTACACCTCTGGAATATATCCAAGATCCAGGTCTTTCTCACATGGGAGCCATCAAAACTCGTATTCGCTTCCTTGTAATCTCTTGCCTTGATTACTATAGCCTTTTTCACTCTGGCCTATCCAACTCCAACCTTCCCCCTCTTAAATTTACCCTCAATGCTGCTTCACAACTTATTTCTCTCTCCCTCTGCACTATCTCTGATGCCCTCTCCGCCAGTCCCTACATTGATTCCTTGAAGCCTACAGAATTAAATTTTAAACTCCTAAAATACAAATCTCTCATCCAATACTTGTGGCTGCTCTGCCAGTGACTGTCACCTCACTACTTCACTGAATACCTCTTCCTACTGCTGCCTCCAGGACTTCGCCTGGGCTGCTCCCCAGTTGTGAAATGATCTCCCATGTCCTATTAGATTAATCTCTACTCTCCAAAGCTTTAAACATGCCCTTAAGACTAATTTGTTCATTGAAGCCTATCAGCCCTCCTTCTAACTCCCATTTATTGTCTACCATCTCCATTCCCCCACTCGGAACCACCCTATTTATTTCTTCCTTCTTCCTTTAGGACGTAATTTCTCATGTGGAGGGATTTCTTTCCTCGTGTACTCTTTCTACTATTCCATCAGTCTCGCTACCTCTTGGCATGCTTCCTTAGGCCTGTTCTCTTGAGTTCAGGCTTACTGCACATTCGACATTACAATAACTCACTTCCTGTCTTGTAAATAATTTTATCTACATTACCCTGTTATCTGTTTGTGTTTGTTTATTCAATATGTCAGGTCTTTATATTTTTTTCATTTAATATGTATTATGTAATGGGCTAAAGATCAATGCTGACTGTATATGTCAAGTACGGTGCAGCAGACCTTTTATCGCACCTAAAAAATAAATAATAATTTGATGTATATTTTCTTATACTGAGCTAATAAATATTGGCAGTAAGACCCTGGGCTAGATTTACTATCAGGCGTGTTTGTAAACCCGCCGACTTTCGGCGGATGTGGCGGCGGTTTAGCCATCACCGGATTTACTAAGGCTAAACCCGCCGTCCAAACGGCCAGAAATTATGTTTCCAAACCCGCCTCTGTATAAAGCGCTATGACGGTTTCAACAATGTTCAACATACAAACAGCCGGATTTACTATTAGGGGGTCTATAAAGCCGCCGGAAAACCGCCATTCAATAGACCAAAATAAAAACGCTGCTTGTGAGCAGCGAGATTGCTCAGTGTGCTGTTTGAACTATTTAGCCATTTTCAACATAAGAGAAAGAGCCATTTTGTGCAATGTTTCCTCCTTTAGGATTATATATGGGAAATGGGCAAACTGTCATGTAATTTGAGGGTAGGTTTTTTTTTATTTTTTTCCACCCAGTATTATTGCATCCTATTTACTGATGTAAAGGTTTTTTTTTTGGTTTTCCAGTTGTAACAAATCCTCAAAAATACTGTTGTTTTTTCAAAATCAGGATGCACAATATGTCATTACATAGTTAACCCTTACTTTAATGGTAATGCAATCCAAAAGTTACAAGATCAAAAAGGTGTTTCTGCCTGAATAAATCACAGTCAGTGACAGTCTAGCGGGCAGCAGTTAATCAGGGGTGGGTTTTTTGGAGAATGGCTTTTGCGGGGAATGTGGTGCATTCTGGACAGTGTATGTTTGCAGCTTTTTACCTGATGGAGACAGAAAGGCGCCTGGAGGAGGATGTACAACAGTTGTCATCTGTTCCGCGGACCCTGCACAGACCGGCCACTCCACGTGCATTTAAAGTGCGTTTGAATCTGGAATCTTTGGCTGATGTGGACGTAGTAGCAATGTTTGTACTCATGTAAACCAGGTTCCTAGATATATTTGGTGGGGTGCTTATGTATGCACCTGTAAAGGTGTCTGATATTATCCTGGCTTGCTGTCTGATACATAATCTAGCTTTACATCAACTTACCCCACCGATTATTGCAGTAGACAGTGAACAAGTAGGGGCCCGTGTCCCATTTGGTGATGTGCAGAGCACAGAGGGGGAGGCAGATTTGAGACCGTCTTATTACAAAATACTTTAAATGTAAGTGCATACTGTAAAAAAAAATATATTGTTTTTTTTTTTTTATGTCAGTGCAATGGTTTTTTTTATGGAATTTTTTAATAAAATTGGACCCTTTAAACAGAGGATAGTGTGTACTCCGGATGTTGTAGTTGTGAAAATCCCTGGAAAGTGACAGTCAGAGGTCAATGTGTACGTGACATTAGTGCATCATTTTAATGCAAACAGTATACTCTTGTTTAATGTGCAGAAAAGAAAGACTGATACCAATGAAATATAACTGCATTTATTGCATTACAACACAATAAAAGAAAAAGTATAACGCTTACACATACATAACAAAACATTACCCAATAATACAATTTTTGCCCTAGCGCCGCCTTTTCGCTGGCATATCACTATGTTTTGCCCCACTCTCTACTCTCCCTCGCCCACCCCTGGTGCGAGCACCTCTCCTTGGAGGAGTGCTATGTGCCGATCTGCTTGGCGTACTAGCAGTACTGGTGGAGGCCGATGAAAAAGAAGCCGGCAAGCGGGCAATGAGTTCCTGCTGTAGTTGCCCTGCCAGCCGGATAACATTTGCATTCCCCTCGCGAATGGAGGAATGCAAGGCGTCCACAGCCCCAGTCATTTGGGCCAGCTGCACATTGGTTTGCTCCAAAGCGTTTGCCAGACGGTTTATTCCAGCAGGGATTTGGCTATTGGAGCGGTGTATCCGCCTCAACTGGCCCGCAATTTGGGACATGTGCCGAGTTTGGCTGTCCATAAACTGACACTGCTGTACCTGAAAATTAGCTACGGATTGGGCCATTTCTCGCCCTGTATCCATCTGAGGAGCTGCAGCTTGTTGCTCGGATGACTGTTCCGGAGGGCTTGTTCCTGGCGCGTAGACACGGGGACATCTACCATCTCTAAAGTGATGACTGTGTCTCCTTGTGGGTCATCAGTAGGTGACATCTGCGCAGACTGGCGCTGGCCTTGCAGAGATGCTGAGGTTCCTGTGGTGAAATAACCAAGGTAAGTATATAGGAAATGACATGTTTGTAAATTGCATTCTGGTCAATGTACCCAAAAAAAAAACCATTTAACAACTAAAGAATGGTTACCAATGTCTACCTTCAAGATTAGTTGTCCTCTGCGACCTGATGAAGGATGCTACTCATATGTTTTAGGAGTAAAATCTCATTTTGCCTATGCGTTACAGTGATGGGTTCAAAATGTCAATAATTTTTAATGCTAACATTGAGGGTGTTTGTATCAAAATGCTACAAGACCGTGCTTTGGGGTAAGCGAATACTATTTTAGGTCTCCCTCTGTGTAGTACATGATGGGGGATATAGACTAAACTGCGAGTTTGAAAATGTGGCGATGTTGCCTATAGCAATCATATCATATAACAATCAGATTTTAGCAGACATTTTGAAGAACGCAATAAATAAATTATTTTTAAAATCTGATAGGTTGCTATAGGCAACATCTCTAGGTTTCCAAACCCTCAGTTTAGTAAATCTAGCCCTATGTTCTCATTGCAAACCATATAAAAATCACTAAATATAACATGGACTCCAACATTTGTACACAAAAACATCCAAGTCCATTATTTCTCCCCCAAACAGAGAACACGCACCTGCTTGCTCTTCAGAGCCAGAATCTCTTGCTGAAGGTGGAGGTGTAGACCTTTGACTGGGAGTAAACTGGCGTCCTGGCGAATCTGGATGTATTAGACAAAGCATACAATGTATTTGCAGCAAAAAGCAATTTACAAATAAAAAATTTTTGGAAAAAATGTGTTTGCAAATTTAAAAACAGTTCAAAAACAATTTTTTTCCCTTTACATACTGATTGTCTAAAAAAGGCACTTTTAAGAAAAAAAACATATTTTTTTAAAAAAAAAAACATGTTTAAAATAATAAAGGCACTTTTAAGAAAAAAAAAACACTTTTAATATTGTTATCGTAAAAACGACAAATAACTCACCAACTCCTTGGCCAAACGAGGGTGAATCTGTGTCTTGCACATTAATTCCCTCCACAATTTCACGGGGCATTATCTGCCGCAGCTCCTCCTCATAACTGGTGTATTCAATGCGAAGAGGGGGGCCACCACCCGTGCGTCTTGTGGACCTCCTTTCCTGGGCCATCTTCTCTTTAAGCCTCCTCTTGATGTCTGAGAAGCGCTTGCGGCAGTGCGCCACTGTCCTCTTTAGTGGGCCCACCGCGTTCACATCATCGCACACTCTCCCCCACAGTTGGTGACGCCGCCTTAGAGTAGTCCGGGCTGCCAGGTTCCCTAGGATGACCTCATAGCAGGGAACTATGTGGTGCACCAGAACACAATTTTCGTCGTGGGAGAATCGGACATTTCTCCCTGTCTTCATCTTCCTGCCCTCTCCTGACTCCTCAACCTCTCCCTCTCCCTCCTCTGCCCCCTCAACCTCCATCTCCCTCTCCTCAGCCTGTTCTCCCTTCCTATCTCTGGACATTTTTACACAGACACAAAAACACAAAATACAGAAGGACTGACAAGCACAAAGGACAAACTACACTAACTACAGACACTCTCCACACAGGCACGCACAAGTAACACAGACAAAGGACAAGTCAAATACAAAAAATACAAGACAGAAAATAAAAGAGAAAATAAATGTACAAAACAGAAAAATAGCACAGGACTACTCACACTTCAATCAGATATCGCTCCACCAATCCACCAAACTCCAACTCTCACCAACTCTCAGCAAACCACTATCCTCCAAACTCCTCTCACAAAACTCCTCTAAACCCTATCAGAGAAAAAAGTGTCAGTCCAGTGGTTTATATAGGGCTTGTGATGTCAAATCTCCTGACTTTGAAAATAGCCAATAGTAACAGGCCAGGAGACAGGTGTAATTTTTTAAAAAAAACGCCTTTACACAAAAGCGCCGTCATTTCAAGCAAAAGCGCCATGTTCTATTCAAAGCCACCGGCGGCTTTGAGCATTACATCCCACCGTTAAATCGCCGGCGGCTTCAAATTGAAGCTGAAATGCGCCCATTAGTAAATCCGGCTGTTTGCAATGCAAACCCGCTGGAAAACCGCCGCAATGCATGGCGGCTTCAAGCTTCAAGCCGCCATGCATCACGCCTGTTAGTAAATCTAGCCCCGTGTGTTCAAATTTCAGTATAGATAAAAAAAGACATAGCTGATATATTTGCTGTATTTTAATAATAATAACTTATCTTTTCAGTGTTTTTATTAGAATTTAAGTGAAAACCTAGAAAAGTCCATATTTATACATATATTGCAAATGTATGGTAATGTTTATAAATATTCATGCATTGCTAAGTGAGCTATTCAACTCTGTTCTATGAACTCTGCTGACATTAACTTATCTGATATAGTATCCTAACGGCTATTTCTAATCATTGTGTACATAAATCTTTGAATCATGTTCCTGAGGGTGCTATCAGCTGCTTTTTAACAATTGAAAAAAAGTTTTCTATTCAGTAAAAATAATTTGATTGTTTTAAAGTGGGTTCTTTGATAAATATAATTCTAGTTTAATCTAGATGAATATCATTAATAATCTGCCTTTACAAATTAATTTACTTATATATTTTGTTATGGTTTATTTTTAACAATGAATAATATTGATGTTAGTGTTACTATTGATATTCAGAACATACCTTTCTGCTCACACTCTCTGTCTAGATAATAGATTAATCCTAAACAATAGGTCCATTTGTTGACATAACAGGATGTCAGACTGTGCTGATCTAATTAAAATGTGAGATTTTACCACCTGCCAAGGTCTAATTAGAATTTTCCTTTGTAGTAAGTAGGAATGTTTATATCTCATTTACATATCAGTGAGATTTACATGAGAGACCTGGAGACAAACAGTCTGAGAACCTTCTGGTCATCCCGGGAACTACTGAAGAGAGATGGGGAGGAATGACTATAAATAGGCAGTATCAGCCCAGTGTTAGTGAGTTGGTGGCTGGAGAGCTGGAAGGAGGGAACAGTAAGAATGATCAGGAGGGAAAGAGATAGAAGGAGAAATCTTCAGAGTAAGGTAATTATATTATACATAAGAATATACTGATATTTACAGAATTACAATTATTAGCATTCACTACTGTGCATTGTATATTCTGTACTTTGTATTATCCATTAGTAAAAGTGTTATTGCAAGACAAAGCTGGGAAAACATGTGTTGAACTTTATATATCCTGATGATACATTGTACATTATATGTATCTGCTTTCTCCTATGGCTCTGGTGTAGCTAGATATAGAAAAACCTCTTTTGTATGAGTAAAACTTTTTTGAAGAGAACTTTCAGCCAATTGTTTGAAGAAGACAACAGATATTGATTAGAACACATCACTGTTTATTTAAAATTGTTTGATAATAATTCATTGTTTGGTGCTTTTTCTTGTGTGATACTTTGTAGATATACCTGGAGCAGTTGTCTAAGGAAAGAGCAGCCTCCTGTATGGTGTTAATTTATTTGATTTTTATTTGTTTATTACTATTATTTTGTAATCAGTTAGCGCCACAAAGTTTATTCTTGTGAAGATATATAGATATGTACTCACTGGTCACTTTATTAAATACATATTTCTAGTACTGCGTACTACCCCCCTTTAGGTTGCTGCCACATGAATTACTGATTATATATTTACATTACTGAAAAGTGTCTAATTTTAATTTTTAATACTTTATTACTTCTTTAGTGTACTTGTTGTGAAACACCTACATCTAAAGATGTAAACTGTTAAATAATAGTGAGTCTGTGGGGAGTCTATTTAGTACAGATAGACCTTCACAGATTTAATTTAAGTATGTATGTTTCTGTATCACTGTGCACAAAAATAAAAACAATGATCAATGTCTGAGTCATAGTTGTTAGTGTATAAAACATTTTTGTATTCTGTATCCAATATAACATTACTATTATTCCAGTAGTTTCATTAATGTAATGATTAGGCTGCTAAATCTTAACACTCTTTTTGCTTACAGGTGAATTAATGAGCAGGATTCCCATTAATAACAGAAGACATCTTGGAAAGGTCTTTGTTCTCTGAGCATCTCAGTGTTCCAAAAACTCACCTACAAGTCATTTATACTACAGTGATCAATTCTTACAGTAGCTAACTTCAAATTTGAAAAGGAGAAACTATCTACAATTAATTTGTTGTAAAACACATGATGGATCTAATAGGAGAGAAGCCCTATCTGTGCTCTGAATGTGACAAAACATTTTCATGTAAATCAAAGCTTATTGTCCACCACAGGATTCACACAGGAGAGAAACCATTTAAATGCTCTGAATGTAGCAAATGTTTTACCCACCTGTCAACTCTTGTTGTACATCAGAGGACTCACACAGAAGAGAAGCCATTTAAATGCTCTGAATGTAGCAAGTGTTTTAACCACAGGGCAAATCTTGTACAACATCAGATGATTCACACAGGAGAGAAACAATTTAAGTGTTCTGAATGTAGCGAAGGTTTTACCCGGAAGTCAACTCTTGTAAGACATCAGATGATTCACACAGGAGAGAAACCATTTAATTGCTCTGAGTGTAGCAAATGTTTTACCCAGAAATCAAAGCTTATCGTACATCAGAGGACTCACACAGGAGAGAAACCATTTAAATGCTCTGCTTGTAGCAAATGTTTTACCTTGAAATCAAAGCTTATTGTACATCACATGATTCACGCAGGAGAGAAACCATTTAAATGCTCTGAATGTAGCAAATGTTTCACCCAAAAATCAAATCTTGTTAGACATCAGAAGATTCACACAGGATATAAACCATAAAAGACTAGAGCAGTCTGGTTATTGGACTTGGGGACATCTTTTCACCTGGCATGGATTTCCTAATATGAGCTAGAGCTCTATACTACTAGTGGTAGACAATGACGATGTGGCAGCCCTTGCTGAGCTATGTAATATACTGCTGTTCTGCTCATGCAGGTGCTGGGACTAGTATATAAAATAACGTTCTATCTAGTAGAGATTTCCAGCAGCTCTTCTCAGTACTGTGATTACTTCTATGACAGACAGAGCTATCAGCACTGAATATTTCTACAGTAACACTGCACACTGCCCTGTTTCACATTACATGTGCTCCTATTGGTCTATATTATAGCCTCCGTGTTCTTTACCTCATACTTTTCTATTATTGTCTTATCTCCCTCTGTTAACTATATATACAGAAAGGGTTATTTAGTAAATGTTGAATGTAAAATACTGTTACTGTAGCCTATAACAACCAGATCATCACATTTGCTGGTTTGATGATAGCAGGCTGCTAATAGCTGATATCTAGTTGCTATGGGTTACAGCACATTCTTGTTCTTCACACCATGTTATTAATTAAGTCCCAAGGAGGACACATTGTTTCCCAGGGTACCTGTAAATGTCCTTCAAAAGTATTTCTTTTATTCTCTATAGTGATCGTCATCAGACAGCACTGACCTGTATATAGACTGAAGGACCATGTTCACACAATATCTGTAATTACCATTTATGTTACTGGCAGCTGTTTCTATCACACTTGATGTTTAGTAAAATGTGATATTGATAAATGTGGAGATTCTGTTTTTGATTGGGGAATTAATATCTTTTTCAGTAGTAATGAGTATTATACTCTCTGCTACATTTTAGATGATGGAACCAGGGGTGATAATTAGGTGGTCATCCTTCCTGACAACTTGGCAACCAATTATGAAAACACAGCAAGTGTCACGGGCACTAGGAGTTTTACCCAGAATTCACCAGGTGTAACTACACTTACCAGAAGTGCGGACCTCTGGGTAGTGTGGTGAATCAGTGGAACCATACAGTAGAATAGAGGAAAGGAATGTCAATAGTATAAATGCTGAGTCTTGGCACCATGGAACTATGATGGTTCAGCAGTTTAGTAAACAGGATCAAATGAGAAAAGAGTCCAAGTGCTTAGCACGCAGGTAGCATATATCAGGCCAGTACTTGATAACTGGGTAACGTTAGGCAACGACCAATCAACAATATAGTAGAAAAGTCAGCGACTTGCAGCTACAATACAGAGGCACTTGTAGATTTTAGTCCAGCCAATAGGTACCATACAGAGTAGTAGCTATAGCACAAGGAAACATGAATGGTCTACAGCTGGTAAGTTTCACCACGGATATGTAGAGAAGACTTGTTCAGTGCAGGTATGGTAACAGAATAGCGTGAGTGGTTTGCAATTGGCAAGTTGTACCAATGATGTGAAGGGAAGACGTGTCCATGTGTAGGCGTGGAACGGAGTAACGTGAGTGGTCTGCAATAGGCAAGTTGTACCACTGATGTGTAGGAAAGACTTGTATAGGCGCAGGAAGGGAACAGAGTAATGTGAGTGGTCTGCAATAGTCAAGTTGTACCACTGATCTGAAGGGAAGACTTGTCCAGGTGTAGGCGTGGAACGGAGTGACGTGAATGGACTGCAATGGGCAAGTTGTACCACTGATGTGTAGGGAAGACTTGTCCAGGTGCAGGCGTGGAACGGAGTAACATGAGTGGTCTGCAATAGATAAGTTGTACCACTGATGTGATGGGAAGACTTGTCCAGGTGCAGGCGGGTAACGGAGGTAGTGAGAGTAGACTGCAGCGGGTAAGTTCTACTACCAATGTGGAGAGGAGACTTGTCCAGAATCAGGCAGGCAACGGAGGTAGTTTGTGATTCACACAGGAGAGAAACCATTTAATTGCTCTGAGTGTAGCAAATGTTTTACCCAGAAATCAAAGCTTATCGTACATCAGAGGACTCACACAGGAGAGAAACCATTTAAATGCTCTGCTTGTAGCAAATGTTTTACCTTGAAATCAAAGCTTATTGTACATCACATGATTCACGCAGGAGAGAAACCATTTAAATGCTCTGAATGTAGCAAATGTTTCACCCAAAAATCAAATCTTGTTAGACATCAGAAGATTCACACAGGATATAAACCATAAAAGACTAGAGCAGTCTGGTTATTGGACTTGGGGACATCTTTTCACCTGGCATGGATTTCCTAATATGAGCTAGAGCTCTATACTACTAGTGGTAGACAATGACGATGTGGCAGCCCTTGCTGAGCTATGTAATATACTGCTGTTCTGCTCATGCAGGTGCTGGGACTAGTATATAAAATAACGTTCTATCTAGTAGAGATTTCCAGCAGCTCTTCTCAGTACTGTGATTACTTCTATGACAGACAGAGCTATCAGCACTGAATATTTCTACAGTAACACTGCACACTGCCCTGTTTCACATTACATGTGCTCCTATTGGTCTATATTATAGCCTCCGTGTTCTTTACCTCATACTTTTCTATTATTGTCTTATCTCCCTCTGTTAACTATATATACAGAAAGGGTTATTTAGTAAATGTTGAATGTAAAATACTGTTACTGTAGCCTATAACAACCAGATCATCACATTTGCTGGTTTGATGATAGCAGGCTGCTAATAGCTGATATCTAGTTGCTATGGGTTACAGCACATTCTTGTTCTTCACACCATGTTATTAATTAAGTCCCAAGGAGGACACATTGTTTCCCAGGGTACCTGTAAATGTCCTTCAAAAGTATTTCTTTTATTCTCTATAGTGATCGTCATCAGACAGCACTGACCTGTATATAGACTGAAGGACCATGTTCACACAATATCTGTAATTACCATTTATGTTACTGGCAGCTGTTTCTATCACACTTGATGTTTAGTAAAATGTGATATTGATAAATGTGGAGATTCTGTTTTTGATTGGGGAATTAATATCTTTTTCAGTAGTAATGAGTATTATACTCTCTGCTACATTTTAGATGATGGAACCAGGGGTGATAATTAGGTGGTCATCCTTCCTGACAACTTGGCAACCAATTATGAAAACACAGCAAGTGTCACGGGCACTAGGAGTTTTACCCAGAATTCACCAGGTGTAACTACACTTACCAGAAGTGCGGACCTCTGGGTAGTGTGGTGAATCAGTGGAACCATACAGTAGAATAGAGGAAAGGAATGTCAATAGTATAAATGCTGAGTCTTGGCACCATGGAACTATGATGGTTCAGCAGTTTAGTAAACAGGATCAAATGAGAAAAGAGTCCAAGTGCTTAGCACGCAGGTAGCATATATCAGGCCAGTACTTGATAACTGGGTAACGTTAGGCAACGACCAATCAACAATATAGTAGAAAAGTCAGCGACTTGCAGCTACAATACAGAGGCACTTGTAGATTTTAGTCCAGCCAATAGGTACCATACAGAGTAGTAGCTATAGCACAAGGAAACATGAATGGTCTACAGCTGGTAAGTTTCACCACGGATATGTAGAGAAGACTTGTTCAGTGCAGGTATGGTAACAGAATAGCGTGAGTGGTTTGCAATTGGCAAGTTGTACCAATGATGTGAAGGGAAGACGTGTCCATGTGTAGGCGTGGAACGGAGTAACGTGAGTGGTCTGCAATAGGCAAGTTGTACCACTGATGTGTAGGAAAGACTTGTCTAGGCGCAGGAAGGGAACAGAGTAATGTGAGTGGTCTGCAATAGTCAAGTTGTACCACTGATCTGAAGGGAAGACTTGTCCAGGTGTAGGCGTGGAACGGAGTGACGTGAATGGACTGCAATGGGCAAGTTGTACCACTGATGTGTAGGGAAGACTTGTCCAGGTGCAGGCGTGGAACGGAGTAACATGAGTGGTCTGCAATAGGTAAGTTGTACCACTGATGTGATGGGAAGACTTGTCCAGGTGCAGGCGGGTAACGGAGGTAGTGAGAGTAGACTGCAGCGGGTAAGTTCTACTACCAATGTGGAGAGGAGACTTGTCCAGAATCAGGCAGGCAACGGAGGTAGTTTGTGATTCACACAGGAGAGAAACCATTTAATTGCTCTGAGTGTAGCAAATGTTTTACCCAGAAATCAAAGCTTATCGTACATCAGAGGACTCACACAGGAGAGAAACCATTTAAATGCTCTGCTTGTAGCAAATGTTTTACCTTGAAATCAAAGCTTATTGTACATCACATGATTCACGCAGGAGAGAAACCATTTAAATGCTCTGAATGTAGCAAATGTTTCACCCAAAAATCAAATCTTGTTAGACATCAGAAGATTCACACAGGATATAAACCATAAAAGAATAGAGCAGTCTGGTTATTGGACTTGGGGACATCTTTTCACCTGGCATGGATTTCCTAATATGAGCTAGAGCTCTATACTACTAGTGGTAGACAATGACGATGTGGCAGCCCTTGCTGAGCTCTGTAATATACTGCTGTTCTGCTCATGCAGGTGCTGGGACTAGTATAAGAAAGAAGTTTCTAACTAGTAGAGAGTTCCAGCAGCTCTTCTCAGTACTGTGATTACTTCTATGACAGACAGAGCTATAAGTACTGAACATTTCTACAATAACCCTGTACACTGCCCTGTTTCACATTACATGTTTCCCTCTTGGTCTATGTTATATATAACATAATCTTTCATAATCTCCATAATCTTTCTCTCATACCATTCTATTACTGTCTATTCTATGTCTGTTATGACAACTATATACTCAGAAAGGGTTGTTTAGTAAATGTTAAATGTAAAATACTGGTTGCTGTATCCCACAACAACCAATCAGATCATCACATTCGCTGGTTTTATGACAACGGACTGTTAATAGCTGATATCAGGTTGCTATGGGTTACAGCACATCCTTGTTCTTCACACCATGTTATTAAATAAGTCCAACTGAGGACACATTGTTTCCCAAGGTACCATCAATTGTATTTTTTTATACTCTATAGTCATTGTCATCAGACAGCACTGACCTATATATAGACTGAATTTATAGACTTTCCAGATTACTTGTAAAGGTCTTAAATAAGTATTTTTTTTTATACTTTATAGTGATCCAAATCAGACAGCACTGACCTGCATATAGACTGAAGGACCATGATCACACAATATCTGTAATTACCATTTATGTTACTGGAAGCTGTTTCTATCACAATTGGGGCTAGATTGACTAAGCTGCGGGTTTGAAAAAGTGGGGATGTTGCCTATAGCAACCAATCAGATTCTAGCATTCATTTATTTAGTACTTTCTACAAAATGACAGCTAGAATCTGATTGGTTGCTATAGGCAACATCCTCACTTTTTCAAACCCGCAGCTTAGCAAATCTAGCCCCTGATGTTTAATAACATCTTACATTGATAAATGTGTAGATTATGTTTTTGATCGTGGATCTAATATCTATATTCAGTAGTATAGACTACTGTACACTCTGCTGCATTTTAGATGGTGGAACCAGGGGTGATAATTAGGTGGTCATCCATGCTGACAATATGACAACCAATAATGAAAACACAGCAAAGAACACATTGATAACATACAGCAAATGTATTAGCTATGTGTTCTTTCCCCTAAACTGAAATATAAACACAGGGTCTGATTCATCAAGGAACATAAATGCTGATTTTTTGCGTATAAACCGCAAATTTAATCTGCACATTCCCAGAACCGGACCATTCACAACTAAAAGCAGCAATGTTCAATTCATCTTCATACGCAAAGACACTTTCTACAGGTTACGATTTCTGGGAGTGAACGGGCAGGGAAGGAGTTTGCTCCTTATTCTATGTACAGTAAGGGGTGTCAAACACGAGCGCACGGAGCCACATCAGATTCAAGCTCTGGGAATTTCTCAGGTACTTGATTTTCAACTGTATCTCTTGCTCCAGCTACAGGACTAGTTTAAGTCCTGATTACTAGTGATGAAAGTCTCATATGCATGATATAACATGTGTTTGTAATCAGGAGGAACTGTAAAAATGTATTTTATGTTCAGTAGACATTAAAAACATATAATAAATGAATTTCATTTGGGGAAAAAAATAAAAATACACTTTTTTAAAAACATTTTTATCATTAATGCCTATATTATTAACAGGTGACATAAATTGAATAGGTCTTTCAGATTGTTTAAATGTTGAACTCTGGAATCTGCAGAACTAATTACTGGGTGTTTTACATTAAAGCGCATATTGCTCTCAGCTTGCATGACTTGATGAATCAGGCACAGGGTCTTACTGACAATCAACAATTGCTGAGTAAAAGAAAACATACCTAGTATTCCCTGCTAGCTGCTGTCTTTCCTTGTCTCCTGTCATCCAGAGGGACAACAACTCACAGTGTAAGTGTGGCTAATGAAGTAAACTTAACACACATCTATCCATTATATATATTGTCGAAGTCAGCAAATTGGATAAAGCCCTTTCAATTAATGTCGAGCAAACTTGGTTGTCTTTGTCTGAAAAGATGCGTACGGTACGCTACGGTGTACATGGGCACGCTACGGCGTGGAAGGGCGTACGCAGCTACTACACGTGGCAGCAACAGTAATTGGTCTTTTACCATACATTCGCACAAACACGCATACTTGTAAAATAGTACACATTAATGGTAGTTGCAACACATAGTCAGTAATGTCGGAATATTGTAGTATTTATGTTATATATTATATGTTATATGCACATTAGTGAAATATATGGAACAGGTTGAAGGAATCATATCATATGTGGTATCATAATAAACCTTTTAACATTTTTTACTGTTTGGTTCACTCTGCGAAGGAATCGCAGAGTGCATACACGAGTTATGAATGATAGGGAATTATGAACTACTTAAGACTAAGGAATCTTGGCGGGAAGAGCAGAGTATACCCCCTGGAGAGATGACCCCCTCCTTTGGATTCTTTAGTATGAAGTAGCCAATGATGACGACCCCTGAGACCTTCCTGAAACCTGGACCAATAGAAGCAAGCTATACCATCTCCATTGTATTACTGTAATTCTGTGTGCATATAAGCAGCAGCTTCTCATCCAGTGTTCAGACATCTTGTCCCCAGACTTCAGGATTGAATGACTGCACTGGATCCAGAGCGCCTGCGATAAGTAACGGCTGTATTTATTATCACTTCGCTTGAACATATTATACTACCTTTTGCGAATAAATCTTTGTGCGTTGGAAACACAAATCGAGACTCGGCAATCGTTATTGGTTAGCGACAATACGTACATAAAATATATATTAATATATATATATATATATATATATATATATATATATATATATACATATCCATCAGCTCCAATACCGTCAGACCACCTCCAGGGCATCGCATAAAATTACTGTCCTACTTGAGCTGCATTATTTGCATGAAAATTTTTTAAATAAATAATAACTATTCTGTACCCACCACTCCCATATAGCAATGCCCATTATGGACAACCTTCCCATAGATCATTCCCATTTTATGGACACATTATGGCGGATTTTCTTATAATTTCATTTCATTAACGTCCCACAACAATACTGAATGCGGTTGGATTAATCACTGCTTCTAATTTGATCTTTAGCTCTCGATATTGAAGCCTCCATCACAGACTTATTTCATTTTAATACTTCTGACGACATTCCTCATCTTCATCATCATTGTTTATATATAGTTCACCACAGATTCCATAACGCTGGACAATCAGCTTACAAATATAACACACATATTACAGATATGACAAACATGAATATAATAAACATATTAACATATACATAAATACAATTAAGTAT
Source organism: Mixophyes fleayi (assembly GCF_038048845.1). Lineage (NCBI taxonomy): Eukaryota > Metazoa > Chordata > Amphibia > Anura > Limnodynastidae > Mixophyes > Mixophyes fleayi. Next base: position 9,634,913 of record NC_134405.1, on the reverse strand, counting down.
AACAACATGTACATGGATACTCATGAGCTGGCATAAGGCTAGTATGGATACAAGTATGAGTTATATGTGTGTGAGTGAACAAACAACAGAAGACTTTGCCATATCAGAGTCATATGAGACTGACAGACATGAGGTTTACGGAATAGAGGACTCTGCCCATGATAGCTTACATTCTAGAGAGAGGGAGTAATGAGAGACAGTCGATGCAGATAGGACATGAGTGGATGAGGTCGACAGAGGAAATAGTTGGAGTGGACATGATGGTCTAGGAGGGAGTATAGTAGACAAGCTTGAAGAGATGCGTTTTGAAAGGAATTTCATTGGTTGGAAGCAGATTGGGAGAAGTCTTAGAGATGGGAGTGGAAAAAGGTTTAAAGAGCGGGAGAGAGGGGAAGATCAGAAGTAGAGCACTGTGGTTGAGCTGAGGTCTATCTCTTGATGTGGTCAGAGATGTTTGGAGGGGAAGAGTTTATCATGACAATCGGTTCTTACCACCAGAGATACTCTTAAAAATTGCACAAAGCTACATTTGAGGTCTCTCACAAGGACAGCATCAATGCCCTAGAACAATTTCAACCTTAAAAATGTCAAATTTAGGGAACCAAATTGGATCACTGTTCATCCAGTCCTTTTCCTGACCTATTTTTAACAAACGTTAACATTAAAAATACACAGTAGCACTTCTATGATAAAGCAGTCCAAGCTTACTCCTTGTGAGTCAACAAGCTTAGATAACAGAACGTTGCAGAAACTTAGATTCATCAAATTCCAACAAGGCATATTTACTGACCTCATAAAATAATCTTTGAATTTTGAGACTTTTAATCGTCGCTGTACAATTTACCTGTAATATGGATATTAGTAGTCACCTTGGCTTTATATGTCTTATATAAAAGTATTATGCTTCCATTGTGCCACAATCCTCTAGCTGCACCCTCTAGTGGTCACTCACATTTATGTCATAATGACACTCTTCACATTATATGAGGGTTGTCAGCTACTTTTGGTTGCTTTCATATGCTTCACTTATGGGTTCTTCGCTCTGTTAGATTTGCCATTTATGCCCTTTCATGGCCACTCTGGTTCTAAAATTATTATCCTTTATTTATAAGGCATCACAGGAGTTCTGTAGTGTTGCTACATTTGGACTATGTTTGGATGAGGGGGATAGAAAAGCAAATTATTTGAATACACAAATATGATGGTGCTGGCAGCAAAATACTGCAAGGCAGTGCTCTTGGGTAAGCTATTACTATTTTAGCTCTCCCTCTGTGTAGTACATGATGTTTTCATTGCAAACCATATAAAAATCAAGATATATAACATGTACACCAACATTTGCACATAAAAACATCTAGCACCATTGTTTCTCCCCCAAACAGACTACACGCACCTGCTTGTTCTTCAGGGACAGAATCCCTCACAGAAGGTGGAGGAGTAGACCTTGGATTCGGAGCGGAGTCTCTTACAGGCAAATCTGGATGTATTAGATAAAGCATATAATGTATTTGCAGCAATAATCATTTGAAATATATACAGTATATTTGAAAAATGTTTTTGGAAAAAACAAATAAATTTTTATAAAAAGTCATGTGTACTTGCATATCTGTTAGAGTACAAATTGCAAATAACTCACCAGCTGGTTGGCCAAATGAAGGTGCATCTGTATCCTGCACATTGACCCCTCTACAATTTCCCGGGGCAGTATCTCCTGAAGCTTCTCCTCATATGTAGTGTATTCCACACAAAGTGGGGGTCCACCACTTGCTCGTCTTGCAGACTTTCTTTCCTCAGCCATTTTTTCTTTAAGTCTCCTCTTTATATCTGAAAATCTTTTGCAGCAGTGAGCCACTGACCGTTTTAATGGCCGCACCGCGTTCACGGCCTCGCACGGGCTGCCAGGTTCCCTAAAATTATTTAATAGCAGGGAACAATATTGTGCACTAACAGACAATTCTAGTCATGAGAAAATCTCACATTCCTACATGACTTGGTCTTCCTGCTCTTTCCTGCCTCCTCTAACCCTTCCTCACCTTCCTCTGTCCCCTCCAGCTCCATCTTCCTCTCCTCTTCCTCTGCCCTCCTCCTATCTCTGGCCATAATGTCCAGTAATATACAAAAAACAAGTAACACAGAGTACTGACAAACACTAAGGACAAAGTAGACTAACTACTGAAACACTCACAACACACTCACACACAAGTAACAGAGACAAAGGACTAGACAAATACAATAAATACAAGACAGAAATTAAATCAGAAAATAAAGGCACAATACTGTAAAAGAACACAGGACTACTTACACTCTAATCAGAAATCGCAGCACGAGACCGCTCAAAAACAACTCTCACAATCCTAAATCCTCCAAGCTCCTATCTCTTTTCTCCTCAAAACCCTATCAAAGAAAAAGTGGCAGGCAAGTGATTTATATAGGGCTTGTAATGTCAAATCTCCTGACTTTGAAAGTAGCTAATAGTAAAAGGCCATGATACAGGTGCTTTTTTCAAAAAACCCGCCATCACACGTCACTAACAGAGAACAGCTCAGAATACCTGATAGATGACATGGTTTAGGGGCAAAGATAGTATTAAAGTAATTCTATAGTTTTCAAATAAGCAGTACATAGGCGATTGTATTGTGTTTCTAATGCACAAAGTGATTTATTTTAGCAGATGTAAAAAGTTAACAGTTCAATGTATTATTATAATATAATCAACAGTACAGTACAGCCAATACCAAAAAGATACATACATACCGCAGCGATGCGCTGCGCTAACCACGGGCACCAGTGAACAGTGATTCACCCTTGAATACTGTGATCAGTAAAGACTGAGGCTTTTGGGGGTGCAGCTATGATTATATATACAGTCAGTGTTACACAGTGAACAATAGAGATGACGTAGCTTGCTTCTATAGGTCCAGACAAGGGTGGTTTAAGGGAAAACAGGTCATAGGCTAGTTCAGGCTAAGGAATCCAAAGGTGGGGGTCGTCTCTCCAGGGGATGTGCTCCAGTTACAATGAGTTAATTAGCATTTCACATTCTGATATCAATTTGGCTATTTATTCCATAACATCAATAACTAGAGTATGCAATATGCGAACTCTTCGGCGATGGAACCGGACAGCTGCTGATGAATAGGGGATTAGTATGATATCAGACATGACACATTTCCCATAACCTGAACCTTAGATAACACTAAAGTGTACATATAATCATAGTATATAAACTAATAATAAACCAAATACTGTCTGCTCATAAATCACTTTGGAATGTAATCTATAAATATATATATGAAACTAAATGTTATAGTGCGTGTGCGTGCGTGCATATTTTACCGTGTGATCGCACCATGCCACGCTTTACGTGTCGTACGGATCGCAATCGCACGGCAAAACAATATTAACCAATATACTTTCGTTCATCCAATTATACGACTTCGACAATAGAAGAACATGAGGCTCTCTGTACTAGTGTTTTCTTTATTATTTTCTAAGTGAGCCCAGTGTTTTGCAGGAAATCCAGGTGACATAATTAATTTCTGACTTTTAGCTTTATCATGACAATAACAAATACAGGTCAGGTAAAATTCAACATATACAGTGTACAGTACAACGACCTTGGGGTATATTTTCATTTTCAATGCATGAGACAGAGAAAACATCAAGTATCCATATTCAGCATTACACAAAAGTGACTCTGCAAATAAACTGGTTACCAAACAATAAGAATTTCCCTGTGACTGTTCAATCTGGTCTCTGTGTCTTCAATATTTCCAGTTACCCCATAGTATTTATAATTTTCACCCATGTAACATTGTTTACGACAGTGAGTAGAACGACAAAAGAATTAACAAAACCTACTTGCCCGACAGTTAATAAATGCAGACGGACCTTCATAATGACAAAAGAAGTCCCCGACAGTCTGATGAGAAAACACGACCACCAGTAATGCCGTCAGGGTGTTTTGACATCATTTAGAATGGCGCCCGAGATATCACCACTTTTAAAGCGTCAATGCCGATTGTCATGAAAGGTAAGTGTTAGGGTAATGTAATCTAATGTGCGTTTTTTTAAAAACAGACGTCCATCGGGTATGCGCACATCCATATACAACAAGGAGCGGATGTAAAGATACGTGTGGTGATGAATACGGGTCTATGTGCGCTCTGCTCTAACAGACAATACACTGCGGGATACATCCCATACATATGTGGAATATCAAGTTCCAAAACAACGCACAGAAAAAAAAGCTGTAATTGATGTGACCTGTTAATAATATAGTTATTAATGACAAAACATTACAGATTACAAATCTGCTGCCATCCTGGTAAATGACAGGAGATTTTTATCCAGAATGTCTAGGTACATTTTTCCATTCATCCTTCATTCAACCACATGTAGTATGCCAGTACCGTGTGCAGAAAAACAGCCCCACACCACGATGTTCCCACCTCCAAACTTCACCGTTGGTATGGTGTTTATGGGGTGATGTGCAGCGCCATTTCTCCGCCAATCATGGTGTGTATTACGGCATCCAAAGAGTTCAATTTTGCTCTCATCTGACCACACTATATTCTCCTAGTATTTCACAGGCTTGTCCAAATTTTGTGCAGCAAACTTTAAACCAAGCTTCAACATATTTTTTCTTCAGCAAAGGAGTCTTGCATGGTGAGCGTACATACAGACCATGGCGCTGAGTGCATTACTTATTGTTTTCTTTGAAACAATTTTTCCTGCTAATTCCAGGTCTTTCTGAAGCTCTCCGCAAGTGGTCCTTGGTTCTTGGAGAACCCTTCTGATAATTTTTTTCATTCCTCTGTCAGAAATCTTGCGAGGTGCACCTGGTAGTGGCTGGTTTATGATGAATGATGTTCTGTCCACTTCCGGATTATGACCCCAATAGTGCTCACTGGAACATTCAGCAGTTTAGAGATCCATCTGTAACCAATACCATCAGTATGTTTTGCAACAATAAGGTAGCAAATGTATTGAGAGAGCTCTTTGCTTTTACCCATCATGAGATGTTTCTTGTGTGACACCTTCGTAATGAGACACCTTTTTATAGGTCATCAGTTTTGGCTGAACCAGCTGGCAGGATTGCTTTCTAATTACTAATAGATTTCAGTTGGTGTCTTGGCTTTCCATGCCTTTTTGCACCTCCCTTTCTTCATGTCTTCAATACTTTTTCCATGTGTCATTTTACATTATTGCAGAAATCTTAATTTATGGACATCAATGGTTTGATTTCTTTGCATGTGTGGATTGCAAGGGTTGCTGCTGACATGTGGTGTAAATTTCATTACAATAGCCCCATTAAATATATAATTACTGAGAAAAATGTTGATGTGTTCAATACTTATTTCACCCGCTGTATTTGATCATGCACCATCTAATGTCTGAGAAATACACAGACGAAACGCGTTGAGCACTAGCGATTCTATTGTGGGACTATTTATTCTTTGTTTCTTGATCTGGAGCTGACACTGTGACTAAGCTTCTATAGGATGTAACAGCTGAACCAGACAGAAGATACCATTTGCTGATGGATGTCACAAAGAAACCCAGATAAGCATTTTATACTTGTCCTTATGTAAGTGTGATACTTATTTTCAGTGCAATAAATCTGCTGAATTTACAGTGTTACACTATGATGGTTTTTCTTTCTACCTATTCTGTGTACTGCTGAGATGTCTCAGCAGCATCAATAGAGATCACAGCTATACAAGAAGTGCCATTATCGGAGTTATCATGGGATGTTTGGAGAAATTGCTCATTATACAGATAAGCGCTAAAGATTGTTTATTTAGTACGCATTTTCCGTATTGGAAAGGATATCCTTGGGATTGCATGAACTTTCTGCTCACGATTTGCCATATATGTTCCCATTTGCACTATATCTTTTGTGAGACTGCCACGTCCACCTATATATGATAGTGAACTTCCTTTAATATTTTCATCTATATGTATCTCTCAGTACTGTTGACACAAACAATACTACACCATTTTGGCGCCCTATCCCATGTGCTTATTTTCCTATATGTATATATATATATATATATATATATATATATATATATATATATATATATATACATAAGATCTGTTAATACATGTTTAATATATGTTTTCAGTTTTATATCTGAAATATCATTGAGCCTTTTAGCAATACTTAAAGTATTAGACATTCGTCTTTCCGTTGTACAGGTGATTAGTGATCAGTTGTGATGAATACATCACATATAAATACTGAGACTGTGTCACCTGGATTCATCCTTCTGGTGAAAGTCCAACAGCACAGAAACGTGTCAAGGTTCTTACTACAGTCTCCATAAGGATTGGTCACATTATTCTCAGAAGTAGATCTCTGCTTTCAGCATTTGAGCTGTGTCAGCTCACGGTACTTGGAGGGACATAAGGTCTGAGAAATTCAATATCTATGGTGAGCCTCTTTTTCCCTGTCATTTTAAACCAAAACACTGGTAATTAAAGGGTTTTAGATCTCAACGTTACTCACCTTTATACTGACTGTCTCCTTACAATTTTGGATTCTATAAATGATTGACATTGCTAAGTTAGTTGTTCAAGTCTGTTCTCTGAACTCGGCTAATGTTAATTTATCTGATATATTATCCTAACTGCTAATTCTAATCACTGTATGCATAAATCTTTGAATCATGTTCCTGAGGGTGCTATCACCTGCTTTTTAACAAGTGAAAATGAGTTTTCTATTCTGTTAAATGAGTTTGATTGTTTTAAATTAGGTTCTGTGATATCTATCATTATGGCTTAATTTAGATGAATATCATTAATAATCTGCCATAACAAATTAATTTACTTAAATATTTTGTTATGGTTTATTTTTAACAATTAATTTTAGTTATGTTAGTGTTACTATTGATAGTCAGAACATACCTTTCTGCTCTCACTCTCTGTCTAGATAATAGATTAACCCTAAACAATAGGTCCATTTGTTGACACAGGATGTCAGACTGTGCTGATCTAATTAGAATGTGAGATTTTACCACCTGCCAAGGTCTAATTAGAATTTTCCTTTGTAATAAGTAGGAATGTCTATACCTCATTTACATGTCAGTGGGATTTACATGAGAGACCTGGAGACAAACAGTCTGAGAACCTTCTGGTCATCCCGGGAACTATTGAAGAGAGATGGGGAGGAATGACTATAAATAAGCAGTATCAGCCCAGTGTTAGTGAGTTGGTGGCTGGAGAGCTGGAAGGATGGAACAGTAAGAATGATCAGGAGGGAAAGAGATAGAAGGAGAAATCTTCAGAGTAAGGTAATTATATTATACATAAGAATATACTGATATATACAGAATTACAATTATTAGCGTTCTCTACTGTGCATTGTATAATCTGTACTTTGTATTATCCATTAGTAAAAGTGTTATTGCAAGACAAAGCTGGGAAAACATGTGTTGAACTTTATATATCCTGATGATACATTGTACATTATATGTATCTGCTTTCTCCTATGGTTCTGGTGTAGCTAGATATAGAAAAACCTCTTTTGTATGAGTAAAACTTTTTTGAAGAGAACTTTCAGCCAATTGTTTGAAGAAGACAACAGATATTGATTAGAGCACATCACTGTTTATTTAAAATTGTTTGATAATAATTCATTGTTTGGTGCTTTTTCTTGTGTGATACTTTGTAGATATACCTGGAACAGTTGTCTAAGGAAAGAGCAGCCTCCTGTATGGTGTTAATTTATTTGATTTGATTTTTATTTGTTTATTACTATTATTTTGTAATCAGTTAGCGCCACAAAGTTTATTCTTGTGTAGATATATAGATATGTACTCACTGGTCACTTTATTAAATACATATTTCTAGTACTGCGTACTACCCCCCTTTAGGTTGCTGCCGCATGAATTACTGATTATATATTTACATTACTAAAAAGTGTCTAATTTTAATTTTTAATACTTTATTACTTCTTTAGTGTACTTGTTGTGAAACACCTACATCTAAAGATGTACACTGTTAAATAATAGTGAGTCTGTGGGGAGTCTATTTAGTACAGATAGACCTTCACAGATTTAATTTAAGTATGTATGTTTCTGTATCACTATGCACAAAAATAAAAACAATGATCAATGTCTGAGTCATAGTTGTTAGTGTATAAAACATTTTTGTATTCTGTATCCAATATAACACTACTATTGTTCCAGTAGTTTCATTAATGTAATGATTAGGCTGCTAAATCTTAACATTCTTTTTGCTTACAGGTGAATTAATGAGCAGGATTCCCATTAATAACAGAAGACATACTGGAAAGGTCCTTGTTCTCTGAGCATCTGAGTGTTCCAAAAACTCACCTACAAGTCATCTATACTACAGTGATCAATTCTTACAGTAGCTAACTTCAAATTTGAAAAGGAGAAACTATCTACAACTAATTTGTTGTAAAACACATGATGGATCTAATAGGAGAGAAGCCCTATCTGTGCTCTGAATGTGACAAAACATTTTCATGTAAGTCAAAGCTTATTGTCCATCACAGGATTCACACAGGAGAGAAACCATTTAAATGCTCTGAATGTAGCAAATGTTTTAGCCACAGGGCAAATCTTGTACAACATCAGATGATTCACACAGGAGAGAAACAATTTAAGTGTTCTGAATGTAGCGAATGTTTTACCCGGAAGTCAACTCTTGTAAGACATCAGATGATTCACACAGGAGAGAAACCATTTAATTGCTCTGAGTGTAGCAAATGTTTTACCCAGAAATCAAAGCTTATCGTACATCAGAGGACTCACACAGGAGAGAAACCATTTAAATGCTCTGCTTGTAGCAAATGTTTTACCTTGAAATCAAAGCTTATTGTACATCACATGATTCACGCAGGAGAGAAACAATTTAAATGCTCTGAATGTAGCAAATGTTTCACCCAAAAATCAAGTCTTGTTAGACATCAGAAGATTCACACAGGATATAAACCATAAAAGACTAGAGCAGTCTGGTTATTGGACTTGGGGACATCTTTTCACCTGGCATGGATTTCCTAATATGAGCTAGAGCTCTATACTACTAGTGGTAGACAATGACGATGTGGCAGCCCTTGCTGAGCTCTGTAATATACTGCTGTTCTGCTCATGCAGGTGCTATGACTAGTATAAGAAAGAAGTTTCTAACTAGTAGAGAGTTCCAGCAGCTCTTCTCAGTACAGTGATTACTTCTATGACAGACAGAGCTATAAGTACTGAACATTTCTACAATAACCCTGTACACTGCCCTGTTTCACATTACATGTTTCCCTCTTGGTCCTTGTTATATATAACATAATCTTTCATAATCTCCATAATCTTTCTCTCATACCATTCTATTACTGTCTTTTCTATGTCTGTTATGACAACTATATACTCAGAAAGGGTTGTTTAGTAAATGTTAAATGTAAAATACTGGTTGCTGTATCCCATAACAACCAATCAGATCATCACATTCGCTGGTTTTATGACATCGGACTGTTAATAGCTGATATCAGGTTGCTATGGGTTACAGCACATCCTTGTTCTTCACACCATGTTATTAAATAAGTCCAACTGAGGACACATTGTTTCCCAAGGTACCATCAATTGTATTTTTTTATACTCTATAGTCATTGTCATCAGACAGCACTGACCTATATATAGACTGAATTTATAGACATTCCAGATTACTTGTAAAGGTCTTAAATAAGTATTTCTTTTATACTTTATAGTGATCCAAATCAGACAGCACTGACCTGTATATAGACTGAAGGACCATGATCACACAATATCTGTAATTACCATTTATGTTACTGGCAGCTGTTTCTATCACAATTGGGGCTAGATTGACTAAGCTGCGGGTTTGAAAAAGTGGGGATGTTGCCTATAGCAACCAATCAGATTCTAGCATTCATTTATTTAGTACTTTCTTCAAAATGACAGCTAGAATCTGATTGGTTGCTATAGGCAACATCCTCACTTTTTGAAACCCGCAGCTTAGCAAATCTAGCCCCTGATGTTTAATAACATCTTACATTGATAAATGTGTAGATTATGTTTTTGTTCGTGGATCTAATATCTATATTCAGTAGTATAGACTACTGTACACTCTGCTGCATTTTAGATGGTGGAACCAGGGGTGATAATTAGGTGGTCATCCATGTTGACAATATGACAACCAATAATGAAAACACAGCAAAGAACACATTGATAACATACAGCAAATGTATTAGCTATGTGTTCTTTCCCCTAAACTGAAATATAAACACAGGGTCTGATTCATCAAGGAACATAAATGCTGATTTTTTGCGTATAAACCGCAAATTTAATCTGCACATTCCCAGAACCGGACCATTCACAACTAAAAGCAGCAATGTTCAATTCATCTTCATACGCAAAGACACTTTCTACAGGTTACGATTTCTGGGAGTGAACGGGCAGGGAAGGAGTTTGCTCAGTAAGGGGTGCCAAACACGAGCGCACGGAGCCACATCAGATTCAAGCTCTGGGAATTTCTCAGGTACTTGATTTTCAATTGTATCTCTTGCTCCAGCTACAGGACTAGTTTAAGTCCTGATTACTAGTGATGACAGTCTCATATGCATGATATAACATGTGTTTGTAATCAGGAGGAACTGTAAAAATGTATTTTATGTTCAGTAGACATTAAAAACATATAATAAATGAATTTCATTTGGGGAAAAAAATAAAAATACACTTTTTTAAAAACATTTTTATCATTAATGCCTATATTATTAACAGGTGACATAAATTGAATAGGTCTTTCAGATTGTTTAAATGTTGAACTCTGGAATCTGCAGAACTAATTACTGGGTGTTTTACATTAAAGCGCATATTGCTCTTAGCTTGCATGACTTGATGAATCAGGCACAGGGTCTTACTGACAATCAGCAATTGCTGAGTAAAAGAAAACATACCTAGTATTCCCTGCTAGCTGCTGTCTTTCCTTGTCTCCTGTCATCCAGAGGGACAACAACTCACAGTGTAAGTGTGGCTAATGAAGTAAACTTAACACACATCTATCCATTATATATATTGTCGAAGTCAGCAAATTGGATAAAGCCATTTCAATTAATGTCGAGCAAACTTGGTTGTCTTTGTCTGAAAAGATGCGTTAGGTACGCTACGGCGTACATGGGCACGCTACGGCGTGGAAGGGCGTACGCAGCTACTACACGTGGCAGCAACAGTAATTGGTCTTTTACCATACATTCGCACAAACACGCATACTTGTAAAATAGTACACATTAATGGCAGTTATGTCGGAATATTGTAGTATTTATGTTATATATTATATGTTATATGCACATTAGTGAAATATATGGAACAGGTTGAAGGAATCATATCATATGTGGTATCATAATAAACCTTTTAACATTTTTTACTGTTTGGTTCACTCTGCGAAGGAATCGCAGAGTGCATACACGAGTTATGAATGATAGGGAATTATGAACTACTTAAGACTAAGGAATCTTGGCGGGAAGAGCAGAGTATACCCCCTGGAGAGATGACCCCCTCCTTTGGATTCTTTAGTATGAAGTAGCCAATGATGACGACCCCTGAGACCTTCCTGAAACCTGGACCAATAGAAGCAAGCTATACCATCTCCATTGTATTACTGTAATTCTGTGTGCATATAAGCAGCAGCTTCTCATCCAGTGTTCAGACATCTTGTCCCCAGACTTCAGGATTGAATGACTGCACTGGATCCAGAGCGCCTGCGATAAGTAACGGCTGTATTTATTATCACTTCGCTTGAACATATTATACTACCTTTTGCGAATAAATCTTTGTGCGTTGGAAACACAAATCGAGACTCGGCAATCGTTATTGGTTAGCGACAATACGTACATAAAATATATATTAATATATATATATATATATATATATATATATATATATATATATATATACATATCCATCAGCTCCAATACCGTCAGACCACCTCCAGGGCATCACATAAAATTACTGTCCTACTTGAGCTGCATTATTTGCATGAAAATTTTTTAAATAAATAATAACTATTCTGTACCCACCACTCCCATATAGCAATGCCCATTATGGACAACCTTCCCATAGATCATTCCCATTTTATGGACACATTATGGCGGATTTTCTTATCATTTCATTTCATTAACGTCCCACAACAATACTGAATGCGGTTGGATTAATCACTGCTTCTAATTTGATCTTTAGCTCTCGATATTGAAGCCTCCATCACAGACTTATTTCATTTTAATACTTCTGACGACATTCCTCATCTTCATCATCATTGTTTATATATAGTTCACCACAGATTCCATAACGCTGGACAATCAGCTTACAAATATAACACACATATTACAGATATGACAAACATGAATATAATAAACATATTAACATATACATAAATACAATTAAGTATAACAACATGTACATGGATACTCATGAGCTGGCATACGGCTAGTATGGATACAAGTATGAGTTATATGTGTGTGAGTGAACAAACAACAGAAGACTTTGCCATATCAGAGTCATATGAGACTGACAGACATGAGGTTTACGGAATAGAGGACTCTGCCCATGATAGCTTACATTCTAGAGAGAGGGAGTAATGAGAGACAGTCGATGCAGATAGGACATGAGTGGATGAGGTCGACAGAGGAAATAGTTGGAGTGGACATGATGGTCTAGGAGGGAGTATAGTAGACAAGCTTGAAGAGATGAGTTTTGAAAGGAATTTCATTGGTTGGAAGCAGATTGGGAGAAGTCTTAGAGATGGGAGTGGAAAAAGGTTTAAAGAGCGGGAGAGAGGGGAAGATCAGAAGTAGAGCACTGTGGTTGAGCTGAGGTCTATCTCTTGATGTGGTCAGAGATGTTTGGAGGGGAAGAGTTTATCATGACAATCGGTTCTTACCACCAGGGATACTCTGAGAAGTACACAAAGCTACATTTGAGGTCTCTCACAAGGACAGCATCAATGCCCTAGAACAATTTCAACCTTAAAAATGTCAAATTTAGGGAACCAAATTGGATCACTGTTCATCCAGTCCTTTTCCTGACCTATTTTTAACAAACGTTAACATTAAAAATACACAGTAGCACTTCTATGATAAAGCAGTCCAAGCTTACTCCTTGTGAGTCAACAAGCTTAGATAACAGAACGTTGCAGAAACTTAGATTCATCAAATTCCAACAAGGCATATTTACTGACCTCATAAAATAATCTTTGAATTTTGAGACTTTTAATCGTCGCTGTACAATTTACCTGTAATATGGATATTAGTAGTCACCTTGGCTTTATATGTCTTATATAAAAGTATTATGCTTCCATTGTGCCACAATCCTCTAGCTGCACCCTCTAGTGGTCACTCACATTTATGTCATAATGACACTCTTCACATTATATGAGGGTTGTCAGCTACTTTTGGTTGCTTTCATATGCTTCACTTATGGGTTCTTCGCTCTGTTAGATTTGCCATTTATGCCCTTTCATGGCCACTCTGGTTCTAAAATTATTATCCTTTATTTATAAGGCATCACAGGAGTTCTGTAGTGTTGCTACATTTGGACTATGTTTGGATGAGGGGGATAGAAAAGCAAATTATTTGAATACACAAATATGATGGTGCTGGCAGCAAAATACTGCAAGGCAGTGCTCTTGGTTAAGCTATTACTATTTTAGCTCTCCCTCTGTGTAGTACATGATGTTTTCATTGCAAACCATATAAAAATCAAGATATATAACATGTACACCAACATTTGCACATAAAAACATCTAGCACCATTGTTTCTCCCCCAAACAGACTACACGCACCTGCTTGTTCTTCAGGGACAGAATCCCTCACAGAAGGTGGAGGAGTAGACCTTGGATTCGGAGCGGAGTCTCTTACAGGCGAATCTGGATGTATTAGATAAAGCATATAATGTATTTGCAGCGACAATCATTTGAAATATATACAGTATATTTGAAAAATGTTTTTGGAAAAAACAAATAAATTTTTATAAAAAGTCATGTGTACTTGCATATCTGTTAGAGTACAAATTGCAAATAACTCACCAGCTGGTTGGCCAAATGAAGGTGCATCTGTATCCTGCACATTGACCCCTCTACAATTTCCCGGGGTATATATCTCCCACAGCTTCTCCTCATATGTAGTGTATTCCACACAAAGTGGGGGTCCACCACTTGCTCGTCTTGCAGACTTTCTTTCCTCAGCCATTTTTTCTTTAAGTCTCCTCTTTATATCTGAAAATCTTTTGCAGCACTGAGCCACTGACCGTTTTAATGGCCGCACCGCGTTCATGGCCTCGCACGGGCTGCCAGGTTCCCTAAAATTATTTAATAGCAGGGAACAATATTGTGCACTAACAGACAATTCTAGTCATGAGAAAATCTCACATTCCTACATGACTTGGTCTTCCTGCTCTTTCCTGCCTCCTCTAACCCTTCCTCACCTTCCTCTGTCCCCTCCAGCTCCATCTTCCTCTCCTCTTCCTCTGCCCTCCTCCTATCTCTGGCCATAATGTCCAGTAATATACAAAAAACAAGTAACACAGAGTACTGACAAACACTAAGGACAAAGTAGACTAACTACTGAAACACTCACAACACACTCACACACAAGTAACAGAGACAAAGGACTAGACAAATACAATAAATACAAGACAGAAATTAAATCAGAAGATAAAGGCACAATACTGTAAAAGAACACAGGACTACTTACACTCTAATCAGAAATCGCAGCACGAGACCGCTCAAAAACAACTCTCACAATCCTAAATCCTCCAAGCTCCTATCTCTTTTCTCCTCAAAACCCTATCAAAGAAAAAGTGGCAGGCAAGTGATTTATATAGGGCTTGTAATGTCAAATCTCCTGACTTTGAAAGTAGCTAATAGTAAAAGGCCATGATACAGGTGCTTTTTTCAAAAAACCCGCCATCACACGTCACTAACAGAGAACAGCTCAGAATACCTGATAGATGACATGGTTTAGGGGCAAAGATAGTATTAAAGTAATTCTATAGTTTTCAAATAAGCAGTACATAGGCGATTGTATTGTGTTTCTAATGCACAAAGTGATTTATTTTAGCAGATGTAAAAAGTTAACAGTTCAATGTATTATTATAATATAATCAACAGTACAGTACAGCCAATACCAAAAAGATACATACATACCGCTGCGATGCGCTGCGCTAACCACGGGCACCAGTGAACAGTGATTCACCCTTGAATACTGTGATCAGTGAAGACTGAGGCTGTTGGGGGTGCAGCTATGATTATATATACAGTCAGTGTTACACAGTGAACAATAGAGATGACGTAGCTTGCTTCTATAGGTCCAGACAAGGGTGGTTTAAGGGAAAACAGGTCATAGGCTAGTTCAGGCTAAGGAATCCAAAGGTGGGGGTCGTCTCTCCAGGGGATGTGCTCCAGTTACAATGAGTTAATTAGCATTTCACATTCTGATATCAATTTGGCTATTTATTCCATAACATCAATAACTAGAGTATGCAATATGCGAACTCTTCGGCGATGGAACCGGACAGCTGCTGATGAATAGGGGATTAGTATGATATCAGACATGACACATTTCCCATAACCTGAACCTTAGATAACACTAAAGTGTACATATAATCATAGTATATAAACTAATAATAAACCAAATACTGTCTGCTCATAAATCACTTTGGAATGTAATCTATAAATATATATATGAAACTAAATGTTATAGTGCGTGTGCGTGCGTGCATATTTTACCGTGTGATCGCACCATGCCACGCATTACGTGCCGTACGGATCGCAATCGCACGGCAAAACAATATTAACCAATATACTTTCGTTCATCCAATTATACGACTTCGACAATAGAAGAACATGAGGCTCTCTGTACAAGTGTTTTCCTTATTATTTTCTAAGTGAGCCCAGTGTTTTGCAGGAAATCCAGGTGACATAATTAATTTCTGACTTTTAGCTTTATCATGACAATAACAAATACAGGTCAGGTAAAATATAACATATACAGTGTACAGTACAACGACCTTGGGGTATATTTTCATTTTCAATGCATGAGACAGAGAAAACATCAAGTATCCATATTCAGCATTACACAAAAGTGACTCTGCAAATAAACTGGTTACCAAACAATAAGAATTTCCCTGTGACTGTTCAATCTGGTCTCTGTGTCTTCAATATTTCCAGTTACCCCCTAGTATTTATCATTCTCACCCATGTAACATTGTTTACGACAGTGAGTAGAACGACAAAAGAATTAACAAAACCTACTTGCCCGACAGTTAATAAATGCAGACGGACCTTCATAATGACAAAAGAAGTCCCCGACAGTCTGATGAGAAAACACGACCACCAGTAATGCCGGCAGGGTGTTTTGACATCATTTAGAATGGCGCCCGAGATATCACCACTTTTAAAGCGTCAATGCCGATTGTCATGAAAGGTAAGTGTTAGGGTAATGTAATCTAATGTGCATTTTTTTAAAAACAGACGTCCATCGGGTATGCGCACATCCATATACAACAAGAAGCGGATGTAAAGATACGTGTGGTGATGAATACGGGTCTATGTGCGCTCTGCTCTAACAGACAATACACTGCGGGATACATCCCATACATATGTGGAATATCAAGTTCCAAAACAACGCACAGAAAAAAAAGATGTAATTGATGTGACCTGGTAATAATATAGTTATTAATGACAAAACATTACAGATTACAAATCTGCTGCCATCCTGGTAAATGACAGGAGATTTTTATCCAGAATGTCTAGGTACATTTTTCCATTCATCCTTCCTTCAACCACATGTAGTATGCCAGTACCGTGTGCAGAAAAACAGCCCCACACCACAATGTTCCCACCTCCAAACTTCACCGTTGGTATGGTGTTTATGGGGTGATGTGCAGCGCCATTTCTCCACCAATCATGGTGTGTATTACGGCATCCAAAGAGTTCAATTTTGCTCTCATCTGACCACACTATATTCTCCCAGTATTTCACAGGCTTTTCCAAATGTTGTGCAGCAAACTTTATACCAAGCTTCAACATGTTTTTTCTTCAGCAAAGGAGTCTTGCATGGTGAGCGTGCATACAGACCATGGCGGTTGAGTGCATTACTTATTGTTTTCTTTGAAACAATTGCTAAATCCAGGTCTTTCTGAAGCTCTCCGCAAGTGGTCCTTGGTTCTTGGAGAACCCTTCTGATAATTTTTTTCATTCCTCTGTCAGAAATCTTGCGAGGTGCACCTGGTAGTGGCTGGTTTATGATGAATGATGTTCTGTCCACTTCCGGATTATGACCCCAATAGTGCTCACTGGAACATACAGCAGTTTAGAGATCCATCTGTAACCAATGCAATCAGTATGTTTTGCAAGAATAAGGTAGCAAATGTATTGAGAGAGCTCTTTGCTTTTACCCATCATGAGATGTTTCTTGTGTGACACCTTCGTAATGAGACACCTTTTTATAGGTCATCAGTTTTGGCTGAACCAGCTGGCAGGATTGCTTTCTAATTACTAATAGATTTCAGTTGGTGTCTTGGCTTTCCATGCCTTTTTGCACCTCCCTTTCTTCATGTCTTCAATACTTTTTCCCTGTGTCATTTTACATTATTGCAGAAATCTTAATTTATGGACATCAATGGTTTGATTTCTTTGCATGTGTGGATTGCAAGGGTTGCTGCTGACATGTGGTGTAAATTTCATTACAATAGCCCCATTAAATATATAATTATTGAGAAAAATGTTGATGTGTTCAATACTTATTTCACCCGCTGTATTTGATCATGCAACATCTAATGTCTGAGAAATACACAGACAAAACGCGTTGAGCACTAGCGATTCTATTGTGGGACTATTTATTCTTTGTTTCTTGATCTGGAGCTGACACTGTGACTTAGCTTCTCTTGGATGTAACAGCTGAACCAGACAG
This sequence comes from Mixophyes fleayi, assembly GCF_038048845.1. NCBI lineage: Eukaryota > Metazoa > Chordata > Amphibia > Anura > Limnodynastidae > Mixophyes > Mixophyes fleayi. The sequence goes on along the minus strand of NC_134405.1, from coordinate 9,616,972 downwards.
AAGTTACCATTCGCTGATGGATGTCACAAAGAAACCCAGATAAGCATTTTATACTTGTCCTTAAGTAAGTGTGATACTTATTTTCAGTGCAATAAATCTGCTGAATTTACAGTGTTACACTATGATGGTTTTTCTTTCTACCTATTCTGTGTACTGCTGAGATGTCTCAGCAGCATCTATAGAGATCACAGCTATACAAGAAGTGCCATTATCGGAGTTATCATGGGATGTTTGGAGAAATTGCTCATTATACAGATAAGCGCTAAAGATTGTTTATTTGGTACGCATTTTCCGTATTGGAAAGGATATCCTTGGGATTGCATGAACTCTCTGCTCACGATTTGCCATATATGTTCCCATTTGCACTATATCTTTTGTGAGACTGTCACGTCCACCTATAAATGATAGTGAACTTCCTTTAATATTTTCATATATATGTATCTCTCAGTACTGTTAACACAAACAATACTACACCATTTTGGCGCCCTATCTATGTGCTTATATATATATATATATATATATATATATATATAAAAATACATACACATATATATATATATATATATATATATAAAAAAAAACATACATACATTTATATATATATATATATATATATATATATATATATGATCTTTTAATGCATGTTTAATATATGTTTTCAGTTTTATATATGAAATATCATTGAGCCTTTTGGCAATACTTAAAGTATTAGACATTCGTCTTTCCGTTTGTACAGGTGATTAGTGATCAGTTGTGATTGAATACATCACATATAAATACTGAGACTGTGTCACCTGGATTCATCCTTCTGATGAAAGTCCAACAGCACAGAAACATGTCAAGGTTCTTACTACAGTCTCCATAAGGATTGGTCACATTATTCTCAGAAGTAGATCTCTGCTTTCAGTATTTGAGCTGTGTCAGCTCACGGTACTTGGAGGGACATAAGGTCTGAGAAATTCAATATGTATTGTGAGAAGATTTTTCCCTGTCATTTTAAGCCAAAATACTGGTAATTGAAGGGTTTTAGATCTCAACGTTAATCACCTTTATACTGACTGTCTCCTTACAATCTTCCATTCTATGAATGATTGACATTGCTAAGTTACCTGTTCAAGTCTGTTCTCTGAACTCGGCTGATATTAACTTATCTGATATATTATCCTAACGGCTTATTCTAATCATTGCATACATCAATATTTGAATCATGTTCCTGAGGGTGCTATCACCTGCTTTTTAACAAGTGAAAAGGAGTTTTCTATTCTGTAAAATTAATTTGATTGTTTTAAATTAGGTTCTGTGATTTCTATCATTCTGACTGAATTTAGATGAATATCATTAATAATCTACCATAACAAATTAATTTATTTATATATTTTGTGATGGTTTATTCTTAGCAATTCATTTTAGTTATGTTAGTGTTACTATTGATAGTCAGAACATACCTTTCTGCTCACACTCCCTGTCTAGATAATAGATGAATCCTAAACAATAGGTCCATTTGTTGACATAACAGGATGTCAGACTGCGCTGATCTAATTAGAATGTGAGATGTTGCCACCTGCCAAGGTCTAATTAGAATTTTCCTTTGTTGTAAGTGGGAATGTTTATACCTCATTTACATATCAATGAGATAAACATGGGAGACTTGGAGACAAACAGTCTGAGAACCTTCTGGTCATCCCGGGAACTATTGAAGAGAGATGGGGTGGAATGACTATAAATAGGCAGTATCAGCCCAATGTTAGTGAGTTGGTGGCTGGAGAGCTGGAAGGATGGAACTGTAAAAATGATCTGGAAGGAAAGAGAGAGAAGTAGAAATCTTTAGAGTAAGGTAATTATTTTATACATAATAATGTACTGATATATACACAAATATTTGGAGATATTATGTTGTAGATATACTATTGTAATAAGTGTATTCTCCCATAATCGTATAAACTAAATTTGGTTGTACAATTAAGATTAAGGTCCAAATATTCTCATGAGCCAATTATTGTATATATGATAATGAATTTAGTGTGGCAATAATTATATCAATAAAAAATGATATGTATGTATCATAAATACTGTATGTATTAGAATCACACAATGAAAAGCGTCAAAATCTGTGCTAAGATATTCGCTATCTTTTTTGTAAGTAGAACTTTTTGGAATATATTCTTTAGCCAAATAATTGAAGAAGACAACAGATATCTCAGATAAGATTTATATCTAATTTCTTTTGGTATACGGATATTGATTAGAGCACATCATTGTTTATTTAAATTTGTTTGATAACACTACACTGTTTGGTGCTTTTGTGTGTGATGTTTTGTAGATATATACCTGGAACAAGTGTCTAAGGAAAGAGCAGCCTCCTGTATGGTGTTAATTTATTTGATTTGTATTTGTCTATCACTTAATATTGGGTAATGAGTTAGTGCCACAAAGTTTATTCTTGTGAATATATATATAGATATGCACTCAGTGGTCACTTTATTAGAATCACCTTTCTAGTACTGGGTACTACCCCCCTTTATGTTGCTGCTGCATGATTTACTGACTATATATTACATTACTCCAGAGTGTCTCATTTTTAACACTTGTTCTTCTTTAGTGTACTTGCTGTGAATTTTATTCACTGGAAAAACACCTACATCTAAAGATGTAAATTGTTAAATACTAGTGAGTATGTGGGGAGTGTATTTAGTACAGATAGGCCTTCACAGTTTTCATTTAAGCATGTATGTTTCTGTATCACTGTGCACAAAAATAAAAACAATGGTCAATGCCTGATTCACAGTTGTTTGTGTAAAAAACATTTTTGTATTCCGTATCCAATATAACACTACTATTGTTCAAGTAGTTTCATTAATGTAATGATTAGGCTGCTAAATGTTAACATTATTTTTGCTTACAGGTGAATTAATTAGCAGGATTCCCATTAATAACAGAAGACATCTTGGGAAGGTCCTTGTTCTCTGAGCATCTCTGTGTTCCAAAAAATTCACCTACAAGTCATATATACTACAGTGATCAATTCTTCTTTATAGCAGCTAACTTCATTTCTGAATGGGAGAAACTCTCTACAACTAATTTGTTGTCAAACACATGATGAATCTAAAAGGAGAGAATCCCTATCTGTGCTCTGAATGTGACAAAACATTTTCATGTAAGTCAAAACTGATTACACATCAGAGGATTCACACAGGAGACAAACCATTTAATTGCTCTGAGTGTAGCAAATGTTATACCCAGAAATCAAAGCTTATTGTACATCAGAGGATTCACACAGGAGAGAAACCATTTAAATGTTCTGAGTGTAGCAAGTGTTTTACCCAGAAGTCAGTTCTTGTAAGACATCAGTTGACTCACACAGGAGAGAAACCATTTAAATGTTCTGAGTGTAGCAAGTGCTTTAATGTGAAATCAAAGCTGGTCGAACATCAGAGGATTCACACAGGAGAGAAACCATTTACATGTTCTGAGTGTAGTAAATGTTTTACTCAGAAGTCTACTCTTCTAAAACATCAGATGATTCACACAGGAGAGAAACCATTTAAATGCTCTGAATGTAGCCAGTGTTTTTTCCACAAGTCAAATCTTGTTGTACATCAGATGATCCACACAGGACAGAAACCATTTAAATGGTCTGAATGTAAAGACCACAGTGAGCGTTAGTGATTGATGAGCTCGAAAAATTAATACACTTGCCAACTAGTATATTTCTGACTCGTTTCGTTGCCTCTTTCGGGCGGTTTCATCAGAGGTTGATGAAACCGCCCCCAAAGAGACTGATCTAATGTGAGCTAATTGAATATCTTTAGTCAGTTTGGATGTCTGTATTTTGAAATTTGCCTTTAGAAAATGTCACTTGCCTACACTAGGATCTATATATTGTGATATTAGATATGTATGACTATTTTATATTATTTAAAATTGTTATATATTAATAAAATCAATAGATTGGATTTTATACTACTTTTTTTTATTTCAAACAGTGCTCTTCTTTTATTTTTATTCTAAGTTTTGACCTTTTTAGCAGTAACAGTATCTGCATATTGTTGTAGCGGTGGTTGGTGAAGCACCCTAAGGAAGTAAACCCGTTAGCGCCCTATTGGTTATTTTTTCTTTTTCTTCTATTTATGTTCATGCCTACACATAGTGATCTGCATATAATTTCTTTAGAGCGCTGGACTATATTTTCTTTTGTTTGCACATACACAGTGGGCTTAATTGTTCTGGCTGCACTCCTTGGTGTCATTGATCTCTAAAATGGGTCTGCTCTCTGTGGACAAAGAAGGGTGGCCCCAATGGAACCACAAAATACAATTGGTATCAAATATAATTCCTTCCTTCTGCATATAACTGCAAAATATACATGAACTGCCCAGTAATGTAACATGGCGTACACTCGCAAGATTGTACGCTTCTGTTCTTAAGGAACATAGTACGGCTATTGTGTTATAAAGTTAGTTATCTAGTTAACTCCGTGCAATTCACTGTTTATCTTTGCATATTGTCTACCTAGTGGTTTCTGAAAATTAGGCAGTTGGGAGCCATAGATAATGTGGGCTTATTGTTTAATCAATGGGACTTAACAAGCTTTCCAGATTGTGTGGGTTGGAAGGCAATTTGATGATGTTCTCACTGAGCCCTATTAACTTGGGACAGATAAGAAAAGTATAGCCCCAAGTCAGCCCAGAATATATTGGCACAATAGAGTTCACTATAGGGAATATTACTACAGCAGGGTATAAAACTAGGGTGCATACTGTCTGAGAGTGTGCTACTTCATTGGAAGGCTGAGCAGGAATTCTGGTTCTGTCAGTCTGTTCTTTCCATATTTGGTCTAACCGGCCATGTGAGACGATATGCCAGTCTGTGAGACACAGAGCTATTCCCTATTGTGACTCAGAATAATAGACTTCGTCACTACCTCAAATCACTGTCAGGGACTGTTTGGCTGCTACATCCCACTAAGTCATACAGAGCAGTTATACAGACATTTTAGCGGACATTTCCCTGTGCATTCTGTTAGCTTTGGCTGAAAACTGGAACTTTTTACTGTATTGTGTGAATTTTAAAAACAGGGTGTTGCTTTTTTTAAAAAAAATAGGTCAAGGGAAAGATTGGGTGAAAAGGGATCCAATTTATTTTTCTAAATTTGACATTTCTAAGGCTGATTATTTTCTTGGTGCCTCCTTAATAAAATACCCTCAGATGTAGACTTGTCTGCTTCTCAGAGTATCTGTTGTGTCTCCTTGTGTCACATGGTCATCTCATCATGGCTATCCCAGTGCTTTCTTAAACTTAACATTTCTAGACCGAAATAATCCCCTCCCCTCCAGGACACCCTTCCCCCCCTCTCTCTTTCTGTTAATAACACTACCCTCCTTTCTGTCTCTGAAATCTGCTGCCTAGGGGTCATCCTCGACTCTTCTCTTTACTTCAAACCTCACATACTTTCACTCTCAAAATCCTGCTACTTCCACCTCTGGAATATATCCAAGATCCAGGTCTTTCTCACATGGGAGCCATCAAAACTCGTATTCGCTTCCTTGTAATCTCTTGCCTTGATTACTATAGCCTTTTTCACTTTGGCCTATCCAACTCCAACCTTCCCCCTCTTAAATCTACCCTCAATGCTGCTTCACAACTTATTTCTCTCTTCCTCTGCATCTCTGATGCCCTCTCCGCCAGTCCCTACATTGACTCCTTGAAAACTACAAAATTACATTTTAAACTCCTCAAATGCAAATCTCCAATCCCCCTACATCTCCAAACTCATCTCTACCCACATTCCTTGTGGCTGCTCTGCCAGTGACTGCCACCTCACTACTTCACTGAATACCTCTTCCTACTGCTGCCTCCAGGACTTCGCCTGGGCTGCTCCCCAGTTGTGAAATGATCTCCCATGTCCTATTAGATTAATCTCTACTCTCCAAAGCTTTAAGCATGCCCTTAAGACTAATTTGTTCATTGAAGCCTATCAGCCCTCCTTCTAACTCCCATTTATTGTCTACCATCTTCATTCCCCCACTCGGAACCACCCTATTTATTTCTTCCTTCTTCCTTTAGGACGTAATTTCTCATGTGGAGGGACTTCTTTCCTCGTGTACTCTTTCTACTATTCCATCAGCCTCTCTACCTCTTGGCATGCTTCCTTAGCCCTGTTCTCTTGAGTTCAGGATTACTACACATTGGACATTACAATAACTCTCACTTCCTGTCTTGTAAATAATTTAATCTACATTACCCTGTTATCTGTTTGTGTTTGTTTATTCAATATGTCAGGTATTTATATTTTTTTCATGTAATATGTATTATGTAATGGGCTAAAGATCAATGCTGACTGTATATGTCAAGTACGGTGCAGCAGACCTTTTATCGCACCTAAAAAATAAATAATAATTTGATGTATATTTTCTTATACTGAGCTAATAATTATTGGCAGTAAGACCCTGTGTTCAAATTTCAGTATAGATAAAAAAAGACATAGCTGATATATTTGCTGTATTTTAATAATAATAACTTTTCTTTTCAGTGTTTTTATTAGAATTTAAGTGACAACCTAGAAAAGTCCATATTTATACATATATTGCAAATGTATGGTAATGTTTATAAATATTCATGCATTGCTAAGTGAGCTATTCAACTCTGTTCTATGAACTCTGCTGACATTAACTTATCTATTATAGTATCCTAATGGCTATTTCTAATCACTGTATGCATAAATCTTTGAATCATGCTCCTGAGGGTGCTATCAGCTGCTTTATAACAATTGAAAAGGAGTTTTCTATTCAGTAAAAATAATTTGATTGTTTTAAAGTGGGTTCTTTGATATATATAATTCTAGTTTAATCTAGATGAATATCATTAATAATCTGTCTTTACAAATTAATTTACTTATATATTTTGTTATGGTTTATTTTTAACAATGAATAATATTGATGTTAGTGTTACTATTGATATTCAGAACATACCTTTCTGCTCACACTCTCTGTCTAGATAATAGATGAATCCTAAACAATAGGTCCATTTGTTGACATAACAGGATGTCAGACTGTGCTGATCTAATTAGAATGTGAGATTTTACCACCTGCCAAGGTCTAATTAGAATTTTCCTTTGTAGTAAGTAGGAATGTTTATACCTCATTTACATGTCAGTGAGATTTACATGAGAGACCTGGAGACAAACAGTCTGAGAACCTTCTGGTCATCCTGGGAACTACTGAAGAGAGATGGGGAGGAATGAGCCCAGTGTTAGTAAGTTGGTGGCTGGAGAGCTGGAAGGAGGGAACAGTAATAATGATCAGGAGGGAAAGAGATAGAAGGAGAAATCTTCAGAGTAAGGTAATTATATTATACATAAGAATATACTGATATATACAGAATTACAAGTATTAGCGTTCACTACTGTGCATTGTATATTCTGTACTTTGTATTATCCATTAGTAAAAGTGTTATTGCAAGACAAAGCTGGGAAAACATGTGTTGAACTTTATATATCCTGATGATACATTGTACATTATATGTATCTGCTTTCTCCTATGGTTCTGGTGTAGCTAGATATAGAAAAACCTCTTTTGTATGAGTAAAACTTTTTTGAAGAGAACTTTCAGCCAATTGTTTGAAGAAGACAACAGATATTGATTAGAGCACATCACTGTTTATTTAAAATTGTTTGATAATAATTCATTGTTTGGTGCTTTTTCTTGTGTGATACTTTGTAGATATATACCTGAAGCAGTTGTCTAAGGAAAGAGCAGCCTCCTGTATGGTGTTAATTTATTTGTTTTGATTTTTATTTGTTTATTACTATTATTTTGTAATCAGTTAGCGCCACAAAGTTTATTCTTGTGAAGATATATAGATATGTACTCACTGGTCACTTTATTAAATACATATTTCTAGTACTGCGTACTACCCCCCTTTAGGTTGCTGCCGCATGAATTACTGATTATATATTTACATTACTGAAAAGTGTCTAATTTTAATTTTTAATACTTTTACTTCTTTAGTGTACTTGTTGTGAAACACCTACATCTAAAGATGTAAACTGTTAAATAATAGTGAGTATGTGGGGAGTCTATTTGGCACAGATAGACCTTCACATATTTAATTTAAGTATGTATGTTTCTGTATCACTGTGCACAAAAATAAAAACAATGATTAATGTCTAGGTCATAATTATTAGTGTATAAAACATGTTTGTATTCCGTATCCAATATAACATTACTATTGTTCAAGTAGTTTCATTAATGTAATGATTAGGCTGCTAAATCTTAACACTCTTTTTGCTTACAGGTGAATTAATGAGCAGGATTCCCATTAATAACAGAAGACATCTTGGAAAGGTCCTTGTTCTCTGAGCATCTGAGTGTTCCAAAACATCTTACCTACAAGTCATTTATACTACAGTGATCAATTCTTACAGCAGCTAACTTCATTTCTGAATAGGAGAAACTTTCTACAACTAATTTGTTATCAAACAGAAGATGAATCTAAAAGGAGAGAATCCCTATTTGTGCTCTGAATGTGACAAAACATTTTCACATAAGTCAAAACTGATTACACATCAGAGGAATCACACAGGAGAGAAACCATTTAAATGCTTTGAGTGTAGCAAATGTTTTACCCAGAAATCAAAGCTTATTGTACATCAGAGAATTCACACAGGAGAGAAACCATTTAAATGCCCTGAGTGTAGCAAGTATTTTGACTACAATGCAAATCTTGTAAGACATCTGATGACTCACACAGGAGAGAAACCATTTAAATGTTCTGAGTGTAGCAAGTGCTTTACCGAGAATGCAAATCTGGTTGAACATCAGAGGATTCACACAGGAGAGAAATTATTTAAATGCTCTGAATGTAGCAAATGTTTCACCCAGAAATCACATCTTATTGTACATCAGAGGATTCATACAGGAGAGAAACCATTTAAATGTTCTGAATGTAGCAAGTGTTTTGGCTACAATGCATCTCTTGTAAAACATCTAATGACTCACACAGGAGAGAAACCATTTAAATGTTCTGAGTGTAGCAAGTGCTTTACCAAAAATGCAAATCTGGTTGAACATCAGAGGATTCACACAGGAGAGAAACCATTTAAATGCTCTGAATGTAGCAAATGTTTCACCCAGAAATCACATCTTATTATACATCAGAGGATTCACACAAGAGAGAAACCATTTAAATGTTCTGAATGTAGAAAATGTTTCACCCAGAAATCAAATCTTCTTGTACATCAGAAGGTTCACATGAGATATAAACCATAAAAGAATACAGCAGTCTGGTAATTGGACTTGGGATCATTTTCTTACCTGTCGTGATTTTCCTGTTATCATCTAGAGCTGTATATAACTAGAGCTAGACAATGACAAAGTGGAAGCCCTTGTTAAGCTCTGTAATATACCGCTGTTCTGCTCATGCAGGTGCTGGGACTAGTATATAAAATAACGTTCTATCTAGTAGAGATTTCCAGCAGCTCTTCTCAGTACTGTGATTACTTCTATGACAGACAGAGCTATCAGCACTGAATATTTCTACAGTAACACTGCACACTGCCCTGTTTTACACTACATGTGCTCCTATTGGTCTATATTATAGCCTCCGTGTTCTTTACCTCATACTTTTCTATTATTGTCTTATCTCCCTCTGTTAACTATATATACAGAAAGGGTTATTTAGTAAATGTTGAATGTAAAATACTGTTACTGTAGCCTATAACAACCAGATCATCACATTTGCTGGTTTGATGATAGCAGGCTGCTAATAGCTGATATCTAGTTGCTATGGGTTAGAGCACATTCTTGTTCTTCACACCATGTTATTAATTAAGTCCCAAGGAGGACACATTGTTTCCCAGGGTACCTGTAAATGTCCTTCAAAAGTATTTCTTTTATTCTCTATAGTGATCGTCATCAGACAGCACTGACCTGTATATAGACTGAAGGACCATGTTCACACAATATCTGTAATTATTATTTATGTTACTGGCAGCTGTTTCTATCACACTTGATGTTTAGTAAAATGTGATATTGATAAATGTGGAGATTCTGTTTTTGATTGGGGAATTAATATCTTTTTCAGTAGTAATGAGTATTATACGCTCTGCTACATTTTAGATGATGGAACCAGGGGTGATAATTAGGTGGTCATCCTTCCTGACAACTTGGCAACCAATTATGAAAACACAGCAAGTGTCACGGGCACTAGGAGTTTTACCCAGAATTCACCAGGTGTAACTACACTTACCAGAAGTGCGGACCTCTGGGTAGTGTGGTGAATCAGTGGAACCATACAGTAGAATAGAGGAAAGGAATGTCAATAGTATAAATGCTGAGTCTTGGCACCGTGGAACTATGATGGTTCAGCAGTTTAGTAAACAGGATCAAATGAGAAAAGAGTCCAAGTGCTTAGCACGCAGGTAGCATATATCAGGCCAGTACTTGATAACTGGGTAACGTTAGGCAACGACCAATCAACAATATAGTAGAAAAGTCAGCGACTTGCAGCTACAATACAGAGGCACTTGTAGACTTTAGTCCAGCCAATAGGTACCATACAGAGTAGTAGCTATAGCACAAGGAAACATGAATGGTCTACAGCTGGTAAGTTTCACCACAGATATGTAGAGAAGACTTGTCCAGCGCAGGTATGGTAACAGAATAGCGTGAGTGGTTTGCAATTGGCAAGTTGTACCAATGATGTGAAGGGAAGACGTGTCCATGTGTAGGCGTGGAACGGAGTAACGTGAGTGGTCTGCAATAGGCAAGTTGTACCACTGATGTGTAGGAAAGACTTGTCTAGGCGCAGGAAGGGAACAGAGTAACGTGAGTGGTCTGCAATAGTCAAGTTGTACCACTGATCTGAAGGAAAGACTTGTCCGGGTGTAGGCGTGGAACGGAGTGACGTGAGTGGACTGCAATGGGCAAGTTGTACCACTGATGTGTAGGGAAGACTTGTCCAGGTGCAGGCGTGGAACGGAGTAACATGAGTGGTCTGCAATAGGTAAGTTGTACCACTGATGTGATGGGAAGACTTGTCCAGGTGCAGGCGGGTAACGGAGGTAGCGAGAGTAGTCTGCAGCGGGTAAGTTTTACTACCGATGTGGAGAGAAAACTTGTCCAGAAGCAGGTAGGCAACGGAGGTAGTGAGAGTAGTCTGCAGCGGGTAAGTTCTACTACCGATGTGGAGAGAAAACTTGTCCAGAAGCAGGTAGGCAACGGAGGTAGTGAGAGTAGTCTGCAGCGGGTAAGTTCTACTACCGATGTGGAGAGGAGACTTGTCCAGAAGCAGGCAGGTAACAGAGGTAGTGAGAGTAGACTGCAGCGGGTAAGTTCTACTACCGATGTGGAGAGGAGACTTGTCCAGAATCAGGCAGGTAACGGAGGTAATGAGAGTCGACTGCAGCGGGTAAGTTCTACTACTGATGTGGAGAGAAGACTTGTCCAGAAGCAGGCAGGCAACGGAGGTATTGAGAGTAGACTGCAGCGGGTAAGTTCTACTACCAATGTGGAGAGGAGACTTGTCCAGAATCAGGCAGGCAACGGAGGTAGTGAGAGTAGACTGCAGCGGGTAAGTTCTACTACCGATGTGGAGAGGAGACTTGTCCAGAATCAGGCAGGTAACGGAGGTAGTGAGAGTAGACTGCAGCGGGTAAGTTCTACTACCGATGTGGAGAGGAGACTTGTCCAGAAGCAGGCAGGTAATGGAGGTAGCGAGAGTAGTCTGCAGCGGGTAAGTTCTACTACCGATGTGGAGAGGAGACTTGTCCAGAAGCAGGCAGGTAATGGAGGTAGCGAGAGTAGTCTGCAGCGGGTAAGTTCTACTACTGATGTGGAGAGGAGACTTGTCCAGAAGCAGGCAGGTATTGGAGGTAGCGAGAGTAGTCTGCAGCGGGTAAGTTCTACTACCGATGTGGAGAGGAGACTTGTCCAGAAGCAGGCAGGTAACGGAGGTAACGAGAGTAGTCTGCAGCGGGTAAGTTCTACTACCGATGTGGAGAGGAGACTTGTCCAGAAGCAGGCAGGTAACGGAGGTAGCGAGAGTAGTCTGCAGCGGGTAAGTTCTACTACCGATGTGGAGAGGAGACTTGTCCAGAAGCAGGCAGGTAACAGAGGTAGCGAGAGTAGACTGCAGCGGGTAAGTTCTACTATCAATGTGGAGAGGAGACTTGTCCAGAAGCAGGCAGGTAACGGAGGTAGCGAGAGTAGTCTGCAGTGGGTAAGTTCTACTACCGATGTGGAGAGGAGACTTGTCCAGAAGCAGGCAGGTAACGGAGGTAGCGAGAGTAGTCTGCAGCGGTAAGTTCTACTACCGATGTGTAGAGGAGACTTGTCCAGAAGCAGGCAGGTATTGGAGGTAGACAGAGTAGTCTGCAGCGGGTAAGTTCTACTACCGATGTGGAGAGGAGACTTGTCCAGAAGCAGGCAGGTAATGGAGGTAGCGAGAGTAGTCTGCAGCGGGTAAGTTCTACTATCAATGTGGAGAGGAGACTTGTCCAGAAGCAGGCAGGTAACGGAGGTAGCGAGAGTAGTCTGCAGTGGGTAAGTTCTACTACCGATGTGGAGAGGAGACTTGTCCAGGAGCAAATGGATAACACGAGCAGAAACAGGAAACACCTCAGAGTCTCAAGGAATGAGAACCAAGAACAGGCAAAGGTAATAGGGCAACAGGTGCCTTAAGTACTGAGAGGTGATTAATTAACCAATGAGACTAGAGGCGAGGTATTAACAGTTCAGGGTTTCTGCACATGCGCAATCTTAGTCAAGATGGCGGACGGCCGCGGCTCAGGAGAGGCGCCGGCAGGAGCGAGAGAGACCCATGTCCCAACCTAGAGGCACTAACAGTCCGGGGAGTGACAACAAGGACACATTAGTAACATACAACAAATGTATTATCTATCTGTTTTTTGTTGCCGTCTCTGAAATATAAACACAGAGGACTGATTCATCAAGGAACGTAAATGCCTATTTGTTTTGCGAATAATCCGCAAACTTAATCTCTGTATGCCTCAACTAAACACAACAACGATAAAATCAGCTCCGTACTGAAATGACACTTACTACAGCTTACAATTTTCAGAGAGGGAACGGGTCAGGGAAGGAGCGTTCTCCCTTATTATATGTACAGTAAGGCCAAACACGGGCGCACGGACCATGTCTGATTCAAGCTTTGGGCATATCAAAGGCCTTATCTCTTGCTCCAGCTACATGACTAGTTAAGTTCTGATTACTAGGGGTGACAGTCTTGTATGTATGCTCTAACATGTGTTTGCAATCAGTAGCAACTGTAAAAAGGTATTTTATGTTCAGTAGACATTAGGAGCACCCTAAAAAATGTATTTCAACTGGAAAAAAATATATAAAAAAATACCTTTTGAAATTAAAACCGCATTACTCTCAGTATGTGTGACTTAATGAATCACACCCAGGGTCTTACTGCCAATCAGTAATTGCTCAGTAGAAGGAAAGATACATAGTATTCATAGGGGAAAATTCAATTAGGTGCTGGATTGCGGTAATGCGCAGAGTACCGAAGGTAATATAGGACCACAATAACGCAGATTTTCTTTTGCAGCCCTATGGGGTGCGAACAAAAATCAGGATTATTGCTGTGCCGCGGATTACCTTCACGCTCAGTAGAAGGACAGATACATAGTATTCCCTGCTAGCTGCTGTCTGTCCTTGTCTCCTGTCCTCCAGAGGAACAACTCACTGTGTAATGGTGGCTAATTAAGAACACTAAACTAACATTTCCCCATTATATATATATATATATATATACACATATCCATCAGCTCCAGTACCCTCCAATACCCTCAGACCACCTCCAGGCCCCACATGAAATTACTCCCCTACTTGAACTGCATTATTTGCATGAAAAAATAAAAATAAATAATAACTATTCTGTACCCACCGAGTCTACTCCAATATAGATATGCACTTTATGGACTCCCTTTTCATGCAGATGACAACCTTCCTATAGATCATTCCCATTTTACGGACACATTGTGGGGGGTTGTCTTATCATTTCATTAACACCCCACAACAATACTGAATGCGGTTGGATTAATCACTGCTTTCAATATGATCATTAGCTCTCGATATTGATGTCTACATCAAAGACTTCTTTTATTTTAACACTTCTGATGACATTCCTCATCTTCATCATCATCGTTTATATATATAGTGCACCACAGATACCATAGCGCTGGACAATCAGCTTATAGATATGACAAACATGGATATATTACACATATTAACTGATCCATAAATACAATTAAGTATAACAACATGTACATGGATACTCATGAGCTGGCATACGGCTAGTATGGATACAAGTATGAGTTCCATGTGAGTGAGTGAACAAGCAGCAGAAGGCTCCGCCATATCAGAGTCATTACTCTCTCTCTCTAGAATGTAACCTATCATGGGCAGAGTCCTCTTTTCCCTGAGCCTCATGTCTGTCAGTCTCATATTTTAAAAACTGACAAGAGGAAGTGCTGGTCTGGGTCATACAATGCTTTGAGGTCATAGGATTTGACGGCTGCAGTGTTGTACAGTGACAGCAATCATAAGACTGTAGCCAGTGAGTGGATACTTTGTATCCATCTGCAGGAGATCCCAATAAATAATTTTTGGCTGTAATCCTTAGAGGGAATATTGATCTGCCTCTGTCATCAAGTTGTCTCCATATCTATCACCATCAAGGAGGTGACGTATGTCGTCCAGAGGTGTTATAATAAATGCCACAACCAAGTTGCTTATGCTAAAAAGAAAACTTATATAGTCCGGCACTTTAAAACAAACAAGTAATCAAATCTCTATGTGTCAACATATACACAAATAGGAGATTTTTTGTTTTGTACCCAACATAACTATTTTGGGATAAGATCATCTGCCCACATCAAGGCATCTCTTGTAGGTGTAAAAAAAAACCCCAAAAAAACAGCGCTGTAATTCAACAAATTCAAAATTGAGATACCAATCTTTTATTCATATAAACATATAATAGAGATATATCTAAAAAATATATTGAGATATAATAAAACACAGTTTGCTATAATTCTCACATAATCCAGCATGTGATAATTGCAGAAATCTTCTCACCAATCTCATATAATGATGATCACTTTTCTAGATTCTAATTAATTACAAACACTCTTAATAGGACCATAGGACACTAAGCATCAGTCAATAAGTTCCAATGCTTATAGATGACAATTAGTATCCAGCAATGTCCCATCAGGTCTTCTATAGAAGGATGATAGTCATATATGTGAAGTCATTTTAAAGCCATTGGACCTGTAGTTCTGAAACCAAATATAAGATGACTAATGCTTATGTCTGTACTTATATATTCATCAGCTGCGATCAACATTCCCACTAGCAGCTCTTACCCGATGGTGTTACAGTGATCACAATGATCCTCAAATTGTAGCTGTCATTCATGGGTCCAGCGAGAGGGGATCCCTGCAGTGTGCCAGGAGATCTCTTAGATAGGTGCGATTTGTGGTCTGACCCAAATGGCTCCAATGTTAAAGGAAAACATTCCTGTTTTGTAATCATACCGCTTGGAATGACAGCTGGAATCGGTCCTTTTACGGTGATAATCAGTGAGTCCAGTTAAGGATCTTATGTTTGAGTTTGTCAGGGCAGAGGTGACTTGTTTCCTGAAGTGTTTCCTTACCAACAAGGTAGCTTCTTCATGGGAATATAATCAGTCACAATTCAACAGAAGTTGTGGTGACCTTATCCCAATATAGCTATATTGTGCACAAAATTCTCCTATTTATGCACATGCCTACACATAGTGATTTGTATATTACTTCTTTAGAGCGCTGGACTATATTTTCTTTTGTTTGCACATACACAGTGGTCTTAATTGTTCTGGCTGCACTCCTTGGTGTCACTGATCTCTAAAATGGTTCTGCTCTCTGTGGACAAAGCAGGGTGACCCCACTGGAGAGCCACACAATTCAATTCTAAACAAATATAATTCCTTTCTTCTGCATATAACCATAAAATATACATACACTGTGCAGTCACTCAGAGCCGTAACGACGGCGGTGCGACCGCCCCGGGCGCAAGCCCAAGGGGGCGCAGCCGCGCAATACCTGCCTCTGTGCCCAGAGGAATTGCCACTCTAATTCAGCTCCCCTACAAGCAACAATCCATTCCCGGCAATGCAGTGGAGCGCATGTGCGTTCCACCGAAAGCAGGAAGTTCAGCATTTGGAACGCATTTGCGTTCCACTGCATTGCCAGGAATGGATTATTGCTTGTAGGGGAGCTGAATTAGAGCGGCGACTCCTCTGGGCACGGAGGCAGGTATCGGGTGGAACGCAGGATGGTAAAAGGCTGAAGAAAAAAATCTGTTAGAACTGGAGAACACAGAGATCGAAGGAACCCAGGATTCTACTAGTTGGAGGTAGAGGCCGAATTAAATTCATGTGCTCCCTCATGTCTGTGGTTCTCCCAGGGATGAGTTGTGAGAGGGAAGGAGAGTGTGTTGTGGATATAATATACAAATGGTTCTAATATGTAAATCTACAGTATGTTATTAAGGATATTAGTAGTCACATTGGCTTTATATGTCTTGTATAAAAGTATCCTGTCCTCAGCATTGTGCTCTTATATTGTTGTGGATCACCTTGGTGACTTCCAATGTCCTTATGGCTTACAGTTGAGGGTGCATGATCCTATATATGTGCAGAATGTTATGCAGCTGAAGATAATAACCTCAATCCTATGGACACCAGTAACTTTACACAATCCACTAGCTGCACCCTCTAGTGGTCACTCACATATATGTTATAAAAGCTCTCTTCACATTATATTAGGGATGTCAGCTGCGTGTAGTCGCTATCGTTTACATCACCTCTGGGTTCTTCGCTACATTATATTTGTTAATTATTCTCTTTCACGGTCACTCTTTATAGTTAAGGAGTTTGAATTGTATTCTGAAGTGGAACTGTCTACTGTGAGTGTTACCAGGGGAGAGGTAATAGGACACAGAAGAGGTGGGGAAACAGGATGGATAGCTTTACATCACTTAATATATATTATGTATTATTATACTATATATTATATAGTATACACATTGTACAGATCTCGTGCAGAGACAGGGAGCACAATATAATGTATATTACATTCAGACCAGCACTCAGATTACACACATAAATATATTTATTAGGTTAATCCATTTGAGCAACAAGTTCATCCAGAGGTCGTTTTCTTTGTCACTTTTCCTGGTCTTTTGCATTAACTTGTTACTTAAATGTATTAACCTAATAAATATGGGTCTGATTCATTAAGGATCTTAAATGAAGAGGTATCTTATTTCAGTCTCCCGGACAAAACCATGGTACAATGCAAGGGGTGCAAATGAGTGTTCTGTTTTGCACATGAGTTAAATACTGACTGTTTTTTCATGTAGCACACAAATACTTGATAGCTTATTTATACACTGAAATTTAAAGTTGATATTTGTGTGCCACATGAAAAAACAGGCAGTATTTAACTTATGTGCAAAACAGAACACTCGTTTGCACCCCTTGCAATGTAACATGGTTTTGTCCAGGAGACTGAAATAAGATACCTCTTCATTTAAGATCCTTAATGAATCAGGCCCCATGATTTTGCGCTCATTCTGAGTGCTGGCCTGCTTGTAATATACAGGATCTTTTTACATAAACATAGGATCCTCTGCACTCAACAACGACATTATTAATGATATTCAAGCTGTAATCTGTATTGAAAAACAGAGAATGTCAGTTCTACATATTGTAATACAGGCTAAGATGACCAACTCACACCGAACTCTGCCCTTTCTGGCCAGTTCCTACACTAAATATAAACATACATCACTGTGCTAAACATATTAACATAATCATTGGAGATTTATATGTGTGTGTTATGTCTAATTTTCTTATGGTGAATCATATTGAAATCAGAGTTACTGCTGATATATAGAACAGATCTATCTGCTCACACCCTCTACACAGACAATAGTTGAATACTAAACAAAAGGTCCATTTGTTGACATAACAGGATGTCAGAAACTGCAGTGATCTCATTAGAAGATTTTACCTCCTGCTGAGGTCTGATTATAATTTTCCTTTGTAGTCAGTGACTTTAGGAATATTTATATCTTATTTACAAGTCAGGGAGGTTTACATGAGAAGCCGCTTTGATGAAAGAAAACACATTTTATGAGACCCCAATTTAAATATCACCTGGAGACAAACAGTCTGAGAATACTTTATTGTCATCTGGGAACAAATGAACAGAGATGGGGAGAAATGACTAAATAAAAATGTACATTTGTAATATATGTGTAAATATAATGATGGCCATTTATAGCATTTCAATTAAACTGTATGAGTCATATGTAGGGGCAGGAGTAATTTAATTCTCCCATAATCTTAAGAACCAAAATTTTGCCCCAAATAGTTTCACGAACCCTGAGGATCTGAATGTAGTATATGTATCATCATCATCATCAATTTATTTATATAGCGCCACTAATTCCAACACGTTATCTCTATGTATCAAATAATATCCATATAGGGGATATATAATTTTTTATATTTAAAATGTGGCAAGTGTTTTATATAACATCAAGGCCTTGTTAAATGTCAGAAAAGCCTAGAGTGGTCTAACAAGGGGACTTGGGGGCATTTTCCCTCTGGGATGATCTAAGTGTTAAGAAATAAGGCTGCAGTACACAATCACACAATGACAATAGGGCGGCCCTTGCAGAGCTCTGCATTATACTGCTGTCCTACTCATACATTACTTACATGATATAGAGAAGAAGACAAGAAATGTCTCACTTTAAAGCTTTGCCGTCCATGGATAGTCAGTATGGTGTAATTCCAGCATTTAGAGACACCACAGAGGTGCTGCAGAGACAAGCATAAGGGATTAGTCATTGTACCTGAAATGTGCAGATGCAGAAAACTATAAATATTGATAGATCATGTAAACAATGTTATATTGGTGAGAATAATCAGTACTATGCAGTGACTGGAAATATCAAAGGCAATGAGACTGGACTGTACAGTCACAGGTGACGTTCTCTGTAAATCGGTAACTAGTTTATTTGTACAACTGAGTTGTACAATGATGAATATGGATACTTGATGTTTTTTCTGTTTCATGCATATAAAATGAAAATATACCCTGAGACCTTTGTACTGGACACTGTATATGTTACATTATTTCTTGTTAAAATTGCAATTTTGGGTATTATCCTTTCACCTGAGAATTTGTACAATTCTTCTATCTTTTTACTATGCCAAAGTATGTGCATCCAATTCTGTATTTCCTGCCTTCTATTTCTTTTTAATTTTAAGTATATTTTTACTATTCCAGTATGTCACAGTCTAATAACCATGTTACTAATAAGCATTGTGACTGTTGTCATATTAAATTACATTTAATAATATTCTAAGATTCTCTTTATTTTAGTGAATGAAATATTATGTCTTAAATGATGTTCCCCACCCGCCATTAAAATATCTCTCAGTCTAAAAACCATTTACCAATAAGCACTGTGACTAATTGTTGTCATAATAAATTACATTTAGTAACATTCTGGCTTTGTTCTTAGAATCATTTATGTCTCAAACAGTCTTTCTGTTTATAATGCTATATTTTTGCAAGTAATGTTTCAATGATGGCAAATTTGGATAAATTGTGTTTTGATTGTATTTTGGTATGTTTGTGAGCAGCTGAAGGCTTCCTTTGTCACTCACCGGACCGTGAGTGCCTCTTCTCGGACATTTAGGAACCGTGGCCGTCCGCCATCCTGAGGGTCTGCGCATGCGCAGCCCTTTCCCATACTTCAGTGTATGTCCCTTTAACTCAATTGGCAGATCAGGCAACACTCCCTATATTAAGCACCTGTGGTCAACACCACGTTGCCTGATCTTGGAGTCTCATTCCCCATGAGTCTCTGAAGGTGTTCCTGTATTCCTCGTGTATTCAGCCCAGCTGATTCCTGTGGTTTCCAAACCACTTCTACCTCTGTGGTTTCCAAACCACTTCTACTCCTGTGGTTCCCATACCACTTCTACCATCAACTGTATCATCGTGACTGTTTGCTGATTCCTATCCGCTGCCTCCGTGCACTACAGTCTTCTAAATCACTTCATCGCTATTATTATCATTGTGGCTGTTTGCTGATTCCTATCTGCTGCCTCCGTGCACTCCAGCCTTCACTTCACTTCCACTCACCTGATCATCATCAAGTTCCTGAGCTGACTCCTATCCGCTGCTTCCGTGCACTACAGTCTCCAGCTTGCAACTCGTCTGTGTTCATCATCGTGACTGTTAGCTGATTCCTATCCGCTGCCTCCGTGCACTACAGCCTCCAGCTTGCAACCCGCCTGTGTTCATCACCGTGACTGTTAGCTGATTCCTATCCGCTGCTTCCGTGCACTACAGTCTCCAGCTTGCAACTCGCCGGTGTTCATCATTGTGACTGTTAGCTGATTCCTATCCGCTACCCCGGTGCATTGCCGCCTCATCTCAGCTCTCCTGTGTTTCCAGTCTACTGCTCACGTTGCCATCCGCTACACTCCTGGATCTACAGCTCCTGGTCTACTCTGCCATCCCGTGTTCCATCACTGTGGGTCCTGTTGGTTGCCCCTGGTTACCTCCGTGGGCGCAGAGCCCTGCTGCTGCTGTCTGCACTACCGTCCATCTCCTGCTGATCCGCTCTCCACGCCTTCACGTGTCCCGCTGGTCTCTACCCTCCTGTCAGCATTGGATTCGTATCTCATCTACTACTCCTCTGCTGGATCATCTCCATTCTCCTGGGTCCTCCATGAGTCCAGTTCCACGTGTTACTGATTCCTGTGGATTCGTGTCCCTGTTGGTCTGCTTACCTGTGCGCTGCACCTGCTAGACCGCTACCTCATCTATCCTGGGACTTCTCATCCAGCCGGCCTCCTGCCGCTCAGGTATCGCTGCACTCCTATCTGACTGCCTGCTTCTGAACCACGGTATGCATACTTCTCATTGACTGTGCTGGTGTATTGCATATCTTGCTGGACTATGTTTGGTTCTCCTCTGGAGTCTGCTATCCGCTGAGTCTATTGCCATCATTGACTGTGTTAACTTGTGCTGGACTACTTCAAGAGACTTTCTATATGTGCAGAGCTGTTCAGTCATTTATATATATTGTGCATGTTACTGTGGATCGTGTATAAGGTGCCTGTGTATATCCTGTGTTGCAGTCTCTCCCTGTGCACCTCCTCACATATATATTCAGTGGTACAACTTGCTCCTGACAGACCACTGATCCCTGTTTCCGGTATCGCCTGTTCCAGTACCCTCTCACATAGCAGTGGTACAACTTGCTACCGCAGACCACTGACTACCCGGATACCTCCACTTGGATTCCACTCCTTCACTCAGACAGCGGTACAACTTGCTATCCGCAGACCGCTGACTCTCATCACCCCTTTGTCTCTGTTGGACATTCCTCCTCACTACAGCAGTGGTACAACTTGCTATCGCAGACCACTGACTATCTTCACGTGCCCTTGTCCATACAGTTCCTCGTGTATTATTACCTCCATATTACCAGTGCTGCTAGTCATAGACTTTCCTGAGCATCTCATCAGTTACCATTTCCTGTTCCGTGATCACCCAGCTACCAGAGTACCCTATTACCATCTACATTGCTCTGGTAAGCCTACCACCTGGTGATCCCTGGGTAAAGACTCCTAGTGCCCGTGACAGTAAGATCAGGCCATGACAGACCCAGATACGGAACCTACTGCCAAAGAGATGCTGCAGCATCTGGTTAGACGTGTGGAGCAACAGGATGCCCGCCAACAGCTGTTACTTCAGTGTTATCAGTCATTAACCTCCCAAGGAACATCTGGACAGACTGTGACAGCTACTACTGAGGCTTCTGTGCTTTCCTCCGCTTCCCCATTGCCATCCCAGGTGTCTACAGCTTCCACGCTTCACCTGCCTACTCCGTCAAAGTATGATGGAGACCCCAAAACTTGTAGGGGTTTCCTCAACCAATGTTCAGTCCATTTTGAGCTCCAACCTCAAAATTTTTCTACCCATCGTTCCAGAGTGGCCTATCTTATCTCTTTGTTTTCAGGACAAGCCCTGGCTTGGGCCTCCCCTCTGTGGGAGAGAAACGATCCAATACTACAAGATAGTGCCAAATTCATTTCTACATTTCGAAGTGTGTTCGATGAACCAGGTCGTGTGACCTCCGCTGCTTCCAGCATCCTCCGTCTGCGACAAGGATCTCATACAGTAGGCCAGTACGTCATTCAATTTAGGATCTTAGCCTCTGAACTTCAGTGGAACACTGAAGCCCTAGTTGCCGCCTTCTGGCAGGGGCTCTCCGATAAAATTAAAGATGCACTAACTACTCAGGAGCTTCCTTCGTCACTTGAGGATTTGATCTCTCTATGCCATCGTGTTGATATGAGATTTCGTGAAAGAGAGGCTGAGAAAACGACTTCTGCTAAAGCACCTCTTCGTTCTAACCCTCAATTTCGTCCAGTGTCACCCACTGTGATTCCCATGGAGATAGGACGTTCCAAGTTATCTTCTGAGGAAAGGAAACGAAGAGTCAAGAATAGACTTTGTATCTATTGTGCTGATTCCACTCATGTTCTCAGCTCCTGCCCTAAGAGATCGGGAAATGCCAGGCCCTAACTAGTTCTGGAGAGGTGAAGTTAGGGTCCCTGGAGTCCTCTCCATCTTCTATGAAATCGAAAATTTGCGCTTTTGATGTTACAATTTCCTTTGCTTCTAAAACCTTCGAGTCACAGGCATTGATTGATTCCGGAGCAGCAGGAAATTTCATTTCCAAATCATTAGTAAAGCAATGGTCTCTACCAGTGATTACCTTAAAAACACCCATTACTGTGACGGCTATCGATGGATCACGTCTCATCAACGGTCTCATCACCCAGAGTACGTCTCCAGTAACCCTTCAGATTGGTGCCCTGCATCATGAAGAAATATCGTTTTTAATCCTTCCTGTTACGACAAGTCCGATTGTCTTAGGCCTTCCATGGCTTCAGTGTCACTCTCCCCAGATTGACTGGCGCACCCCTCAAGTCACGTCTTGGGGGTCTGAATGTCACCATCATTGCCTTTCCCAAGTCATTCCTCTCAAAGTACAGCAATCTTCCATCTCATCTACCTCATCGGGACTCCCTCCTCAATATGCTTCATTTACCGATGTTTTTGATAAAGCTCAGTCTGAACGTCTCCCTCCTCATCGTTCTTGGGATTGTCCGATCGACCTTCTTCCTGGCAAGACTCCCCCCAGGGGCCGGGTCTATCCACTCTCGTTACCTGAGACTCAAGCTACTTCTGAGTATATACAGGAGAACCTCCAGCGTGGGTTCATTCGACCTTCCACCTCGCCCGCTGGAGCTGGGTTCTTCTTCGTCAAAAAGAAGGATGGATCATTACGCCCTTGCATAGATTTTCGTGGACTCAATGCCATTACTATCAAGAATCGGTATCCCATTCCGTTGATCACTGAGCTATTCGATCGCATCAAGGGAGCCCGTATCTTTACTAAGTTGGATCTTCGTGGTGCCTATAATTTAATCAGAATCCGTTCCGGTGACGATCTTCACGGATCATAAGAACTTGTCATATCTCCAGTCTGCCCAATGCTTGAACCCTCGTCAAGCAAGATGGTCTCTTTTCTTTTCCCGTTTTGAATTAATAATTACCTTCAAACCAGCTGCCAAGAACAAAAAAGCTGATGCTTTATCTAGAGCCTTTGTGACGTCCTCTGATATAGAAGAGGGTTCCAACCATACCATTCTAGATCCCAAATGTATCTCACTGGCTGCTTCATCCACCAAAACACTACCATTTGGGAAGACCCTCGTGCCTCCTACTCTAAGGAGGAAAATCCTTTCGTGGTTCCATGCCTCTCGTTTTTCTGGACACGCCGGTGAACACAAGACTTTTGAGATCCTCTCTCGAAGTTACTGGTGGCCTTCAATGAGGAGAGACGTCAAAGAGTTCATTGCTTCCTGTGAACTATGCTCTCAGTTCAAATCCTCCCGTAGAACTCCAGCAGGGTTGCTACGACCACTACCCATTCCGTCCAAACCATGGACCCATATTAGTATGGATTTCGTTACTGACTTACCACCTAGTAAGAATCATAACACTATTTGGGTGGTGGTGGACAGATTTTCGAAGATGGCTCATTTCATCCCTCTGCCTGGTTTGCCTTCCTCGTCCATCCTGGCTGAACATTTCATTAAAGAGATCTTCCGTATCCATGGATGTCCGTCTGAGATTGTGTCTGATAGAGGAGTACAATTCGTTTCCAGATTCTGGCGAGCCCTTTGTAAAACCTTGGGCATACGATTAGCACTCTCATCTTCTTACCATCCGCAATCTAACGGACAAACTGAACGTGTCAATCAAGATCTTGAGACTTTTATAAGAATGTTTTCATCAGCCAATCAAGACAACTGGGTAGAGTTGCTTCCTTGGGCTGAATTCGCCCATAACAACATGTATCATGAATCATCAGGCAAAACTCCATTTTTTGTGGTCTACGGTCACCATCCGTCTTTTCCGGAATTTCCTGCCCTCCCGCCCACCCAAGTTCCTGCGGTGGAAACTGTTTGTCAGACCTTTAAAAATATCTGGTCTCAGGTTAAAACCTGTTTAAAGAAGACATCTATCAAATATAAATCTTTCGCAGATAAGAAGAGGCGGGCTATTCCCCCACTAAAAATTGGAGATCGTGTCTGGTTATCCACCAAAAATATTCGTTTGAAGGTTCCATCCATGAAATTCGCCCCCCGTTTTATTGGTCCATATAGGATCATTCAAGTAATCAATCCAGTATGTGTGAAACTTCTTCTTCCTAAGAATCTTCGGATTTCTAATGCCTTCCACGTATCCTTGCTCAAACCTCTGATTATCAACCGGTTCTCAACTCCTCCCTCAGCTCCGCAGCCAGTTCAAGTCCATCAGGAGGAGGATTTCGAGATCACTGAGGTGCTATCAGCAAAAATTTCGCGAGGAGGTCTTCATTTCCTCGTTCATTGGAAGGGCTTTGGTCCTGAGGAGCGCTCTTGGATCAAAGCTGAAGATCTTAATGCTCCTGCCCTTTTGAAGAAGTTTTATGCCAAAAATCCGGACAAGCCCGGTTCCAGGCGTTCTGTGCCCACCTTTAAAAGGGGGGGTACTGTCACTCACCGGACCGTGAGTGCCTCTTCTCGGACATTTAGGAACCGTGGCCGTCCGCCATCCTGAGGGTCTGCGCATGCGCAGCCCTTTCCCATACTTCAGTGTATGTCCCTTTAACTCAATTGGCAGATCAGGCAACACTCCCTATATTAAGCACCTGTGGTCAACACCACGTTGCCTGATCTTGGAGTCTCATTCCCCATGAGTCTCTGAAGGTGTTCCTGTATTCCTCGTGTATTCAGCCCAGCTGATTCCTGTGGTTTCCAAACCACTTCTACCTCTGTGGTTTCCAAACCACTTCTACTCCTGTGGTTCCCATACCACTTCTACCATCAACTGTATCATCGTGACTGTTTGCTGATTCCTATCCGCTGCCTCCGTGCACTACAGTCTTCTAAATCACTTCATCGCTATTATTATCATTGTGGCTGTTTGCTGATTCCTATCTGCTGCCTCCGTGCACTCCAGCCTTCACTTCACTTCCACTCACCTGATCATCATCAAGTTCCTGAGCTGACTCCTATCCGCTGCTTCCGTGCACTACAGTCTCCAGCTTGCAACTCGTCTGTGTTCATCATCGTGACTGTTAGCTGATTCCTATCCGCTGCCTCCGTGCACTACAGCCTCCAGCTTGCAACCCGCCTGTGTTCATCACCGTGACTGTTAGCTGATTCCTATCCGCTGCTTCCGTGCACTACAGTCTCCAGCTTGCAACTCGCCGGTGTTCATCATTGTGACTGTTAGCTGATTCCTATCCGCTACCCCGGTGCATTGCCGCCTCATCTCAGCTCTCCTGTGTTTCCAGTCTACTGCTCACGTTGCCATCCGCTACACTCCTGGATCTACAGCTCCTGGTCTACTCTGCCATCCCGTGTTCCATCACTGTGGGTCCTGTTGGTTGCCCCTGGTTACCTCCGTGGGCGCAGAGCCCTGCTGCTGCTGTCTGCACTACCGTCCATCTCCTGCTGATCCGCTCTCCACGCCTTCACGTGTCCCGCTGGTCTCTACCCTCCTGTCAGCATTGGATTCGTATCTCATCTACTACTCCTCTGCTGGATCATCTCCATTCTCCTGGGTCCTCCATGAGTCCAGTTCCACGTGTTACTGATTCCTGTGGATTCGTGTCCCTGTTGGTCTGCTTACCTGTGCGCTGCACCTGCTAGACCGCTACCTCATCTATCCTGGGACTTCTCATCCAGCCGGCCTCCTGCCGCTCAGGTATCGCTGCACTCCTATCTGACTG
This sequence comes from Mixophyes fleayi, assembly GCF_038048845.1. NCBI lineage: Eukaryota > Metazoa > Chordata > Amphibia > Anura > Limnodynastidae > Mixophyes > Mixophyes fleayi. The sequence goes on along the minus strand of NC_134405.1, from coordinate 9,590,513 downwards.
CCTGCTTCTGAACCACGGTATGCATACTTCTCATTGACTGTGCTGGTGTATTGCATATCTTGCTGGACTATGTTTGGTTCTCCTCTGGAGTCTGCTATCCGCTGAGTCTATTGCCATCATTGACTGTGTTAACTTGTGCTGGACTACTTCAAGAGACTTTCTATATGTGCAGAGCTGTTCAGTCATTTATATATATTGTGCATGTTACTGTGGATCGTGTATAAGGTGCCTGTGTATATCCTGTGTTGCAGTCTCTCCCTGTGCACCTCCTCACATATATATTCAGTGGTACAACTTGCTCCTGACAGACCACTGATCCCTGTTTCCGGTATCGCCTGTTCCAGTACCCTCTCACATAGCAGTGGTACAACTTGCTACCGCAGACCACTGACTACCCGGATACCTCCACTTGGATTCCACTCCTTCACTCAGACAGCGGTACAACTTGCTATCCGCAGACCGCTGACTCTCATCACCCCTTTGTCTCTGTTGGACATTCCTCCTCACTACAGCAGTGGTACAACTTGCTATCGCAGACCACTGACTATCTTCACGTGCCCTTGTCCATACAGTTCCTCGTGTATTATTACCTCCATATTACCAGTGCTGCTAGTCATAGACTTTCCTGAGCATCTCATCAGTTACCATTTCCTGTTCCGTGATCACCCAGCTACCAGAGTACCCTATTACCATCTACATTGCTCTGGTAAGCCTACCACCTGGTGATCCCTGGGTAAAGACTCCTAGTGCCCGTGACATCCTTAGAGTGCTAGCTCTGGTACCAATCCCTGGTGCTGGTAACAGTCTTGTTTTTTAAAAGTGAGTGTGAGATAGATGTTTGTAGTTTACTCATCTATAGATAGAGAGAAGAGGGATCCACACCAAAGACAAAATTCTGCACCACCTAGTGTATTATGTATACAATCTATTTTTGAGCATTTCCATGCACCTATATATACAATTTAATGTGTGGACTGATAACTCATCTCACATATATTTAATCTTCTCTAACTAAGAGCTGCTCCCCAGAATTTTTTTGGCCATGATACATAAAGAAAAAGGGGAAAAAGATGCGAATCAGGGCACTGTTTAACAGACTAAGTTTGAAAAAAATAATTGCTTAATTTAATTCATTAAAAACATTTCATATCCTATGTGCTGGCCATTTAGTAAAGTTTGCAAGCAAAATATTAAATTATAATATGAATTTGTGGAAAGTGATTGGTGCTTTGTACACTTAATAAAATTGGAAAAAATACATCTCATTAGATCCTCGGCAATTTATTTTGTTAACCTGTTATTATATTTCTTCAAAATAATCTAACAATGTGATTCCACTTGAAATTAATTGTAGCAAAGTCTATAGAAGTTACTGCAGCACATAAATTATACTCCTGACACAGAGAGTCTGACCATAAGTCACAGGTGCCGGCATGATTATCAGTATCAGCGGACGGAGCTGGTGTCTGACCTGCAGTCAGTCTTTGCTGAAACACTGTTATCTTATGTAGCAGTGTGGAAAGTAACATCTTAGCTTCTGAATCTTACAAAGTTCATTGAGCATTTTGCTTTATCCACTGACACCCAGGGCAGCTGTCACTTGTAGCCGATGGTTATGACAGATGAAGAGCAGAGATATGAAGGTAATTGGGTACAGTGTGTACAGCTGAATCGGCTGCTGATCGGGACTTCAGTCATTTACACAATCATTAGAGACAACTAATTGGTCTAAAGTTTTTGTAGTGTTTACCCATCTTAAGGATATTATCATTCTGGTGTAATTTAGATGAATATCATTAATTATCTGCCTTTACAAATCAGTTTATGTATATTTATATACTATTTAAACTAGTGATACATTTGGACACCATTTACCTGCAACATATTATGTTGTATGACTTTGAATAACTTTGTTAAATATTTGTATCTTGTTCCCCTAACCATCACTTATCATTGCTGAGTACAACACTTACAGATCATCTCTCTCTTTGGTAATTGCAGCGCTTGAGAAATATCTTTTTTACATTACTATATATTTTATTATAGTTCATTTTAAAGAATGAACAATATTAAAATGAGTTACTGCAGATATCTAAAAAAGGTCACTCTGCTGACACTCTCTGCCTAGACAATAGGTGAATTCTAAACAATAGGTCCATTTGTTGACATAACAGGATGTCAGAGACTGCGGAGATCTAATTAGAATGCAAGATCCTGTCAAGGTCTAATTAGAATTTCCCCATGTATTCAGTGACCATAGGAATGTTTATATCTCATTTACAAGTCAAGGAGATTTACATGAGAGACCTGGAGACAAACAGTCTGAGAACCTTCTGGTCATCCCGGGAACTATTGAAGAGAGATGGGGAGGAATGACTATAAATAGGCAGTATCAGCCCAGTGTTAGTGAGTTGGTGGCTGGAGAGCTGGAAGGATGGAACAGTAAGAATGATCAGCAGGGAAAGGGATAGAAGGAGAAATCTTCAGAGTAAGGTAATTATATTATGTATAAGAATATTCTGATATATACACAATCATTTGGAGATATTATGTTGTTGTTATATTTGTAAATGTGAGATATGCTTTTGTCAGAACATTGTTTATATAGTTAGTTTTGTAACCAAACAGAATTATAATTATTAATGTACATTACTGATGATGATGATGATACTGTACATTGTATATTCTGCATTTGTTGTATCTATTAGTAAATATTGTATTGTAAATCAAAGCTGGATATACATGTCTTAAACTTTAAATATCCTGATAATACACTGTACATTATATGTAAGTACATTCATATATGGTTGGCAGTGTAGTTAGATATTCATGAATATAAAAAAAGAGAGAAAGACTGTCGCACTAATTGCAGAAAGCTGTATCCTGGGCAATTTCATATCATTTATCTCATGTATACTAATGATTTTCATGTATATTTCCAGTTCTTTGTTACTCGGGTTATATCTTAAACTTTCTTATAATAGGATAAAGAAAAAAAAAGTTGTTCAGTAAGATGCACTATCAGCCTGTATGATTTTATCTATATGGGATATTCTCCAAAATAATAAATGCAAATGAACTTTTATTAGAATAGTTAAAAGAAAGAGCGAAATATAAAACCAATTATTATGTATATATAATTTTAAAATAAAATTTAATTTAAAAATTGCTATCTGCACCAAAACAGTCCTCTCTTTTGGTCTGTGGGATTATACTGAATATAGGATTGGAGGAATATAGTTGTTAATCCCACTTATCTCATTTGACATTTGTATCTGTAGTATAAAGTGGGTTTGAGATAATTATTGCTATATTTTCTCAATAACTAGTATAATTCCATTTTCCTGTAAATGTTTGGCGGTTCCTCTAACTGGGATCAATGTTTCTATTTGATTATTTCATTTATCCCATGTAGAGAAAACACCATCCCTTCTAATAATACAGGGGGTGTATTGCTATCTGTCTGTATAATAACTACTCATATTATAATAAAGTATAATAAATTGTATAATAATGTATAATAACTTTTCATGTTATAATTAAGTAAAATAAATAGTATAATAATGTATAATAACTATTCATATGATAATAAAGTATAATAAACAGTATAATAATGTATAATAACTACTCATATTATAATAAAGTATAATACATTTTATAATAATGTATAATATCTATTCATGTTATAATAAAGTAAAATAAATAGTATAATAATTTATAATAACTATTCATGTTATAATAAAGTATAATAAACAGTATAATAATGTATAATAACTATTCATGTTATAATAAAGTAAAATAAATAGTATAATAATGTATAATAACTATTCATGTTCATGAATAATCAAAGATATTAATATACATTTGTAATATATGTATAAATATGTTGATGGACATTTCTAGGTTTTCACTTAACTCGTATGAGTCATATATTAAAGGGCAGGAATAATTTATTTCTCCCATAATCTTATAAAGCAAATTAGTTGCATAATCACTTTGGCTTACGTTGAATTTTTTGTAGCATAAATTCTAAAAGTGTGTATATATATATATATATATGCCCTCAGGAGCCACTTTATCAGGTATAACTTTCTTCCACTGGTTTGGAGCACACAATAAGTTTCTGCCACATGATTGGCGGCCTCATTTTGAATACTTTTTCATCTTTAGTGTACTTATTCTGAATATTGGTCACAGGAGCACCACCTAAAACTAAATATGTAAATTACTTTTGTAAAAATAAAATAAATGTGTTATCCATATCACATGTGGAAGTTGTAAAAAATTGAGGTCTATTTATTACATTTTGGGTTATTGCAATAAGTACACAGTTCAGTGTCAATACCACCTACAGACCAAGATTCCACAGCAGACTGAGAGCCAGAGATCTTGTTGCAGTTCAATAAATAAACTTACAATAGAAGGAGTGTTGTACAAATGATGTTATCATACCCTGGTTTCAGTCCATGTTACAAAGAAGTCACAGCAAGGTAATAACAAAGCAATGAAGAATCACCTTTGTTTGATGGATCTACATTCTTGCCCATATATAGCAGCCGTTTTGATGGTCACATAGATTATAACATTTAATAGCATTGTACAGGCTATTCCCAAATTAAGCAATAAGTATTCTAAAAAATACAAGTTTAAGTACAAATCATTTAACTTAATTCATAGCGAATTGGTGACTTGTACATTACCTCCTGTCTCGATATATATCACAGCGTTTTGTCTTGTCTGGGTGCACAGACCAGATAAGTCTTCTCAATAAAAATAATGGTCAGTGACTTGGTCACATTTGTTAGTGTATAAAATATTTGAGTGTTTATTACACGATATAACACTACTACTGTTAACATAGATCCATTCATTGAATCTTTATAAATATTGTTTTCTCACAGGATTCCAACTAAAATCAAAAGACATCTTGAAAAGGACCTTGTCCCCTGAACTGCTGAGAGTTCCAGAAATAATCCTCAAGGATTAGACTAAAGACACCAATTCTTCTTATCCTGTGGAAAATCTACACAAACTAATTTCATTTTTGATCAGAAAAAACCTTCTACAACTAAGTCATTGCTGATGAAATACATTATGAATCGTACAGGAGAGAAACCCTATCTGTGCTCTGAATGTTTCAAGTGTTTTACCAAAAGGTCAGATCTTGTAAAACATCAGAGGATTCACACTGGAGAGAAACCATTTAAATGCTCTGAATGTAACAAGTGTTTTAACCTAAAGAAAATTCTTGTTGCACATATGAGGATTCACACAGGAGAGAAACCATTTAATTGCTCTGAATGTGGACTGTGTTTTACCCAAAAGTCAACTCTTGTTGCACATAAGAAGATTCACACAGCAGAGAAACCATTTCATTGCTCCAAATGTAGCAAGAGTTTTGCTAGAAAGTCACATCTTGTTGTTCATCAGATGATTCACACAGGAGAGAAACCATTTAATTGTTCTGATTGTTCCAAGTGTTTTTTCAAAAAGTCACATCTTGCAAGCCATCAGAGGATTCACACAGGAGAGAAACCATTTAAATGCTCTCAATGTTTCAAGTGTTTTAACAAAAAGTCACACCTTGTTAGACATCAGAGGATTCACACAGGAAAGAAACCATTTAAATGCTCTGAATGTAGCAAGTGTTTTACCGAGAATTCAAGTCTTGTTGCACATCACAGGATTCACACAGGAGAGAAACCATTTAAATGCTCTGAATGTAGCAAGAGTTTTACCCAATTGTCAACTCTTAAAAATCATCAAAGGATTCACACAAGAGCGAAACTACTTTAATGCTCTGAATGTCGCAAGTATTTTATTTACAATTAGGCTCTTGTTGCACATTAGAGCATTCACACCGAGGAGAAACCATTTAAATGCTTTGAATGTATCAAGTGTTTTACCCACAAGTCAGCTCTAATTGAAAATCAGGTAATTCCCATAAAAAATAAACCATTTAAATAGTCTGAATGCAGCAAGTGTTTAATTGAAAATAAACCACTTGTCACTCACCAGAAGATACATGCATGAGAATTAAACTGAGGATCTGAATGTAGCATATATATCATAACCAAATTATCACTTTATATCTCCATAATATCCATACAAGGGATGTGCAATTATATTTTGAATGTGACAAGTGTTTCTGTTGCATCTCCTTATTATTTCCCTTATACCTTTCTATTACTGTCTTACCTCCCTCTGTTATGAGAACGATGTACTCAGAAAGGGTTATTTAGTAAAATGGTGCAAGTAAAGCACTGGTTGCTGTATCCTATAACAATCAATAATAACACCATAGTTGTTGGTTTGATGACATCAGAGTGTTAATAGCTGATATCTGGTATCTATGTGTTATAGCACAGCCTTGTTATTCACACCATGTTTTCAAATAAGCCTCAAGGAGAAAACATTGCTTCCCCGGCTACTTTTTTCTTAGTGATCCAAATCAGAAAGCGCTGACCTGCATATAGACTGAAGGACCATGTTCACACAATATCTGTAATTACCATTTATGTTACTAATAACACTTGATGTTCAATAAAAGCTGATATTAATAATGTGGAATTTTCGATTTTGATTGTGGAACTAATATATTTTTCAGGCCAAGAAAAGAATAGATAAACATCTCTAGGCGCTACCTTTATACAGCCTTTAAACAATATGTAAAAAAAGTACATAGGACTAACATTTCACAAGTCCAATATACATATAGACTTATGATTTATATGATTTACTGGACTTGTGATTTGTTAGTCCTAAGTACTTTGTTCACACATTGTTTAAAGGAGATGTTTATCTATTCTTTTCTTGGTCTCAGTTAATTGATTTGTGGGTTACAAACCCCGTTTACTTCTCAGGCTGCCACCATTCAGGAGCGCTCTAAAGATTTGAAGGCTGTAGCAAAGTCTGATTGGTCATGCTATGTAATTCCATAAGTTGGGAACAGCACGGTAGAAGTCTTGTAGATGGGAGTGAATGGTTGTTACCAGAGACAAGAAAAAAGCGCAGGTCAGAGTTATAAGATCTAAGAGGGTGGGAGGGAGACTATTTTGATATGAGATTTGATAAGTATGATGGGGTGGTATTGTTGAGTGCTTTGTAGGTAAGGTTGAGTAATTTGAATTGGATTCTGGAGGATACAGGCAGTCAGTGTAGGGATTTGGAAAAGTGGTGCAGCATATGTGTAGCTGTGAGAGAGGAAGTTCAATTATGCAGCAGCATTAAGAATGGATTGAAGTGTGAATACATGAGTGTTGGAAATGCCAGATACCAGGAGGTTACATTAATTAAGATGGGAGATGATGAGAGAATGGATAAGAGTTTTGGTAGTCAACAAAACTGGGAGAAAGTTTGGATGTAAGGAGCAAAACAGAGCGCAGAGTCAAGTGTAACACCAAAGCAGTGGGCCTGGAAACCTGTGGACACTTTGGTATTATTGACAGTGAGGGAGAGTTGAGGGGAGGTGGTGACTCTGGCAGGAGGGAAGGTGATAATGTCTATTTTGGATATATTGAGTTATTGGTAGCAGTGGGACATCAATGTTGAGATAACAGAAAGACAGTTGGATATACAAGAATGTACAGAAGGGGATATGTCAGTGGAAGAGATATAGACTTGGGTGTCATCAGTTTAGAGGTGGTACTGGAGGTCAAATGAACAAATTAGTGCCCCAAGAAAAGAGGTGTACAATAGAATAAATAAAGGGACAAGAACAGAACCTTCTGGAAACCCAGCAGATAGCGGGAGTAGAAAGGATGATGTGCCACCATAGGAAACACTAAAGGAGTAGTTCTATAGGTAGCGAATGAACCAAGATAGAACTGGGTCATGAAGGCCAATGGAGTGAATGGTGTGTTGGAGATGATTACGATCAACAGTGTCAAAAGAAGGTCCAGAACAATGACTATGGAGAAATGACACTTATACTTTGCATTTAGTAGATTATTGATCATTTTTTTGAGAGCTGTTTCAGTAGAATGTTGTGTGAAGTGAGTGGAATGGAGTGAGAGGAGAGAAAGTGAGAGAGGTATTTGCCCATTAATTGCTCAAGCAGTTTAGAAGCAATGGGGAGGAGAGAGATAGGGAGGTTGCTGGAGAAAGAGGCTGGATTGGTGGAGACTCTGTGGTACCTGGAGCTGCATTGTCTGGGACTGAAGTGATTGTTTTTTTGTAGAAAGATGCAGCCTGATTAGGGCAGGAAAATTTAGCCACAGGGGAAAATAATTGTTGTAGTGACAATGAGATGCTGTTTGGTTTAAGAGACTTTAGGTGTTTTTGAGTACTTGTGGATTTGGATGCAGAGGGGGAGATCATGAGGTAAGGTGAGCCTGAAGGAAATGAGGTTGTGGTCAGAGAATGGGAAGGCTAAGTTGGAGAAACTAGAGCTGAAGCAGCAGCAGGGGAAGGCCAAGTGAGTATAAAAATTATAGTTAATTGTGGATTCTGTGCACAGGGTCATCAGCCCATGTCTGTATCTAAAAGGGATTAACCATAAAAACCCTATAGAATGAATACTTCGAAAACAAAATAAAAGATGCAGACAATAGGCACTGACCCTCAATGCATAGAAAGTTCTAATGATTAGAAGCAAGGTAGCTATATCAGATCCAGAAACCAAGAGACACTATTTGAGTCATTAATGAAAATGCAACAATAAGTGGCACGTCACAAATAGTACACTCAAAACATAAATGAACAAATGCCAAAGAAAAAAGTTAAATTGGCAATGATTAAATCTTATCCCATAGTCCACAGTGCATATGTAAATCAATATACTTTTGGTTGTATTGTTCCTGGGTGTCTCACTCAAAAATGTTCCCAAAAGAAAAGAGAATGGAAAAAATAGTGTAATACATTCAATGGATTTTCTCACCACCATGTGCATTAAACATCTCACATGCACAAGCGTGATTCCAGAGAGACTAGAAAGGTGCCACTTCCATATTCAAAGAGGCAAAAAAAAATAGGCACCACTATATAAAATGCAAAATGAGAAGGTAATAGATAGGGGTCTCCTTCACCTGTTTTCGGAGCCCCACATACAATGTCACTTTCATAAACTAGTGAATATTCAAAGCCTTCAAAAACATATAGTTTCAACTTCTCAATATTTTCAGGACAGGGTCTTGTCCTCATATGATCCAATTTATCACCAGGGATAATATTCCATATGCAAATAAAAATTCAGGTAACCACAAAAAGAACATAGTGGTTTTACCATTTATTACCTAAACATATTTCTTAAATCGACAATCCTCATTCAACAGATATGATAAAATCACATGAATTTATATAATGATTGCACATACACAGGGGAAGCAATTGCGCCTACCAGAGTCCCCAAAGGTTCGAGCAGCAAAATGACATATCCTGCAGATGAAACAGCTGTTTTTCCTACTGAAGATGGTAATAGGTAAGGGTTTTGCTGTGCACCTTGCCTTGTTTCCAAAATGAGGCTCGGCTTCACTATTCACATAGCTGATATGCTAGGAGAATCTGAGAAGAAGGCTTGGAATATTTTCTTGCTATGACTTCCTTATATACGGAAGTACCTTATGTTCCTTCTATACTATTGTAATTATTATAAATTACAATTTTAATTTTTTTTTTATGTCATATTATGTATTTTATTTTTCATTATTTTTAATTAATGTGATTTTAATGCTCTTTGAAGAAAGGTTACACAACCTTGTATCAGTGTAGTATTTATCCTCATAGGCGCAGTCTTTTTCTTTTAGAACACCAAATACATTTTTGTAGGAAAAATAAACAATATGTTCATTCTTCCGACTTTAGTTGTTGTACAAAAAATGTTTAATCCATAATAAATATAAAGAAAATATGTAAAGAAGGACTGCACTGTTAATTGTCCATTTCTGTAACCCTGTTTTTTTTAGGATTATAGGGTCTGGTTTAACCATGTGTAAATTACTGTATTATATCTCTCCCTCCCTCAGATTCATTTAGCCCAAAATGTATCTAAAGTCTTTTTTTAATTAAATAAATTAACCATTTTTTGTTTAAAAAAAAATTGTTTAATAGAATTGCCTACTCCACTTTTAATTGTATTCTTGTTCTTTAATGTACCTATTCAAATTTCTCATTATATTAATGTTATGTAAATGTATGCAATCATTTAAATAAGAAATACAAATGACTTAAATAAATAAATTGTGGAACCATTTGTTTTTAATAGAGGAACCTCATAAATTCTAAATAAGAGATGACAAAGAAACACATTTACATACCTAAAAAAATCAAAGAACACTTTTAATAAAGTTCTTAACGTATTAATTCCTGATTACATTTTTATATAAAGTCTGAATACAATTTGTCTGGTTTATAGCTTATGCTAGGAGATTAGTAAATGGTAAATTAGTAAAATTAAGATACCAACCTTTTATTCATATAAACATATAATAAAGATATATCTACAAAATATATTGAGATATAATTATACACAGTTTGCTATAATTCTCACATAATCCAGCATGTGATAATAGCAGAAATCTTCTCACCAATCTCATATAATGATGATCACTTTTCTAGATTCTAATTAATTACAAACACTCTTATTAGGACCATAGGACACTAAGCATCAGTCAATAAATTCCAATGCTTATAGATGACAATTAGTATCCAGCAATATCCCCTCAAGTCTTCTATAGAAGGATGATAGTCATATATGTAAAGTTGTTTCAAACCCATTGGATGTGTAGTTCTGAAACCAAATATAAGATGACTAATGCTTATGCCCCAGCGTTAAAAATGTCTGTACTTATATTTTCAGCAGCTGCGATCAACATTCCCACTAGCGGCTCTTACCCGATGGTGTTACAGTGATCACAATGATACTCTCTCATGGGATTGTTGTTTATCCCTTCTTAGTGCAGATGACCCATATGTTGTAGGTGTCCTTCATGGGTCCAGTGAGAGAGGATCACTTCAATGTGCCAGGAGATCTCTTAGATATAATTTACTTATATCTTTTGTTACAGTTTATTTTTAACAATGAATAATATTGATATCAGAGTTACTGCTGAAATGTAGAACTGGTCTTTCTGCTCACACACTCTGCCTACACAATAGACAAATCCTAAACAAAAGGTCCATTTGTTGACATAACAGGATGTCAGAGACTATGCTGATCTAATTAGAATGTGAGATTTTACCTCCTGCTGAGGTCTAATTAGTATTTTCCTTTATTATATGTAGTCTTAGGAATGTTTATACCTTATTTACAAATCAAGGAGGTTTACATAATTTGCATTAGAGACCTGGAGACAAACAGTCTGAGAACCTTCTGGTCATCCCGGGAACTATTGAAGAGAGATGGGGAGGAATGACTATAAATAGGCAGTATCAGCCCAGTGTTAGTGAGTTGGTGACTGGAGAGCTGGAAGGATGGAACAGTAAGAATGATCAGGAGGGAAAGAGATAGAAGGAGAAATCTTCACAATAAGGTAATTATATTATGTATAACAATATTACATGCATACATAAATATTTGGATATGTTATGTTGTAGATATTGTATTGTTATAAAAGTGTTCTACCATAATCTTATAAGCAAAAATTTGTTGTACAATTAAGATTAAGGTTCAAATAGTTTCATGTGCCAACAATTGTATATATGGTAATGCTTTCAATGTGACAATAATTTTATCAATAAAAAAACTATATTTACAGTGTGTATACTAATAGTCATAGAATGAAAAGTGGAAAACTAAAATATTCTGTATATTATTTATGACCAAAACAGAACTTTTTTGAATAGATTCTTTAGCGAAACACTTGAAGACGACAACAGATATCTCAGATAAGATTTATATCTAATTTTCTATTATATACAGATATTTATTAGAGCACATCACTGTTTATTTAAATTTGTTTGATGATACTACATTGGTTGGTGCCTTTTTTGGGGGGATACTTTCTGGATGTATACCTGGAACATGTATCTAAGGAAAGAGCAGCAGTGTTAATATATTTGATTTTTATTTGTTTATCACTAATACTGGGTAATCACTTAGTGCCACAAATTTTGTTCTTGTGAGTATTTATAGATATATACACAGTGGTCACTTTATTAGATACACCTTTCCAGTATTGGTCAGGACCTCCCTTTAGGGTGCTGCCACATGATTTACTGATAATATATTTACATTACTCCAGAGTGTCTCATTTTTATCCCGTTTCCTTCTTTAGTGTACTTGTTGTGAATTGTATTCAAAGGAGTAACACCTACATCTAATTATATAAGCTGCTTAATTAATAGTGAGTATGTGGTGAGTCTATTATCTCCAAAGTGGGTATATCACAATTTTTTGTCTTGTTTGAGTGTACAGAGAGGCCTTCACAGTTTTCATTTAAGTATGTATGTTTCTGTGGCAATGTACACAAAAATAATAACAACGGTCAATATCTCAGTCATAGTTGTTAGTGTATAAAACATGTTTGTATTCCTTGTCCAATATAACACTACTATTGTTAAAAAAGTTTCCTAAATGTAATGATTAGGCTGACAAATCTTAACATTCTTTTTGTTTACAGTTGAATGAATGAGCAGGATTCCCACTAATAACAGAAGACATCTTGGATAGGTCCTTGTTCTCTGAACATCTGAGGGTTCCAAAAAACACACCTACAAGTCATACATACTACAGAGATCAATTATTCTATACAGTAGCTAACTTCAAGATTGAAAAGGAGAAACTTTCTACAACTAATTTCTTTTCAAGCACATGATGGATCTAATAGGAGAGAAACCCTATCTGTGCTCTGAATGTGACAAAACATTTTCATGTAAATCAAAGCTTATTGTCCATCAAAGGATTCACACAGGAGAGAAACCATTTAAATGCTCTGATTGTAGCAAATGTTTTACCCGCCTGTCAACTCTTGTTGGGCATCAGAGGACTCACACCGGAGAGAAGCCATTTAAATGCTCTGAATGTAGCAAATGTTTTACCCGCCTGTCAACTCTTGTTGGGCATAAGAGGACTCACACCGGAGAGAAGCCATTTAAATGCTCTGAATGTAGCAACTGTTTTACCCACCTGTCAACTCTTGTTGGACATCAGAGAACTCACACCGGAGAGAAACCATTTAAATGCTCAGAATGTAGCAAGTGTTTTACCCTGAATGCAAACCTGGTTGAACATCAATTGACTCACACAGGAGAGAAACCATTTAAATGTTCTGAATGTAGCAAATGTTTTACCCAGAAGTCAACTCTTGTAAAACATCAAATCACTCACACAGGAGTGAAACAATTTAAATGTTCTCAATGTAGCAAATGTTTTATCCAAAACTCAGATCTTGTAAAGCATCATATGATTCACACAGGAGAGAAACCATTTAAATGCTCTGAATGTAGCAAGTGCTTTATCCAGAAATCAAATCTTGTTAGACATCAGAAGAATCACACAGGATATAAACCATAAATGACTAGAGTAGTCTGGTTATTGGACTTGGGGTCATCTTTTCAGCTGACATGGATTTCCTGATGTGAACTAGAGCTCTATATAACTAGAACTAGACAATGACTATGTGGCAGCCCTTGCCAAGCTCTGTAATATACAACTGTTCTGCTCATGCAGGTGCTGGGACTAGTATATGAAAGAACTTTCTATCTAGTAGAGTTCCAGCAGCTCTTCTCAGTACTGGGATTACCTATATGACAGACAGAGCTATAAGTACTAAATATTTCTACAGTAACACTGCACACTGCACTTTTTTTATTGCTGTCTTATCTCCCTCTGTTATGACAACTATGTATTTAGAAAGGATTATTTAGTAAATGTAGAATGTAAAATACTGCTTTCTGTACCCCATAACAACCAATCAGATCATCACATTGAATGTTTGATGACATCAGACTACTAATCCAGAGAAAAATAAGCCCGCGCTCGGTATATCCCACATTATATATGGTACCAGCTGCTTGGCAACAAGCCCGCGCTCGGTATATACCATATTGTATGTGGTACCAGCTGCGTGGCAATATAAATGCCCATACATGTATACAAAACAGAAAGAAAGTTGTCAGCGCTTATCACAGATATGCAGTTTAAAGGATAAGCGCTGACAACTTTCTTTCTGTTTTGTATACATGTATGGGCATTTATATTGCCACGCAGCTGGTACCACATACAATATGGGATATACCGAGCGCGGGCTTGTTGCCAAGCAGCTGGTACCATATATAATGTGGGATATACCGAGCGCGGGCTTATTTTTCTCTGGTTTTGTTTCAAAATATTGCCTTTTTGTCATAGCAGCTGTCCATCAAGCCTATTTAAGGCACATTTGGGTGTGGCTCACAAGCCAGCCTTTGCTAGATGTAAACCCCTATACCTGGGAGGTGAGTGCATCTGATTTTAACTGCATTTTAATAGTGTTTAAAGCATATAGGTCAGTATAGGACCTGCATATAATGAGGTACCCTTGACGTGGGATGCAGGCTTAAGTCTTTTGATCAAAATATGAACTAATACCTCATGTTTTCATTTTGCTAGACACACACAGATATGCAGTTTAAAGGATAAGCGCTGACAACTTTCTTTCTGTTTTGTATACATGTATGGGCATTTATATTGCCACGCAGCTGGTACCACATACAATATGGGATATACCGAGCGCGGGCTTGTTGCCAAGCAGCTGGTACCATATATAATGTGGGATATACCGAGCGCGGGCTTATTTTTCTCTGGTTTTGTTTCAAAATATTGCCTTTTTGTCATAGCAGCTGTCCATCAAGCCTATTTAAGGCACATTTGGGTGTGGCTCACAAGCCAGCCTTTGCTAGATGTAAACCCCTATACCTGGGAGGTGAGTGCATCTGATTTTAACTGCATTTTAATAGTGTTTAAAGCATATAGGTCAGTGTAGGACCTGCATATAATGAGGTACCCTTGACGTGGGATGCAGGCTTAAGTCTTTTGATCAAAATATGAACTAATACCTCATGTTTTCATTTTGCTAGACACACACAGATATGCAGTTTAAAGGATAAGCGCTGACAACTTTCTTTCTGTTTTGTATACATGTATGGGCATTTATATTGCCACGCAGCTGGTACCACATACAATATGGGATATACCGAGCGCGGGCTTGTTGCCAAGCAGCTGGTACCATATATAATGTGGGATATACCGAGCGCGGGCTTATTTTTCTCTGGTTTTGTTTCAAAATATTGCCTTTTTGTCATAGCAGCTGTCCATCAAGCCTATTTAAGGCACATTTGGGTGTGGCTCACAAGCCAGCCTTTGCTAGATGTAAACCCCTATACCTGGGAGGTGAGTGCATCTGATTTTAACTGCATTTTAATAGTGTTTAAAGCATATAGGTCAGTGTAGGACCTGCATATAATGAGGTACCCTTGACGTGGGATGCAGGCTTAAGTCTTTTGATCAAAATATGAACTAATACCTCATGTTTTCATTTTGCTAGACACACACAGATATGCAGTTTAAAGGATAAGCGCTGACAACTTTCTTTCTGTTTTATCAGACTACTAATAGCTGATATTTGGTTGCTATGGGTTAAAGCACATCCTTGTATTTCACACCATGTTATTAAATAAGTCCCAAGGAGGACACATTGTTTCCAAAGGTACCCGGTAAGGTCTTAAATAAGTATTTCTTTTATATTCCATAGTGATCGTCATCAGACAGCACTGACCTGTATATAGACTGTAGGACCATGTTCACACAATATCTGTAATTACCATTTATGTTACTGGCAGCTGTTTCTATCACACTTGATGCTGAATAAAAACTGACATTGATAAATATGGAGATTCTGCTTTTGATTGTGAAACTAATATCTATTATCAGTACTACCGAGTACTGTACACTCTGCTGCATTTTAAAAGATGGAACCAGGGGTGATAATTAGGTGGTCATCCATGCTGACAATATGACAACCAGTAATAAAAACACAGCAAATATCACATTAGTAACATACAGCAAATGTATTAGCAAAGTGCTTTTTGTTGCCTAAACTGAAATTTAAACACAGAGACTGATTCATCAAGGAACATCCATGCTGATTTTATGCGTATATTCCGCAAATGAAATCTGCACATGCCAAAAACTGGACCATATGCAGGCGGATTTGGGGCTTTCTGCACATCGTGATATTGTTATTTTGTTGGATGCGCCTAAAACTGACTTTGCGTCCGACTCTAAATGAGGTCCTAAATGCATATTTTCCATATATATATATATATATATATATATATATATATATATATATATATATAAATGTTTCCTGGTAAAATAGATGAACCACAATATTCTAACACTATGGTTGAGATTATCATACCGAAGTGACATTTTGTATCTGGTATCGTGTCTGGTATTGGTGGTGTATGTTTAAAGAGTTGATTATACTAATGCAAAGTGCATTGTGTACATATTTTACTCTTAAGAGATTTGATAGCATATATTTCACACTTAGTTGTTTGAAGGTCTATCTTTAGTTTAGCTTTCTCATTTCATATAATTTCTAAATCTCTGTCTACATCAAACGTACGGGGTTCTTTACATTCTGACACACATGTGTTGGGCACTGTAACCACTGTGTCACACTTATTCATACTAACTCTTACAACTTGTAGTACCTGTTGTTCTATGACAGCAATGTATATACTCGATGCTGTCCTTTATCTGAGGTGTTATCATTGTAACCTAAATTATTATTTTATTAAACAAAAAGGAATTTGTTCAGTTATGTGTGGTACTAAAACTATAACCGGAGGTTTAGTCAAGTTATATTTACTTTCAGCAATTCGACCATAATCACTAAGATCTCAATTTTGTTCTTGACATATTATATCAGGACTAATGCGTGTCTTCTTCATAAGATACCAGAAATGGTAACATTGGCATATTTTTACTCTATAAAGGAGTTTTAGTGCACAGCCAACAATCTGTAACTCCTAACATTTCACTTAACATACCATGCTATCAGTCAACTGGATATTCTCTCTAGCAATATTCATTACTATGGGACCACCATATTAACCACCTTTCTTTTGGTGGAGTACCACAATACTCACAAATACATTTTGGATTGGTGGTAATCCTTTACAATTACTGATTTCTCTGGTTTTCCTGTTTAGAAAAGAAGCAGAAATGGTCTTATTAAAATCATCCTCATCTAATATATCAGACGGGCTATCACTTTACCACCTTCTTCTCAATTACTTTCCAAAATATATGAATAACATGTTAAGGCTACAAATATCATTGTTCCTATAAGACAGGCAACAAGGTTGAAGGTTCTTTGCGTCATAAGTCGATAACCTTGTAGCTGATTATACATCATCACTTCCATCTTGATTGAAGAGTTTTATTAAATGTAACTCAGTCTCTTTATCTGTGTTCAGTTCTGAGTCCTTTAGTTCCTGTAAGTTTGGGTCTTTGACCTGTTTGCAATGGGAGCTGTGGGTCCAAGTGTCTTTCTCTGCAACTTTTACAGTAGTATCAGTCGTTAATAGAACTTTCCTTTAGTAGGACCATCCCATCAATCTGTAAGGGAACCAGAGTGTAAGAGATTTCTTACCATAACATAGTCTCTAGGTTGTATCTTCTGTGCAAGCCGAAGAGCTCCTTCTTTAAGTGTTCTTCTGGGCCTTCTGAAGCTTCTGCAACTGTTCAGACAACTATATGACATATTGAGCAGTTAGATCATGATGCATCTTCAAGTCAGTCTGTGAATTAATAACGTATTTGGCTGAAGTCCAATAACAGATCATATGGAGAGATATTGAGAAGAGGTTTAAAAGTGATTCTAATACTATGATAAACTATAGAAGTGCCATTCCTGTTTCTTTAGTAAGCTTTGTTGTTCTTTAATTACACCATTTATTATTTCAACTTTCTTTGAAGCTTGAGAATGATAAAGTATATAAGTTTTGAATCTATTTCCATCATATTACACATTCTTTGAAACACTTTTTTTCGTGAAATGATTTTACTCTCTGGGTAAAGTACATTTAATAACCCACCAACACATATCAATACAAACTAACACATACTGTAACCTTCTTAACTTTCTTTTCTCTTAATTAAATAAAATCAATAAACTAATTTATAACCTCTGAAAATGTTATGTTAGGCAACTGTCTGACCTTAGTAGATACTATCTTTCCTTCATTGTTTGTAAGACAAATTATACATATTTCACATTTAAACTTAGCAACTGTAGTACTTTCTGTGCATACTAACAAGATATAACAATTCTAATTTTGTTATCTACTCCCATGTATATTAAACCATGAGCACATTCTGCAAAAGCTAGCAACAACATTTTTAATGCTACTTGTTTATTTTCTATATCTACCCAAATTTCATCCTTTGTTTCATAACATTGTTTCAATTTCCATGTATTAATTTAATTCAATGTAACCTTTTCCTGACATTCTCGTAAGTTCTAAAATGTGATATTATGAAAAATCATCAATTGGGTATGCAGCTGCCTTTCTAAAGCTGCTTCTCGAGCTGCTGAGTCTGCTACTTTGTATCCTAGTGAGACTTCATCTGTCTGTTTGGTATGTGCCTGACACTTAATGACTGCAACCTCTTTTGGAAACTGTATAGCCTATATTAGATGTTTGACTGTTTGTGCATGGGATATAGGTGTTCCTGTTGATGTTAGGTAACCCCTATGTTTTCAAATAACTCCATAATCATGAACTACGGTGTGTAAATACTACGTGTAACGTGAATCTGTGTAAATGTTTACTCGTTTTCCTTTACCTAGCTGACATGCTCTTATGAGTGCTATAAGTTCGGCTACCTGAACTGAGTGTAAGCCTAATGACTTAACTTCAATTTTCTCAATATGTATTGTGATTGTATGCACTTTCTGTGCATACTAACAAGATATAACAATTCTAATTTTGTTATCTACTCCCATGTATATTAAACCATGAGCACATTCTGCAAAAGCTAGCAACAACATTTTTAATGCTACTTGTTTATTTTCTATATCTACCCAAATTTCATCCTTTGTTTCATAACATTGTTTCAATTTCCATGTATTAATTTAATTCAATGTAACCTTTTCCTGACATTCTCGTAAGTTCTAAAATGTGATATTATGAAAAATCATCAATTGGGTATGCAGCTGCCTTTCTAAAGCTGCTTCTCGAGCTGCTGAGTCTGCTACTTTGTATCCTAGTGAGACTTCATCTGTCTGTTTGGTATGTGCCTGACACTTAATGACTGCAACCTCTTTTGGAAACTGTATAGCCTATATTAGATGTTTGACTGTTTGTGCATGGGATATAGGTGTTCCTGTTGATGTTAGGTAACCCCTATGTTTTCAAATAACTCCATAATCATGAACTACGGTGTGTAAATACTACGTGTAACGTGAATCTGTGTAAATGTTTACTCGTTTTCCTTTACCTAGCTGACATGCTCTTATGAGTGCTATAAGTTCGGCTACCTGAACTGAGTGTAAGCCTAATGACTTAACTTCAATTTTCTCAATATGTATTGTGATTGTACATCCTGTCACTAGCGAGCTATCATCCGTTTATTTTATAAAACATTTTCATCAGTAAAGAAACTTTAATCTAACTTCTTCAATGTAGTCTGGTAATATAGAAGAACATACACATTTACTTAATACAATCATGCTCATTGTCTTACTTGTCATGTGGGGTTTCTGAGGGCAATGATGCAGCAGGATTCTAACATTTCTGTACTGAAATGCTAGAAGAATGAATGCGATTTAATTTCATTATAATTTCCCATTGTATAAACCTTGCTACAGACACATGTCTAGTCTGTGCATTATTCAGAAGTTGTGTGACAGCACGAGGGACAATCAAATGTAACCCCCGCTGCAACACAATATCCTGTGTCTTTTCCACAACAATAGCTGCTATGGCTATAAACCTTGAACATTAAGTTAATGCTTTTGCTACCTATCTAATTGTATACTAATTGCCTTCTAAATATCCTAAAAAAGTGTTATCATCAGTACAATAGAAAACATTTTTTATAATTTTAGATGCCTAATGCCGGGGTAAAGGCTAGAGTCTTTTAATATTTTATTATCTATTTATTTATATAGCACCACTAATTCTGCAGCGCTGTACAGAGAACCCATTCATATCCTCATTCACGTACTCATAATATCTTCAAATGTCTCAATGAATTCAGGAATATGTTCAACTTTATCTGGCATATTGCTATGGCTGAAAATCCTAGTATTCACTAGCTACAGAATTGTGACATATCAAGAAATATTTGCACTGCTTTTATTTCTTTTTCTTTCGTTTTTTTTAAAAAATTTTATTCTGAGGTAAAGCATGTTCAAATATCAGGACAACCCTTTAGGAAATATAAATATCTCTGGCCAGGTGTCAAACAATTTAATCTTGTTAATAGATAAATGAATTTCCTCCGTCTTGGATACTTCTGAAAGAAAACACAATAATTGTTTAGTATCTTCACAGCAGAACATCATTCACATATTCTGGTTTCTGGTCTCCTGTGCGTTTGATTGCAAAAGATTGCAAATTATTCTTCAAACATTATAACAAATAATTATAACTGTCTATGAAACCTTATAAAGATTCAAACCCCTGTAGGTAACAGCAAAAGAAAATATTCTGAATAGTTTTTATTAGTTTTAAAAATCAACGCTGCACAAATTTATGACTGCAATAATTTCACAGAGATCTGCATTAGAATGCAGGGCAGGGTCCAGTCATTTGTCCGTTCTATGGTACAAAGACTGTGTTCAAACTCAGATTTCCATATACTGAGCTCCTCCTCTTGGCATGGGAATATATCATGCACCTCATTCCATAGGACGAGGGAGAATGGAGGAGAGACATGTTTGTAACATGGGAGACTTCAAAGAAATGAAAATCTGATGCAGTTACAAATCCCACTATGTTAAACACTACAGAGAAGCTATTTTCAATGTAAAACAGCTACTATCTTTCAATGCAACTATTTTTCTGATAAAGCTAACATAACATAGGTTTTGTTGCCGTATTTTAAATAACAATTAGTCTAATTCAAAACAGCAAAGAATTCTCAAAGTTTAAACACACACACATTGTGTTCTATGATCGGAGAATCAGTTCACACTACATGCCAAAAATGAAAAGCAATCGCTCTAAAAATATTTTAGCATACATGTCATTTGCAAAATCACTATTTAACATACATTAAAGACCTTAAGTATTCATCTCATGTCCGTATGCCAACACAGAAATGTATAGTCCCTTCCAATCTGGGTGTGAGATAATGACTTTGTCTTGTATTTGATCACTGTAAAACTGACAAATATTATTTGTTCACTTAATTCACTTAAACTTAAAGAAAGAGGAGAAAGATTTTAATTGGGGCACTGTTTTACAGACTAATTTTCATTAAAAAAATCCTTTACTTAATTCATTTAATTATTTCATATTCTATGTTCTGCTTATTTAATAAAGTTTGCAAGTGAAATATTAAAACATAATATGAGTTTATGAAAAGTGATTGGTGCTTTGTGTACACTAAATAAAATTGTTAAAAATATAACTCGGTAGTTTCTTGTCAATTTAAATTGTTAACCTGTTATTATATTACTTCATTAATCTAACAATGTGATTCCATTTGAAATTTATTGTAATAGTGTCTATATAAATAAACATAATAATACGGTCTATATTCACTGGGTTCACTGGAATGTTACTCAGAACCAATTTTTAGTAAGATTTTATTTTCGAGCACTTATGTCAATAACGGACACAAAGTTCCCTTATATATTTTTTATATTTATTGGTTAAATTCTCATAAGCCTGTTGTAATTCCTCTATTCCACCACTAGGGACATGTCTCTCTGCAGCATTCTTTAGCACATATGATTTTTAGAGGCAAAGAGTCTCTCTATATGTTGCTAATTAAATAGCACATTTCTTAAAGATTTTATTTTCTTTTTAGTTAATTAAGTATCCAGTTATGTCTTAAATGATGTTCCCCACTCTCTATTAAAATATCCCCAGTATATCTAGATCCAATCTAATAAGGTGGCATTACTTAAGATTGGGCACTAACTAAAGTGGAAATGACACGTTGACCAGTGTGTGTCCCAACGCTCCTTTCACTTCCATGCATCAAGGGCAAAATACTGTAATAGAATGTTCTGATCAGAATACTTTTCTCCTCTCTCTTTTTGTATCATTTCTAGATAGATCAGGTAGTTTTGTTTTAATTAACCCTTTCACAACCACATATCACACCTGTTTAGATAGGTCTTGTTGTGATGTTTAATATTATGCTTCCATGAAAATCTATATCCTTAAAAGATGTCAGGAGTTAGTGCTGGTCTGGGTCATACAGGGTTATGAATGTTTTGCTGCCATAGGAATGGACGGCTGCAGTGCTGTACAGTGACCACAATCATTAGACAGTAGCGGATCCTTTGTATCCATGTGCAGGTGATCCCAATAAATAGTGTTTGGCCGTACCCCATAGAGGGAATATTTATCTGCCTCTTTCATCAAACTGTCTTCATATCTATCACAATCCAGGAGGTGACGTATATCGTCCAGACGTGTTAGAATAAATGTCACAACCAAGATGGTTATGCTAAAAAAAAATATAGTCCGACGCTCTAAAACAAATAATATACAAATCACTATGTTTCAGCATATACATAAATAGGAGAAATTTTTACACATTGTAGCTATTTTGGGATAAGTTTACTTGCCAACGTCAAGTTATCTCCTGAGCTTATCCCAATATAGCTATAGTGTGCACAAAATTCTCCTATTTATGTACATACTGAAACATAGTGATTTGTATATTATTATTTTAGAGCGCTGGACTATATTATCTTTTGTTTTCACATTCATAGTGGTCTTAATTGTTCTGGCTGCACGTCTTGGTGTCACTGATCTCTAACATGGTTCTGCTCTCTGTGGACAAAGCAGGGTGACCCCACTAGAGAGCTGAAACATACAATTGGTAACAAATACAATTCCTTTCTTCTGCGTATAACCTCGAAATATACATACACTGTGCAGTAAGGTAACATGGCGTACACACGTATGATTGTAGCTTCTGTCCATAAGGAACATAATACTGACTATTGTGTTATAAAGTTAGTTATCTAGTTGACTCTGTGTAATTCAATGTTTATGTTTGTATATTGTCTATCTAGTGGTTCCTGATAATACAGCCAGGTGTGAGCCATAGATAATGTGGGCTTATTGTTTAATCACTGGGACTTAATGAGCTAACGAACAGACATCATGGCACCATATAGTTCACTTAGGAGAAGATTGCTACAGCAGGATATAAAGCTAATAAAAATAACACAGTACTAAGGATGGCCAAAACTTTAAATATTAAAACACCAACACAGTAAAAATAAAATAAATATACTCTTTATTATCAATTCAAATATAAATATATTCAGAACCACTTTATGCTGTTTGCAATGTCATAAAGAAATTTGGAGGATGATCACGTCTAGTAATATAGTGTTTATAGTTTTCTATTATCCAACGTTAAATTGCAGCATTGTGTAGATTAAGTTCCTTATTCCAGGTTAGGGCTGAAGCCTCCTGCATATGAAACTGAACAGTTGAAGTAAGCTGTCTGGCAGGGATCCCATGTAACCGTAAGCAGCGATGGGCACGGGTCTCTTCTGTGACCGACAGATAGGTGTAATTAGCGTCACCAATGTACTCACTGATAGCCGTCTCCATCTTGTGGGAAGGAGACAGCTCCAGCCTAGGAGTGAGCTGCAGAGAAGATCCACCGTGGTTTATACTGTAACCGATGACAATGGTATAAATGTCCAATTCAGCCTGTGAATGGCAATGAATTTCTTTGATCCTTTCATGAGCTCCAACAATATGTCATAAAAATGTCCTGACCGGTTTTTATCACCATCCAGGTAATGTCCACAGAGGGGATCTGCATTGTACACTGTCAGCACACAACAGAGGACCAAGCTGCTTAGATTCCCCCTTAATATTTGTTATTGAATCAAGAGCAGCTGTATGATCTGTGCACAAGACGGATGTTTTGTAAAACAACAAGTAATGTTTCTTTATGTCATTTTTATTCAAGTATCTGCTGAAGTATGTGATCTACTCTATGAATGTAGTAATTTCAGAAACATGACATTATTATTATTATTAGTAGTATTAGTATGATTATTATTAGATTAAAGGGGTGTCCTTTGAGATATGTCCCAGATGTGCGTCCTTACAGTGCAATAAAACAAGTCTGTGTGTTATGTCTTATTTTTATCAGTGAATCATATTGAAATCAGAGTTACTGCTGATACATAGAACAGGTCTTTCTGCTCACACCCTCTGCATAGACAATAGGTGAATCCTAAAGAAAAGGTCCATTTGTTGACATAACAGGATGTGAGAAACTGTGAGGTCTAATTAGAAGATTTTACCACCTGTTGAGGTTTTAATTAGTATTTTCCTTTGTAGTAAGTGACCTTAGGAATGTTTATATCTCATTTACAAGTCAGTGATGTTTACATAAGACTGTGCATTGATGAAGGAAAACTCACACATTTTATGAAACCCTAATTTAAATATTACCTGGAGACAAACAGGCTGAGAATATATTTTGGTCATCCAGGAACCTACTGAGGAGAGATGGGGAGGAATAACTAAATATTAATGTAAATTTTTAAAATATGCATAAATATATTAATGGACATTTCTAGGTTTTCTTCCACACTGTATGAGTCATATATGTAAGTATAGGAATAATTTAATTCTCCCATAATCTTAAATGGAAACTTTTGTTGCACAATTACTTAAGATTAGGACCAAATAGTTCCATGAGCCAACCATTGATTACATGATAATATAGTAAATGTAGTTTAAAAATAATATATTCTCTATCAGTACTGTGGTATCATGTGTGTAATATATCTATATATTCTCTATTAGTACTGTGGTATCATGTGTGTAATATATCTATATATTCTCTATCAGTACTGTGGTATCATGTGTGTAATATATCTATATATTCTCTATCAGTACTGTGGTATCATGTGTGTAATATATCTATATACTCTCTATCAGTACTGTGGTATCATGTGTGTAATATATCTATATACTCTCTATCAGTACTGTGGTATCATGTGTATAATATATCTATATATTCTCTATCAGTACTGTGGTATCATGTGTGTATTATATCTATATATTCTCTATCAGTACTGTGGTATTATATATGTAATATATCTATATATTCTCTATCAGTACTGTGGTATTATATATGTAATATATCTATATATTCTCTATCAGTACTGTGGTATCATGTGTGTAATATATCTCTATATTCTCTATCAGTACTGTGGTATCATGTGTGTAATATATCTATATATTCTCTATCCGTACTGTGGTATTATATATGTAATATATCTATATATTCTCTATTAGTACTGTGGTATCATGTGTGTAATATATCTCTATATTCTCTATCAGTACTGTGGTATCATGTGTGTAATATATCTATATATTCTCTATCAGTACTGTGGTATTATGTGTGTAATATATCTATATATTCTCTATCAGTACTGTGGTATCATGTGTGTAATATATCTATATATTCTCTATCAGTACTGTGGTGTCATGTGTGTAATATATCTATATATTCTCTATCAGTACTGTGGTATTATGTGTGTAATATATCTATATATTCTCTATCAGTACTGTGGTATCATGTGTGTAATATATCTATATATTCTCTATCAGTACTGTGGTATCATGTGTGTAATATATCTATATATTCTCTGTCAGTACTGTGATATCATGTGTGTAATATATCTATATATTATCTATCAGTACTGTGATATCATGTGTGTAATATATCTATATATTCTCTATCAGTACTGTGATATAATGTGTGTAATATATCTATATATTCTCTATCAGTACTGTGATATCATGTGTGTAATATATCTATATATTCTCTATCAGTACTGTGGTATTATATATGTAATATATATATATATTCTCTATCAGTACTGTGGTATCATGTGTGTAATATATCTATATATTCTCTATCAGTACTGTGGTATTATGTGTGTAATATATCTATATATTCTCTATCAGTACTGTGGTATCATGTGTGTAATATATCTATATATTCTCTATCAGTACTGTGGTATCATGTGTGTAATATATCTATATATTCTCTATCAGTACTGTGGTATCATGTGTGTAATATATCTATATATTCTCTATCAGTACTGTGGTGTCATGTATGTAATATATCTATATATTCTCTATCAGTACTGTGGTATCATGTGTGTAATATATCTATATATTCTCTATCAGTACTGTGGTATCATGTGTGTAATATATCTATATATTCTCTATCAGTACTGTGGTATCATGTGTGTAATATATCTATATATTCTCTATCAGTACTGTGATATCATGTATGTGTTATATCTTTATGTGACGAAAACAGGATGCATTAGAAATCATAATACAAGTGCATGAACACTTTCCTGTGTTAGGCTCACACACCAATATACCTGTAACCATTTGAATCTGGGTATAAACAGATTTTGACAGATTTTTTTATATGTTCTGAATTTTATATCTTAAATATCAAAGAGGTTTGCAGCAATCCTTACAAAGTTGGAGATTCGTCTTTCCATTTGTACAGGTGATTAGTGATCAGTTGGGATGAATACATCACATATAAATACTGAGACTGTGTCACCTGGATTCATCCTTCTGATGAAAGTCCAACAGCACAGAAACGTGTCAAGGTTCTTACTTCAGTCTCCCTAAGGATTGGTCACATTATTTTCAGAAGTAGATCTCTGCTTTCAGCATTTATGAAATTCGATATCTATGATGAGCCTATTTTTCCCTGTTATTTTAAGGCAGAACACTGGTAATTGAAGGGTTTTAGATCTCAACATTTATCACCTGTAGACTGACTGTCTGTTTTCAATCCCAGATTCCAGGAATGACATTGCACAGTGAACTCAGGTGACATTAAGTTACCTGATATATGATCATTGTTAACAGCTAGTTCTAATAATTGTATACATAAATCTTTCAATCATGTTCCTGAGGGTGCTATCATCTGCTTTATAACAATTGAAAAGGAGTTTTTTTATTGTGTATTAAATAGATTTGATAGTTATAAATGAGGTTCTGCTATATGTATCATTCTGGCTTTATTCTGATGAATATCCTCAATAATCTGCATTTACAATTTCATTTATATTAAATAATTTACTTATATCTTTTGTTATAGTGTATTTTTAACAATGAATAAAATTAATATCAGAGTTACTGCTGATATGTACAATAGGACATTCTGCTCACACTCTCTGCCTACACAATAGACAAATCCTAAACGAAAGGTCCAGACTGTGCTGATCTAATTAGAATGTGAGATTTTACCACCTGCCAAGGTCTAATTAGTATTTTCCTTTGTATTCAGTGACCTCAGGAATGTTTATACCTCATTTACATGTCAGTGAGATTTACATGAGAGACCTGGAGAACAGTCTGAGAACCTTATGATCATCCCGGGAACTATTGAAGAGAGATGGGGAGGAATGACTATAAATAGGCAGTATCAGCCCAGTGTTAGTGAGTTGGTGGCTGGAGAGCTGGAAGGAGGGAACAGTAAGAATGATCAGGAGGGAAAGAGATAGAAGGAGAAATCTTCAGAGTAAGAATATACTGATATATACACAAACATTTATAAGTGTTATATTATAGATATTGTATTGTACTTATGGGATGTGTTTTTGTCTTAGCAATGTTTATATAGTTATTATCACAATCTAACAGCATTATAATTATTAGAGTACATTACTGTACATTGTATATTCTGCACATTGTATTATCTATTAGTAAATGTTATATTGTAAAACAAAGCTGGGTTGCATGTGTTGAACTTTAAATATCCTGATAATACACTGTACATTATATGTATCTGCTTTCTCCTATGGTTGCAGTGTAGTTAGATATACATGAAACATTATGTATGTAATATATACATAAACATATTTATGGACATTTCTAGATTTTCACCTAAATTGTATGAGTCATATATGTAAGGACGGGAAAAATTTAGATCTCCCATAATTATAAAAGTCAACAATTGTTGCACAATTGCTTAAGATTATGGTTCAAATAGTTTTATGAGCCAACCATTGTAAACATGATAATAAGTATAGTTTGGCAATAATATATATTCCCTATCAGTACTGTGGCATCATCTGTGTATTATATTTATATATTCTCTATCAGTACTGTGGTATCATGTGTGTAATATATCTATATATTCTCTATCAGTACTGTGGTATCATGTGTGTAATATATCTATATATTCTCTATCAGTACTGTGATATCATGTGTGTAATATATCTATATATTCTCTATCAGTACTGTGATATCATGTGTGTAATATATCTATATATTCTCTATCAGTACTGTGGTATCATGTGTGTAATATGTCTATATATTCTCTATCAGTACTGTGGTATCATGTGTGTAATATATCTATATATTCTCTATCAGTACTGTGGTATCATGTGTGTAATATATCTATATATTCTCTATCAGTACTGTGGTATCATGTGTGTAATATATCTATATATTTTCTATCAGTACTGTGATATCATGTGTGTAATATATCTATATATTCTCTATTAGTACTGTGGTATCATGTGTGTAATATATCTATATATTCTCTATCAGTACTGTGGTATCATGTGTAATATATCTATATATTCGCTATCAGTACTGTGATATCATGTGTGTAATATATCTATATTTTCTCTATCAGTACTGTGATATCATGTGTGTAATATATCTATATATTCTCTATCAGTACTGTGGTATCATGTGTGTAATATATCTATATATTCTCTAGCAGTACTGTGGTATCATGTGTGTAATATATCTATATATTCTCTAGCAGTACTGTGGTATCATGTGTGTAATGTATCTATATATTCTCTATCAGTACTGTGGTATCGTGTGTGTGTGTTATATATATATATATATATATATATATATATATATCTACCAGTACTCTTGTGTAATTTGTGTAATATATGTACTGTATATCATAACTTTATGATTACTCCAGATAGTGTATTTTCTCCAAGAGGTAATTAATATGAACAGGAAATACTATTTCTCAGTTAATGTTCTGAAAATTTGTTTTATATATTCTTATTTTCCTATAGATTCTCAGAAAATTCCCATTCACAGTCATGTATATTAGTGTGTGTCCAAACTACATCCCTTCAGGTGTCCAAAATATAATTATGTAGTATTAAAAAATGTATCACTACAATCTGAGGTAGTTACCAAGTTATCACTTCCATATTCTATGTATTTGTATCAGTGATTCCATCCCCATATCAGCCATAAGGGGCCACGAGTGCGACCAAATTAATAGACTGAGCAAGAAGTGTTTTATTTTGCACTATATAGAGAAGTGTTTTACACTGTATTGCAAATTGTTATCTTAGTGCTAATTATATGGAATTATGGAATAAATGGAAATCATTCTACTTACTATAGTATAAACTGTCAGATGTGATATAAAGTAAGAAGTGACCTGAACCCTATAATTATATAAGAGATTATTGGTGGGAGACACTGCACCACTAAGGTAAATGTAATACAACATTGTTTAAAAAATATAGAACACTAACTAGTTAACAATGACCTTAGAGGTGACGTCCTTCCCCCCTGTGTTACATTCTCACATATATCTTCTATTACTACTGATCACATTATCATTTTCATTGTAATAGATTGTTTGGGAAAACTAGATATAAATAAATATTTGTTCTAAACAATTTTTTCTTGTCACAACATTAGTGAGGACTGAGAGAGTCTTCAATACTGAGATCATTTATCTTTCCTCCCTGTAATAGTAACACTTTGTCCTGGGAGAGCTCCTCATAGAGAAACACATAAAATAAGGAAAAAGGATGATAATAACTGGGATAATTCATTGGTATTTATACCGATGTAGTTTCTTTATCATGTGGGAATAATACATATTTGCTTTAAATTGAATAATGGTAACAACAGACAGATCTGCCTATACTAGGAAGCATTTTAGAATTATCACAGTAAAGAAATATAAAAACAATGGTTAACTTAACTGGATAAATTATTATAGGGCCATCATATGATTTATGCCAGCAAATACCTTAATTATTGCTTCACTATAAACCATGCACCCAATTTTCTTCAATATACGATATGTCTATTAATAGAGATGGTTATGTACTCTAAAGTCCAAACACTATATTGCGGAATTACCCCATATTATTTATATATATATATATATATATATATATATATATATATATATATATATATATATATATATATTATATAATATAAGTTATACTATATATAAAATAATATATTATGTGACTCCAGAGTGCCTTCTTAAGTGAACTTATTGACTATTTTGTTCACGGGAGCACCACCTACAACTAAATATGTAAACTGCTTTATTAATAGTGAGTAGGTGATGAGTCCATTATCTCCTGTGCGGATATATCACAGCTTTGTGTCTTGTAAGGATGTACAGAGAAAGCCTTCACAGTGTTTATTTAGAATGTATGTATGTAATTTTAATTCTACTTTTAATACCTTGGTATCTTTACCATATTATTAGTGACTTACTCAGTGTTCTTCATCTGATTTTGAAAATCTGTTCTTGGCTGGTCGAAGATGTACAAGATCTGAGGCTTTATCTTCAGGATAACGTGTATTTATTACATAATACTTTATATTATGGCTTATTTTTAACAGTGAATCACATTGAAATCAGAGTTAGGGCTGCCTAGACAATACATACATACATAAAAAACAAAAGGTCTATTTGTTGACATAACAGGAAGTCAGATACTATGATAATCTAATTAGAATGCAAGATTTTACCATGAGTCAAGGTTTCTTTTATAGTAATTGATTTTAGAAATGTGTATACATCATTTACATGCCAAGAAAGTGAGAGACCTGTAAAGAAACAGTCTGAGAATATGTTTTGGTCATCCCGGGACCTATTGAAGAGAGATGGGGAGGAATGTCTATAAATAGGCATTATCAGCCCAGTGTTAGTGAGTTGGTGGCTGCAGAGCTGGAAGGATGGAATAGTTAGAAAGATCAGGAAAGAAAGTGATAGAAGCAGAAATCACCAGAGTAAGGTAATTTTATTGATACATAAACACAATTGCGCATATATTATGTTGTAGATATTGTATTGTTATATATGTGTGGTGCGTCTATGTCTTTACAATGTTTGTATTGTTAGCAATGCAACCTAACAGAATTATAATTATTAGGGTAATCATTTGTTCTTTTTATATTCTGTAATTTGTATTATCATTAGTAAATATTGAAAAACAAGATTTCTTTCCTCATTTTGATCTGTTTTTCTTCTAATGTAACAGTGAGTATGTGGAGAGTACTTAATCTCCTATAGGGATGTATCACAGCTTATTGTCATCTGTGAGTGTACAGATAAGTCTCCACAGTTTTATTTATGAATATATGTGGCAATATACACAAGAATAAAAATAATTGCAAATGGTTGGGTCATATTTGCTTGTGTATAAAATATATTTGTCTTCTGTACAAACATTACTTTTGTTAAAGTAGATTAATTATTGTATAAGGCTTCTAAATATTAACAAACTTTTTTTTCTTAGGTGAATTAATGAACAGGATCACACTCAAAACAGAAGACATTTTGGGAAAGGACTTTGTACTCTAAACATGAGTGTTCCAAAAGAATAGTCTCATCTACATGTCATACAGACTACAAACATCAGTTCTTCATAAACTCTTTTGAATTTTCACAATCTTATTTTATTTTTTAATAGAAGAAACCTTCTACAAATAAGTTGCTGGTAACTAATACGCTAGAAGTCCTATCTATGCTCTGAATGTCACAAAGTTTTTGCTTGTAAATCACAACTACATCAGAGGACTCACACAAGAATGAAGCCATATAAATCCTCTGAATGCTACAAGTGTTTTACCAAAAAGTCAAATCTTGATGCACATCAGAGGATTCACACAGAAGAGAAACCATTTAAATGCTCTGAATGTATCAAGTGTTTTTCCCAGAATTCACATCTTGTTGCACATCAGAGGATTCACACAGGAGAGAAACCATTTGAATGCTCTGAATGTAGCAAGTGTTTTACCCAGAATTCACATCTTGTTGCACATCAGAGGATTCACACAGGAGAGAAACCATTTAAATGCTCTGAATGTAGCAAGTGTTTTACAAAGAATTCAAGTCTTGTAAGACATGAGATGATTCACACAGGAGAGAAACCATTCAAATGCTCTGAATGTAGCAAGTGTTTTACCCAAAAATCAGATCTTGTAATACATCACAGGATTCACACAGGAGAGAACCCATTTAAATTAACCATTAACACACTTTTTTCTCTTAGGTGAATTAATGAACAGGATCATACTAAAAACAGAAGACATTTTGGGAAAGGACTTTGTACTCTGAACATGAGTGTTCCAAAAGTATAGTCTCATCTACATGTCATACAGACTACAAACATCAGTTCCTAATAAACTCTTTTGGATTTACAATGTCTTATTTTTTTTTTTAATAAAAGAAACCTTCTACAAATAAGCTGCTGGTGAATAATGTGCTAGAAGCCCTATCTATATTCTGAATGTCTCAGAAGTTTTGCTTATAAATCACAACTGACCATACATCAGAGGACTCACACAAGAATGAAACCATTTAAATGCTCTGAATGCTACAAGTGTTTTACCAAAAAGTCAAATCTTGATGCACATCACAGAATTCACAGAGGAGAGAAATCATATAAATGCTCTGAATGTAGCAAGTGCTTTACCAAAAATTCAAGTTTTGTAAGACATGAGAGGATTCACACAGGAGAGAAACCATTCAAATGCTCTGAATGTAGCAAATGTTTTATTCAAACGTCATCTCTTGAAAAACATTGGAAGATCCAGACAGAAGAGAAATTATTTTAATGCTCTGAATGTACCAAGTGTTTTACTCATAATTCATGTTTTCTTGCACATCAGATGATTCACACAAGAGACAAACCATTTAAATACTCTGACTGTAGCAAGAGTTTTACCCACAAGCCAGCTCTTATACAGCATCAGAGGATTCACACAGGAGCAGCAAGTGTTAAATTGAAAGAAGAGCACTTGTCACTCACCAGAAGATTCATACACAAGAGTCACCCTGAGGATCTGAATGTAGCATATGTATCATAAGCAAGTTATGTTGTTCTATCACCATAATATCCATATAGGGGATATGCAGTTTTATTTTTTTTTAAATCTAGCAAGTGTTATATATAACATCAAGGCCATGTTATATGTCAGAGAAGACTAGAGGGGTCTGGCAAGGGGACTTGGGGGCATTTTTCATATGGGAAGGTCTAACTGTAATGATCTAGGGCTGCACTACACAATCACACAATGACAATGGGGCAGCCCTTCCTGAGCTCTGTAATATACAGCTGCTCTGCTCATGCAGGTAAAGGAACTAGTAGAATAAAGAACGTTCTATCCAGAAGAGAGTTCCAGCAGCTCTTCTCAGTACTGGGATTCCTTCTATGACAGGCAGAGCTATGAATACCGAACATATCTAAACTAACACTGCACACTGCCCTGTTCTACACTACATGTGCTCCTATTGGTCTCTGTTACATCTCCTTAATGTTTCCCTCATACCGTTCAATTGCTATCTTGGTTGCTGTATTCCCTAATAACCAATCAGATCATCACATTTGTTGTTTTGATGACACCAGAGTGCTAATAGCTGATATCTAGTTTCTACGGGTTACAGCAAATCCTTGTTCTTCACACCATGTTATTATATAAACCTCAAGGAGGAGACATTGCTCCTCAGTCTACTTGTATTTTATTAGTTATCCAAATCATACAGCGCTGACCTGTATATAGACTGAAGAACAATGCTCACACAATATCTGTAATTAAAATTTATTTTACTGGCGGCTGTTTCTATAACACTTGATGTTGAATAAAATCTGATCATGATACATGCGGAAATTCTGTTTTTGATTGTGGAACTAACATCTTTTTTCAGTATTAATTAATATTGTGCACTCTGCTATATTTTAGAAGATGGAACCAGAGGTGATATTTATGGGGTTGTGTGATGCTGATAATATGAGAGCCAATAATAAAAACACTGCAAAGACCAGTTATCATTATTAACATAAAGCAAATGTATTAGAGGGATGTAGTAGAAATGTCTACAATGGAATTTGAAGAAGCTTTGAAATGTAAAATGTCTAAATCATAATGTTGACTGAGATATTGTCTACACTGTTATAATGTTGACCAAAATAATTTATGTTATAACGACACTCTTCACATTATATTAGGGATTTTAGCAACATGTAGTCGCTATCATTTACATCACCTCTGGGTTCTTCACTACGTTATATTTGTCAACTATGCCCTTTTTTTTCACTCTTTGTTTTCAATTATTATTATCTTTTGTTTATAAGGCACCACAAGGATTCTGTAGCGTTGCACACAGGAGGTTAGAGTATGAAACACAATGACAAAACGACAAGTCAAAAGTGAAAATATTATATAAATTTAAACAACAAAACAACATAATTATATAAGGAAAATACTAGGAGATATCGCCCTGTTTATGAGAGCTGACATTCTAGAGGGGGTGGGTGGACACAGAGTGGGTGAAACAGAGTGGGGTGAGTTGAGGTAGGGGATGGACAGGTGGGAGAGTTAGGAGGAGGGCTGGTAGGATTGAATGAAAACATGAGATTTAAGGAATGTTTGAAGGTTTTGAAGCTGATTGATAGTCTAATTGGGAGTGGGGATGTGTTCCAGAGGTTGGGAACAGAATTGGAGAAATCCTGATGGTGGGAGTGGGAAGAGGGAATCAGTGAGGAGGTTGGGCTGCTGTCATTGGCTGAGTGGAGTAGGTGGGAGGGAGTGTGAGGGTAATGAGGTTGGATATGTAGTGCGGAGAGGAGTGGTTGAGGGCTTTGTAGGTAAGGAGTATGAATTGTATTCTGAAGTGGACATGTCTACTGTGAGTGTTACCAGGGGAGAGGTAATAGGACACAGGAGAGGTGGGAAAACAGGACAGTTAGCCTTACATCACTTAATATATATATTATACCATATATTATATAGTATACACATAATAAAGGCAGCAGCACTCTCTTGTATCTTGTACAGATCCGGGGCAGAGACAGGGAACACAATATAGCACTCAGAATAAACAAAAAAATCATATTTATTAGGTTAATCCATTTGAGCACCGAGTTAATCCAGAGGTCGTTCATTTGTCAATTTTTCTGGTCTTTTGCATTAACTCGCAGCTCAAATGTATTAACCTAATATGATTGTGTAATCATCCTGAGTGTTATCCTGCTTGTCATATGCAGGATCTTTTTATATAAACATAGGATCCTCTGCACTTACCAACAACATTATTAATGATATTCTAGCTGTACTCTGTGTTGAACGACAGGGAGTGTCACATATTGTAATACATGCTAAGCTGACAAACTCACTCAGAAGTCTCCCCTTTCAGGCCAGTTCCTACACTAAATATAAACATACATCACAGTGCTCAAAATATTATCATAATCATTGGAGATCCATATATGTGTGTGTTATGTCTCATTTTTCATGGTGAATCATACTGAAATCAAAATTACTTCTGATATTTAGAACAGGTCTTTCTGCTCACACCCTCTGCATAGACAATAAGTCAATAATAAACAAAAGGTCCTTTTGTTGACATAACAGGATGCCAGAAACTGTGACGATCCAATTAGAAGATTTTACCACCTGCTGAGGTCTAATTAGAATTTCCCATGTAGTAAGTGGCCTTAGGAATGTTTATACCTCATTTACATGTCAATGAGATTTACATGAGTGACCTGGAGACAAACAGTCTGAGAACCTTCTGGTCATCCCGGGAACTACTGAAGAGAGATGGGGAGGAATGACTATAAATAGGCAGTATCAGCCCAGTGTTAGTGAGTTGGTGGCTGGAGAGCTGGAAGGATGGAACAGTAAGAATGATCAGGAGGGAAAGAGATAGAAGGAGAAATCTTCAGAATAAGGTAATTATATTATGCCCAATAATATACTGAGACATACACAAACATTTATAGATATCATGTTATAGATATTGTTTTGTAATACATATCATATATGTTTTTATCTGAACAATGATTATCTGGATAGTATTGTAATCTAATAGCATTATAATTATTATGCATATATATATATTGTATATTCTGTACATTGTATTATCTATTAGTAAATATTGTATTGCAAAAGAAAGCTGGGATTACATGTGTATCTTAACAATGATTATCTGGATAGCATTGTAATCCAACAGCATTATAATTATTAGGGTACATTACTGTACATTGTATATTCTGTTCATTATAATATCTATTAGTTAATATTGTATTGAAAAACTAAGCAGGGAAAATGTGTTGAACATTATATATCCTGATAATACATTCTACATTATATATATCTGCTTTCCCCTATCTGTAGCCAGATATACATGAACCTTTCTTTATTTTAAGAGTAAAACTTTTTTGAAGAGAACCTTCAGCCAATTGTTTGCAGAAGATGACACATATACCAGATAAGCTTTATATCTAATTTCCTTAGGTATATAAATATTGATTAGAACACATCACTTTATATTTAAATTTGTTTGATAATACTGCACTGTTTGGTGCTTTTTCTTGTGTAATGCTTTGTGGATGTATACCTGGGACAGGTGTATATGGAAAGAGCAGTCTCCTGTATGGTGTTAATTTATTTCATTTTTATTTGTTTATTACTAATATTGTGTAATCAGTTAACACCACAAAGGTTATTCTTGTGAAGATATACATATATGTACTCCTTATTGGATACACATTTCTAGTACTGGGTAGGACCCCCTTTAGGTTACATGAATTACTGACTATATATTACATTACTGGAGAGTGTCTAAATGTTAACACTTGTTCTTCTTTAGTTTACTTGTTGTGAATTTTATTCACAGGAGAAGCACTTACATCTAAAGATGTAAATTGTTAAATAATATTGAGTCTGTGGGGAGTGTATTTAGCACAGATAGCCCTTCACAGTTTTCATTTAAGTATGTATGTTTCTGTATCACTGTACACAAAAATAAAAACAATGGTCAATGTCTGAGTCATAGTTGTTAGTGTATAAAACATTTTTGTATTCTGTATCCAATATAACGTTACTATTGTTCAAGAAGTTTCATTAATGTAATGATTAGGCTGCTAAATCTTAACATTCATTTTGCTTACAGGTGAATTAATGAGCAGGATTCCCATTAATAACAGAAGACATCTTGGAAAGGTCCTTGTTCTCTGAGAATCTCATTGTTCCAAAACATCTTACCTACAAGTCATCTATACTACAGTCATCAGTTCTTCTTTTAAGCAGCTAACTTCATTTCTGAATAGGAGAAAATTTCTACAACTAATTTGTTGTAAAACATACGATGAGTCTAAAAGAAGAGAAGCCATATCTGTGCTCTGAATGTGACAAAACATTTTCATACAAATCAAAGCTTATTGTCCATCACAGGATTCACACAGGAGAGAAACCATTTAAATGCTCTGAATGTAGCAAGTGTTTTACCCAGAAAACAAATCTTGTTGTACATCAGAAGATTCACACAGGAGAGAAACCATTTAAATGCTCTGAATGTAGCAAGTGTTTTACACTAAAGGCAGATCTTATGAAACATCAGAGGACTCACACAGGAGAGAAACCGTTTAAATGTTCTGAATGTAGCAAATGTTTCACCCATAAATCAAATCTTGTTGTACATCAGAAGGTTCACAAGAGATATAAACCATTAAAGACTAGATCAGTCTGGTAACTGGACCTGGGGCATTTTCCCACCTGTCGTGATTTTCCTGTTATGACCTAGAGCTGTATATTATTAGAGCTAGACAATGATGATGTGACAGCCCTTGTCACGCTCTGTAACATACTGCTGTTCTGCTCATGCTGGTGCTGGGACTAGTATATAGAAGAACTTTCTAGAAGAGAGTTACAGCAGCTCTTCTCAGTACTGGGATTACTTCTATGTCAGACAGAGCTATCAGTACTGAGTATTTCTATAGGTACACTGCACACTGCCCTGTTATACACTACATGTGCTCCTATTGGACTTTGTTATAGCCTCTGTGTTCTTTACATCATACTTTTCTATTACTGTTTTATCTCCCTCTGTTATGACAACTATGTACTCAGAAAGGGTTATTTAGTAAATGTTGAATGTAAAATACTGGTTTCTGTACCCCACAACAACCAATCAGATAATCACATTTGCTGGTTTGAAGAGAGCAGGTTGCTAATAGCTGATATCTGGTTGCTATGGGTTACATCAAATCCTTGTTCTTCACATTCTGCTATTAGATAATCCCAAGGAGGACACATTGTTCCCCAGGGTACCTGCTAACGTCCTTCAAAACTATTTATTTTATACTCCACAGTGATCGACATCAGACATCACTGACCTGTATATAGACTAAAGGACCATGTTCACACAATATCTGTAATTACAATTTATGTTACTGACAGTTGTTTCTATCACACTGATGTTTAATAAAAACAGATATTGATAAATGTGTAGATTCTGTTTTTGATTGTGGAACTAATATATTTTTCAGTAGTAATGAGTACCGTATTTCCCCAAGTATAAGACGCACCCATGAATAAGACGCACCTTAATTTTGGGGCCCAAAATGAAAAAAAAAGCTTCCTGAGACGACTGGGGTCTACCACTGCCTGCTGAACGTCCCACGCCATCTCATGCTCTGAGCATGCTGCCCTCCTGGCGGTTTCCAAATTCCTGGGTGCCCCTGACTTTTGAGAGTCCCCCCTGGCCCTGGTGGTTTCTAGCTGAGTGCCTTACCTCTACCTCTCGGAGCGCCTATCACGGCAATTGTGGCCTGTTTCCGTTGGAGACTAGGGGCTGGAGTTGGAACAGCCTGGCGGACCCGCTACTTCCGGTTACACGGCGGGACTTCCGGCGGGGACTCCTCTCTCCTCTCTCACATCCAGGTGCCCACTTCTTCATTGAGATAAGTAAGACTTGCAGTGTATAAGACGCACCTTTTTTTTAGACCCAAAATTTGGGGGAAAAAGTTGCATCTTATACATGGGGAAATACGGTATTATACACTCTTCTGCATTTTAGAAGATGGAACAAGGGGTGATAATTAGGTGGTCATCCATGCTGACTGTATGACAACCAATAATGAAAACACAGCAAGAACACGTTTGTAACTTACAGCAAATGTATTAGTTATGTGGTTATTTTGCGTAAACTGAAATACAAACATAGGGGGCCTGATTCACCAAGGAGCGTAAATGGCGATTTTGTGTGTATAATCAGCACATTTAATATATGCACAACCAGAACTGGACCATACGCAACTAAACGCAGCAACGTTAAATTAATCTATGTACTCACAGGACACTTACTACAATTTATAAATTCTGGGAGGGAACAGTGTGGGGATCTAGCTTTCATCCTTATTGTATGTACAGTAATGGCGTGACAAACATGAGCGCACGGAGCCATATCTGATTCAAGCTTTGGGCATCTTACAGGTACTTGATTAACTGCCGTATCTCTTGCTTCAGCTACAGGACTAGGTTAAGTCCTGATTACTAGTGATGACAGTCTTGTGTGCATGATATCACATGTGTTTGCAATCCGGAGAAACTGTAAAAATGTATTTTATGTTCGGTAGACATTAAAAACATCCTAATGAATGTATTTCATTTAGAGTATATATTTATATATACACCTTTTAAAATTAAAACCACATTGCTTTCAGTAAGCATGACTCAATGAATCAGTCCCAGGGTCTTACTGCCAATCAGTAATTGCTCAGTAGAAGGAAAGATACATAGTATTCCCTGCTAGCTTATGTCTCTTGTCTCCTGTCCTCCAGAGCAACAACTACTCACTGTGTAATGGTGGCTAATTAAGTACACTAAACTAACATATCCCCATAATATCTATCTATATATATATATATATATATATATATATATATACATATTCATCAGCTCCATTACCTCCCAATCCCCTCAGACCACCTCCAGGCCCCGCATAAAATTACTGCCCTACTTGAACTGCATTATTTGCATGAAAAAATAAAGATAAATAATAACTATTCTGTACCCACCAAGTCTACTCCCATATAGATATGTCCTATATGGGCTCCCTTTTCATGCAGAAGACAACCTTCCTTCCCATAGATCATTCCCATTTTATGGGCACATTATGCGGGGTTTTCTTATAATTTCATTTCATTAACACCCCACAATGATACTGAATGTGGTTGGATTAATCACTGCTTTCAATTTGATCTTTAGCTCTCGATATTGACACCTACATCAAAAACTTCTTGTATTTTAACACTTCTGAAGACATTTCTCATCATCATCATCATCATCATTTATATATAGTGTACCACAGATACCATAGTGCCGGACAATCA
The DNA here is from genome assembly GCF_038048845.1 of Mixophyes fleayi. Classification (NCBI taxonomy): domain Eukaryota; kingdom Metazoa; phylum Chordata; class Amphibia; order Anura; family Limnodynastidae; genus Mixophyes; species Mixophyes fleayi. The sequence goes on along the minus strand of NC_134405.1, from coordinate 9,549,900 downwards.
GCTTATAAATATGACATACATCTTACAGATATGACAAACATGAATATAATAAACATATTAACCGATCTATAAATACAAGTAAGTACAACAACATGTAAATGGATACTCATGAGCTGGCATATGGCTAGTATGGATACATGTATGAGTTCCATGTGAGTGAGTGAAGAAACAGCAGAACACTCTGCCATATCAGAGTCATTACTCCCTCTCTCTAGAATGTCAGCTATCATGGGCAGAGTCCTCTTTTCCCTGAGCCTCATGTCTGACAATCTCATATTTTAAAAAACGACAAGAGGAAGTGCTGGTTTGGGTCATACAATGCTCTGAGGTCATAGGACTGGATGGCTGCAGTGCTGTACAGTGACATCGATCATGAGACTGTAGCCAGTGAGTGGATACATTGTATCCATGTGCAGGGGATCCCAATACATAATGTTTGGCCGTACCCCTTAGAGGGAATATTGATCGGCCTCGGTGATGTCTCTGTATCTATCACCATCAGGGAGGTGACGTATGTCGTCAAGAGGTGTTATAATAAATGCCACAATCAAGATGGTTATGTTAAAAAGAAAAATTATATAGTTCAGTATTTTAAAGTAAACAAATCTCTATGTATCAACATATACAAAAATAGGAGAATTTGTTTTGTACACAACACAGCTATGTTGGGATAAGATCACCTGCCAACATCAAGGCATCTCTTGTAGGTGAAAAAAAAAAACAGCGCTGTAATTCACCAAATTCAAAACTGAGATACCAACCTTTTATTCATATAAACATATAATAGAGATATATCTAAAAAATATATTGAGCTGTAATTAAACACAGTTTGCTATAAATCTCACATAATCCAGTATGTGATAATGGCAGAAATCTTCTCACCAATCTCATATAATGATGATCACTTTTCTAGATTGTAATTAATTACAAACACTCTTATTAGGACCATAGGACATTAAGCAATACTCTCACAGGACTGTTGTTTATTCCTTCTTAGTGTAGATGACCCATACGTTGTAGCTGTCATTCATGGGTCCAGTCTAACTGCATTCACCAGCGAGAGGGGATCCCTGCAGTGTGCCAGGAGATCTTTTAGATAGGTGTGTTCTGTGGTCCGACCAAGATGGCTCCAATGTTAAAGGAAAACATTCCTGTTTGTAATCATACCGCTTTGAATGACAGCTGAAATCGGTCCTTTTACAGAGATAATCAGTGAGTCCAGTTAAGGATCTAATCTTTGAGTTTGTCAGAGCAGAAGTGATTTGGTTCCTGATGTGTTTCCTTACCAACAAGGTAGCTTCTTTAGAGGAATATAATCGGTCACAATTCAGCAGACAATGTGGTGAGCTTATCCCAAAATAGCTATATTGTGCACAAAATCCTAATGATGTTCATGTCTACACATATTATTATTATTATTATCATTTATTTGTTGGGCGCCACAGGGTTTTCGCAGCGCCTTACATAATACGAACAGTAGACCATACAGGGTAAACATCACAGAACAATAAACACTAAGTACCAATGCTCCGGAAACTGCGGGCAGACATATGGAGTGAGGGCGGAGCAGAAGAGTCGGTATGAAGACAGGAGGGGAGAGGGGCCCTGCTCATACGAGCTTACATCCTAAGGGAGGAAGGACAAAACAGGCATGAAGGGAGGCAGTGATGCAATGGAGAAAAAGGGACCAGGGGAGAGGAGGGAGAACAAGCAGAGTGGATAAGGGGTTAAGTGGATGGTTGGTAGGCTTTCAGGAACAGGTGAGTTTTGAGTGCCCGTTTGAAGGAGCACAGATTGGGAGCGAGACGGATGGAGCGAGGGAGGTCATTCCAGTGCAGGGGGGTAGCTCGGGAAAAGTCTTGGACTCGGGAGTGGGAAGAGGTAATGAGAGTGGAGGAGAGGCGACGGTCGTTTGCCGAGCGCAGTGAGTGAGCGGAAATTTGATTATTCAATTTGATTATTCAATTTGAGCGGGACATATTGATTTGTATATTATTTCTTTAGAGCCCTGGACTATATTTTCTTTTGTTTGCACATACAAAGTGGTCTTAATTGTTCTGGCTGCACTCCTTGGTGTCACTGATCTCTAAAATGGTTCTGCTCTCTGTGGACAAAGCAGGGTGACCCCACTAGAGACATTTTAGCGGTTATTTACCGGTGCCTTCTGTAAGCTTTGGGGTTATCAACTGGCTGGAAACTGGAACTATTCACTGTATTGTGTGATTTTAAAAAATAAGTCAGCTTCTTTCACCAGTTTGGAATTGTGCCCCAGTGATTAGAGAACCCACTGGTGGATACCATCGCTGGTATCTATACACTCTCCTGAAAAATGTTTTCAGAAGAAGCCCAAGTTATATGTCTGTGCTCCCTCATGTTTGTGGTTCTCCCAAGGGAAAGAGTTGTGAGGGGGAAAGAGAGTGTGATGTGAATATAATATACAAGTGGTTCTAATATGTAAATCTACTGTATGTTATTAAGGATATTAGTAGTCACCTTGGCTTTATATGTCTTGTATAAAAGTATCCTGCTTTCAGCATTGTGCCATTATATTGTTGTGGATCACCTTGGTGACTTCTAATATCCTTATGACTTACAGTAGAGGGTACATGGTCCTATATATGTACAGAATGTTATGCAGCTGAAGATGCTAACCTCAATCCTATGCATCCAAGTAACTTTACACAATCCACTAGTTGCACCCTCTAGTGGTCACTCACATTTATGTTATAACGGCCCTTTTCACATTATATTAGGGATGTCAGCTGTGTGTAGTCGCTATCATTTACATCACCTCTGGGTTCTTTGCTGTATTATGCCTTTTCATGGTAACTCTTTTTTAATTATTATTATATTTTATTCATAAGGCATAACAAGGGTTCTGAAGTGTCGTACACTGGGGGTTAGAACATCGAACACAATGACAAAATAACATAAGTACAAAAAGGGACAGTAGTATATGAATACAAACAACAAATTGACATAATTGCATAAGGAAAACTCTAGGTTAGAGGTTCCTGCTCATGAGAGCTTACATTCAAAAGGGGATGGGCAGACACAGAGTGGGTGAAACAAAGTGGGGTGAGCAGAGGTGGGGGTATGGAGGTGCGAGAGTCAAGAGGAGGGCTGGTAGGATTGAATGAAAACATGAGATTTAAGGGCACGATTGCAGGCTTTACACTGATCGATAGTCTAATTGGGAGTGGGAATGTGTTCCAGAGGTTGGGAACAGCAAAGGTCCTGATTGTGGGAGCATGAAGAGATAATAAGTAAGGAGGTGGAGATGGTGTCATTGTCAGAGTGGAGTGGGTGGGAGGGAGTGTGTGTGAGGGTGGATATGTAGGGGGTGAGGAATGTCTGAGGCCTTTGTGGGTAAGGAGTTTGAATTGTAGTCTGAAGCGGTCAGAGTTAACACAGTAGAAGTACAATGTGGCATTTTGGCATGGCCAGAATTAATTTATTCCACTCTGATTCATATTATATCTGCTCTCTTCAGACTATTCCATGTCTACCAGCTGCAATATCTTGTGGTTTAATCATTGGAGATCTAAACGTGTGTGTTATGTCTAATATTTATTATTGTGAATCACATTGAAATCGAAATTACTGCTGACATACAGAACTTCTTTCTGCTCACACCCTCTGCCTAGACAGTAAGTTAATCCTAAACAAAAGATCAATTTGTTGACATAACAGGATGTCAGACACTGTGATCCTCTAATTAGAAGATTTTACCTCCCGCCAAGGTCTTATTAGAATTTTCCTTTGTAGTAAGTGACCTTAGGAATGTGTATACCACATTTACAAGTCAATTCAATTTACATGAGAGACCTGAGGTAAATGTATCAAGCTGAGAGATATCCTGTGGTTTTGAAAAACCAATCAGATTCTAGCTATCATTTATTTAGTACATTCTACAAAATGATAGCTAGAATCTGATTGGTTGCTATAGGCAACATCTCCACTTTTCAAACCCGCTGGAAAGCTCTCAGCTTGATACATTTGCCCACTGGAGACAAACAGTCTGAGAACCTTCTGGTCATCCTGGGAACTATTGAAGAGAGATGGGGAGGAATGACTATAAATAGACAGTATCAGCCCAGTGTTAGTGAGTTGGTGGCTGGAGAGCTGGAAGGATGGAACAGTAAGAATGATCAGGAGGGAAAGAGATAGAAGGAGAAATCTTCAGAGTAAGGTAATTATATTATGCATAAGAATATACTGATATATACACAAAAATTTGGAGATACTGTGTTGTAGATATTGTATTGTTATAAATGTGTTCTGACATAATGTTATTATGCAATAATATACTGAGACAAATACAAACATTTATAGATATTATGTTATAGATATTGTTTTGTAATACATATCGTATATATTTTATCTTAACAATGATTATCTGGATAGTATTGTAATCTAACAGCAGTATAATTATTAGAGTACACTACTTTACATTGCATATTCTGTACATTGTATTATCTATTAGTAAATATTATATTGTAAAACAAAACTGGGATTACATGTGTTGAACTTTATATATCCTGATAATACACTGTATCTGCTTTTTCCTATGCTTGCAGTGTAGTTAGATATACATGAACCATTACAAATATTATTGTACATTTGTAACATATTCGTAAATATAATTATGGACATTTCTAGATTTTTATCTTATTTGTATGAGTCATATATGTTAGGACAGGAATAATTTAGATCTCACATATTCTTCATAAAAACCAACTTTTGTTGCACAATTACTTAAGATTTAGACCCAAATAGGTTAATGAACCAACCACTGTATACATGATAATGAATTTAGTGTGCCAATAATTCTGTAACTAACAACACACATAAAGCGATAGATATACATAAGAACTGATTGGCCATTTTACTAGGTGCTGATAAAGAATTTATAACACAGCACGGAGGAATTAATTAATATTAATTACTTTTTGTTTAAAAAAATCCCACTGATCACCGACTGCTTAGATATAGAATAGACATAGCCGGATTAAGGGGGGGCACAGGGGGCACGTGCACGGTCATTCAGTGATGAGCAGCGCAGAGAGGAAGCAAGAAGAGAGAAGACAGAAGAGAAGAAAAGAAAGAAACTAATAGAAAGGTAAGTAAAAAAAGGGAATAAAGCAGAAAGGCACACTATGAAGAAAAAGGAAAGAAGAGAGGCACAGTAAGGAAAAAGGGGAGGACAGAGACACAGTAAGGGAAATGAGAAGGAGAGAGGCACAGTAAGGGAAATGGGAAGGAAAGAGGCACAGTAAGGAAAATGTGAAGGAAAGAGGCACAGTAAGGGAAATGGGAAGGAGAAAGGCACAGTAAGGGAAATGGGAAGGAGAGAGGCACAGTAAGGAAAATGCGAAGGAGAGAGGCACAGTAAGGGAAATGGGAAAGAGAGAGGCACAGTAAGGGAAATGGGAAGGAGAGAGGCACAGTAAGGGAAAAGGGGAGGAGAGAGGCACAGTAAGGAAAATGGGAAGGAGAGAGGCACAGTAAGGAAAAAGGGGGGAGAGATGCACAGCATGAGAAAAAAGGGGGGAGAGAGGCACAGCATGAGAAAAAAGGGGGGAGAGGCACATATTGAGGAAAAAGGGGGGAGAGAGGCACAGTATAAGGGAAAAAGGGGGGGGAGAGAGGCACAGTATCAGGAAAAAAGGGGAGAGAGAGGCACAATAGTGGGGACTATTAATTTAAGATGGGGTGGTTTGGGCGCTACTGAATGTGGGGGTGAGTTTGGGGAGAATGAGGTCTCTTTATTAAATGTGCCTATGTATTATTTAATGGCAGTGACGGGTTCAGGAAATAGGTATATTTCTGAAATGTAAATACTATTAATTTATTGCTGGGGCTGTTTGTAGGGAGGGAAATAGGTTTATTTATTAAATGTGAATACTATTATTTTAATGTTGGGGCTGGAGGAAGGCCTAATTATTAATCGTGGGTAGTATTGATTTAACGCCGGGGCTGGCTGTAATTTTCTAAATGTACCCATATTTTTTTCCAAATAGGGCCCCCAACATTCCAGGATCCAGACAAGCCACTAAAGAAACCTGCAGCACAGGTGGTGAAAGTGAGAAGAACAGGTAGGAGAGAGCAGCAACGTCTGTGAAATGTTACGATTCTAGTGGGACAATCCCAATTTTTGGTGACCGTTCAATGGTGTACACAACAATGCAGGTTTTTTTTGTCTGTAGGAAGGTGGCCTGGCCATGCCCAATGATGCATTATCAATGGTATTTTAATTTGCAGTATCATTGCTAGTTTTAATGTGCATTATAAAATTTATTTTTAAAGTGCGATATCATTGCTAGTTTTAGTGTATGTTATCAATGGTATTTTTAATGTGTGATAGCATTGCTAGTTCTAATGTGTGGTGTCAATACCCATTTTAATGTGGTGTTTTGGTGATTGTTTTAATGTACAGTATTTTAGTTTGTGGAAGCAATGATTTTTCTTATGCAGACAACCTAAGCGAGCCCTCTGGTAGAGCTGTAAGTGTCATACTGTGGGTTGTAGGTGATGTAATGCAGGATGTGTCCCTATGCCCTTAATTTTAGATTTTAGGGGCCCCCCTGTCTTAAGTGCCCCGGGCCCCCCGAAGCCTTAATCCAGCTCTGAGAATAGAGCGTTTATACCGCTGGTTTATGGAAATCTATATTGTTTATCATCTCATCAAACCTCATTTATCACCAGCTGCAAAGACCAATAATAATGTACTTTGTGCTGCTGATTTACATCCTTTAATAGCTACAGAAGACCTCCATATATCACTGGAAGATCAGTGCACTAATCAGAACTTGATAGCAATACAATATTTATCTTGTTATGTGTGGACCAATTAATACATTTTTAAACTTAAAATTTAAAACTGGTAATTGAAGGATTTTAGATCTCACTACTCACCTTTATACTGACTGTCTCCTGACATTCTTGGAATCTATGAATGATTGACATTGCACAGTGAGCTATTAAAACCTGTTCTCTGAACTCGTCTGACATTAACTTATCTGATATATTTTCCTAACGGCTATTTCTAATCATTGTATGCATAAATCTTTGCATCATTTTCCTTAGGGGGCTATCACCTGCTTTTTAACAATTGAAAAGGAGTTTTCTATTCTGTAAAATGAATTTGATTGTTTTAAATAAGGTTATTTAATGTCTATCATTCTGGTTTAATTTAGATGAATGTCATTAATAATCTGTCTTAACAAATGAATTTACTTATATATTTTGTTATGGGTTATTTTTAACAATGAATAATATTGTTGTCAGTGTTACTGCTGATATTCAGAACATACATTTCTGCTCTCAATATCTGTCTAGATAATATATAAATCCTAAACAAAAGGTCCATTTGTTGACATAACAGAATGGCAGAGACTGTGATGATCTAATTAGAAGATTTTACCACCTGCTGAGGTCTAATTAGAATTTCCCTTTGTATTCAGTGACCTTAAGAATGTTTATATCTCATTTACATGTCAGTGAGATTTACATGAGAGACCTGGAGACAAACAGTCTGAGAACCTTCTGGTCATCCTGGGAACTATTGAAGAGAGATGGGGAGGAATGACTATAAATAGGCAGTATCAGCCCAGTGTTAGTGAGTTGGTGGCTGGAGAGCTGGAAGGATGGAACAGTAAGAAGGATCAGGAAGGAAAGAGATAGAAGGAGAAATCTTCAGAGTAAGGTAATTATATTATACATAAGAATATAATTATACATTAACAAAATTGTATAAATTATTATGTTGTAGATATTGTATTGTTATACATGTTTGGTGTGTCTTTGTCTTTACAATCTTTATACAGTTAGTATTACAACCTAACAGAATTATAATTATTAAGTTACACTATTGTGAATTTTCCATTCTGTACTTTCTGTTGTCATTAGTAAATTTTTATATCAAAATAAGGCATTATAAATATTTACATACATATAATATATTTGCAAATATATTGATGAAAATGTGTAGATTTTCTCCTAAATTGTATAAATCATATATGTAATTACAGGAATAATTTAGTTCCCCCATAATCTTAAAGGCCATCTTTTGTTGCACAATTGCTTATGATTAAGGCCCAAATAGTTTAATGAGCCAACCGAATTTAGTATGTTATTTTGTCATTAATTCTATAAATAAAAATACACTCTGAGACCAGTTTAACAGATATATCTTTCTAGTACTGAGTAGGACCAACCTTAAGTTTTGGCCACATGATTTCCTTCCACATTTTGAACACTTTTTCTTCTATAGAGTACTTATTGTGAGTTTTGATCACATGAGCAACACCTGCAACAAAATATGTAAAATACTTAATTTAATAGCTATTGGGTGGTGAGTACTTAAACTAATATGGGGATTTATCACAGCTTCTTGTCTTGTGTGAGCATAGAGGTAAGACTTCATAGTTTTGTTTTAGTATGTATGTTTGTGTGGCAACGTACACAAAAGTAAAAACAATGGATAATGATTGATTTATATTTATTTGTCTATTAAATATATTTATGTTCCCTGTGCAATTTAACTTTACTACTGTTAAAGTAAATTCATTAATGTAATAGTTAGACTTCTAAATATCACCATATTTTATTATCACAGGTGAATTGATCAGGATCACACTAAAACAGAAGACATTACGGAAAGCACCTTGTACTCTGAACATCTGAGTGTTCCAAAAATATACCCTCATCTACAAGTCATACAGAATACAATCATCAGTTCTTCATAATCTCTTTCAAATTCACACAATCTTATTTAATATTTGAATTGAAAAAACCTACAAGTAAGTTGTTGCTCAAGAATAATATGAAAGCCCTATCTGTGCTCTGAATGATACAAATGTTTTTTTTATAAATAATAACTGATCATACATCAGAGGACTCACACAAGAATGAAGCCATTCACAGGAGAGAAATCATATAACTGCTCTGAATGTTTCAAGTGTTTTGCCAAAAAGTCAAATCTTGTTACACATCTTAGAATTCACACAGGAGAGAAACCATTTAAATGCTCTGAATATAGCAAGTGTTTCACCCATAATACACATTTTGTTGCACATAAGAGGATTCACACAGGAGAGAAACCATATAAATGTGCTGAATGTTGCAAGTTTTTTACCAAAAAGTAAAATTTTGTTGCACATAAGAGGGTCCACACAGGGCAGAAACCATTTAACTGCTGTGAATGTAGCAAGTGTTTTACCCAAAAATCATATCTTCTTAGACATCAGAGGATTCACACAGGAGAGAAACCATTTAAATGCTCTGAACGTAGCAAGTGTTTTACAGAAAGTTCAGCTCTTGTTGAACACAAGAGGATTTTTACAGGAGAAAGACCATTTAAATATGCTGAATTCAGCAAGTGTTTAATTGAAAGGAAAGCACTTGTCACTCAGCAGAGGATTCATAGACGAGAGTCACTCTGAGGATCTGAATGTAGCATATGTATTATAAACTAGTTATCTCTGTGTATCATATAGCTTTCAATCAAGGGATATACAATTCTTATTTTTCAACCATTTATTTTTACCACAGAGGTGCAAGCAAAAGGGATTAACCATTGTACCTGAAATGTGCAGATACAGAAAACTCCAAAGGTTGATAGATCATGTAAACAATATTACATTGGTGAGAATAATCAATACTATGTTGGGAATGAAATTATTGAGACAATGAGACCTGATTGAACAGTTACAGGTGAATTTTTTGTTGATGAGTAACTAGATTATTTGTACAACTGAATTGTGCAATAACGAATATTGATACTTTGTTCTGTCTTATGCATTGAAAATGAAAAAATCCCCTGAGGCCTTTGTACTTTACACAGTAAATGTTACATTTTTACCTGTTAAAATTGTCATTTTGGGTATTAATTTTTCACCTGAGAATTTGTACAATTTTTCAAGCCTTTAACTATGCCACAGATTACGGCAGAAAGAATGTGGGTCCAATTCTTCAATTCCTGTGTTTTAATTTCTATTTTATTTTAGGTATATTTTTACTATTCCAGTATGTCACAGTCTAATTACCATGTTACCAGGGATTATTATGACTAATTGTTGTTGCATTAAATTACATTTAATAACATTTTGGCTTAGTTCTTGCAATCATTCATGTTTCAAAGAGTCTTTCTGTTTATAATTCTATATTTTTTCCAAGTAATGTTGCAATGATGGTAAATTTGGATAAATTGTGTTTTAACTGCATTTTGGCATGTTTGGGAGTAGCTGACGGCTTCCTAAGAGTGTTAGCTCTGGTATCAATCCTTGGCGCTGGAAATAATATTGTTTTTAAAAAGTGAGTGTGAGATAGATGTTTGAGGTTTTTTTTTCTATAGATAGAGAGAAGAGGCATCCGCACCAAAGACAGATACTGTAATTATGTATTATGTATATAATCTATTTTTTAATTTTTCCATGCACCTATATATAGAATTTAAGGTGTGTACTGATACCTGATCTCACATATATTTAACGTTCTCTAAGTAAGAGATGCTTCATAGGATTCTTTTAGCAATGATAAAAAAAGAAAGTGGAGAAAACATTTATAATCGGAGCACAGATTTACAGACTAAGTTTAAAAAATGTCATCTCATAAGTTCTGATCATTTCATAAATTTTGCAAACAAAATTTTAAAACATAATTTGAGTTTTTGATTGGAGCTTTGTGTACACTAAATAAAATTGTTGAAAAGTCAACTCGTCAGTTCCTTGTCAGTTTACTTTATTAACCCAAAAAAACCAAAAACAAGACGGGTGCTAAATGACTTAATAACAGTGTAAAACCAGTGATCTATAAAGCTACAGCTCTCTTACATGGGTACTGGAGCCTGAATACAAATTCCTATAGAAAACAAAAAAGAAAAAGAGAGCGCTAAGCTAAAAATAATACAAATTTATTATAATTAATAAAACACAATAAAAACTAAATATAAAATGAAGAACTAAGAGGTTGATTCCCAAATATTGAAGTGTCTTCTATACAGTCTACAGACTGTTAAATCGAGGAGTAAAGATGTTAGTTACTGTGCACAGTAATTACTCCACTCAATAGCTGCTATAGTAAAATTTCATAAGGTACTCCTATAATTGTTCATCTGCAAGCACAGCTTATTATAGGAGTACCTTCCGAAATCGATGTAGCAAAAAATATATAATCTCCGGACCTAATAACTTCCGTTCAACACAGCTTAGTTGTAGCTAATTAGTGAGCAATGGAAGCAAACGGACAAAGTTTATGAATGTAAATTCAATCCATATGTACCAGTAAGCAGACAGTAGTACATAAATGAAGTGCTCAGTATAGTCTTCTGTAAGAACAGCTGTGTGTACATCTGCCCATATACCTGCACTGGAGAACCACAAAAGACAATTCTAAACACCCCCTTTCTTCTGTGTATAACAGTAAAATATTCATACAATGTGCAATATTGTAACAACTTGGAGTATATAGGCAGGATTATATGCATTTGTTTATAGGGAACATAATGCATGTGATATTGTGTTGGAAAAGTTAGTTATCTGTGTAATCCAATGTTTATATTTGCATTTTATCTACCTAGGGGTTCCTGATAATACAGCCAGGTGTGAGCCATAGATAATGTGGGCTTATTGTTTAATCACTGGGACATAACAAGGGTTTCAGATTGTGCTGGTTGGGAGGCAATTTGATTATGTCCTCAGTGAGCCCTATTGTGTGGGGACAGATAGGACAAGTATAGCCCCAAGTCAGCCCACACATCATAGCACCATATAGATCACTATGGGGAGTATTACTACAGCAGGGTATAAAGCTAGGGTGCATACTGAGAGTATGCTACTTCATTGGAAGGATGAGCAGGAATTCAGGTTCCATCAGTCTGTTCTTTCCATCATTGGTTTAGCCCACGATGTGAGTCGGTATGCCAGGCTGTGAGATACGGAGCTGTTCCCTATTTCGACAGAGGAAAATATACTTGGTTGATACCACAAATCACAGTCACAGACTGTCTGGTTGCTAAATCCCACTAAATCAAACAGAGCAGTGATATAGACATATTAGCAGGTATTTCCCGGATCCTTCTATAAGATTTTTGGTTATTGACTTCCTGGACTCTGGGACTATTTACTGTATTGTGTGGGTTTTAAAATAAAAATCAACTTCTTTCACCCTTTTGGAGTTGTGCCCGAGTGAGAAATGGTACTAATATGTAAATATTCTGTAAGTTATTAAGGATATTTGTAGTCATACTTGGCTTTATATGTCTTGTAAAAAATGATCCTGCTTTCTGCATTGTGCTATTATGTTGTTGTGGATCACCTTGGTGACTTCTAATATCCTTATGACTTACAGTAGAGGGTGCATGGTCCTATATATGTGCAGAATGTTATGCAGCTGTAGATGATAACCTCAATCCTATGCATCAAAGTAACTTTACACAATCCACTAGCTGCGCCCTCTAGTGGTCACTCACATTTATGTTATAACGGCCCTCTTCACATTATATTAGGGATGTCAGCAATGTGTAGTCGCTATCATTTACATCACCTCTGGGTTCTTTGCTACATTATATTTGTTAATTATGCCCTTTCCCGGTCACTCTCTGTAGTTAAGGAGTTTGAATTGTCATCATCATCATCATCATCATCATCAACATTTATTTATATAGCGCCAGAAAATTCCGTAGCGCTTTACAATTGGGAACAAACATTGATAAGACAATACTGGGTAATACAGACAGACAGAGAGGTAAGAGAACCCTGCTCACAAGCTTACAATCTATAGGACAATGGGAGTTAGAAACACAAGGGCATGTGCTACATCATATTGCACAATGGACCAGCTAGACTGCAAAGGTAAAAGTACTGAGTGTGCAGTGTGTGTGGCAATGTTGGTCAGAGGGTTGTTGTCTTGCGATAGCAGTGTAGAGGATGGTAATAGGGTAATCTAGGGAAATTAAGATGATGGTTGAGGAATCTCATAACCTTGTCTGAAGAGGGTTCTCAGTGGGTTTTCAGTGAATGCTTGAAGATTTGAAGACTAGAGGAAAATCTTACTGTGCGTGGGAGGGAATTCCACAAACTGGGTGCAGCCCGGAAAAAGTCCTGTAACCGAGAATGGGAGGATGTGATGAGAGTGGAGGAGAGACGTAGATCATGTGCAGAACGGAGGTGTCGAGTAGGGAGATATTTCGAGACAAGTGAGGAAATGTATGTCAGTGCAATTTTGTTGATGACCTTGAGAATTTTATATTGGATTCGTTGAAATACAGGCAGCCAATGGAGAGATTGACAGAGAAGCTCAGCAGAGGAATAACGGTTTGTAAGGAAAAACAATCTAGCCGCTGCGTGCAAAATAGATTGTAGGGGTTCAAGTCTGACCTTGGGAAGACCAGTAAGGAGGGAATTGCAATAGTCGATGCAGGAGATGATGAGTGCATGAATTAATGTTTTTGCGGTGTCTTGTGTCAGATATGTGCATATTCTGGAAATGTTCTTTAGGTGTATGTAACATGATTTAGATAAAGAGTTGATGTGGGGAATAAACGACAGTTGTGAATCAAGGATTACACCTAGGCAACGAGCTTGCGGGTGGGATTTATGGTTATGTTATCAACAGAAATAGAAATGTCAGGCAGGAAGCTTCTGTTTTTGGGGGGGAATATTATTAATTCAGTTTTTGAGAGATTGAGTTTCAGTTGGCGAGAAGACATCCAAAATGAAATGGAAGAAAGACAGTCAGTAACGCGAGACAACACAGATGGTGAAAGATCAGGAGAGGATAGATAAATTTGTGTATCATCCGCATAGAGATGATACTGAAATCCAAAGGAGCTTATTAGTTTTCCAAGAGAAGTGGTGTAGATAGAGAATAGCAGAGGACCTAGGACTGAGCCTTGTGGAACTCCAACTGATAAAGGAAGCGGAGCAGAGGTGGATCCAGAGAAAGTAACACTGAAAGAGCGATTAGATAGGTAGGATGAGAACCAGGATAGGACAGTGCCTTCAAGTCTAGGGATTGTAGCGTCTGTATGAGGAGAGAGTGGTCAACAGTGTCAAATACAACAGAGAGATCCAGGAGAATTAGAATTGTATTCTGAAGTGGAACTTTCTACTGCGAGTGTTAGCAGGAGAGAGGTAAAAGGACACAGGAGAGTTGGACGAAACGGGACAGATAGCCTTATATCACTTAATATATATTATATATTATTATACTATATATGATATAGTATACACATAATAAGCACTGCAGCACCTACATGTATGTTGTACAGATTCGGGCCAGAGGCAGGGAGCACCATATAGTAAAAAAGAGCCTGTATATTACAATCAGACAAGCACTCAGATTACACACATAAATACATTTATTAGATTAATCCATTTGAGCAACATTGTTCCTCAAATGTATTAACCTAATATGATTTTGTGCTCATTCTGAGTGTTATCCTGCTTGTAATATACAGGATCTATTTATATAAATATACGATCCTCTGCACTCACCAACGACATTATTAATGCTATTCAATATGAACTCTGTATTCAAAAACAGGGAATGTCAGTTCCACATAATGTAATACATGGTAAGATGTCCAACTCACACCTAACTCTGCCCTTTCTGGACAGTTCTTACACTAAATATAAACATACATCACTGTGCTAAACATATTATCACAATCATTGGAGATTTATATATGTGTGTTATGTCTAATTTTCTTATGGTGAATCATAACGAAATCAGAGATACTGCTGATACATAGAACAGATCTATCTGCTCACATCCTCTGCATAGACAATAGGTGAATCCTATTCAAAATTTCCATTTGTTGACATAACAGGATGTCAGAGACTGTGATGATCAAATTAGAAGATTTTGCCACCTGCTGAGGTCTAATTATAATTTTCCTTTGTAGTCAGTGACTTTAGGAATATTTATATCTTATTTACAAGTCAGGGAGGTTTACATGAGAAGCCGCTTTGATGAAAGAAAACACATTTTATGAGAACCTAATTTAAATATCACCTGGAGACAAACAGTCTGAGAATACTTTATTGTCATCTGGGAACAATTGAACAGAGATGGGGAGAAATGGCAAAATAATAATGTACATTTGTAATATATGTGTAAATATAATGATGAACATTTATAGCTTTTCAATTACACTGTATGAGTCATATGTAGGGACAGGAATAATTTAGTTCTCCCATAATCTTAAAATCCAAAATTTTTCCCCAAAAAGTTTCACGAACCAACAATTGAGATATATATATATATATATATATATATATAATATAAATGTCTAGTGGCGTGTGTTAGTCTGTCTGTGTGTGTGTGAAAAAAAACAACCCATCTGCAGCGCCACCTGCTGGGCAGAGTTATACACTGACCTATATATTTCTTGAAGGAGAAGTGACAGTTGGGAGTGGTTGGTGGTTGCCGGGGGTGATAGTGGGGAGTTTTTAACACCTTAAGTAGCTTGATGTGACTAGAATGCATGGGTATCATGCACGGGTTACCTGACCTACTAAATTCTTAGTGTGTGTGGAAAAAAAACCTTAAAAAGGGCTGAAATTTGGTATACTGACATTATTGACGAGTTGAGGGGTCAAACTCATTTTCGTGAGGTAATTTTACCTCATGAACACACATGTGTACAGTGGCGGATCCAGGGGGGGTGCGATCGCTGCAATCGCCCACCCCTGGCAGGGGTTTGCTGCCGACGGCTGCACAGTATGTGCAGGTCCGTTTGGCAGTGACAGTGTGCTGCTGTGTTTTAAACACAATCAGAGCAGCCGGGCAGCACACTGTCCCTGCCTGTCACTGCCGAGCGGACCTGCACATACTGTGCAGCCCCCGGCAGCCTCAGAAGTCGGAAAGGGGCGGGGCCTAAATCGCCCCGCCCTAACATCCCCCCGGGGAACAAACATTTTCTAGATCCGCCCCTGCATGTGTAGCGGCGTGTGTTAGTGTGTTAGTGTGTTAGTGTGTGTGTGTGTCTGTGGAAAAAACTATTTTCTCAGAAAGGGCTCATCCGAATGACCTGAAATTTGGTATACTGACATTATTTGACAAAAAAATGCATGAGTATCATGCACGGGTTAACTTGTATATATATAAATAAATATGATAGAAAACATAGTTTAGCAATAAAATATATTCTTTAACAGTACTGTGGTGTAAAGTTATGTGTACAGTACTGCGGTATCATGTGTGTAATATATCTATATATTCTCTATCAGTACTGTGGTATCATGTGTGTAATATATCTATATATTCTCTATCAGTACTGTGGTATCATGTGTGTAATATATCTATATATTCTCTATCAGTACTGTGGTATCATGTGTGTATTATATCTATATATTCTCTATCAGTACTGTGGTATCATGTGTGTAATATATCTATATATTCTCTATCAGTACTGTGGTATCATGTGTGTATTATATCTATATATTCTCTATCAGTACTGTGATATCATGTGTGTAATATATCTATATATTCTCTATCAGTACTGTGGTATCATGTGTGTAATATCTATATATTCTCTGTCAGTACTGTGGTATCATGTGTGTAATATATCTATATATTCTCTATCAGTACTGTGGTATCATGTGTGTAATATATCTATATATTCTCTATCAGTACTGTGGTATCATTTGTGTAATATATCTATATATTCTCTATCAGTACTGTGGTATCATGTGTGTAATATATCTATATATTCTCTATCAGTACTGTGGTATTTTGTAAAACATCACAGGATTCACACAGGAGAGAAATCATTTAAATGCTCTGAATGTAATAAGTGTTTTGCTAATAATTAAAATCCTGTTGCACATAGGAGATCTCACACAGGAGAGAAATTATTTATATGCTCTGAATGTAGCAAGTGTTTTTCCCAAAAGTCAGATCTTGCAAAACATCAGTAGATTCACACAGGAATGAAGGTGAGAAACCATTTAAATGGTCTGAATGTAGCAAGTGTTTAATTGAGAGGAAAGCACTTGTCACCAGAGGATTTATACATGAAAGTAGCCCTGAGGATCTGAATGTAGTATATGTATCATCATCATCGATTTATTTATATAGCGCCACTAATTCCAACAAGTTATCTCTATGAATCAAATAATATTTATACAGGGGATATATCATTTTTATATTTAAAATGTGGCAAGTGTTTTATATAACATCAAGGCCTTGTTAAATGTCAGAGAAGACTAGAGTGGTCTAACAAGGGGACTTGGGGCATTTTCCCTCTGGGATGGTCTAAGTGTTAAGAAATAAATCTGCAGTACACAATCACACAATGACAATAGGGCAGCTCTTGCAGAGCTCTGCATTATACTGCTGTCCTACTCATACATTACTTACTTGATATAGATAAGGAGACAAAAATGTCTCACTTTAAAACTTTGCCGTCCACTGATAGTCAGTATGGTGTAATTCCAGCATTTAGAGACACCACAGAGGTGCTGCAGAGACAAGCATAAGGGATTAGTCATTGTCCCTGAAATGTGCAGATGCAGAAAACGTTAAATATTGATAGATCATGTAAACAATATTATATTGGTGAGAATAATCAATACTATGCAGTGACTGGAAATATCAAAGGCAATGAGACTGGACTGTACAGTCAGAGGTGACGTTCTCTGTAAATGGGTAACTAGTTTATTTGTACAACTGAGTTGTACAATGCTGAATATGGATACTTGATGTTTTTTCTGTTTCATGCATTTAAAATGAAAATATACCCTGAGACCTCAGTACTGGACACTGTATATGTTACATTATTTCTTGCTAAAATTGTAATTTTGGGTATTATCCTTTCACCTGAGAATTTGTACAATTCTTCCTGCTTTTTACTATGCCAAAGTATGTGCATCCAATTCTGTATTTCCTGCCTTCTCTTTCTTTTTAATTTTAAGTATATTGTTACTATTACAGAAGGTCACAGTCTAATAACCTTGTTACTAATAAGTATTGTGACTGTTGTCATATTAAATTACATTTAATAACATTTTAAGATTTTCTTTATTTTAGTGAATTAAGTGTTATGTCTTAAATGATGTTCCCCACTCGCCATTAAAATATCTCCCAGTCTAATAACCATTTACCAATAAGCACTGTGACTAATTGTTGTCATAATAAATTACATTTAGTAACATTCTGGCTTTGTTCTCAGAATCATTTATGTCTCAAACAGTCTTTCTGTTTATAACGCTATGTTTTTGCAAGTAATGTTTCAGTGAGGTAAATTTGGATAAATTGTGTTTTGATTGTATTTTGGTGTGTTTGTGAGTAGCTGAAGGCTTCTTAAGAGTGTTAGCTCTGGTACCAATCCCTGGTGCTGGGAACAGTCTTGTTTTTTAAAAGTGAGTGTGAGATAGATGTTTGTAGTTTACTCATCTATAGATAGAGAGAAGAAGCATCCGCACCAAAGACAAATTCTGCACCACCTAGTGTATTATGTGTATAATCTATTTTTTTATATTTCCATGCACCTACATATACAATTTAATGTGTGGACTGATAACTCATCTCACATATATTTAATCTTCTCTAACTAAGAGCTGCTCCCCAGAATTTTTTTGGCCATGATACATAAAGAAAAAGGGGGAAAGATGCGAATCAGGGCACTGTTTAACAGACTAAGTTTGAAAAAAAAATATGTGCTTAATTTATTTCATTAAAAACATTTCATATCCTATGTGCTGGCCAATTAGTAAAGTTTGCAAGTGAAATATTAAATTATAATATGAATTTTTGGAAAGTGATTGGTGCTTTGTACACTAAATAAAATTGGTAAAAATACATCTCATTAGATCCTCGGCAATTTATTTTGTTAAACTGTTATTATATTTCTTCAAATTAATCTAACAATGTGATTCCACTTGAAATTAATTGTAGCAAAGTCTATAGAAGTTACTGCAGCACATAAATTATACTCCTGACACAGAGAGTCTGACCATAAGTCACAGGTGCCGGCATGATCATCAGTATCAGCGGACGGAGCTGGTGTCTGACCTGCAGTCAGTCTTTGCTGAAACACTGTTATCTTATGTAGCAGTGTGGAAAGTAACATCTTAGCTTCTGAATCTTACAAAGTTCATGGAGCATTTTGCTTTATCCACCGACACCCGGGTCAGCTGTCACTTGTAGCCAATGGTTATGACAGATGAAGAGCAGAGATATGAAGGTAATTGGGTACAGTGTGTACACCTGAATCGGCTGCTGATCGGGACTTCAGTCGTTTATACAATCGTTAGAGACAACTAATTGGTCTAAAGTTTTTGTAGTGTTTACCCATCTTAAGGGTGTTATCATTCTGGCGTAATTTAGATGAATATTATTAATAATCTGCCTTTACAAATCAGTTTATGTATATTTATATACTATTTGAACTAGTCATACATTTGGACACCATGTACCTGCAACATATTATGTTGTATGACTTTATATAACGTTGTTAAATATTTGTATCTTGTTCCCCTAACCATCACTTATCATTGCTGAGTACAACACATACATATCATCTCTCTCTTTATTAATTGCAGCGCTTGAGCAATATCTTTTTTACATTACTATATTTTATTATAGTTCATTTTTAAGAATGAACAATATTAAAATGAGTTACTGCAGATATCTAAAACAGGTCACTCTGCTGACACTCTCTGCCTAGACAATAGGTGAATACTTAACAATAGGTCCATTTGTTGACATAACAGGATGTCAGAGACTGCGAAGATCTAATTAGAATGCAAGATCCTGCCAAGGTCTAATTAGAATTTTCCCATGTAGCAAGTGGCCTTAGGAATGTTTATACCTCATTTACATGTCAATGGGATTTACATGAGAGACCTGGAGACAAACAGTCTGAGAACCTTCTGGTCATCCCGAGAACTATTGAAGAGAGATGGGGAGGAATGACTATAAATAGGCAGTATCAGCCCAGTGTTAGTGAGTTGGTGGCTGGAGAGCTGGAAGGATGGAACAGTAAGAATGATCAGGAGGGAAAGAGATAGAAGGAGAAATCTTCAGAGTAAGATAATTATATTATAAATAAGAATATACTGATATACACACAAACATTTATAGGTATTATGTTATAGATATTTTATTGTACACATGGGATGTGTTTTTGTATTAACAATGTTTATATAGTTATTATTGCAATCTAACAGCAGTATACACAAATATTAGGGGATACTATGTTGTAGATATTGTATTGTTATAAATGTGTTTTACCGTAAACTTATAAGCAAAATTTTGTTGTACAATTAAGATCAAAGTCCAAATACTTTCATGAGCAAACAATTGTATACATGATACTGAATTTAGTGTGGCAATATTTCTATCTTTAACAATATATTTATATATGTGTGTGCGTATATATAATCACACTTTAAAAAGCACCAATCTTAGAGCTACACTATGATATTCCTTACATTTTTTTTATAAGCACAACATAACTTTTCCTAAGAGATTCTATAGCCAAATACTTGCAGAGGAGAACAGATATGTCAGATAAGATTTATATCTAATTTCCTTTGGTGCACGGATATTTTTTAGAGCACATCACTGTTTATTTAAATTTGTTTGCTATTCTTGCACTGTTTTGTGCTTTTTCTTGTGTGATTCTTTGAAGATATATACCTGGAACAGGTGTCAAGGAAAGAGCAGCCTATTGTATAGTGTTTATTTATTTGATATTTATTTGTTTATCACTAATATTGGGTAATCACTTAGTGTCACAAAATTTGTTCTTGTGAGTATATGTAGATATGCACTTAGTGGTCACTTTATTATATACACCTTACTAGTACTGGACAGGACCACCCTATAAGTTGCTGCCACATGATCTACTAAATATATATTTAAATTACTCCAGAGTGCTTAATTTTTATCACTTTTTTTTCTTTCTTGTACTTGTTGTGAATTTTACTCACGTGAGCAACACCTACATCTAAATATGTACACTGTTAATAATAGTAAGTCAGTGGCAAGTCTATTATCTCCTTTGTGGATATATCACAACTTTCTTGTCTTGTGTGAGTGTACAGATAGGACTTCACAGTTTTCTATTAAGTATGTATGTTTCTGTCTCAATGTACACAAAAATTAACACAATGGTCAATGTCCGAGTCATAGTTGTTAGAGTATAAAAAAAAATTGTATTCCATGTCCAATATAACATGACTATTGTTAAACTAGTTTCATTAATATAATGATTAGGCTGCTAAATTTTAGCTTTCTTTTTGCTTACAGGTGAATTAATGAGCAGGATTCCCATTAATAACAGAAGACATCTTGGAAAGGTCCTTGTTCTCTGAGCATCTGAGTGTACCAAAAAAACTCACCTACAAGTCATATATACTAGAGTGATCAATTCTTCTGTATAGCAGTTAACTTCACTTCTGAATAGGAGAACCTTTCTACAACTAATTTGTTGTAAAACACATGATGAATCTAAAAGAAGAGAAGCCCTATCTGTGCTCTGAATGTGACAAAACATTTTCATGTAAATCAAACCTTATTGTTCATCAGAGGATTCACACAGGAGAGAAACCATTTAAATGTTCTGAATGTAGCAAGTGTTTTACCCACATGTCAACTCTTGTTGAACATCAGAGGACTCACACAGGAGAGAAGCCATTTAAATGCTTTGAATGTAGCAAGTGTTTTAGCCACAGAGGAAGTCTTGTACGACATCAGATGATTCACAATGGAGAAAAACCATTTAAATGTTCTGAATGTAGCAAGTGTTTTACCCAGAAATCAAGCCTGGATAAACATCAGAGGATTCACACAGGAGAGAAACCATTTAAATGCCCTGAATGTAGCAAATGTTTTACCCTGAAAACAAATCTTGTAAAACATCAGATGATTCACACAGGGCAGAAGCCATTTAAATGCTTTGAATGTAGCAAGTGTTTTAGCCACAGAGGAAGTCTTGTACGACATCAGATGATTCACAATGGAGAGAAACCATTTAAATGTTCTGAATGTAGCAAGTGTTTTACCCAGAAATCAAGCCTGGATAAACATCAGAGGATTCACACAGGAGAGAAACCATTTAAATGCCCTGAATGTAGCAAATGTTTTACCCTGAAAACAAATCTTGTAAAACATCAGATGATTCACACAGGGCAGAAGCCATTTAAATGCTTTGAATGTAACAAGTGTTTTATCCAGAAATCGCATCTTGTTAGACATCAGAGGATTCACAGAGGATATAAACCATAAAAGACTAGAGCTGTCTGGTTATTGGACTTGGGGACATCTTTCCACCTGGCATGTTACTCCTGATATGAACTAAAGCTCTATATAACTAAATCTAGATAATAATGACGTGTCAGCCCTTGTTAATCTCTGTAATATACGGCTGTTCTGCTCATGCAAGTGCTGGGAGCTGAGTCTCAGCAGCTCTTCTCAGTACTATTGATCTATTGATCTATGTTATAGCCTCTACATTCTTTCCCTCATACTTTTCTATTACTGCCTTATCTCCCTCTGTTATAACAATTATATACTCAGAAAGAATTATTTGGCAAATGTTGAATGTAAAATACTGGCTGCTGTATCCTATAACAACCAATCAGATCATCACATTTGCTGGTTTTATGACACTGGACTGTTAATAGTTGATTTTTGGTTGCTATGGGTTACAGCACATCCTAGTTCTTCACACCATGTTATTAAATAATTCCCGGAAGGACATATTGTTTCCCAGGGTACCATCAAAAGTATTTTTTTATACTCTATAGTGATTGTCATCAGACAGCACTGACCTGTATATAGACTGAAGGACCATGTTCACACAATATCTGTAATTACCATTTATGTTACTTGCAGCTGTTTCTATCACACTGATGTTTAATAAAATCTGACATTGATAAATGTGGAGATTCTGTTTTTGATTGTGGAACTATTATCTATATTCAGTAGTATTGAGCACTGTACACTCTTCTACATTATAGATGATGTAACCAGGGGTGATAATTAGGTGATCATCCATGCTGACAGTATGACAACCAATAATGAAAACACAGCAAAGAACACATTAGTAACATACAGCAAATGTATTGGCTATCTGTTTTTTTGCCTAAACTGAAATATAAACACTGGGTCGGATTCATCATGGAACATAAATGCCGATTTTTTGCGTATAAACCGCTAACTTAATCTGCACATGCCCAGAACTGGACCATTCACAACTAAACGCAGCAATGTACAAAGAACATTTACTATAGGTTACGATTTCTTGGAGGGAACGGGGCAGGGAATGAGTGTGCTCCTTATTTTATTATTATTTTTACAGTAAGTGCCAAACACGTGTCAAGCTTTGGGAATCTCTCAGGTACTTGATTTTCAGCTGCATCTCTTGCTCCAGCTACAGGACTAGTTTTAGTCCTGATTACTAGTGATGACAGTCTCGTATGCATGATATAACATGTGTTTGTAATCAGGAGGAACTGTAAAAGTGTATTTTATGATTAGTAGACATTAAAAACATCCTAATAAATGAATTTCATTTGGGGAAAAAAAAAAAATACACTTTTTAATTTTTTTTTTATCATTAATGCCTATATTATTAGCAGGTGACATTAATTGAATAGGTCTTTCAGATCGGTTAATTGTTGCACTCGAGAGTCTGCAGAGCCGATTACTGGGAACTTTAAATTAAAGCGCACATTGCTTTCAGTTTGCATGACTTGATGAATCAGGCACATAATCATACTGACAATCAGCAATTGCTGAGTAAAAGAAAACATACCTAGTATTCCCTGCTAGCTGCTGTCTTTCCTTGTCTCCGGTCATCCAGAGCGACAACAACTCACTGTGTAAAGGTGGCTAATGAAGTAAACTTAACACACATTTATCCATTATATATATATATATATATATATACATATCCATCAGCTCTAATACCCTCAGACCACCTCCAGGGCATCGCATAAAATTACTGCCCTACTTGAGCTGCATTATTTGCATAAAAAAATAATAATTATTCTGTACCCAACACTCCCATATAGCAATGGCCATTATGGATAACCTTCCCATAAATCGTTCCAATTTTATGGACACGTTATGAGGGATTTTCTTATCGTTTCATTTCATTAACGTCCCACAACATTACTGAATGTGCTTGGATTAATCACTGCTTCTAATTTGATCTTTAGCTCTCGAAATTGAAGCCTCCATCACAGACTTATTTCATTTTAATACTTCTGACGACATTCCTCATCTTCATCATCATTGTTTATATATAGTTCACCACAGATACCATAGTGCTGGACAATCAGCTTACAAATATGACGTTCATCTTACAGATATGAGAAATGTGAATATAATAAACTTTTTAACATATACATAAATACATTTAAGTATAACAACATGTACATGGATACTCATGAGCTGGCATACGGCTAGTATGGATACAAGTATGAGTTCCATGTGTGAGAGTGAACAAACAGCAGAAGACTTTGCCATATCAAAGTCATGTGAGATTGACATACATGAGGTTTAGGGAATAAAGGACTCCTCCTATGATAGCTTACATTCTAGAGAGAGGGAGTAATGAGAGACAGTTGATGCAGGTAGGACATGAGTGAATGAGGTCGACAGAGGAAATAGTTGGAGTGGACATGATGGTCTAGGAGGGAGTGTGGTAGGCAAGCTTGCAGAGATGAGTTTTGAAAGGAATTCCATTGGTTGGAAGCAGATTGGAAGAAGTCTTAGAGATGGGAGTGGAACAAGGTTTAAAGAGCGAGAGAGAGTGGAAGGTCAGAAGTAGAGCTCTGTGGTTGAGCTGAGGTCTATCTCTTGATGTGGTCAGAGATGTTTGGAGGGGAAGAGTTTATCATGACAATCGGTTCTTACCACCAGGGATACTCTGAGAAGTACACAAAGCTACATTTGAGGTCTCTCACAAGGACAGCATCAATGCCCTAGAACAATTTCAACCTTAAAAATGTCAAATTTAGGGAACCAAATTAGATCACTGCTCATCCAGTCCTTCTCATGACCTATTTTTAACAGACGTTAACCTTAAAAATACACAGTAGCACTTCTATGATAAAGCAGTCCAAGCTTACTCCTTGTGAGTCAACAAGCTTAGATAAAAGAACGTTGCAGAAACTTGGATTCATCAAATTCCAACGAGGCATATTTACTGATCTCATAAAATAATCTTTGAATTTTGAGACTTTTATTCGTCGCTGTACAATTTACCTGTAATATGGATATTAGTAGTCACCTTGGCTTTATGTGTCTTATATAAAAGTATTATACTTCCACTGTGACACAATCCTCCAGCTGCACCCTCTAGTGGTCACTCACATTTATGTCATAATGACACTCTTCACATTATATGAGGGTTGTCAGCTACTTTTGGTTGCTTTCATATGCTTCACTTATGGGTTCTTTGCTCTGTTAGATTTGCCATTTATGCCCTTTCATGGCCACTCTGTTTCTAAAATTATTATTATCCTTTATTTATGAGGCACCACAGGGGTTCTGTAGTGTTGCCACATTTGGACTATGTTTGGGTGAGGGGGATAGAAAAGCAAATTTTTTGGAAACACAAATATGATGGTGCTGGCAGCAAAATACTGCAAGGCAGTGCTCTTGGGTAAGCTATTACTTTTTTAGCTCTCCCTCTGTGTAGTACATGATGTTTTCATTGCAAACCATATAAAAATCAATATATATAACATGTTCACCAACATTGCACATAAAAACATCTAACACCATTGTTTATCCCCCCAAACAGACTACACGCACCTGCTTGTTCTTCAGGGGCACAATCCCTCACAGAAGGTGGAGGAGTAGACGTTGGATTCGGAGCGGAGTTTCTTACAGGCGAATCTAGATGTATTAGAAAAAGCATAAAAAGCATAAAAAAGTATTTTGCAGCGACAATCATTTGAAATATATACAGTATATTTGAAAAATGTTTTTGGAAAAAACAAATAAATTTTTATAAAAAGTCACGTGTACTTGCATAACTGTTAGAGGACAAATTGCAAATAACTCACCAGCTGGTTGGCCAAATGAAGGTGCATCTGTATCCTGCACATTGACCCCCTCTACAATTTCCCGGGGCATATATCTCCCACAGCTTCTCCTCATATGTAGTGTATTCCACACAAAGTGGGGGATCCACCACCTGCTCGTCTTGCTGCCTTCCTTTCCTCAGCCATTTTTTCCTTAAGGCTCCTCTTTATATCTGAAAATCTTTTGCGGCAGTGAGCCACTGACCGTTTTAATGGCCCCACCGCGTTCACGGCCTCACATATTTAACCCCATAATTGATGACGCCACCTGAGCGGAGTACGGGCTGCCAGGTTCCCTAAAATTATTTTGTAGCAGGGAACAATATTGTGCACTAACACAATTCTCGTCATGACAAAATCTCACATTCCTCCCTGACTTCGTCTTCCTGCATTGACCTGTCTCCTCTAACCCTCTCTCACCTTCCTCTGTCCCCTCCATCTCCATCTCCCTCTCCTCTCCCTCTGCCCCCCTCTTATCACTGGCCATAATGTCCAGTAAGACACAAAAAGGTGACCGTGATCATTAGACAGTAGCAGATACTTTGTATCCATGTGCAGGAGATTCCAATAAATAGTGTTTGGCTGTACCCATAGAGGGAATATTGATCTGCCTCCTTCATCCTGTTATCTCTAAATCTATCACCGTGAGGTGAAGTATATCGGCCAGAGGAGGTAAAGTCTATAATAAATGCTACCACCAAGATGTCTATGCTCTCTGTGGAGGAAGCAGGGTGACCCCACTGGTAAACTACAAAAAACAAATTCTTCACACCCCCTTTCTTCTGTATAACCGCAAAATATTCATACACTGTGCAGTAGTGTAACAACTTGGTGTAAGAACGCAGGATTATACAAATTTGTTTATAAGGAACATAATACATGGGATATTGTGTGGTAAAAGTTAGTTATCTGCGTAATTCAATGTTTATATTTTCATATTATCTACCAAGGGGTTTCTGAAAATGCAGCCAGGTGTGAGCCATAGATAATATGAGCTTATTGTTTAATGACTGGCACATAACAAGCATTCCAGCTTATGTGGGTTGGGAGGCAGTTTGATTATGTTCTCAGTGAGTCCTATTGTGTAGGGACAGATAGGACAAGCAGAGCCCCAAATCAGCCCAGAGCACCATCATAGCACCATATAGATCACTATGGGGTAAATTACTACAGCAGGGTATACATCTAGGGTGTATACTGAGAGTGGGCTACTTCATTGGAAGGCTGAGCAGGAATTCAGGTTCTGTCAGTCTGTTCTTTCCATCATCGTTTTAGCCCGTGGTGTTAGTCAGTATGCCAGGCTGTGAGACACAGAACTGTTCCCTATTTCGACAGAGGACAATTGACTTGGTTGTTACCACAAATCACTGTCACAGACTGTATGGTTGCTAAATCCACAGATCAGTGATACAGACAATTAGCGGGTATTTCCCGGAGCCTTCTGTAAGCTTTGGGTTTATTTACTTCCTGGAATCTGGAACTATTCACTGTGTTGTGTGAGTTTTAAAATAAAAATCAACTTCTTTCACCCTTTTGGAGTTGTGCCCCAGTGATTAGAGAACCCACTGGTGGATACCATCCCTGGTATCTTTACACTGCTGAGAGATGTTTTCAGATGAAGGACACATTAAATTCATGTGCTCCCTCATGTTTGTGGTTCTCCCAGGGAAAATAGATGTGAGAGGGAAGGAGAGTGTGATGTGAATATAATATACAAGTGGTGCTAATATGTAAATCTACTGTATGTTATTAAGGATATTAGTTGTCATCTTGGATTTATATGTCTTGTATAAAAGTATCCTGCTTTCAGCATTGTGCCCTTATATTGTTGTGGATCACCTTGGTGACTTCTAATGTCCTTATGACTTACAGTAGAGGGTGCATGATCCTATATATGTGCAGAATGTTATGCAGCTGAATATGATAACCTCAGTCCTATGCATCCAAGTAACTTTACACAATCCACTAGCTGCACCCTCTAGTGGTCACTCACATTTATGTTATAACGGCCCTTTTCAGCTGAGTGTAGTCGCTATAATTTACATTACATTTATTAGTTATGCTCTTTCATGGTCACTATTTATTTTCAATTATTATGATCTTTTATTTATAAGGCACCACAACTTTTCTGTAGCATTGCACACAGGAGGTTAGAACATACAACACTATGACAAAACGACAAGTAAAAAAGTGACAAGATTATGTAAATTTAAACAACAAAACAACATAAATATATATGTAAAACACTAGGAGAGACCGCTCTGCTCATGAGAGCTGACATTCTAGAGGGGATGGGTGGATATAGAGTGGGTGAAACAGAGTGGGGTGAGTACAGGTGGAGAATGCGGAGATGGGAGAGTTAGGAGGGGGGCTGGTAGGATTGAATGAAAACATGAGTTTTAAGGAACGCTTGAAGGCTTTGACACTGATTAATGTCTGATTGGGAGCGGGGATGTGTTCCAGAGGTTGGGAACAGCACAAGAGAAATCCTGATGGTGGGAGTGGGAAGAGATAATCAGTACTGAGGTTGGGCTGCTGTTATTGGCTGAGTGGAGCAGGTGGGAGGGAGTGTGAGGAAATGAGGTTGGATATGTAGTGCGGAGAGAAGTGTTTGAGGGCTTTGTAGGTAAGGAGTATGAATTATATTCTGAAGCGGAACTGTCTACTGTGAGTGAGACCAGGGGAGAGGTAATAGGACACAGGAGAGGTGGGGGAAGCAGGACGGATAGCCTTACATCACTTAATATATATATTATACCATATATTATATATTATACACATAACAAGGGCAGCAACACTCACTTGTATCTTGTACAGATCCGGGGCAGAGGCAGGGAGCATAATATAGTATATTACAAGCACACCAACACTCAGAATGAGCACAAAATAATATTTATTAGGTTAATCCATTTGAGAAAACAATTTAATCCAGAGGTCGTCCTTATGTCACTTGTTGTGTCATAAAATGTGTACATTTTATTTAATCAAAGTAGCTTCTCATGTAAACCTCCCTGACTTGTAAATAAGATATAAATATTGTTAAGGTCACTGACTACAAAGGAAAAATGTAATTAGACTTCAGCAGGTGGTAAAATCTTCTAATTAGATCCTCCTTTTCTCCATTTGCCCCTTTTTGTGGACTTTTGTATCAACTCGTTACTCAGTTGGATTAACCTAATAACTATGATTTTGTGCTCATTCTGAGTGTTGTCCTGCTTGTAATATACAGGATCTATTTACATAAACACAGGATCCTCTGCACTCACCAACGACATTATTAATCCTATTCAAGCTGTAATCTGTATCGAAAAACAGGGAATGTCAATTCCACATATTATAATACATGGTAAGATGACCAACTCACACCTAACTCTGCCCTTTCTGGACAGTTCCTACACTAAATATAAACATACATCACTGTGCTAAACATATTACCATAATCATTGTAGATTTATATGTGTGAGTTATGTCTAATTTTTTATTGTGAATCATATAGAAATCAGAGTTGCTGCTGATATGTAGAACAGATCTATCTGCTCACACCCTCTACATAGACAATAGGTGAATACTAAACATAACGTCCATTTGTTGACATAACAGGATGTCAGAGACTGCAATGATCTAATTAGAAGATTTTACCATCTGCTGAGGTCTAATTAGAATTTTCCTTTGCAGTAAGTGACCTTAGGAATTATTATATCTTATTTACAAGTCAAAGAAGTTTACATGACAAAATAATAATGTACATTTGTAATATATGTACAACAATAATTTAGCTCTACCATAATCTTAAAATCCAACTTTTGTTGCACAATTACTTGAAATTTGGACCCAAATAGTTTCACAAACCAACCATTGATATATATATATATATATATATATATATATATATATATATATATATATATATATATATATATATATATATATCATGGTAATTATATAAACAAACGAATAAATAAATAAACATGATAATAAATATAGATTACCAATAATATATATTATTTAACAGTACTGTGGTGGAAAGTTATGTGTATTTTATCTATATATTCTCTGTAAATACTGCCTTTAGAGAATATCATGTGTGTAATATATCTATATATTCTCTATCAGTACTGTGATATCATGTGTGTAATATATCTATATATTCTCTATCAGTACTGTGGTATCATGTGTGTATTATATCTATATATTCTCTATCTGTACTGTGGTATCATGTGTGTAATATATCTATATATTATCTATCAGTACTGTGGTATCATGTGTGTAATATATCTATATATTATCTATCAGTACTGTGATATCATATGTGTAATAAATCTATATATTCTCTATCAGTACTGTGATATCATGTGTGTAATATATCTATATATTCTCTATCAGTACTGTGGTATCATGTGTGTAATATATATATATATTCTCTATCAGTACTGTGGCATCATGTGTGTAATATATCTATATATTCTCTATCAGTATTGTGGTATCATGTGTGTAATATATCTATATATTCTCTATCAGTACTGTGATATCATATGTGTAATAGATCTATATATTCTCTATCAGTACTGTGGTATCATGTGTGTAATATATCTATATATTCTCTATCAGTATTGTGATATCATGTGTGTAATATATATATATTCTCTATCAGTACTGTGGCATCATGTGTGTAATATATCTATATATATTCTCTATCAGTATTGTGGTATCATGTGTGTAATATATCTATATATTCTCTATCAGTACTGTGGTATAATGAGTGTAATATATCTATATATTCTCTATCAGTACTGTGGTGTCATATGTGTAATATATCTATATATTCTCTATCATTACTGTGGTATCATATGTGTAATATATCTATATATTCTCTATCAGTACTGTGATATCATGTGTGTAATATATCTATATATTCTCTATCAGTACTGTGGTATAATGAGTGTAATATATCTATATATTCTCTATCAGTACTGTGGTGTCATATGTGTAATATATCTATATATTCTCTATCAGTATTGTGGTATCATGTGTGTAATATATCTATATATTCTTTATCAGTACTGTGATATCATGTGTGTAATATATCTATATATTCTCTATCAGTACTGTGGTATAATGAGTGTAATATATCTATATATTCTCTATCAGTACTGTGGTGTCATATGTGTAATATATCTATATATTCTCTATCAGTACTGTGGTATCATATGTGTAATATATCTATATATTCTCTAACAGTACTGTGATATCATGTGTGTAATATATCTATATATTCTCTATCAGTACTGTGGTATAATGAGTGTAATATATCTATATATTCTCTATCAGTACTGTGGTGTCATATGTGTAATATATCTATATATTCTCTATCAGTACTGTGGTTTCATATGTGTAATATATCTATATATTCTCTATCAGTACTGTGGTATCATGTGTGTAATATATCTATATATTCTCTATCAGTATTGTGGTATCATGTGTGTAATATATCTATATATTCTCTATCAGTACTGTGGTATCTTGTAACACATCACAGGATTCACACAGGAGAGAAACCATTTAAATGCTCTGAATGTAGCAAGTGTTTTAGAGATAATCAGTTTGTGTTAAACATGAGAGGAGTCACACAGGAAAAAACAAACATTTAAATGTTCTGAATGTAGCAAGTGTTTTACCCAAAAATAAGATGTAGTAAAACATCACAGATCTTACACAGGGGAGAAACCATTTAAGTGCTCTGAATGTAATAAATGTTTTGCTAAAAATTAAAATCCTGATGCACATAGGAGATCTCACACAGGAGAGAAATCGTTTATATGCTCTGAATGTAGCAAATGTTTTACCCAAAGGTCAGATCTTGCTAAACATCAATAGATTCTCACAGGGGTGAAGGTGAGAAACCATTTAAATGGTCTGAATGTAGCAAGTGTTTAATTGAGAGTAAAGCACTTGTCACTCACTAGAGGATTTATACATGAAAGTGACCCTGAGGATCTGAATGTAGTATATGTATCAACATCATTCATTTATTTATATAGCGCCACTATTTCCAACAAGTTATCTCTATGTATCAAATAATATACAAACAGAGGATATATCATTTTTATATTTAAAATGTGGTAAGTGTTTTATATAACATCAAGGTCTTGTTAAATGTCAGATAAGACTAGAGTGGTCTAACAAGGGGACTTGGGGGCATTTTCCCTCTGGGATGGTCTAAGTGTAAAGAAATAAATCTGCAGTACACAATCACACAATGACAATAGGGCAGCCCTTGCAGAGCTCTGCATTATACTGCTGTCCTACTCATACATTACTTACATGATATAGAGAAGAAGAGAAAAAATGTCTCACTTTAAAACTTTGCCGTCCACTGATAGTCAGTATGGTGTAATTCCAGCATTTAGAGATACCACAGAGGTGCTGCAGAGACAAGCATAAGGGATTAGTCATTGTCCCTGAAATGTGCAGATGCAGAAAACGTTAAATATTGATAGATCATGTAAACAATATTATATTGGTGAGAATAATCAATACTATGCAGTGACTGGAAATATCAAAGGCAATGAGACTGGACTGTACAGTCAGAGGTGACGTTCTCTGTAAATGGCTAACTAGTTTATTTGTACAACTGAGTTGTACAATGCTGAATATGGATACTTGATGTTTTCTCTGTTTCATGCATTTAAAATGAAAATATACCCTGAGGCCTTTGTACTGGACACTGTATATGTTACATTATTTCTTGTTAAAATTGTAATTTTGGGTATTAGCCTTTAACCTGAGAATTTGTTTAATTCTTCTAGCCCTTTACTATGCCAAAGTATGTGCATCCAATTCTGTATTTCCTGCCTTCTATTTCGTTTTCATTTTAAGTATATTGTTACTATTACAGAAGGTCACAGTCTAATAACCTTGTTACTAATAAGTATTGTGACTGTTGTCATATTAAATTACATTTAATAACAATCTAAGATTTTCTTTTTTTTTAGTGAATTAAGTATTCAGTCTTAAATGATGTTCCCCACCCACCATTAAAATATCTCCCAGTCTAATAACCATTTACCAATAAGCACTGTGACTAATTGTTGTCATAATAAATTACATTTAGTAACATTCTGACTTTGTTCTCAGAATCATTTATGTCTCAAACAGTCTTTCTGTTTATAATGTTATATTTTTGCAAGTAATGTTTCAATGATAGTAAATTTGGATAAATTGTGTTTTGATTGTATTTTGGTATGTCTGTGAGCAGCTGAAGGCTTCTTAAGAGTGCTAGCTCTGGTACCAATCCTTGGTGCTGGTAACAGTCTTGTTTTTTAAAAGTGAGTGTGAGATAGATGTTTGTAGTTTACTCATCTATAGATAGAGAGAAGAGGCATCCGCACCAAAGACAAATTCTGTACCGCCTAGTGTATTATGTATATAATCTATTTTTGAGTATTTCCATGCACCTATATATACAATTTAATGTGTGGACTGATAACTCATCTCACATATATTTATTCTTCTATAACTAAGAGCTGCTCCCCAGAATTATTTTGGCCATAATGCATAAAGAAAAAGGGGAAAAAGATACTAATCAGGGCACTGTTTAACAGACTAAGATTGAAAAAAACATTTTGCTTAATTTATTTTATTAATAACATTTCATATCCTATGTGCTGGCCAATTAATAAGGTTTGAAAGTGAAATATTAAATTATAATGAGTTAGTGAAAAGTGATTGGTGCTTTGTACACGAAATAAAATTGGTAAAAATACATCTCATTAGATCCTCGTCAATTTATTTTGTTAACCTGTTATTATATTTATTCAAATTAATCTAACAATGTGATTCCACTTGAAATTAATTGTAGCAAAGTCGATAGAGGTTACTGCAGCACATAAATTATACTCCTGACACAGAGAGTCTGGACATAAGTCACAGGTGCCGGCATGATTATCAGTATCAGCGGACGGAGCTGGTGTCTGACCTGCAGTCAGTCTTTGCTGAAACACTGTTATCTTATGTAGCAGTGCGGAAATTAAAATCTTAGCTTCTTACAGTTCATTGAGCATTTTGCTTTATCCACTGACACCCAGGGCAGCTGTCACTTGTAGCCGATGGTTATGACAGATGAAGAGCAGAGATATGAAGGTAATTGGGTACAGTGTGTACACCTGAATCGACTGCTGATCAGGACTTCAGTAATTTATACAATCGTTAGAGACAACAAATTGACTAAAAGTTTTTGTAGTGTTTACCCAGCTTAAGTGTATTATCATTCTGGCGTAATTTAGATAGATATCATTAATAATCTGCCTTTACAAATCAGTTTATGTATATTTATATACTATTTGAACTATTGATACATTTGGACACCATTTACCTGCAACATATTTTGTTGTATGACTTTGAATAACTTTGTTAAATATTTGTATCTTGTTCCCCTAACCATCACTTATCATTGCTGAGGACAACACATACAGATCATCTCTCTCTTTGGTAATTGCAGCGCTTGAGCAATATCTTTTTTTACAGTACTATATTTTGTGTTAGTTCATTTTTAAGAATGAACAATATTAAAATGAGTTACTGCAGATATCTAAAACAGGTAATTCTGCTGACACTCTCTGCATAGACAATAGGTGAATACTTAACAATAGGTCCATTTGTTGACATAACAGGATGTCAGAGACTGCGAAGATCTAATTAGAATGCAAGATCCTGCCAATCTCTAATTAGAATTTCCCTTTGTAGTAAGTGACCATAGGAATGTTTATACCTCATTTACATGATTTACATGAGAGACCTGGAGACAAATAGTCTGAGAACATTCTGATCATCCCGGGAACTATTGAAGAGAGATGGGGAGGAATGACTATAAATAGGCAGTATCAGCCCAGTGTTAGTGAGTTGGTGGCTGGAGAGCTGGAAGGATGGAACAGTAAGAATGATCAGGAGGGAAAGAGATAGAAGGAGAAATCTTCAGAGTAAGGTAATTATATTATGCATAAGAATATACTGATATATACACAATCATTTGGAGATATTATGTTGTTGTTATATTTGTAAATGTGAGATATGCTTTTGTCAGAACATTGTTTATATAGTTAGTTTTATAACCAAACAGAATTATAATTATTAATGTACATTACTGTTACATTACTGATGATGATGATGATACTGTACATTGTATATTCTGCATTTGTTGTATCTATTAGTAAATATTGTATTGTAAATCAAAGCTGAGTATACATGTCTTGAACTTTAAATATGCCGATAATAGACTGTACATTATATGTAAGTACATTCATATATGGTTGGCAGTGTAGTTAGATATTCATGAATATAAAAAAGAGAGAAAGACTGTCGCACTAATCACAGAAAGCTGTATCCTGGGCTATTTCATATCATTTATCTCATGTATACTAATGATTTTCATGTATATTTCCAGATCTTTGTTACTCAGGTGCTATCTTACACTTTCTTATGATAGGATAAAGAAAAAGAAGTTGTTCAGTAAGATGCACTATCAGCTTGTATGATTTTATCTATATGGGATATTCTCCAAAATAATAAATGCAAATTAACTTTTATTAGAATAGTTAAAAGAAAGAGTGAAATATAAAACCAATTATTATGTATATATAATTTTAAAATAAAATTTAATTTAAAAATTGCTATCTGCACCAAAACAATCCTCTATTTTGGTGTGTGGGATTATACTGAATATAGGATTGGAGGAATATAGTTGTTAATCCCACTTATCTCATTTGACATTTGTATCTGTAGTATAAAGTGGGTTTGAGATAATTATTGCTATATTTTTTCAATAATTAGTGCAATTCCATTTTCCTGTGAATGTTTGGCAGTTCCTCTATCTGGGATCAATGTTTCTATTTTATTCTTTCATTTATCCCATTTTGAGAAAACCATCCCTTCTAATAATACAGGGGGTTTATTCCTATCTGCCTGTATAATAACTATTCATATTATAATAAAGTATAATAAATTGTATAATAATGTATAATAACTATTCATGTTATAATAAAGTATAATAAACAGTATAATAATGTATAATAACTATTCATGTTATAATAAAGTAAAATAAATAGTATAATAATGTATAATAACTATTCATGTTATAATAAAGTATAATAAACAGTATAATAATGTATAATAACTATTCATGTTATAATAAAGTATAATAAACAATATAATAATGTATAATAAATATTCATGTTATAATAAAGTAAAATAAATAGTATAATAATGTATAATAACTATTCATGTTCATGAATAATCAAAAATATTAATATACATTTCTAATATATGTATAAATATATTGATGGACATTTCTAGGTTTTCACTTAACTCGTATGAGTCATATATTAAAGGGCAGAAATAATTTAGTTCTCCCATAATCTTATAAACCAAATTAGTTGCATAATCACTTTGGCTTACGTTGAATTTTTTATAGCATAAATTCTAAAAGTGTGTATATATATATATATATATATATATATATATATATGCCCTCAGTAGCAACTTTATCAGGTATAACTTTCTTCAACTGGTTTGGAGCACACAATAAGTTTCTGCCACATGATTGGCTGCCTCATTTTGAACACTTTTTCATCTTTAGTGTACTTATTCTGAATATTGGTCATAGGAGCGTCACCTAAAACTAAATATGTAAATTACTTTTGTAAAAGTAAAATAAATATGTTATCCATATCACATGTGTAAGTTGTAAAAAATTGAGGTCTATTTATTACATTTTGGGTTATTGTAATAAGTACACAGTTCAGTGTCAATACCACCTACAACCCAAGATTCCACAGCAGACTGAGAGCCAGAGATCTTGTTGCAGTTCAATAAATAAACTTACAATGGAAGGTGTGTTGTACAAATGGTGTCATCATACCCTGGTTTCAGTACATGATACAAAGAAATCACAGCAAGTTAATAACAAAGCAATGAAGAATCACCATTGTTTGATGGATCTACATTCTTGTCCATATATAGCAGCCGTGTTCATGGTCACATAGTTTATAACATTTAATAGCGTTGTACGGGCTATTCCCAAATTAAACAATAAATATACAAAAAAATACAAGTTTAAATACAAATCAGGTTGCACACTATGAATTGCATTTACTATTAAAACTTAATTCATAGTGAATTGGTAACTTGTACATAACCTCCTGTCTCGATATATATCACAGTGTTTTGTCTTATGTGGGTGCACAGATCTGATAAGTCTTCTCAATAAAAACAATGGTCAGTGACTTGGTCACATTTGTTAGTGTATAAAATATTTGAGTGTTTATTACACAATATAACACTACCACTGTTAACATAGATCCATTCATTGAATCATTATAAACATTTTATTTTCTCACAGGATTCCAACTAAAATCAAAAGACATCTCGGAAAGGACCTTGTCCTCTGAACTGCTGAGAGTTCCAGAAATAATCCTCATCCAAAAAGGAATAGACTACAGACACCAATTCTTCTTATCCTGTGGAAAATCTACAGAAGCTAATTTCATTTTTGAACAGAAAAAACCTTCTACAATTAAGTCATTGCTGATGAAATACATTATGAATCGTACAGGAGAGAAACCCTATCTGTGCTCTGAATGTTTCAAGTGTTTTACCAAAAGGTCAGATCTTGTAAAACATCAGAGGATTCACACTGGAGAGAAACCATTTAAATGCTCTGAATGTTCCAAGTGTTTTAACCTAAAGAAAATTCTTGTTGCACATATGAGGATTCACACAGGAGAGAAACCATTTAATTGCTCTGAATGTGGACAGTGTTTTACCCAAAAGTCAACTCTTGTTGCACATAAGAAGATTCACACAGCAGAGAAACCATTTCATTGCTCCGAATGTAGCAAGAGTTTTGCTAGAAAGTCACATCTTGTTGTTCATCAGATGATTCACACAGGAGAGAAACCATTTAATTGTTCTGATTGTTCCAAGTGTTTTTTCAAAAAGTCACATCTTGCAAGCCATCAGAGGATTCACACAGGAGAGAAACCATTTAAATGCTCACAATGTTTCAAGTGTTTTACCAAAAAGTCACACCTTGTTAGACATCAGAGGATTCACACAGGAGAGAAACCATTTAAATGCTCTGAATGTAGCAAGTGTTTTACCGAGAATTCAAGTCTTGTTGCACATCACAGGATTCACACAGGAGAGAAACCATTTAAATGCTCTGAATGTAGCAAGAGTTTTGCCCAATTGTCAACTCTTAAAAATCATCAAAGGATTCACACAAGAGAGAAATTATTTTAATGCTCTGAATGTCACAAGTATTTTATTTATATTTCAGCTCTTGTTGCACATCAGAACATTCACACCTAGGAGAAACCATTTAAATGCTTTGAATGTAGCAAGTGTTTTACCCACAAGTCAGCTCTAATTGAAAATCAGGTAATTCCCATAAAAAAAAAAACATTTAAATAGTCTGAATGCAGCAAGTGTTTAATTGAAAGGAAACCACTTGTCACTCACCAGAAGATACATGCATGAGAATTACCCTGAGGATCTGAATGTAGCATATATATCATAACCAAATTATCACTTTATATCTCCATAATATCCCTACACGGGATGTGCAATTATATTTTGAATGTGGAAAGTATTTCTTTTGCATCTCCTTATTATTTCCCTTATACCTTTCTATTACTGTCTTACCTCCCTCTGTTATGAGACCGATGTACTCAGAAAGGGTTATTTAGTAAAATGGTGCAAGTAAAGCCCTGGTTGCTGTATCCTATAACAATCAATCATAACACAATAGTTGTTGGTTTGATGACATCAGAGTGTTAATAGCTGATATCTGGTACCTATGTGTTATAGCACAGCCTTGTTCTTCACACCATGTTTTCCAATAAGCCTCAAGGAGAAAACATTGCTTCCCCGGCTACTTTTTTCGCAGTGATCCAAATCAGAAAGCGCTGACCTGTATATAGACTGAAGGACCATGTTCACACAATATCTGTAATTACCATTTATGTTACTGATAACACTTGATGTTAAATAAAAGCTGATATTAATAATGTGGAGATTTTGTTTTTGATTGTGGAACTTATATCTTTTTCAGGCCAAGAAAAGAATAGATAAACATCTCTAGGCGCTACCTTTATACAACCTTTAAACAAGGTGTAAAAAAAGTACATAGGACTAACATATCACAAGTCCAATATACATATAGACTTATGATTTATATGATTTACTGGACTTGTGATTTGTTAGTTCTATGTACTTTGTTCACACATTGTTTAAAGGAGATGTTTATCTATTCATTTCTTGGTCTCAGTTAATTAAGAGACATGACACTTATACCTTGCAGTTGGTAGATCATTAATCATTTTTGTGAGAATTGTTTCAGTAGAATGTTGGAGGCAGAAGTCTGATTCCAGAGAGTCAAGAATGGAGAGAGAGGAGAGAAAGTGAGACAGGTGTTTGCACATTAATTGCTCAAGCAGTTTCTAGGCAATGGGGAGGAGAGAGATAGGGGGGTAGTTGGAGAAAGAGGCTGGATTGACAGAGACACTATGTGGTAACTGGAGCTGCATTGTTTAGGACTGAAGTGAGTGTTTTGTTGTAGAAAGATGCATCCTTACTAGGGCAGGATAATACAGGCATAGGAGAAAATAAGTGTTGTAGTGACAATGTGATGTTGATTTGTTTAAAAGACTTTAGGTGTTTTTGGGTCCTTGTGGATTTGGGTGCAGGGGGGATGGGCATGAGGTAGGGTGAGCCTGAAGGAAAGAAGGTTGTGGTCAGAGAATGGGAAGGCTAAGTTGGTGAAACTAGAGCTGAAGCAGTAGCAGGAGAAGACAAGGTCAAGGGAGTATAAAAATTATAGTTAATTGTGGATTCCGTGCACAGGGCCATCAGTTCATGTCTGTATCTAACAGGGATTAACCATAAAAACCCTATAGAATAAATACTCTAAAAACAAAATAAAAGATGCAGACATGGGCGCTGACCCTCAATGCATAGAAAGTCTAATGATTAGAAGCAAGGTAGCTATATCATATCCACAAACCAAGAGACACTACATGAGTCATTAATGAAAATCTAACAATAAGCTGCACATCACAAAAAGTACACTCAACACATATATGAACAAATGCCAAAGAAAAAAGTGAAATTGGCAATGTTTAAATCTTATCCCATAGTCCACAATGCTTATGGAAATCAATACAATTTTGCTTGGATTGTTCCTTGGTGTCTCACATGCACAAGCCTGTTCCAGAGAGACTAGAAAGGTGCCACTTCCATATTCAAAAAGGTAAGTACCATAGGCACCCCTTTATAAAATGCAAAATGCGAAGGTAATAGATAGGGGTGTCCTTCACCTGTTTTCGGAGCCCCACATGACCTGTCCCCGTATAATCCCTTTTTGGAACATGGTCCTTGCACTTATTAATTCCGTATCTGAACAACAGATCACTAAGGATCCCCGGTTGTTCCTTCTCTTTCGCCCTATCCCTGATTAGACCGCCCCTTCCAACAAGCTGATATCCCACATACTAGCTGCAGCCAAATCCCTAATAGCCAAACACTGGAAAGATCCTAACCCTCCCTCTATGCAGTCCTTACGGAACTACATCTGGCATATCGCAAGCATGGAGAGTATTACATGCTACCTTCACGATAAATCCTACAACTTTGACAAGGTTTGGGCCCCATGGTATCTCCAGCAAAGCCGTAGCTGTTTACCCCCTTTGGCTCTCTCGTCCTCTAATTGTACATAAACTCTGGGCCGTCTCCGGATCCTCCAGGTTGGTCGTCGTGCGCCATGGGTAAGAGATCCATTTATCTTGCCGTCTACTTTTTATTTTCTTATTTATTTTATAGGTCGTTATTCTGTAAATATGTTGCTTACAACCTCCTTTGTAATAGGTATGGTGATACACGTGCCTGTCCTTCCCAACCCTCCCCCCCCGTTCCCCCTCCTTAACCCATTTTGTTTCCTGTCTCTTTCCTACCCCTTCCTTCTACTATAAAACTTTAGAATAAGAGGAGACATCTTGTTGTCTTAACACAGTTGGTTTTTACTTGTTGTTTGCTATTTTCTATGCTGTTTCCTCTTGTAAAAAATAAAGAGTTTAAAAAAAGAAAAAAAGGGAAATAAACTAAGGATCAGGCACATACCTGAAACTACATCCAAGTGTGACGGCTTCTCATAAGCATGAATAAGAGATCAGTATGTAGTGCAATATTGTCAGAAAAAAGGATGCAAACATTTAAATTATATTGGTGCCCTCCTTACAGAACACACTACTATGCTCACTATTGGCCCTACTACCCTGGAGAGTCACCTCATAGCTGTTATATCCTTGAGTTACCGGATGGCTTATAAAAAAACTAAACTACAGTCTGTATATAATCTTTCTCACTGTGTGATAAATACTTCACCCTACAAAACTGTGTGTGTCTACAGTAAACTTTTTAGTCTATTTTCTATCCCCTCATGGGGGGTCCCTACATACACAATTTAGTTTGCAGGACCCTCTCCCCTGACAGGAGACATATTAAAGAAATATATAAATCCCCCTTGTTGGTTGAACAAGGGAATATGATAACCCTGACCTCACACTGTGCTCTCCTTTATCATAGTGTGCCACTGCCTCCGTTAGTTTGATTACCTTTGTATTGTGTTCTTCTCTTCTGTTTTACTCTTTTCTATTTTCTGTTTTCTCATCTTCTATTCTATTTTGTTTCTTGTCTGTCACACGCTCCTCTCCTCTGTGAGTCTTGTTGTCAGGTATGATGACGTCATTGTCACACGCTCCTCTCCTCTGTGAGTCTTGTTGTCAGGTATGATGACGTCACTGTCATACGCGCCTCTCCTCTGTGAGTCTTGTTGTCAGGCATGATGACGTCACTGTTACACGCGCCTCTCCTCTGTGAGTCTTGATGTTGGGCATGATGACGTCACTGTCACACGCGCCTCTCCTCTGTGAGTCTTGTTGTCAGACATGATGACGTCACTGTCACACGCGCCTCTCCTCTGTGAGTCTTGTTGTCGGGCATGATGACGTCACTGTCACACGCGCCTCTCCTCTGTGAGTCTTGTTGTCGGGCATGATGACGTCACTGTCACACGCGCCTCTCCTCTGTGAGTCTTGTTGTCAGACATGATGACGTCACTGTCACACGCGCCTCTCCTCTGTGAGTCTTGTTGTCGGGCATGATGACGTCACTGTCACACGCGCCTCTCCTCTGTGAGTCTTGTTGTCGGGCATGATGACGTCACTGTCACACGCGCCTCTCCTCTGTGAGTCTTGTTGTCAGGTATGATGACGTCACTGTCACACGCGCCTCTCCTCTGTGAGTCTTGTTGTCGGGCATGATGAGGTCAAGCTATGTCGCTCACGCCCGACAATCAGTGGAATGCAATGGAGCAGAGAGAAGGGGAGGAGGCTGCTGGGTGACACCACAATCAGGTAATTTTTTTATCTATCTGCAGCAATTTTGGATTTTTTGGGCTGGTGCCCCCACCCCCTCCGGGCCCCCTGGGGACTGCTGGGCCCTAGGCAGGTTACCTAGGTTGCATAGCGGTAAATCCAGCACTGCACAGGAGATCCCACTAGTCCTGATAGAAATTGAATAGCAAACTCTCTGCCTCAGTGTAATTAATAGCGAACTGTATTGAAAGTCAAACAATTAATGTATTTTGAATTTTACAATAAAAACCATTAATTAGCTAAAAATATTTTGTATTTTTTATTAGAACTTTTATATTACTTATCATTAATGTTATCATTTGCCAATGTAGACTTGTGGCTGAATGAGGAGCATCTGTTTATCTGCTGCCGCTGACTTATGTGTTTATTTACTTCATCTGACACATGTGATACATCGACGCTCCCATTGTATTTATGTGATGGAATGTGACACATTGTTGCTTCCACTTAGGTTATTGTGATACATATATGTGATACATTTAGTTGTGCCTCTTGTCACAGTTGTTTCATCTATTACTATATAAATCACATTGGTTTATGAATCTAATCAGAGTTTCTCTCTGTTCTCACAACTTTGTACATACGCTGATAATCAGCACCTTACTCTGAGCTGTTATTATTCCATACGTGATTATCTGTTTTACTGATATTTTGATAGTAGATGCAAGTCAGATTAATTGCTATATATATATATATATATATATATATATAAATAATCCTTTTAATACTAATATATGTTTGAATTTTATATCTGTAATATCATAGAGCCTTGTAGTTATCCTTACAAATTTGGACATTCGTCTTTCCGTTGTACAGGTGATTAGTGATCAGTTGTGATGAATACATCACATATAAATACTGAGACTGTGTCACCTGGATTCATCCTTCTGATGAAAGTCCAACAGCACAGAAACATGTCAAGGGTCTTACTACAGTCTCCCTAAGGATTGGTCACATTATTTACAGAAGTAGATCTCTGCTTTCAGCATTTGAGCTGTGTCAGCTCACGGTACCAGGAGGGACATAAGATCTGAGAAATTAGATATGTATGATGAGTCATTTTATGCTGGGACACTTGTAATTGAAGGGTTTTAGATCTCAATGTTACTCACCCTTATACTGACTGTCTGCTTATGATCCCGGATTCCATGAATGACATTGCAAAGTGCAATCAGGTGACATTACTTTATCTGATATATTATCATTATTAACAGCTAGTTCTAATAATTGAATAACATAACTCTTTGAATCATGTTCCTGAGGGTGCTATCACCTGCTTTATAACAATGAAATTTAGGTTTTTTTTATGGTGTAGAAAACAGATTTGATAGATATAAATGATATTCTGTGATATGTATCATTCTGTCTTAATTTGGAGGAATATCCTTGTGACAAAACGAGTGTGATATGTGAATTATAGCAAATACTTTTTATAGCCTTCTTTTGTTTCCCCAGCTCACCAGACTATAACTGCATTGTCCAATAACATGTGGCTAAGGGGACATTGTAGTTCAGTGTACATATGTATATTGTTTATTGTATATTGATAACTTGAAGTAAGGTTGCTATTCATTGTATTTAAAGTAAAGCCAGGGGGATTATGGGTAGGGATCAGGTTGCCATGTGCCTGAGTAGGAAAACTAATTAGTGGCCATTGTTCTCACCAGGCTAGTCAAGACAGGCCATCTAACAGGGGAGGTTCTCTGAAAGGACAGCTCATCTTCACTCCCCTGTCCAAACCCCCCCCCCCTTTAGTCCAGCACTGACCAATGGTTAAGTAGAATAGATGCAGGGGTTTGCCCAGGGAGGGGAAAGACTGTGGAAATTAGACCTGTGATATATAAGGAACAACTCCAGGGGGGAGGGGTGCTCATGCTTGGATTTCATTCAGGAAGGTGCAAGATGGAGTTTTGAATT
Organism: Mixophyes fleayi; assembly: GCF_038048845.1. Taxonomy (NCBI): domain Eukaryota; kingdom Metazoa; phylum Chordata; class Amphibia; order Anura; family Limnodynastidae; genus Mixophyes; species Mixophyes fleayi. The sequence continues at coordinate 9,505,448 of NC_134405.1, read as the reverse complement.
GTCGTTTTCTAACTCAAGTCTATATATGCAGCTGAGAGGGATCCATGGGTCATGAAGTCTGGACAGCAGGTGACTATATCTCCTTAAGTTATTGGGGTAAGGGACAGATGATGTGGTAAATCTGACTGGCATTTATTTACTGTGTGTATATAATATTCTAGTGTTGTTTGTATAACAATAAATATACTGTTGTATTTTTATAACTGCATTTTGCCTGAGTGACCATACGAATCCTAGAAGGTACTGGGTAGCACTGGGCCAGATAAACCCGGTATCTTCACATTTTTGGTGGCAAGCAGTGGGGTCACTCAGTCCCAGGTCCTATCTGGGTAGAGCTGCAGGGGAACTGTATCGTGATACATTCCAGGGCTCTGCAAAGCAGTTAGCACTAGAAACCAGTTACCACATTATCCTGAACTTACTCCTAAAGGCTTTAAGGTAGAAAGTGTCACGAAAAGCGTTGTGGGCTTTAGGCGAGGGAAGATGCCGTCTAAGTGCCGATTTGATAAGGGGAAGCGCACCCCGCCAGAGGAGAGCGGAAGATGGAACCGTGTCTCAAAGAGAGGAAATCACAGTGAGGTGATCCCTGGAAGTAAAATGGGTGTGAGCTCTAGGAGCAAGAGAGCAGATCACAGCTCAGTGTTGAAAAAGTTCCCAAAGGAAGGGATGAAGCAGTCTAGTACACCCAGGAGAAAGGTGTACTGGGATGAAGGACTGTGGCAGTGTCTGCAGGATGGGGATATGGATGTGTTGCACCACCCCACCACAATGCAGCACATTTTGGATTATTGGGATGAGGAGTGCCCAAAGATTATTATGTGGGAAGGAGCCAGTCTACAGGAGAAATTGGAGAACCTGTTGGATGTGTTCCTAATGTTGAAAGAGGAGGCAAGTGCCTGTAATTTTCGGGATGAACCAGCATGGGATGATTTTACACATGAAGTTATTTGTATTATGCAGAATCTGGCCAAGGGAGAATCCAGATACAACAATAATCAGCAATACAAACAAGACGTAAATGGACTATTACAGCACAGGGACATGCCTGATGAATCCCCTGCAAATGTATTAATAGAATCTGTCCCATTAGCAGATTCTACAGATCCACTAGAGACAATGAGTATGGAGGAGCTGATAGTGGAATGCCAGATCCGGGGTGTACCTTACCTGTACTGCACGCACATGGATATCCTGAAACGTTTGTTAAAAGATCAGGAGAATCCCATCAATGCCTTTAGTGTTTATAGAAAATGGATGCTCACTTTAGGTCCCCACATACCTCTCTGGGAACAAATGCAATGTCTGCAACAGAGTTTTGAAGAAGCAGAGGATGAGGTATGGCGGCAAGGATTTACAGACACTGAAATGTGGCAGGATCAGTGTTATCGAGTGAATACTGAAAAATGCCAATTGGAATATCTTTTGTCACACTCTAAAAAGATGGCTGCTCAGTCTGTTAATCAGGGGGAGGTCCATCCCAGTGGATTAAATACAGTTGCCCAAGCTACTATCTTGGGGGAGACTGGAGAAGAACTGCTTGGTGAGGATGCTGTACCTCCGACTACTCAGAAAGGATTAGGAGAAATTCTCCCATTTGGTGACTTGGATCGAAAAGAGCTACCAAGTAAGTACCATGTAGTAGCATCTTCTGATAATTTGCCAGTGTTATTGGAACCTGAGACTGTGTCTGAGTTAGAACAGAATTACAGAAAAGACCAGTTATCCATCCCTGTTGTGCCTGAAAAGAATTTGTTTAAGGAAGTAACGCAGGATACCGCATGTGTGCTCTCCGGGGCAAGTGATGTACAGCTTTACCCAATTGTGACAGAAGAGAATCATAAACTTGCGCAACATATGATCTCAGCAGAAATCATGTTTACAGACTGTAGGACAGAATTAATGGGAGAGGATAAAGGAATTGTCATGTCAGAGGCCACTACCATGGGGCCCTGGGAAAATTACACTTATGCCTTCCCCTATGCAGAATTGGCAGATGAGGAGATGTTGACTGAGTGGGTGTCTGAGAGGGCACCAGTACAGCAAGATTCACCAGCCCCACCAGCTTTGATGCATCGCACTCCAGCTCCAAATCTGGGAATCCAGGACCCAATACCAGAGGCCTGCACTGGACCATCCACTTTGTTTTGCTGCCAGGAGGACAAGTCTGTGTCCAATGAGGATTCACACTACCCCGATGCGCCAGAGGTGAGGGAAGTAGTGCAACAGTTGGATGTGGTAGCAGGGGAGGGGAGATGCACACCAACATACTTACAGGGGCACCCACATGTGGTTTGGGAGGGGGACAGAGGATTCCCCATAAGCAAAGAATTAATGGAGCCCCCACGCTTGCCTGCCACTGGGCAGTTGTCTCTTGAGTGTTTGGGGGAGGGGGGATTGGATCTTTGCCAGAAACAAACGGACAAGGTGCCAGAAAGTTTTCCTGCCACTTGGCAGTTTTCCCTCGGATATGTGGGGGAGGGGAGCATGGCCTCCAGAAACAAAGGACAGGCCAAGGGACTATTTTCAGTTGGGCAATTAAGGGTGGACAAGGCACCCAAGGGATGGTGGACTACAACTCTCCTACCATGGATGTGTGCACCGGAGTGGCCCAGTTTTATTGTTGACTCATCTTATGACACAGGACAGCATAAACCCCCACTCCAGCTGGGTGGGAAGATATGCCTGCAGCCATGGGACCCTGGTGGGAGAAAGAGGAACTGTGTACTGCTATCTACCTTACCATCAGACCCAGGAGAAACCACAGCAGGCCAGAAACTTTGGACTTGTAAGAAATGATTACTTGGGGCTAGGGAGCCACTGGGAAACAAGGGCTAAAAAAAGTAGGGGAGGAATGTGACAAAACGAGTGTGATATGTGAATTATAGCAAATACTTTTTATAGCCTTCTTTTGTTTCCCCAGCTCACCAGACTATAACTGCATTGTCCAATAACATGTGGCTAAGGGGACATTGTAGTTCAGTGTACATATGTATATTGATTATTGTATATTGATAACTTGAAGTAAGGTTGCTATTCATTGTATTTAAAGTAAAGCCAGGGGGATTATGGGTAGGGATCAGGTTGCCATGTGCCTGAGTAGGAAAACTAATTAGTGGCCATTGTTCTCACCAGGCTAGTCAAGACAGGCCATCTAACAGGGGAGGTTCTCTGAAAGGACAGCTCATCTTCACTCCCCTGTCCAAACCCCCCCCCCCCTTTAGTCCAGCACTGACCAATGGTTAAGTAGAATAGATGCAGGGGTTTGCCCAGGGAGGGGAAAGACTGTGGAAATTAGACCTGTGATATATAAGGAACAACTCCAGGGGGGAGGGGTGCTCATGCTTGGATTTCATTCAGGAAGGTGCAAGATGGAGTTTTGAATTGTCGTTTTCTAACTCAAGTCTATATATGCAGCTGAGAGGGATCCATGGGTCATGAAGTCTGGACAGCAGGTGACTATATCTCCTTAAGTTATTGGGGTAAGGGACAGATGATGTGGTAAATCTGACTGGCATTTATTTACTATGTGTATATAATATTCTAGTGTTGTTTGTATAACAATAAATATACTGTTGTATTTTTATAACTGCATTTTGCCTGAGTGACCATACGAATCCTAGAAGGTACTGGGTAGCACTGGGCCAGATAAACCCGGTATCTTCACAATCCTTAATAGTCTGCCATTACAATTGCATTTATTAGAAATAATTTACTTATATCTTGAGATATAGGTTATTTTTAACAAAGAATAATATTGATATCAGAGTTACTGTAGATATCTAAAACCGGTCTTTCTTCTCACACTCTGCCTACACAATAGACAAATCATAAACAAAAGGTCCATTGTTGACATAAGAGAGTCTGTGCTGATCTAATTAGAATGAAAGATTTTACCTCCAGCCAAGATCTAATTAAAAATTTCCTTTGTATTCAGTGGCCTTAGGAATGTTTATACCTCATTTACAAGTCAATGAGATTTACATGAGAGACCTGGAGACAAACAGTCTGAGAACCTTCTGGTCATCCTGGGAACTATTGAAGAGAGATGGGGAGGAATGACTATAAATAGGCAGTATCAGCCCAGTGTTAGTGAGTTGGTGGCTGGAGAGCTGGAAGGATGGGACAGTAAGAATAATCAGGAGGGAAAGAGATAGAAGGAGAAATTTTCACAGTAAGGTAATTATATTATATACACACAAACATTTATAGATATTATGTTATAGATATTGTATTGCAATATATATGGGATGTGTTTTTGGCTTAACAATGTTTACACAGTTAGTATTGCAATCTAACAGCATTATAATTATTAGACACTGCTGTACATTGTATATTCTGCACATTGTATTATCCATTAGTGAATATTGTATTGTAAAACAAAGCTGTGTTACATGTGTTGAACTTTATATATCCTGATAATACACTGTACATTATATGTATCTGCTTTCTCCTATGGTTGCAGTGTAGTTAGATATTCATGAACCATTACAAATATTATTGTACATTTGTAATATATATCAGAAAACATATTTATAGACATTTCTAGATTTACACCTAAAATGTATGAGTCATATATGTAAGGACGGGAATAATTTAGATCTCACATAATCATAAAAGCCAACATTAGTTACATAATTACTTAAGATTAAGGACCAAATAATTTTATGAGCCAAACATTGATTACATGATAATAAGTATAGTTTGACAATAATATATATTCTCTATCAGTACTGTGGTATCATGTGTGTAATATATCTATATATTCTCTATCAGTATGTGGTATCACGTATATAATATATCTATACTTTTTCTATTAGAGCTGCAGTATCATGAGTGTAATATATTTATATGTTATCTACAAGTACTCTTTTGTAATTTGTGTAATATATGTACTGTATATCATAACATTATGAGTGCTACAGATAATATATTTTTTAAGAGAGGTAGCTAATATGAACAAGAATATTATTTCTGAAAATATTTTTTTTTTTTATATTCTTTTCTTCCTATAAATTCCCAGAAAATTCCCATTCATAGTCATGTATATTAGTGTGTGTCCAAACTACATCCCTTCAGATGTCCAAAATATAATTTTGTTTTATTCCAAAATCTATAACTACACCCTGAGGGAGTTACTAAGTTATCACATCCATATTCTATGTATTTGTATCAGTGATTCCATCCCCATATTAGACATAAGGGGCCACAAGTGTGACCAGATGAGAAGACTGACCAAGAAAATTATTTTTTAATTTATATAGAAAAGTGTTTTATTTTGCTCTATATAGAGAAGTGTTTTACACTGTTTTGAAAATTGTTATCTTAGTGCTTATTTTATGGAATAATGGAAATAATTCTACTTACTATAGTAGAAGCTGTCAGATGTGATATAAAGTAAGAAGTGACCTGAACCTACAATTATATAAGAGATTATTGGTGGGAGACACTGCACCACTAAGGTAAATGTAATACAATATTGTGGAAAAATATAGAATACTAATTACTTAACGATGACCTAAGGGGAGACGTCCTTCCCCCTGTGTTACATTCTCACATATATCTTCTATTACTACTGATCACACTGTCATTTTCATTTTAATAAATTGTTTGGATAAAGAACAGTCTGACAAACAAAAAAACGTTTTATTAGATATAAATAAATATTTGTTCTAAATGATTTGTTCTTGTCACAACATTAGTGAGGATTGAGAGAGTATTCAATATGGAAATATTTTATCTTTCCTCCCTGTAATAGTAACACTTTGTCCTGGGAGAGCTCCTCATAGAGAAACATATCAAATAAGATATAAAGATGAGAATAACTGGGATAATTTACTGGTATTTATACCGATGTCATCTCTTTATTATGTGAGAATAATACATATTTGCTTTAAATTGAATAATAGTAACATCAGACAGATCTGCCTATACTAGGAAGCATTTTAGAATTATCACAGTAAAGAAATATAAAAACAATGGTGAACTTAACTTAATTATTATAGGGCCATCATATGATAAATGTCAGCAAATAGCTTAATTGCTTCAACCATGCACCCAATTTTCTTTATGCTATGATAATTCTATTAATAGAGATGATTATGTACTATATTGAGGAATTACTCCATATTATTTCTATTTATATATTATAATGTATATACATATATATATATATATATATATAATTTAATTTAGACTATATATAAAATAATATATTGTGTGACTCCAGAGTGCCCTCTTAAGTGTACTTATTGACTATTTTGTCCACGGGAGCACCACCTACAACTAAATATGTAAACTGCTTCATTAATAGTAAGTAGGTGATGAGCCCATTATCTCCTGTGCAGATATATCACAGCTTTGTATCTTGTAAGGATGTACAGAGAAAGCCTTCACAGTGTTTATTTAGAATGTATGCATGTCATTTTAATTCTACTTTTAATACCTTGGTATCTTTCCCATATTATTAGCGCCTTACTCAGTGTTCTTCATCTGATTTTGAAAATCTGTTCTTGGCTGGTCGAAGATGTACAAGATCTGAGTCTTTATCTTGAGGATAACGTGTATTTATTGCATAATACTTTATATTATGGCTTATTTTTAACAGTGAATCACATTGAAATCAGAGTTAGGGCTGCCTAGACAATACATACATACATAAAAAACAAAAGGTCTATTTGTTGACATAACAGGAAGTCAGATACTATGATAATCTAATTAGAATGCAAGATTTTACCATGAGTCAAGGTCTAATTAGAATTTTCTTTTATAGTATTTGATTTTAGAAATGTGTATACATCATTTACATGCCAAGAAAGTGAGAGACCTGGAAAGAAACAGTCTGAGAATATATTTTGGTCATCCCAGGACCTATTGCAGAGAGATGGGGAGGAATGTCTATAAATAGGCATTATCAGCCCAGTGTTAGTGAGTTGGTGGCTGCAGAGCTGGAAGGATGGAATAGTTAGAAAGATCAGGAAAGAAAGTGATAGAAGCAGAAATCACCAGAGTAAGGTAATTTTATTGATACATAAACACAAATGCGCATATATTATGTTGTAGATATTGTATTGTTATATATGTGTGGTGCGTCTATGTCTTTACAATGTTTGTATTGTTAGCACTGCAACCTAACAATTATAATTATTAGTGTAATCATTTGTTCTTTTTATATTCTGTAATTTGTATTATCATTAGTAAATATTGAAAAACAAGATTTCTTTCCCCATTTTGATCTGTTTTTCTTCTAATGTAATAGTGAGTATGTGGAGAGTACTTAATCTCCTATAGGGATGTATCACAGCTTTTTGTCATCTGTGAGTGTACAGATAAGTCTCCACAGTTTTATTTAGGAATATATGTGGCAATATACACAAGAATAAAAACTATTGCAAATGGTTGGGTCATATTTGCTTGTGTATAAAATATATTTGTCTTCTGTACACAACATTACTTTTGTTAAAATAGATTAATTATTGTATAAGGCTTCTAAATATCAACAAACTTTTTTCTCTTAGGTGAATTAATGAACAGGATCACACTAAAAACAGAAGACATTTTGGGAAAGGACTTTGTACTCTAAACATGAGTGTTCCAAAAGAATAGTCTCATCTACATGTCATACAGACTACAAACATCAGTTCTTCATAAACTCTTTCGAATTCTCACAATCTTATTTTATTTTTTAATAGAAGAAACCTTCTACAAATAAGTTGCTGGTAACTAATACGCTAGAAGTCCTATCTATGCTCTGAATGTCACAAAGCTTTTGCTTGTAAATCACAACTACATAAGAGGACTCACACAAGAATGAAGCCATATAAATGCTCTGAATGCTACAAGTGTTTTACCAAAAAGTCAAATCTTGATGCACATCAGAGGATTCACACAGAAGAGAAACCATTTAAATGCTCTGAATGTATCAAGTGTTTTTCCCAGAATTCCCATCTTGTTGCACATCAGAGGATTCACACAGGAGAGAAACCATTTGAATGCTCTGAATGTAGCAAGTGTTTTACCCAGAATTCACATCTTGTTGCACATCAGAGGATTCACACAGGAGAGAAACCATTTAAATGCTCTGAATGTAGCAAGTGTTTTACAAAGAATTCAAGTCTTGTAAGACATGAGATGATTCACACAGGAGAGAAACCATTCAAATGCTCTGAATGTAACAAGTGTTTTACCCAAAAATCAGATCTTGTAAAACATCACAGGATTCACACAGGAGAGAACCCATTTAAATTAACCATTAACACACTTTTTTCTCTTAGGTGAATTAATGAACAGGATCATACTAAAAACAGAAGACATTTTGGGAAAGGACTTTGTACTCTGAACATGAGTGTTCCAATAGTATAGTCTCATCTACATGTCATAAAGACTACAAACATCAGTTCCTAATAAACTCTTTTGGATTTACACAGTCTTATTTTTTTTTTAATAAAAGAAACCTTCTACGAATAAGCTGCTGGTGAATAATGTGCTAGAAGACCTGTCTATATTCTGAATGTCTCAAAAGTTTTGCTTATAAATCACAACTGACCATACATCAGAGGACTCACACAAGAATGAAGCCATTTAAATGCTCTGAATGCTACAAGTGTTTTACCAAAAAGTCAAATCTTGATGCACATCACAGAATTCACAGAGGAGAGAAATCATATAAATGCTCTGAATGTAGCAAGTGCTTTACCAAAAATTCAAGTCTTGTAAGACATGAGAGGATTCACACAGGAGAGAAACCATTCAAATGCTCTGAATGTAGCAAATGTTTTATTCAAACGTCATCTCTTGAAAAACATTGGAAGATCCAGACAGAAGAGAAATTATTTTAATGCTCTGAATGTACCAAGTGTTTTACTCATAATTCATGTTTTCTTGCACATCAGATAATTCACACAGGAGACAAACCATTTAAATACTCTGACTGTAGCAAGAGTTTTACCCACAAGCCAGCTCTTATACAGCATCAGAGGATTCACACAGGAGCAGCAAGTGTTAAATTAAAAGAAGAGCACTTGTCACTCACCAGAAGATTCATACACAAGAGTCACCCTGAGGATCTGAATGTAGCATATGTATCATAAGCAAGTTATGTTGTTCTATCACCATAATATCCATATAGGGGATATGCAGTTTTATTTTTTTTTCAATCTGGCAAGTGTTATATATAACATCAAGGCCATGTTATATGTCAGAGAAGACTAGAGGGGTCTGGCAAGGGGACTTGGGGGCATTTTCCATCTGGAATGGTCTAACTGTAATGATCTAGGGCTGCACTACACAATCACACAATGACAATGGGGCAGCCCTTACTGAGCTCTGTAATATACAGCTGCTCTGCTCATGCAGGTAAAGGGACTAGTAGAATAAAGAACGTTCTATCCAGAAGAGAGTTCCTGCAGCTCTTCTCAGTACTGGGATTCCTTCTATGACAGGCAGAGCTATGAATACCGAACATATCTAAACTAACACTGCACACTGCCCTGTTCCACACTACATGTGCTCCTATTGGTCTCTGTTACATCTCCTTAATGTTTCCCTCATACCGTTCAATTGCTATCTTGGTTGCTGTATTCCCTAATAACCAATCAGATCATCACATTTGTTGTTTTGATGACACCAGAGTGCTAATAGCTGATATCTAGTTTCTACGGGTTACAGCAAATCCTTGTTCTTCACACCATGTTATTAAATAAGCCTCAAGGAGGAGACATTGCTCCCCAGTCTACTTGTATTTTATTAGTTATCTAAATCATACAGCTCTGATCTGCATATAGACTGAAGGACCATGCTCACACAATATCTTTAATTACCATTTATTTTACTGGCGGCTGTTTCTATAACACTTGATGTTGAATAAAATCTGATCATAATAAATGTGGAAATTCTGTTTTTGATTGTGGATCTGACATTTTTTTTCAGTATTAATGAATATTGTACACTCTGCTATATTTTAGAAGATGGAACCAGAGGTGATATTTATGGGGTTGTGTGATGCTGATAATATGAGAGCCAATAATAAAAACACTGCAAAGACCAGTTATCATTATTATCATACAGCAAATGTATTAGAGGGATGTAGTAGAAATGTCTACAATGGAATTTGAAGAAGCTTTGAAATGTAAAATGTCTAAATCATAATGTTGACTGAGATATTGTCTACACTGCTATAATGTTGACCAAAATAATTTATGTTATAACGACACTCTTCACATTATATTAGGGATTTTAGCAACATGTAGTCGCTATCAATTACATCACCTCTGGGTTCTTCGCTACATTATATTTGTCAACTATGCCCTTTTTTTTCACTCTTTCTTTTCATTATTATTATCTTTTGTTTATAAGGCACCACAAGGATTCTGTAGCGTTGCACACAGGAGGTTAGAGTATGAAACACAATGACAAAACGACAAGTCAAAAATGACAATATTATATAAATTTAAACAACAAAACAACATAATTATATAAGGAAAATACTAGGAGATATCGCCCTGTTCATGAGAGCTGACATTCTAGAGGGGATGGGTGGATACAGAGTGGGTGAAACAGAGTGGGGTGAGTTGAGGTAGGGGATGTGGAGGTGGGAGAGTTAGGAGGGGGGCTGGTAGGATTGAATGAAAACATGAGATTTAAGGAACGTTTGAAGGTTTTGAAGCTGATTGATAGTCTAATTGGGAGTGGGGATGTGTTCCAGAGGTTGGGAACAGAATTGGAGAAATCCTGATGGTGGGAGTGGGAAGAGGGAATCAGTGAGGAGGTTGAGCTGCTGTCATTGGCTGAGTGGAGTAAGTGGGTGGGAGTGTGTGGAAATGAGTTTGGATATGTAGTGCGGAGAGGAGTGATTGAGGGCTTTGTAGTTAAGCAGTTTGAATTGTATTCTAAAGTGGACATGTCTACTCTGAGTGTTACCAGGGGAGAGATAATAGGACATAGGAGAGGTGGGAAAACAGGACAGTTAGCCTTACATCACTTAATATATATATTATACCATATATTATATAGTATACACATAATAAAGGCAGCAGCACTCACTTGTATCTTGTACAGATCCGGGGCAGAGACAGGGAACACAATATAGCACTCAGAATAAACAAAAAATCATATTTATTAGGTTAATATATTTGAGCACCGAGTTAATCCAGAGGTCGTTCATTTGTCAATTTTTCTGGTCTTTTGCATTAACTCGCAGCTCAAATGTATTAACCTAATATGATTGTGTAATCATCCTGAGTGTTATCCTGCTTGTAATATACAGGATCTTTTTACATAAACACAGGATCCTCTGCACTCACCAACCATAATATTAATGATATTCTAGCTGTACTCTGTGTTGAACGACAGGGAGTGTCACATATTGTAATACATGCTAAGCTGACAAACTCACTCAGAAGTCTCCCCTTTCAGGCCAGTTCCTACACTAAATATAAACATACATCACAGTGCTAAAAATATTATCATAATCATTGGAGATCCATATATGTGTGTGTTATGTCTCATTTTTCATGGTGAATCATACTGAAATCAAAGTTACTTCTGATATTTAGAACAGGTCTTTCAGCTCACACCCTCTGCATAGACAATAAGTCAATAATAAACAAAAGGTCCTTTGTTGACATAACAGGATGCCAGAAACTGTGACGATCCAATTAGAAGATTTTACCACCTGCTGAGGTCTAATTAGAATTTCCCATGAAGTCAGTGACCTTAGGAATGTTTATACCTCATTTACATGTCAATGAGATTTACATGAGAGACCTGGAGACAAACAGTCTGAGAACCTTCTGGTCATCCCGGGAACTATTGAAGAGAGATGGGGAGGAATGACTATAAATAGACAGTATCAGCCCAGTGTTAGTGAGTTGGTGGCTGGAGAGCTGGAAGGATGGAACAGTAAGAATGATCAGGAGGGAAAGAGATAGAAGGAGAAATCTTCAGAGTAAGGTAATTATATTATGCCCAATAATATACTGAGACATACACAAACATTTATAGATATCATGTTATAGATATTGTTTTGTAATACATATCATATATGTTTTTATCTGAACAATGATTATCTGGATAGTATTGTAATCTAATAGCATTATAATTATTATGCATATATATATATTGTATATTCTGTACATTGTATTATCTATTAGTAAATATTGTATTGCAAAAGAAAGCTGGGATTACATGTGTATCTTAACAATGATTATCTGGATAGCATTGTAATCCAACAGCATTATAATTATTAGGGTACATTACTGTACATTGTATATTCTGTACATTATAATATCTATTAGTTAATATTGCATTGAAAAACAAAGCAGGGAAAACATGTGTTGAACATTATATATCCTGATAATACATTCTACATTATATATATCTGCTTTCCCCTATGGTTCAGGTGTAGCCAGATATACATGAACCTATCTTTATTTTAAGAGTAAAACTTTTTTGAAGAGAACCTTCAGCCAATTGTTTGCAGAAGACGACACATATATCAGATAAGCTTTATATCTAATTTCCTTAGGTATATAAATATTGATTAGAGCACATCACTTTATATTTAAATTTGTTTGATAATACTGCACTGTTTGGTGCTTTTTCTTGTGTAATGCTTTGTGGATGTATACCTGGGACAGGTGTATATGGAAAGAGCAGTCTCCTGTATGGTGTTAATTTATTTCATTTTTATTTGTTTATTACTAATATTGTGTAATCAGTTAACACCACAAAGGTTATTCTTCTGAAGATATACATATATGTACTCCTTATTGGATACACATTTCTAGTACTGGGTAGGACCCCCTTTAGGTTACATGAATTACTGACTATATATTACATTACTGGAGAGTGTCTAAATGTTAACACTTGTTCTTCTTTAGTGTACTTGTTGTGAATTTTATTCACAGGAGAAGCACTTACATCTAAAGATGTAAATTGTTAAATAATAGTGAGTCTGTGGGGAGTGTATTTAGCACAGATAGCCCTTCACAGTTTTCATTTAAGTATGTATGTTTCTGTATCACTGTTCACAAAAATAAAAACAATGGTCAATGTCTGAGTCATAGTTGTTAGTGTATAAAACATTTTTGTATTCTGTATCCAATATAGCGTTACTATTGTTCAAGAAGTTTCATTAATGTAATGATTAGGCTGCTAAATCTTAACATTCATTTTGCTTACAGGTGAATTAATGAGCAGGATTCCCATTAATAACAGAAGACAGCTTGGAAAGGTCCTTGTTCTCTGAGCATCTCAGTGTTCCAAAAGACTCACCTACAAGTCATCTATACTACAGTCATCAGTTCTTCTTTTAAGCAGATAACTTCATTTCTGAATAGGAGAAAATTTCTACAACTAATTTGTTGTAAAACATACGATGAGTCTAAAAGAAGAGAAGCCCTATCTGTGCTCTGAATGTGACAAAACATTTTCATACAAATCAAAGCTTATTGTCCATCAGAGGATTCGCACAGGAGAAAAACTATTTAAATGCTCTGAATGTAGCAAATGTTTCACCCATAAATCAAATCTTGTTGTACATCAGAAGGTTCACAAGAGATATAAACCATTAAAGACTAGATCAGTCTGGTAACTGGACCTGGGGCATTTTCCCACCTGTCGTGATTTTCCTGTTATGACCTAGAGCTGTATATTATTAGAGCTAGACAATGATGATGTGACATCACACTCTGTAATATACGGCTGTTCTGCTCATGCTGGTGCTGGGACTAGTATATAGAAGAACTTTCTAGAAGAGAGTTACAGCAGCTCTTCTCAGTACTGGGATTACTTCTATGTCAGACAGAGCTATCAGTACTGAATATTTCTATAGGTACACTGCACACTGCCCTGTTATACACTACATGTGCTCCTATTGGACTTTGTTATAGCCTCTGTGTTCTTTACATCATACTTTCTATTACTGTTTTATCTCCCTCTGTTATGACAACTATGTACTCAGAAAGGGTTATTTAGTAAATGTTGAATGTAAAATACTGGTTTCTGTACCCCACAACAACCAATCAGATAATCACATTTGCTGGTTTGAAGAGAGCAGGTTGCTAATAGCTGATATCTGGTTGCTATGGGTTACATCAAATCCTTGTTCTTCACATTCTGCTATTAGATAACTCCCAAGGAGGACACATTGTTCCCCAGGGTACCTGCTAACGTCCTTCAAAACTATTTATTTTATACTCCACAGTGATCGACATCAGACATCACTGACCTGTATATAGACTAAAGGACCATGTTCACACAATATCTGTAATTACAATTTATGTTACTGACAGTTGTTTCTATCACACTGATGTTTAATAAAAACAGATATTGATAAATGTGTAGATTCTGTTTTTGATTGTGGAACTAATATATTTTTCAGTAGTAATGAGTACCGTATTTCCCCAAGTATAAGACGCACCCATGAATAAGACGCACCTTAATTTTGGGGCCCAAAATGAAAAAAAAAGCTTCCTGAGACGACTGGGGTCTACCACTGCCTGCTGAACGTCCCACGCCATCTCATGCTCTGAGCATGCTGCCCTCCTGGCGGTTTCCAAATTCCTGGGTGCCCCTGACTTTTGAGAGTCCCCCCTGGCCCTGGTGGTTTCTAGCTGAGTGCCTTACCTCTACCTCTCGGAGCGCCTATCACGGCAATTGTGGCCTGTTTCCGTTGGAGACTAGGGGCTGGAGTTGGAACAGCCTGGCGGACCCGCTACTTCCGGTTACACGGCGGGACTTCCGGCGGGGACTCCTCTCTCCTCTCTCACATCCAGGTGCCCACTTCTTCATTGAGATAAGTAAGACTTGCAGTGTATAAGACGCACCTTTTTTTTAGACCCAAAATTTGGGGGAAAAAGTTGCATCTTATACATGGGGAAATACGGTATTATATACTCTTCTGCATTTTAGAAGATGGAACAAGGGGTGATAATTAGGTGGTCATCCATGCTGACTGTATGACAACCAATAATGAAAACACAGCAAGAACACGTTTGTAACTTACAGCAAATGTATTAGTTATGTGGTTATTTTGCGTAAACTGAAATACAAACATAGGGGGCCTGATTCACCAAGGAGCGTAAATGGCGATTTTGTGTGTATAATCAGCACATTTAATATATGCACAACCAGAACTGGACCATACGCAACTAAACGCAGCAACGTTAAATTAATCTATGTACTCACAGGACACTTACTACAATTTATAAATTCTGGGAGGGAACAGTGTGGGGATCTAGCTTTCATCCTTATTGTATGTACAGTAATGGCGTGACAAACATGAGCGCACGGAGCCATATCTGATTCAAGCTTTGGGCATCTCACAGGTACTTGATTAACTGCCATATCTCTTGCTTCAGCTACAGGACTAGGTTAAGTCCTGATTACTAGTGATGACAGTCTTGTGTGCATGATATCACATGTGTTTGCAATCCGGAGAAACTGTAAAAATGTATTTTATGTTCGGTAGACATTAAAAACATCCTAATGAATGTATTTCATTTAGAGTATATATTTATATATACACCTTTTAAAATTAAAACCACATTGCTCTCAGTAAGCATGACTCAATGAATCAGTCCCAGGGTCTTACTGCCAATCAGTAATTGCTCAGTAGAAGGAAAGATACATAGTATTCCCTGCTAGCTTATGTCTCTTGTCTCCTGTCCTCCAGAGCAACAACTACTCACTGTGTAATGGTGGCTAATTAAGTACACTAAACTAACATATCCCCATAATATCTATCTATATATATATATATATATATATATATATATATATATACATATTCATCAGCTCCATTACCTCCCAATCCCCTCAGACCACCTCCAGGCCCCGCATAAAATTACTGCCCTACTTGAACTGCATTATTTGCATGAAAAAATAAAGATAAATAATAACTATTCTGTACCCACCAAGTCTACTCCCATATAGATATGTCCTATATGGGCTCCCTTTTCATGCAGAAGACAACCTTCCTTCCCATAGATCATTCCCATTTTATGGGCACATTATGCGGGGTTTTCTTATAATTTCATTTCATTAACACCCCACAATGATACTGAATGTGGTTGGATTAATCACTGCTTTCAATTTGATCTTTAGCTCTCGATATTGACACCTACATCAAAAACTTCTTGTATTTTAACACTTCTGAAGACATTTCTCATCATCATCATCATCATCATTTATATATAGTGTACCACAGATACCATAGTGCCGGACAATCAGCTTATAAATATGACATACATCTTACAGATATGACAAACATGAATATAATAAACATATTAACCGATCTATAAATACAAGTAAGTACAACAACATGTAAATGGATACTCATGAGCTGGCATATGGCTAGTATGGATACATGTATGAGTTCCATGTGAGTGAGTGAAGAAACAGCAGAACACTCTGCCATATCAGAGTCATTACTCCCTCTCTCTAGAATGTCAGCTATCATGGGCAGAGTCCTCTTTTCCCTGAGCCTCATGTCTGACAATCTCATATTTTAAAAAACGACAAGAGGAAGTGCTGGTTTGGGTCATACAATGCTCTGAGGTCATAGGACTGGATGGCTGCAGTGCTGTACAGTGACATCGATCATGAGACTGTAGCCAGTGAGTGGATACATTGTATCCATGTGCAGGGGATCCCAATACATAATGTTTGGCCGTACCCCTTAGAGGGAATATTGATCGGCCTCGGTGATGTCTCTGTATCTATCACCATCAGGGAGGTGACGTATGTCGTCAAGAGGTGTTATAATAAATGCCACAATCAAGATGGTTATGTTAAAAAGAAAAATTATATAGTTCAGTATTTTAAAGTAAACAAATCTCTATGTATCAACATATACAAAAATAGGAGAATTTGTTTTGTACACAACACAGCTATGTTGGGATAAGATCACCTGCCAACATCAAGGCATCTCTTGTAGGTGAAAAAAAAAAACAGCGCTGTAATTCACCAAATTCAAAACTGAGATACCAACCTTTTATTCATATAAACATATAATAGAGATATATCTAAAAAATATATTGAGCTGTAATTAAACACAGTTTGCTATAAATCTCACATAATCCAGTATGTGATAATGGCAGAAATCTTCTCACCAATCTCATATAATGATGATCACTTTTCTAGATTGTAATTAATTACAAACACTCTTATTAGGACCATAGGACATTAAGCAATACTCTCACAGGACTGTTGTTTATTCCTTCTTAGTGTAGATGACCCATACGTTGTAGCTGTCATTCATGGGTCCAGTCTAACTGCATTCACCAGCGAGAGGGGATCCCTGCAGTGTGCCAGGAGATCTTTTAGATAGGTGTGTTCTGTGGTCCGACCAAGATGGCTCCAATGTTAAAGGAAAACATTCCTGTTTGTAATCATACCGCTTTGAATGACAGCTGAAATCGGTCCTTTTACAGAGATAATCAGTGAGTCCAGTTAAGGATCTAATCTTTGAGTTTGTCAGAGCAGAAGTGATTTGGTTCCTGATGTGTTTCCTTACCAACAAGGTAGCTTCTTTAGAGGAATATAATCGGTCACAATTCAGCAGACAATGTGGTGAGCTTATCCCAAAATAGCTATATTGTGCACAAAATCCTAATGATGTTCATGTCTACACATATTATTATTATTATTATCATTTATTTGTTGGGCGCCACAGGGTTTTCGCAGCGCCTTACATAATACGAACAGTAGACCATACAGGGTAAACATCACAGAACAATAAACACTAAGTACCAATGCTCCGGAAACTGCGGGCAGACATATGGAGTGAGGGCGGAGCAGAAGAGTCGGTATGAAGACAGGAGGGGAGAGGGGCCCTGCTCATACGAGCTTACATCCTAAGGGAGGAAGGACAAAACAGGCACGAAGGGAGGCAGTGATGCAATGGAGAAAAAGGGACCAGGGGAGAGGAGGGAGAACAAGCAGAGTGGATAAGGGGTTAAGTGGATGGTTGGTAGGCTTTCAGGAACAGGTGAGTTTTGAGTGCCCGTTTGAAGGAGCACAGATTGGGAGCGAGACGGATGGAGCGAGGGAGGTCATTCCAGTGCAGGGGGGTAGCTCGGGAAAAGTCTTGGACTCGGGAGTGGGAAGAGGTAATGAGAGTGGAGGAGAGGCGACGGTCGTTTGCCGAGCGCAGTGAGTGAGCGGAAATTTGATTATTCAATTTGATTATTCAATTTGAGCGGGACATATTGATTTGTATATTATTTCTTTAGAGCCCTGGACTATATTTTCTTTTGTTTGCACATACAAAGTGGTCTTAATTGTTCTGGCTGCACTCCTTGGTGTCACTGATCTCTAAAATGGTTCTGCTCTCTGTGGACAAAGCAGGGTGACCCCACTAGAGACATTTTAGCGGTTATTTACCGGTGCCTTCTGTAAGCTTTGGGGTTATCAACTGGCTGGAAACTGGAACTATTCACTGTATTGTGTGATTTTAAAAAATAAGTCAGCTTCTTTCACCAGTTTGGAATTGTGCCCCAGTGATTAGAGAACCCACTGGTGGATACCATCGCTGGTATCTATACACTCTCCTGAAAAATGTTTTCAGAAGAAGCCCAAGTTATATGTCTGTGCTCCCTCATGTTTGTGGTTCTCCCAAGGGAAAGAGTTGTGAGGGGGAAAGAGAGTGTGATGTGAATATAATATACAAGTGGTTCTAATATGTAAATCTACTGTATGTTATTAAGGATATTAGTAGTCACCTTGGCTTTATATGTCTTGTATAAAAGTATCCTGCTTTCAGCATTGTGCCATTATATTGTTGTGGATCACCTTGGTGACTTCTAATATCCTTATGACTTACAGTAGAGGGTACATGGTCCTATATATGTACAGAATGTTATGCAGCTGAAGATGCTAACCTCAATCCTATGCATCCAAGTAACTTTACACAATCCACTAGTTGCACCCTCTAGTGGTCACTCACATTTATGTTATAACGGCCCTTTTCACATTATATTAGGGATGTCAGCTGTGTGTAGTCGCTATCATTTACATCACCTCTGGGTTCTTTGCTGTATTATGCCTTTTCATGGTAACTCTTTTTTAATTATTATTATATTTTATTCATAAGGCATAACAAGGGTTCTGAAGTGTCGTACACTGGGGGTTAGAACATCGAACACAATGACAAAATAACATAAGTACAAAAAGGGACAGTAGTATATGAATACAAACAACAAATTGACATAATTGCATAAGGAAAACTCTAGGTTAGAGGTTCCTGCTCATGAGAGCTTACATTCAAAAGGGGATGGGCAGACACAGAGTGGGTGAAACAAAGTGGGGTGAGCAGAGGTGGGGGTATGGAGGTGCGAGAGTCAAGAGGAGGGCTGGTAGGATTGAATGAAAACATGAGATTTAAGGGCACGATTGCAGGCTTTACACTGATCGATAGTCTAATTGGGAGTGGGAATGTGTTCCAGAGGTTGGGAACAGCAAAGGTCCTGATTGTGGGAGCATGAAGAGATAATAAGTAAGGAGGTGGAGATGGTGTCATTGTCAGAGTGGAGTGGGTGGGAGGGAGTGTGTGTGAGGGTGGATATGTAGGGGGTGAGGAATGTCTGAGGCCTTTGTGGGTAAGGAGTTTGAATTGTAGTCTGAAGCGGTCAGAGTTAACACAGTAGAAGTACAATGTGGCATTTTGGCATGGCCAGAATTAATTTATTCCACTCTGATTCATATTATATCTGCTCTCTTCAGACTATTCCATGTCTACCAGCTGCAATATCTTGTGGTTTAATCATTGGAGATCTAAACGTGTGTGTTATGTCTAATATTTATTATTGTGAATCACATTGAAATCGAAATTACTGCTGACATACAGAACTTCTTTCTGCTCACACCCTCTGCCTAGACAGTAAGTTAATCCTAAACAAAAGATCAATTTGTTGACATAACAGGATGTCAGACACTGTGATCCTCTAATTAGAAGATTTTACCTCCCGCCAAGGTCTTATTAGAATTTTCCTTTGTAGTAAGTGACCTTAGGAATGTGTATACCACATTTACAAGTCAATTCAATTTACATGAGAGACCTGAGGTAAATGTATCAAGCTGAGAGATATCCTGTGGTTTTGAAAAACCAATCAGATTCTAGCTATCATTTATTTAGTACATTCTACAAAATGATAGCTAGAATCTGATTGGTTGCTATAGGCAACATCTCCACTTTTCAAACCCGCTGGAAAGCTCTCAGCTTGATACATTTGCCCACTGGAGACAAACAGTCTGAGAACCTTCTGGTCATCCTGGGAACTATTGAAGAGAGATGGGGAGGAATGACTATAAATAGACAGTATCAGCCCAGTGTTAGTGAGTTGGTGGCTGGAGAGCTGGAAGGATGGAACAGTAAGAATGATCAGGAGGGAAAGAGATAGAAGGAGAAATCTTCAGAGTAAGGTAATTATATTATGCATAAGAATATACTGATATATACACAAAAATTTGGAGATACTGTGTTGTAGATATTGTATTGTTATAAATGTGTTCTGACATAATGTTATTATGCAATAATATACTGAGACAAATACAAACATTTATAGATATTATGTTATAGATATTGTTTTGTAATACATATCGTATATATTTTATCTTAACAATGATTATCTGGATAGTATTGTAATCTAACAGCAGTATAATTATTAGAGTACACTACTTTACATTGCATATTCTGTACATTGTATTATCTATTAGTAAATATTATATTGTAAAACAAAACTGGGATTACATGTGTTGAACTTTATATATCCTGATAATACACTGTATCTGCTTTTTCCTATGCTTGCAGTGTAGTTAGATATACATGAACCATTACAAATATTATTGTACATTTGTAACATATTCGTAAATATAATTATGGACATTTCTAGATTTTTATCTTATTTGTATGAGTCATATATGTTAGGACAGGAATAATTTAGATCTCACATATTCTTCATAAAAACCAACTTTTGTTGCACAATTACTTAAGATTTAGACCCAAATAGGTTAATGAACCAACCACTGTATACATGATAATGAATTTAGTGTGCCAATAATTCTGTAACTAACAACACACATAAAGCGATAGATATACATAAGAACTGATTGGCCATTTTACTAGGTGCTGATAAAGTATTTATAACACAGCACGGAGGAATTAATTAATATTAATTACTTTTTGTTTAAAAAAATCCCACTGATCACCGACTGCTTAGATATAGAATAGACATAGCCGGATTAAGGGGGGGCACAGGGGGCACGTGCACGGTCATTCAGTGATGAGCAGCGCAGAGAGGAAGCAAGAAGAGAGAAGACAGAAGAGAAGAAAAGAAAGAAACTAATAGAAAGGTAAGTAAAAAAAGGGAATAAAGCAGAAAGGCACACTATGAAGAAAAAGGAAAGAAGAGAGGCACAGTAAGGAAAAAGGGGAGGACAGAGACACAGTAAGGGAAATGAGAAGGAGAGAGGCACAGTAAGGGAAATGGGAAGGAAAGAGGCACAGTAAGGAAAATGTGAAGGAAAGAGGCACAGTAAGGGAAATGGGAAGGAGAAAGGCACAGTAAGGGAAATGGGAAGGAGAGAGGCACAGTAAGGAAAATGCGAAGGAGAGAGGCACAGTAAGGGAAATGGGAAAGAGAGAGGCACAGTAAGGGAAATGGGAAGGAGAGAGGCACAGTAAGGGAAAAGGGGAGGAGAGAGGCACAGTAAGGAAAATGGGAAGGAGAGAGGCACAGTAAGGAAAAAGGGGGGAGAGATGCACAGCATGAGAAAAAAGGGGGGAGAGAGGCACAGCATGAGAAAAAAGGGGGGAGAGGCACATATTGAGGAAAAAGGGGGGAGAGAGGCACAGTATAAGGGAAAAAGGGGGGGGAGAGAGGCACAGTATCAGGAAAAAAGGGGAGAGAGAGGCACAATAGTGGGGACTATTAATTTAAGATGGGGTGGTTTGGGCGCTACTGAATGTGGGGGTGAGTTTGGGGAGAATGAGGTCTCTTTATTAAATGTGCCTATGTATTATTTAATGGCAGTGACGGGTTCAGGAAATAGGTATATTTCTGAAATGTAAATACTATTAATTTATTGCTGGGGCTGTTTGTAGGGAGGGAAATAGGTTTATTTATTAAATGTGAATACTATTATTTTAATGTTGGGGCTGGAGGAAGGCCTAATTATTAATCGTGGGTAGTATTGATTTAACGCCGGGGCTGGCTGTAATTTTCTAAATGTACCCATATTTTTTTCCAAATAGGGCCCCCAACATTCCAGGATCCAGACAAGCCACTAAAGAAACCTGCAGCACAGGTGGTGAAAGTGAGAAGAACAGGTAGGAGAGAGCAGCAACGTCTGTGAAATGTTACGATTCTAGTGGGACAATCCCAATTTTTGGTGACCGTTCAATGGTGTACACAACAATGCAGGTTTTTTTTGTCTGTAGGAAGGTGGCCTGGCCATGCCCAATGATGCATTATCAATGGTATTTTAATTTGCAGTATCATTGCTAGTTTTAATGTGCATTATAAAATTTATTTTTAAAGTGCGATATCATTGCTAGTTTTAGTGTATGTTATCAATGGTATTTTTAATGTGTGATAGCATTGCTAGTTCTAATGTGTGGTGTCAATACCCATTTTAATGTGGTGTTTTGGTGATTGTTTTAATGTACAGTATTTTAGTTTGTGGAAGCAATGATTTTTCTTATGCAGACAACCTAAGCGAGCCCTCTGGTAGAGCTGTAAGTGTCATACTGTGGGTTGTAGGTGATGTAATGCAGGATGTGTCCCTATGCCCTTAATTTTAGATTTTAGGGGCCCCCCTGTCTTAAGTGCCCCGGGCCCCCCGAAGCCTTAATCCAGCTCTGAGAATAGAGCGTTTATACCGCTGGTTTATGGAAATCTATATTGTTTATCATCTCATCAAACCTCATTTATCACCAGCTGCAAAGACCAATAATAATGTACTTTGTGCTGCTGATTTACATCCTTTAATAGCTACAGAAGACCTCCATATATCACTGGAAGATCAGTGCACTAATCAGAACTTGATAGCAATACAATATTTATCTTGTTATGTGTGGACCAATTAATACATTTTTAAACTTAAAATTTAAAACTGGTAATTGAAGGATTTTAGATCTCACTACTCACCTTTATACTGACTGTCTCCTGACATTCTTGGAATCTATGAATGATTGACATTGCACAGTGAGCTATTAAAACCTGTTCTCTGAACTCGTCTGACATTAACTTATCTGATATATTTTCCTAACGGCTATTTCTAATCATTGTATGCATAAATCTTTGCATCATTTTCCTTAGGGGGCTATCACCTGCTTTTTAACAATTGAAAAGGAGTTTTCTATTCTGTAAAATGAATTTGATTGTTTTAAATAAGGTTATTTAATGTCTATCATTCTGGTTTAATTTAGATGAATGTCATTAATAATCTGTCTTAACAAATGAATTTACTTATATATTTTGTTATGGGTTATTTTTAACAATGAATAATATTGTTGTCAGTGTTACTGCTGATATTCAGAACATACATTTCTGCTCTCAATATCTGTCTAGATAATATATAAATCCTAAACAAAAGGTCCATTTGTTGACATAACAGAATGGCAGAGACTGTGATGATCTAATTAGAAGATTTTACCACCTGCTGAGGTCTAATTAGAATTTCCCTTTGTATTCAGTGACCTTAAGAATGTTTATATCTCATTTACATGTCAGTGAGATTTACATGAGAGACCTGGAGACAAACAGTCTGAGAACCTTCTGGTCATCCTGGGAACTATTGAAGAGAGATGGGGAGGAATGACTATAAATAGGCAGTATCAGCCCAGTGTTAGTGAGTTGGTGGCTGGAGAGCTGGAAGGATGGAACAGTAAGAAGGATCAGGAAGGAAAGAGATAGAAGGAGAAATCTTCAGAGTAAGGTAATTATATTATACATAAGAATATAATTATACATTAACAAAATTGTATAAATTATTATGTTGTAGATATTGTATTGTTATACATGTTTGGTGTGTCTTTGTCTTTACAATCTTTATACAGTTAGTATTACAACCTAACAGAATTATAATTATTAAGTTACACTATTGTGAATTTTCCATTCTGTACTTTCTGTTGTCATTAGTAAATTTTTATATCAAAATAAGGCATTATAAATATTTACATACATATAATATATTTGCAAATATATTGATGAAAATGTGTAGATTTTCTCCTAAATTGTATAAATCATATATGTAATTACAGGAATAATTTAGTTCCCCCATAATCTTAAAGGCCATCTTTTGTTGCACAATTGCTTATGATTAAGGCCCAAATAGTTTAATGAGCCAACCGAATTTAGTATGTTATTTTGTCATTAATTCTATAAATAAAAATACACTCTGAGACCAGTTTAACAGATATATCTTTCTAGTACTGAGTAGGACCAACCTTAAGTTTTGGCCACATGATTTCCTTCCACATTTTGAACACTTTTTCTTCTATAGAGTACTTATTGTGAGTTTTGATCACATGAGCAACACCTGCAACAAAATATGTAAAATACTTAATTTAATAGCTATTGGGTGGTGAGTACTTAAACTAATATGGGGATTTATCACAGCTTCTTGTCTTGTGTGAGCATAGAGGTAAGACTTCATAGTTTTGTTTTAGTATGTATGTTTGTGTGGCAACGTACACAAAAGTAAAAACAATGGATAATGATTGATTTATATTTATTTGTCTATTAAATATATTTATGTTCCCTGTGCAATTTAACTTTACTACTGTTAAAGTAAATTCATTAATGTAATAGTTAGACTTCTAAATATCACCATATTTTATTATCACAGGTGAATTGATCAGGATCACACTAAAACAGAAGACATTACGGAAAGCACCTTGTACTCTGAACATCTGAGTGTTCCAAAAATATACCCTCATCTACAAGTCATACAGAATACAATCATCAGTTCTTCATAATCTCTTTCAAATTCACACAATCTTATTTAATATTTGAATTGAAAAAACCTACAAGTAAGTTGTTGCTCAAGAATAATATGAAAGCCCTATCTGTGCTCTGAATGATACAAATGTTTTTTTTATAAATAATAACTGATCATACATCAGAGGACTCACACAAGAATGAAGCCATTCACAGGAGAGAAATCATATAACTGCTCTGAATGTTTCAAGTGTTTTGCCAAAAAGTCAAATCTTGTTACACATCTTAGAATTCACACAGGAGAGAAACCATTTAAATGCTCTGAATATAGCAAGTGTTTCACCCATAATACACATTTTGTTGCACATAAGAGGATTCACACAGGAGAGAAACCATATAAATGTGCTGAATGTTGCAAGTTTTTTACCAAAAAGTAAAATTTTGTTGCACATAAGAGGGTCCACACAGGGCAGAAACCATTTAACTGCTGTGAATGTAGCAAGTGTTTTACCCAAAAATCATATCTTCTTAGACATCAGAGGATTCACACAGGAGAGAAACCATTTAAATGCTCTGAACGTAGCAAGTGTTTTACAGAAAGTTCAGCTCTTGTTGAACACAAGAGGATTTTTACAGGAGAAAGACCATTTAAATATGCTGAATTCAGCAAGTGTTTAATTGAAAGGAAAGCACTTGTCACTCAGCAGAGGATTCATAGACGAGAGTCACTCTGAGGATCTGAATGTAGCATATGTATTATAAACTAGTTATCTCTGTGTATCATATAGCTTTCAATCAAGGGATATACAATTCTTATTTTTCAACCATTTATTTTTACCACAGAGGTGCAAGCAAAAGGGATTAACCATTGTACCTGAAATGTGCAGATACAGAAAACTCCAAAGGTTGATAGATCATGTAAACAATATTACATTGGTGAGAATAATCAATACTATGTTGGGAATGAAATTATTGAGACAATGAGACCTGATTGAACAGTTACAGGTGAATTTTTTGTTGATGAGTAACTAGATTATTTGTACAACTGAATTGTGCAATAACGAATATTGATACTTTGTTCTGTCTTATGCATTGAAAATGAAAAAATCCCCTGAGGCCTTTGTACTTTACACAGTAAATGTTACATTTTTACCTGTTAAAATTGTCATTTTGGGTATTAATTTTTCACCTGAGAATTTGTACAATTTTTCAAGCCTTTAACTATGCCACAGATTACGGCAGAAAGAATGTGGGTCCAATTCTTCAATTCCTGTGTTTTAATTTCTATTTTATTTTAGGTATATTTTTACTATTCCAGTATGTCACAGTCTAATTACCATGTTACCAGGGATTATTATGACTAATTGTTGTTGCATTAAATTACATTTAATAACATTTTGGCTTAGTTCTTGCAATCATTCATGTTTCAAAGAGTCTTTCTGTTTATAATTCTATATTTTTTCCAAGTAATGTTGCAATGATGGTAAATTTGGATAAATTGTGTTTTAACTGCATTTTGGCATGTTTGGGAGTAGCTGACGGCTTCCTAAGAGTGTTAGCTCTGGTATCAATCCTTGGCGCTGGAAATAATATTGTTTTTAAAAAGTGAGTGTGAGATAGATGTTTGAGGTTTTTTTTTCTATAGATAGAGAGAAGAGGCATCCGCACCAAAGACAGATACTGTAATTATGTATTATGTATATAATCTATTTTTTAATTTTTCCATGCACCTATATATAGAATTTAAGGTGTGTACTGATACCTGATCTCACATATATTTAACGTTCTCTAAGTAAGAGATGCTTCATAGGATTCTTTTAGCAATGATAAAAAAAGAAAGTGGAGAAAACATTTATAATCGGAGCACAGATTTACAGACTAAGTTTAAAAAATGTCATCTCATAAGTTCTGATCATTTCATAAATTTTGCAAACAAAATTTTAAAACATAATTTGAGTTTTTGATTGGAGCTTTGTGTACACTAAATAAAATTGTTGAAAAGTCAACTCGTCAGTTCCTTGTCAGTTTACTTTATTAACCCAAAAAAACCAAAAACAAGACGGGTGCTAAATGACTTAATAACAGTGTAAAACCAGTGATCTATAAAGCTACAGCTCTCTTACATGGGTACTGGAGCCTGAATACAAATTCCTATAGAAAACAAAAAAGAAAAAGAGAGCGCTAAGCTAAAAATAATACAAATTTATTATAATTAATAAAACACAATAAAAACTAAATATAAAATGAAGAACTAAGAGGTTGATTCCCAAATATTGAAGTGTCTTCTATACAGTCTACAGACTGTTAAATCGAGGAGTAAAGATGTTAGTTACTGTGCACAGTAATTACTCCACTCAATAGCTGCTATAGTAAAATTTCATAAGGTACTCCTATAATTGTTCATCTGCAAGCACAGCTTATTATAGGAGTACCTTCCGAAATCGATGTAGCAAAAAATATATAATCTCCGGACCTAATAACTTCCGTTCAACACAGCTTAGTTGTAGCTAATTAGTGAGCAATGGAAGCAAACGGACAAAGTTTATGAATGTAAATTCAATCCATATGTACCAGTAAGCAGACAGTAGTACATAAATGAAGTGCTCAGTATAGTCTTCTGTAAGAACAGCTGTGTGTACATCTGCCCATATACCTGCACTGGAGAACCACAAAAGACAATTCTAAACACCCCCTTTCTTCTGTGTATAACAGTAAAATATTCATACAATGTGCAATATTGTAACAACTTGGAGTATATAGGCAGGATTATATGCATTTGTTTATAGGAAACATAATGCATGTGATATTGTGTTGGAAAAGTTAGTTATCTGTGTAATCCAATGTTTATATTTGCATTTTATCTACCTAGGGGTTCCTGATAATACAGCCAGGTGTGAGCCATAGATAATGTGGGCTTATTGTTTAATCACTGGGACATAACAAGGGTTTCAGATTGTGCTGGTTGGGAGGCAATTTGATTATGTCCTCAGTGAGCCCTATTGTGTGGGGACAGATAGGACAAGTATAGCCCCAAGTCAGCCCACACATCATAGCACCATATAGATCACTATGGGGAGTATTACTACAGCAGGGTATAAAGCTAGGGTGCATACTGAGAGTATGCTACTTCATTGGAAGGATGAGCAGGAATTCAGGTTCCATCAGTCTGTTCTTTCCATCATTGGTTTAGCCCACGATGTGAGTCGGTATGCCAGGCTGTGAGATACGGAGCTGTTCCCTATTTCGACAGAGGAAAATATACTTGGTTGATACCACAAATCACAGTCACAGACTGTCTGGTTGCTAAATCCCACTAAATCAAACAGAGCAGTGATATAGACATATTAGCAGGTATTTCCCGGATCCTTCTATAAGATTTTTGGTTATTGACTTCCTGGACTCTGGGACTATTTACTGTATTGTGTGGGTTTTAAAATAAAAATCAACTTCTTTCACCCTTTTGGAGTTGTGCCCGAGTGAGAAATGGTACTAATATGTAAATATTCTGTAAGTTATTAAGGATATTTGTAGTCATACTTGGCTTTATATGTCTTGTAAAAAATGATCCTGCTTTCTGCATTGTGCTATTATGTTGTTGTGGATCACCTTGGTGACTTCTAATATCCTTATGACTTACAGTAGAGGGTGCATGGTCCTATATATGTGCAGAATGTTATGCAGCTGTAGATGATAACCTCAATCCTATGCATCAAAGTAACTTTACACAATCCACTAGCTGCGCCCTCTAGTGGTCACTCACATTTATGTTATAACGGCCCTCTTCACATTATATTAGGGATGTCAGCAATGTGTAGTCGCTATCATTTACATCACCTCTGGGTTCTTTGCTACATTATATTTGTTAATTATGCCCTTTCCCGGTCACTCTCTGTAGTTAAGGAGTTTGAATTGTCATCATCATCATCATCATCATCATCAACATTTATTTATATAGCGCCAGAAAATTCCGTAGCGCTTTACAATTGGGAACAAACATTGATAAGACAATACTGGGTAATACAGACAGACAGAGAGGTAAGAGAACCCTGCTCACAAGCTTACAATCTATAGGACAATGGGAGTTAGAAACACAAGGGCATGTGCTACATCATATTGCACAATGGACCAGCTAGACTGCAAAGGTAAAAGTACTGAGTGTGCAGTGTGTGTGGCAATGTTGGTCAGAGGGTTGTTGTCTTGCGATAGCAGTGTAGAGGATGGTAATAGGGTAATCTAGGGAAATTAAGATGATGGTTGAGGAATCTCATAACCTTGTCTGAAGAGGGTTCTCAGTGGGTTTTCAGTGAATGCTTGAAGATTTGAAGACTAGAGGAAAATCTTACTGTGCGTGGGAGGGAATTCCACAAACTGGGTGCAGCCCGGAAAAAGTCCTGTAACCGAGAATGGGAGGATGTGATGAGAGTGGAGGAGAGACGTAGATCATGTGCAGAACGGAGGTGTCGAGTAGGGAGATATTTCGAGACAAGTGAGGAAATGTATGTCAGTGCAATTTTGTTGATGACCTTGAGAATTTTATATTGGATTCGTTGAAATACAGGCAGCCAATGGAGAGATTGACAGAGAAGCTCAGCAGAGGAATAACGGTTTGTAAGGAAAAACAATCTAGCCGCTGCGTGCAAAATAGATTGTAGGGGTTCAAGTCTGACCTTGGGAAGACCAGTAAGGAGGGAATTGCAATAGTCGATGCAGGAGATGATGAGTGCATGAATTAATGTTTTTGCGGTGTCTTGTGTCAGATATGTGCATATTCTGGAAATGTTCTTTAGGTGTATGTAACATGATTTAGATAAAGAGTTGATGTGGGGAATAAACGACAGTTGTGAATCAAGGATTACACCTAGGCAACGAGCTTGCGGGTGGGATTTATGGTTATGTTATCAACAGAAATAGAAATGTCAGGCAGGAAGCTTCTGTTTTTGGGGGGGAATATTATTAATTCAGTTTTTGAGAGATTGAGTTTCAGTTGGCGAGAAGACATCCAAAATGAAATGGAAGAAAGACAGTCAGTAACGCGAGACAACACAGATGGTGAAAGATCAGGAGAGGATAGATAAATTTGTGTATCATCCGCATAGAGATGATACTGAAATCCAAAGGAGCTTATTAGTTTTCCAAGAGAAGTGGTGTAGATAGAGAATAGCAGAGGACCTAGGACTGAGCCTTGTGGAACTCCAACTGATAAAGGAAGCGGAGCAGAGGTGGATCCAGAGAAAGTAACACTGAAAGAGCGATTAGATAGGTAGGATGAGAACCAGGATAGGACAGTGCCTTCAAGTCTAGGGATTGTAGCGTCTGTATGAGGAGAGAGTGGTCAACAGTGTCAAATACAACAGAGAGATCCAGGAGAATTAGAATTGTATTCTGAAGTGGAACTTTCTACTGCGAGTGTTAGCAGGAGAGAGGTAAAAGGACACAGGAGAGTTGGACGAAACGGGACAGATAGCCTTATATCACTTAATATATATTATATATTATTATACTATATATGATATAGTATACACATAATAAGCACTGCAGCACCTACATGTATGTTGTACAGATTCGGGCCAGAGGCAGGGAGCACCATATAGTAAAAAAGAGCCTGTATATTACAATCAGACAAGCACTCAGATTACACACATAAATACATTTATTAGATTAATCCATTTGAGCAACATTGTTCCTCAAATGTATTAACCTAATATGATTTTGTGCTCATTCTGAGTGTTATCCTGCTTGTAATATACAGGATCTATTTATATAAATATACGATCCTCTGCACTCACCAACGACATTATTAATGCTATTCAATATGAACTCTGTATTCAAAAACAGGGAATGTCAGTTCCACATAATGTAATACATGGTAAGATGTCCAACTCACACCTAACTCTGCCCTTTCTGGACAGTTCTTACACTAAATATAAACATACATCACTGTGCTAAACATATTATCACAATCATTGGAGATTTATATATGTGTGTTATGTCTAATTTTCTTATGGTGAATCATAACGAAATCAGAGATACTGCTGATACATAGAACAGATCTATCTGCTCACATCCTCTGCATAGACAATAGGTGAATCCTATTCAAAATTTCCATTTGTTGACATAACAGGATGTCAGAGACTGTGATGATCAAATTAGAAGATTTTGCCACCTGCTGAGGTCTAATTATAATTTTCCTTTGTAGTCAGTGACTTTAGGAATATTTATATCTTATTTACAAGTCAGGGAGGTTTACATGAGAAGCCGCTTTGATGAAAGAAAACACATTTTATGAGAACCTAATTTAAATATCACCTGGAGACAAACAGTCTGAGAATACTTTATTGTCATCTGGGAACAATTGAACAGAGATGGGGAGAAATGGCAAAATAATAATGTACATTTGTAATATATGTGTAAATATAATGATGAACATTTATAGCTTTTCAATTACACTGTATGAGTCATATGTAGGGACAGGAATAATTTAGTTCTCCCATAATCTTAAAATCCAAAATTTTTCCCCAAAAAGTTTCACGAACCAACAATTGAGATATATATATATATATATATATATATATATAATATAAATGTCTAGTGGCGTGTGTTAGTCTGTCTGTGTGTGTGTGAAAAAAAACAACCCATCTGCAGCGCCACCTGCTGGGCAGAGTTATACACTGACCTATATATTTCTTGAAGGAGAAGTGACAGTTGGGAGTGGTTGGTGGTTGCCGGGGGTGATAGTGGGGAGTTTTTAACACCTTAAGTAGCTTGATGTGACTAGAATGCATGGGTATCATGCACGGGTTACCTGACCTACTAAATTCTTAGTGTGTGTGGAAAAAAAACCTCAAAAAGGGCTGAAATTTGGTATACTGACATTATTGACGAGTTGAGGGGTCAAACTCATTTTCGTGAGGTAATTTTACCTCATGAACACACATGTGTACAGTGGCGGATCCAGGGGGGGTGCGATCGCTGCAATCGCCCACCCCTGGCAGGGGTTTGCTGCCGACGGCTGCACAGTATGTGCAGGTCCGTTTGGCAGTGACAGTGTGCTGCTGTGTTTTAAACACAATCAGAGCAGCCGGGCAGCACACTGTCCCTGCCTGTCACTGCCGAGCGGACCTGCACATACTGTGCAGCCCCCGGCAGCCTCAGAAGTCGGAAAGGGGCGGGGCCTAAATCGCCCCGCCCTAACATCCCCCCGGGGAACAAACATTTTCTAGATCCGCCCCTGCATGTGTAGCGGCGTGTGTTAGTGTGTGTGTGTGTCTGTGGAAAAAACTATTTTCTCAGAAAGGGCTCATCCGAATGACCTGAAATTTGGTATACTGACATTATTTGACAAAAAAATGCATGAGTATCATGCACGGGTTAACTTGTATATATATAAATAAATATGATAGAAAACATAGTTTAGCAATAAAATATATTCTTTAACAGTACTGTGGTGTAAAGTTATGTGTACAGTACTGCGGTATCATGTGTGTAATATATCTATATATTCTCTATCAGTACTGTGGTATCATGTGTGTAATATATCTATATATTCTCTATCAGTACTGTGGTATCATGTGTGTATTATATCTATATATTCTCTATCAGTACTGTGGTATCATGTGTGTAATATATCTATATATTCTCTATCAGTACTGTGGTATCATGTGTGTATTATATCTATATATTCTCTATCAGTACTGTGATATCATGTGTGTAATATATCTATATATTCTCTATCAGTACTGTGGTATCATGTGTGTAATATCTATATATTCTCTGTCAGTACTGTGGTATCATGTGTGTAATATATCTATATATTCTCTATCAGTACTGTGGTATCATGTGTGTAATATATCTATATATTCTCTATCAGTACTGTGGTATCATGTGTGTAATATATCTATATATTCTCTATCAGTACTGTGGTATCATGTGTGTAATATATCTATATATTCTCTCTCAGTACTGTGGTATCATGTGTGTAATATATCTATATATTCTCTATCAGTACTGTGGTATCATGTGTGTAATATATCTATATATTCTCTATCAGTACTGTGGTATTTTGTAAAACATCACAGGATTCACACAGGAGAGAAATCATTTAAATGCTCTGAATGTAATAAGTGTTTTGCTAATAATTAAAATCCTGTTGCACATAGGAGATCTCACACAGGAGAGAAATTATTTATATGCTCTGAATGTAGCAAGTGTTTTTCCCAAAAGTCAGATCTTGCAAAACATCAGTAGATTCACACAGGAATGAAGGTGAGAAACCATTTAAATGGTCTGAATGTAGCAAGTGTTTAATTGAGAGGAAAGCACTTGTCACCAGAGGATTTATACATGAAAGTAGCCCTGAGGATCTGAATGTAGTATATGTATCATCATCATCGATTTATTTATATAGCGCCACTAATTCCAACAAGTTATCTCTATGAATCAAATAATATTTATACAGGGGATATATCATTTTTATATTTAAAATGTGGCAAGTGTTTTATATAACATCAAGGCCTTGTTAAATGTCAGAGAAGACTAGAGTGGTCTAACAAGGGGACTTGGGGCATTTTCCCTCTGGGATGGTCTAAGTGTTAAGAAATAAATCTGCAGTACACAATCACACAATGACAATAGGGCAGCTCTTGCAGAGCTCTGCATTATACTGCTGTCCTACTCATACATTACTTACTTGATATAGATAAGGAGACAAAAATGTCTCACTTTAAAACTTTGCCGTCCACTGATAGTCAGTATGGTGTAATTCCAGCATTTAGAGACACCACAGAGGTGCTGCAGAGACAAGCATAAGGGATTAGTCATTGTCCCTGAAATGTGCAGATGCAGAAAACGTTAAATATTGATAGATCATGTAAACAATATTATATTGGTGAGAATAATCAATACTATGCAGTGACTGGAAATATCAAAGGCAATGAGACTGGACTGTACAGTCAGAGGTGACGTTCTCTGTAAATGGGTAACTAGTTTATTTGTACAACTGAGTTGTACAATGCTGAATATGGATACTTGATGTTTTTTCTGTTTCATGCATTTAAAATGAAAATATACCCTGAGACCTCAGTACTGGACACTGTATATGTTACATTATTTCTTGCTAAAATTGTAATTTTGGGTATTATCCTTTCACCTGAGAATTTGTACAATTCTTCCTGCTTTTTACTATGCCAAAGTATGTGCATCCAATTCTGTATTTCCTGCCTTCTCTTTCTTTTTAATTTTAAGTATATTGTTACTATTACAGAAGGTCACAGTCTAATAACCTTGTTACTAATAAGTATTGTGACTGTTGTCATATTAAATTACATTTAATAACATTTTAAGATTTTCTTTATTTTAGTGAATTAAGTGTTATGTCTTAAATGATGTTCCCCACTCGCCATTAAAATATCTCCCAGTCTAATAACCATTTACCAATAAGCACTGTGACTAATTGTTGTCATAATAAATTACATTTAGTAACATTCTGGCTTTGTTCTCAGAATCATTTATGTCTCAAACAGTCTTTCTGTTTATAACGCTATGTTTTTGCAAGTAATGTTTCAGTGAGGTAAATTTGGATAAATTGTGTTTTGATTGTATTTTGGTGTGTTTGTGAGTAGCTGAAGGCTTCTTAAGAGTGTTAGCTCTGGTACCAATCCCTGGTGCTGGGAACAGTCTTGTTTTTTAAAAGTGAGTGTGAGATAGATGTTTGTAGTTTACTCATCTATAGATAGAGAGAAGAAGCATCCGCACCAAAGACAAATTCTGCACCACCTAGTGTATTATGTGTATAATCTATTTTTTTATATTTCCATGCACCTACATATACAATTTAATGTGTGGACTGATAACTCATCTCACATATATTTAATCTTCTCTAACTAAGAGCTGCTCCCCAGAATTTTTTTGGCCATGATACATAAAGAAAAAGGGGGAAAGATGCGAATCAGGGCACTGTTTAACAGACTAAGTTTGAAAAAAAAATATGTGCTTAATTTATTTCATTAAAAACATTTCATATCCTATGTGCTGGCCAATTAGTAAAGTTTGCAAGTGAAATATTAAATTATAATATGAATTTTTGGAAAGTGATTGGTGCTTTGTACACTAAATAAAATTGGTAAAAATATATCTCATTAGATCCTCGGCAATTTATTTTGTTAAACTGTTATTATATTTCTTCAAATTAATCTAACAATGTGATTCCACTTAAAATTAATTGTAGCAAAGTCTATAGAAGTTACTGCAGCACATAAATTATACTCCTGACACAGAGAGTCTGACCATAAGTCACAGGTGCCGGCATGATCATCAGTATCAGCGGACGGAGCTGGTGTCTGACCTGCAGTCAGTCTTTGCTGAAACACTGTTATCTTATGTAGCAGTGTGGAAAGTAACATCTTAGCTTCTGAATCTTACAAAGTTCATGGAGCATTTTGCTTTATCCACCGACACCCGGGTCAGCTGTCACTTGTAGCCAATGGTTATGACAGATGAAGAGCAGAGATATGAAGGTAATTGGGTACAGTGTGTACACCTGAATCGGCTGCTGATCGGGACTTCAGTCGTTTATACAATCGTTAGAGACAACTAATTGGTCTAAAGTTTTTGTAGTGTTTACCCATCTTAAGGGTGTTATCATTCTGGCGTAATTTAGATGAATATTATTAATAATCTGCCTTTACAAATCAGTTTATGTATATTTATATACTATTTGAACTAGTCATACATTTGGACACCATGTACCTGCAACATATTATGTTGTATGACTTTATATAACGTTGTTAAATATTTGTATCTTGTTCCCCTAACCATCACTTATCATTGCTGAGTACAACACATACATATCATCTCTCTCTTTATTAATTGCAGCGCTTGAGCAATATCTTTTTTACATTACTATATTTTATTATAGTTCATTTTTAAGAATGAACAATATTAAAATGAGTTACTGCAGATATCTAAAACAGGTCACTCTGCTGACACTCTCTGCCTAGACAATAGGTGAATACTTAACAATAGGTCCATTTGTTGACATAACAGGATGTCAGAGACTGCGAAGATCTAATTAGAATGCAAGATCCTGCCAAGGTCTAATTAGAATTTTCCCATGTAGCAAGTGGCCTTAGGAATGTTTATACCTCATTTACATGTCAATGGGATTTACATGAGAGACCTGGAGACAAACAGTCTGAGAACCTTCTGGTCATCCCGAGAACTATTGAAGAGAGATGGGGAGGAATGACTATAAATAGGCAGTATCAGCCCAGTGTTAGTGAGTTGGTGGCTGGAGAGCTGGAAGGATGGAACAGTAAGAATGATCAGGAGGGAAAGAGATAGAAGGAGAAATCTTCAGAGTAAGATAATTATATTATAAATAAGAATATACTGATATACACACAAACATTTATAGGTATTATGTTATAGATATTTTATTGTACACATGGGATGTGTTTTTGTATTAACAATGTTTATATAGTTATTATTGCAATCTAACAGCAGTATACACAAATATTAGGGGATACT
This sequence comes from Mixophyes fleayi, assembly GCF_038048845.1. Classification (NCBI taxonomy): domain Eukaryota; kingdom Metazoa; phylum Chordata; class Amphibia; order Anura; family Limnodynastidae; genus Mixophyes; species Mixophyes fleayi. The sequence goes on along the minus strand of NC_134405.1, from coordinate 9,468,987 downwards.
ATGTTGTAGATATTGTATTGTTATAAATGTGTTTTACCGTAAACTTATAAGCAAAATTTTGTTGTACAATTAAGATCAAAGTCCAAATACTTTCATGAGCAAACAATTGTATACATGATACTGAATTTAGTGTGGCAATATTTCTATCTTTAACAATATATTTATATATGTGTGTGCGTATATATAATCACACTTTAAAAAGCACCAATCTTAGAGCTACACTATGATATTCCTTACATTTTTTTTATAAGCACAACATAACTTTTCCTAAGAGATTCTATAGCCAAATACTTGCAGAGGAGAACAGATATGTCAGATAAGATTTATATCTAATTTCCTTTGGTGCACGGATATTTTTTAGAGCACATCACTGTTTATTTAAATTTGTTTGCTATTCTTGCACTGTTTTGTGCTTTTTCTTGTGTGATTCTTTGAAGATATATACCTGGAACAGGTGTCAAGGAAAGAGCAGCCTATTGTATAGTGTTTATTTATTTGATATTTATTTGTTTATCACTAATATTGGGTAATCACTTAGTGTCACAAAATTTGTTCTTGTGAGTATATGTAGATATGCACTTAGTGGTCACTTTATTATATACACCTTACTAGTACTGGACAGGACCACCCTATAAGTTGCTGCCACATGATCTACTAAATATATATTTAAATTACTCCAGAGTGCTTAATTTTTATCACTTTTTTTTCTTTCTTGTACTTGTTGTGAATTTTACTCACGTGAGCAACACCTACATCTAAATATGTACACTGTTAATAATAGTAAGTCAGTGGCAAGTCTATTATCTCCTTTGTGGATATATCACAACTTTCTTGTCTTGTGTGAGTGTACAGATAGGACTTCACAGTTTTCTATTAAGTATGTATGTTTCTGTCTCAATGTACACAAAAATTAACACAATGGTCAATGTCCGAGTCATAGTTGTTAGAGTATAAAAAAAAATTGTATTCCATGTCCAATATAACATGACTATTGTTAAACTAGTTTCATTAATATAATGATTAGGCTGCTAAATTTTAGCTTTCTTTTTGCTTACAGGTGAATTAATGAGCAGGATTCCCATTAATAACAGAAGACATCTTGGAAAGGTCCTTGTTCTCTGAGCATCTGAGTGTACCAAAAAAACTCACCTACAAGTCATATATACTAGAGTGATCAATTCTTCTGTATAGCAGTTAACTTCACTTCTGAATAGGAGAACCTTTCTACAACTAATTTGTTGTAAAACACATGATGAATCTAAAAGAAGAGAAGCCCTATCTGTGCTCTGAATGTGACAAAACATTTTCATGTAAATCAAACCTTATTGTTCATCAGAGGATTCACACAGGAGAGAAACCATTTAAATGTTCTGAATGTAGCAAGTGTTTTACCCACATGTCAACTCTTGTTGAACATCAGAGGACTCACACAGGAGAGAAGCCATTTAAATGCTTTGAATGTAGCAAGTGTTTTAGCCACAGAGGAAGTCTTGTACGACATCAGATGATTCACAATGGAGAAAAACCATTTAAATGTTCTGAATGTAGCAAGTGTTTTACCCAGAAATCAAGCCTGGATAAACATCAGAGGATTCACACAGGAGAGAAACCATTTAAATGCCCTGAATGTAGCAAATGTTTTACCCTGAAAACAAATCTTGTAAAACATCAGATGATTCACACAGGGCAGAAGCCATTTAAATGCTTTGAATGTAGCAAGTGTTTTAGCCACAGAGGAAGTCTTGTACGACATCAGATGATTCACAATGGAGAGAAACCATTTAAATGTTCTGAATGTAGCAAGTGTTTTACCCAGAAATCAAGTCTGGATAAACATCAGAGGATTCACACAGGAGAGAAACCATTTAAATGCCCTGAATGTAGCAAGTGTTTTAGCCACAGAGGAAGTCTTGTACGACATCAGATGATTCACAATGGAGAGAAACCATTTAAATGTTCTGAATGTAGCAAGTGTTTTACCCAGAAATCAAGCCTGGATAAACATCAGAGGATTCACACAGGAGAGAAACCATTTAAATGCCCTGAATGTAGCAAATGTTTTACCCTGAAAACAAATCTTGTAAAACATCAGATGATTCACACAGGGCAGAAGCCATTTAAATGCTTTGAATGTAGCAAGTGTTTTAGCCACAGAGGAAGTCTTGTACGACATCAGATGATTCACAATGGAGAGAAACCATTTAAATGTTCTGAATGTAGCAAGTGTTTTACCCAGAAATCAAGCCTGGATAAACATCAGAGGATTCACACAGGAGAGAAACCATTTAAATGCCCTGAATGTAGCAAATGTTTTACCCTGAAAACAAATCTTGTAAAACATCAGAGGATTCACACAGGGCAGAAGCCATTTAAATGCTTTGAATGTAACAAGTGTTTTATCCAGAAATCGCATCTTGTTAGACATCAGAGGATTCACACAGGATATAAACCATAAAAGACTAGAGCAGTCTGGTTATTGGACTTGGGGACATCTTTCCACCTGGCATGTTACTCCTGATATGAACTAAAGCTCTATATAACTAAATCTAGATAATAATGACGTGTCAGCCCTTGTTAATCTCTGTAATATACGGCTGTTCTGCTCATGCAAGTGCTGGGAGCTGAGTCTCAGCAGCTCTTCTCAGTACTATTGATCTATTGATCTATGTTATAGCCTCTACATTCTTTCCCTCATACTTTTCTATTACTGCCTTATCTCCCTCTGTTATAACAATTATGTACTCAGAAAGAATTATTTGGCAAATGTTGAATGTAAAATACTGGCTGCTGTATCCTATAACAACCAATCAGATCATCACATTTGCTGGTTTTATGACACTGGACTGTTAATAGTTGATTTTTGGTTGCTATGGGTTACAGCACATCCTAGTTCTTCACACCATGTTATTAAATAATTCCCGGAAGGACATATTGTTTCCCAGGGTACCATCAAAAGTATTTTTTTATACTCTATAGTGATTGTCATCAGACAGCACTGACCTGTATATAGACTGAAGGACCATGTTCACACAATATCTGTAATTACCATTTATGTTACTTGCAGCTGTTTCTATCACACTGATGTTTAATAAAATCTGACATTGATAAATGTGGAGATTCTGTTTTTGATTGTGGAACTATTATCTATATTCAGTAGTATTGAGCACTGTACACTCTTCTACATTATAGATGATGTAACCAGGGGTGATAATTAGGTGATCATCCATGCTGACAGTATGACAACCAATAATGAAAACACAGCAAAGAACACATTAGTAACATACAGCAAATGTATTGGCTATCTGTTTTTTTGCCTAAACTGAAATATAAACACAGGGTCGGATTCATCAGGGAACATAAATGCCGATTTTTTGCGTATAAACCGCTAACTTAATCTGCACATGCCCAGAACTGGACCATTCACAACTAAACGCAGCAATGTACAAAGAACATTTACTATAGGTTACGATTTCTTGGAGGGAACGGGGCAGGGAATGAGTGTGCTCCTTATTTTATTATTATTTTTACAGTAAGTGCCAAACACGTGTCAAGCTTTGGGAATCTCTCAGGTACTTGATTTTCAGCTGCATCTCTTGCTCCAGCTACAGGACTAGTTTTAGTCCTGATTACTAGTGATGACAGTCTCGTATGCATGATATAACATGTGTTTGTAATCAGGAGGAACTGTAAAAGTGTATTTTATGATTAGTAGACATTAAAAACATCCTAATAAATGAATTTCATTTGGGGAAAAAAATAAAAATACACTTTTTAATTTTTTTTTTATCATTAATGCCTATATTATTAGCAGGTGACATTAATTGAATAGGTCTTTCAGATCGGTTAATTGTTGCACTCGAGAGTCTGCAGAGCCGATTACTGGGAACTTTAAATTAAAGCGCACATTGCTTTCAGTTTGCATGACTTGATGAATCAGGCACATAATCATACTGACAATCAGCAATTGCTGAGTAAAAGAAAACATACCTAGTATTCCCTGCTAGCTGCTGTCTTTCCTTGTCTCCGGTCATCCAGAGCGACAACAACTCACTGTGTAAAGGTGGCTAATGAGGTAAACTTAACACACATTTATCCATTATATATATATATATATATACATATCCATCAGCTCTAATACCCTCAGACCACCTCCAGGGCATCGCATAAAATTACTGCCCTACTTGAGCTGCATTATTTGCATAAAAAAATAATAATTATTCTGTACCCAACACTCCCATATAGCAATGGCCATTATGGATAACCTTCCCATAAATCGTTCCAATTTTATGGACACGTTATGAGGGATTTTCTTATCGTTTCATTTCATTAACGTCCCACAACATTACTGAATGTGGTTGGATTAATCACTGCTTCTAATTTGATCTTTAGCTCTCGAAATTGAAGCCTCCATCACAGACTTATTTCATTTTAATACTTCTGACGACATTCCTCATCTTCATCATCATTGTTTATATATAGTTCACCACAGATACCATAGTGCTGGACAATCAGCTTACAAATATGATGTTCATCTTACAGATATGAGAAATGTGAATATAATAAACTTTTTAACATATACATAAATACATTTAAGTATAACAACATGTACATGGATACTCATGAGCTGGCATACGGCTAGTATGGATACAAGTATGAGTTCCATGTGTGAGAGTGAACAAACAGCAGAAGACTTTGCCATATCAAAGTCATGTGAGATTGACATACATGAGGTTTAGGGAATAAAGGACTCCTCCTATGATAGCTTACATTCTAGAGAGAGGGAGTAATGAGAGACAGTTGATGCAGGTAGGACATGAGTAAATGAGGTCGACAGAGGAAATAGTTGGAGTGGACATGATGGTCTAGGAGGGAGTGTGATAGGCAAGCTTGCAGAGATGAGTTTTGAAAGGAATTCCATTGGTTGGAAGCAGATTGGAAGAAGTCTTAGAGATGGGAGTGGAAAAAGGTTTAAAGAGCGAGAGAGAGTGGAAGGTCAGAAGTAGAGCTCTGTGGTTGAGCTGAGGTCTATCTCTTGATGTGGTCAGAGATGTTTGGAGGGGAAGAGTTTATCATGACAATCGGTTCTTACCACCAGGGATACTCTGAGAAGTACACAAAGCTACATTTGAGGTCTCTCACAAGGACAGCATCAATGCCCTAGAACAATTTCAACCTTAAAAATGTCAAATTTAGGGAACCAAATTAGATCACTGCTCATCCAGTCCTTCTCATGACCTATTTTTAACAGACGTTAACCTTAAAAATACACAGTAGCACTTCTATGATAAAGCAGTCCAAGCTTACTCCTTGTGAGTCAACAAGCTTAGATAAAAGAACGTTGCAGAAACTTGGATTCATCAAATTCCAACGAGGCATATTTACTGATCTCATAAAATAATCTTTGAATTTTGAGACTTTTATTCGTCGCTGTACAATTTACCTGTAATATGGATATTAGTAGTCACCTTGGCTTTATGTGTCTTATATAAAAGTATTATACTTCCACTGTGACACAATCCTCCAGCTGCACCCTCTAGTGGTCACTCACATTTATGTCATAATGACACTCTTCACATTATATGAGGGTTGTCAGCTACTTTTGGTTGCTTTCATATGCTTCACTTATGGGTTCTTTGCTCTGTTAGATTTGCCATTTATGCCCTTTCATGGCCACTCTGTTTCTAAAATTATTATTATCCTTTATTTATGAGGCACCACAGGGGTTCTGTAGTGTTGCTACATTTGGACTATGTTTGGGTGAGGGGGATAGAAAAGCAAATTTTTTGGAAACACAAATATGATGGTGCTGGCAGCAAAATACTGCAAGGCAGTGCTCTTGGGTAAGCTATTACTTTTTTAGCTCTCCCTCTGTGTAGTACATGATGTTTTCATTGCAAACCATATAAAAATCAATATATATAACATGTTCACCAACATTGCACATAAAAACATCTAACACCATTGTTTATCCCCCCAAACAGACTACACGCACCTGCTTGTTCTTCAGGGGCACAATCCCTCACAGAAGGTGGAGGAGTAGACGTTGGATTCGGAGCGGAGTTTCTTACAGGCGAATCTAGATGTATTAGAAAAAGCATAAAAAGCATAAAAAAGTATTTTGCAGCGACAATCATTTGAAATATATACAGTATATTTGAAAAATGTTTTTGGAAAAAACAAATAAATTTTTATAAAAAGTCACGTGTACTTGCATAACTGTTAGAGGACAAATTGCAAATAACTCACCAGCTGGTTGGCCAAATGAAGGTGCATCTGTATCCTGCACATTGACCCCCTCTACAATTTCCCGGGGCATATATCTCCCACAGCTTCTCCTCATATGTAGTGTATTCCACACAAAGTGGGGGATCCACCACCTGCTCGTCTTGCTGCCTTCCTTTCCTCAGCCATTTTTTCCTTAAGGCTCCTCTTTATATCTGAAAATCTTTTGCGGCAGTGAGCCACTGACCGTTTTAATGGCCCCACCGCGTTCACGGCCTCACATATTTAACCCCATAATTGATGACGCCACCTGAGCGGAGTACGGGCTGCCAGGTTCCCTAAAATTATTTTGTAGCAGGGAACAATATTGTGCACTAACACAATTTTCGTCATGACAAAATCTCACATTCCTCCCTGACTTCGTCTTCCTGCATTGTCCTGTCTCCTCTAACCCTCTCTCACCTTCCTCTGTCCCCTCCATCTCCATCTCCCTCTCCTCTCCCTCTGCCCCCCTCTTATCACTGGCCATAATGTCCAGTAAGACACAAAAAGGTGACCATGATCATTAGACAGTAGCGGATACTTTGTATCCATGTGCAGGAGATTCCAATAAATAGTGCTGGCTGTACCCCATAGAGGGAATATTGATCTGCCTCCTTCATCATGTTATCTCTAAATTTATCACCGTGAGGTGAAGTATATTGGCCAGAGGTGGTAAAGTCTATAATAAATGCTACCACCAAGATGGCTATGCTCTCTGTGGAGGAAGCAGGGTGACCCCACTAGTAAACTACAAAAAACAAATTCTTCACACCCCCTTTCTTCTGTATAACCGCAAAATATTCATACACTGTGCAGTAGTGTAACAACTTGGTGTAAGAACGCAGGATTATACAAATTTGTTTATAAGGAACATAATACATGGGATATTGTGTGGTAAAAGTTAGTTATCTGCGTAATTCAATGTTTATATTTTCATATTATCTACCAAGGGGTTTCTGAAAATGCAGCCAGGTGTGAGCCATAGATAATATGAGCTTATTGTTTAATGACTGGCACATAACAAGCATTCCAGCTTATGTGGGTTGGGAGGCAGTTTGATTATGTTCTCAGTGAGCCCTATTGTGTAGGGACAGATAGGACAAGCAGAGCCCCAAATCAGCCCAGAGCACCATCATAGCACCATATAGATCACTATGGGGTAAATTACTACAGCAGGGTATACATCTAGGGTGTATACTGAGAGTGTGCTACTTCATTGGAAGGATGAGCAGGAATTCAGGTTCTGTCAGTCTGTTCTTTGCATCATCGTTTTAGCCCGTGGTGTTAGTCAGTATGCCAGGCTGTGAGACACAGAACTGTTCCCTATTTCGACAGAGGACAATTGACTTGGTTGTTACCACAAATCACTGTCACAGACTGTATGGTTGCTAAATCCACAGATCAGTGATACAGACAATTAGCGGGTATTTCCCGGAGCCTTCTGTAAGCTTTGGGTTTATTTACTTCCTGGAATCTGGAACTATTCACTGTGTTGTGTGAGTTTTAAAATAAAAATCAACTTCTTTCACCCTTTTGGAGTTGTGCCCCAGTGATTAGAGAACCCACTGGTGGATACCATCCCTGGTATCTTTACACTGCTGAGAGATGTTTTCAGATGAAGGACACATTAAATTCATGTGCTCCCTCATGTTTGTGGTTCTCCCAGGGAAAATAGATGTGAGGGGGAAGGAGAGTGTGATGTGAATATAATATACAAGTGGTGCTAATATGTAAATGTACTGTATGTTATTAAGGATATTAGTTGTCATCTTGGATTTATATGTCTTGTATAAAAGTATCCTGCTTTCAGCATTGTGCCCTTATATTGTTGTGGATCACCTTGGTGACTTCTAATGTCCTTATGACTTACAGTAGAGGGTGCATGATCCTATATATGTGCAGAATGTTATGCAGCTGAATATGATAACCTCAGTCCTATGCATCCAAGTAACTTTACACAATCCACTAGCTGCACCCTCTAGTGGCCACTCACATTTATGTTATAACGGCCCTTTTCAGCTGAGTGTAGTCGCTATAATTTACATTACATTTATTAGTTATGCTCTTTCATGGTCACTATTTATTTTCAATTATTATGATCTTTTATTTATAAGGCACCACAACTTTTCTGTAGCATTGCACACAGGAGGTTAGAACATACAACACTATGACAAAACGACAAGTAAAAAAGTGACAAGATTATGTAAATTTAAACAATAAAACAACATAAATATATATGTAAAACACTAGGAGAGACCGCTCTGCTCATGAGAGCTGACATTCTAGAGGGGATGGGTGGATATAGAGTGGGTGAAACAGAGTGGGGTGAGTACAGGTGGAGAATGCGGAGATGGGAGAGTTAGGAGGGGGGCTGGTAGGATTGAATGAAAACATGAGTTTTAAGGAACGCTTGAAGGCTTTGACACTGATTAATGTCTGATTGGGAGCGGGGATGTGTTCCAGAGGTTGGGAACAGCACAAGAGAAATCCTGATGGTGGGAGTGGGAAGAGATAATCAGTACTGAGGTTGGGCTGCTGTTATTGGCTGAGTGGAGCAGGTGGGAGGGAGTGTGAGGAAATAAGGTTGGATATGTAGTGTGGAGAGAAGTGTTTGAGGGCTTTGTAGGTAAGGAGTATGAATTATATTCTGAAGCGGAACTGTCTACTGTGAGTGTTACCAGGGGAGAGGTAATAGGACACAGGAGAGGTGGGGGAAGCAGGACGGATAGCGTTACATCACTTAATATATATATTATACCATATATTATATATTATACACATAACAAGGGCAGCAACACTCACTTGTATCTTGTACAGATCCGGGGCAGAGGCAGGGAGCATAATATAGTATATTACAAGCACACCAACACTCAGAATGAGCACAAAATAATATTTATTAGGTTAATCCATTTGAGAAAACAATTTAATCCAGAGGTCGTCCTTATGTCACTTGTTGTGTCATAAAATGTGTACGTTTTATTTAATCAAAGTAGCTTCTCATGTAAACCTCCCTGACTTGTAAATAAGATATAAATATTGTTAAGGTCACTTACTACAAAGGAAAAATGTAATTAGACTTCAGCAGGTGGTAAAATCTTCTAATTAGATCCTCCTTTTCTCCATTTGCCCCTTTTTGTGGACTTTTGTATCAACTCGTTAATCAATTAGATTAACCGAATAACTATGATTTTGCGCTCATTCTGAGTGTTGTTCTGCTTGTAATATACAGGATCTATTTACATAAACACAGGATCCTCTGTACTCACCAATGACATTATTAATGATATTCAAGCTGAACTCTATACTGAAAAGATGACCAACTCACACTGAACTCTGCCCTTTCTGGACAATTCCTACACTAAATATAAACATACATCACTGTGTTAAAATATTAACATAATCATTGGAGATTTATATGTGTGTGTAATGTCTCATTTTTTATTGTGAATCATATTGAAATCAGAGTTACTGCTGATATATAGAACAGATCTATCTGCTCACACCCTCTGCATAGACAATAGGTGAATCCTAAACAAAACGTCCATTTGCTGACATAACAGGATGTCAGAGACTGCGATGATCTAATTAGAAGATTTTACCATCTGCCAAGGTCTAATTAGAATTTTCCTTTGCAGTAAGTGACCTTAGGAATTATTATATCTTATTTACAAGTCAAAGAGGTTTACATGACAAAATAATAATGTACATTTGTAATATATGTACAACAATAATTTAGCTCTACCATAATCTTAAAATCCAACTTTTGTTGCACAATTACTTGAAATTTGGACCCAAATAGTTTCACAAACCAACCATTGATATATATATATATATATATATATATATATATATATATATATATATATATATATATATATATATCTTGGTAATTATATAAACAAACGAATAAATAAATAAACATGATAATAAATAAAGATTACCAATAATATATATTATTTAACATTACTGTGGTGTAAAGTTATGTGTATTTTATCTATATATTCTCTGTAAATACTGCCTTTAGAGAATATCATGTGTGTAATATATCTATATATTCTCTATCAGTACTGTGGTATCATGTGTGTAATATATCTATATATTCTCTATCAGTACTGTGGTATCATGTGTGTAATATATCTATATATTCTCTATCAGTACACTGGTATCATGTGTGTAATATATCTATATATTCTCTATCAGTACTGTGGTATCATGTGTGTAATATATCTATATATTCTCTATCAGTACTGTGGTATCATGTGTGTAATATATCTATATATTCTCTATCAGTACTGTGGTATCATGTGTGTAATATATCTATATATTCTCTATCAGTACTGTGGTATCATGTGTGTAATATATCTATATATTCTCTATCAGTACAGTGGTATCATGTGTGTAATATATCTATATATTCTCTATCAGTACAGTGGTATCATGTGTGTAATATATCTATATATTCTCTATCAGTACTGTGGTATCATGTGTGTAATATATCTATATATTCTCTATCAGTACTGTGGTATCATGTGTGTAATATATCTATATATTCTCTATCAGTACTGTGGTATCATATGTGTAATATATCTATATATTCTCTATCAGTACTGTGATATCATGTGTGTAATATATCTATATATTCTCTATCAGTACTGTGATATCATGTGTGTAATATATCTATATATTCTCTATCAGTACTGAGGTATCATGTGTGTAATATATCTATATATTCTCTATCAGTACTGAGGTATCATGTGTGTAATATATCTATATATTCTCTATCAGTACTGTGGTATCATGTGTGTAATATATCTATATATTCTCTATCAGTACTGTGGTATCATGTGTGTATTATATCTATATATTCTCTATCAGTACTGTGGTATCATGTGTGTAATATATCTATATATTCTCTATCAGTACTGTGGTATCATGTGTGTAATATATCTATATATTCTCTATCAGTATTGTGGTATCATGTGTGTAATATATCTATATATTCTCTATCAGTACTGTGATATCATGTGTGTAATATATATATATATTTTCTATCAGTACTGTGTTATCATGTGTGTATTATATCTATATATTCTCTATCAGTACTGTGATATCATGTGTGTAATATATCTATATATTCTCTATCAGTACTCTGGTATCATGTGTGTAATATATCTGTATATTCTCTATCAGTACTGTGGTATCATGTGTGTAATATATCTATATATTCTCTATCAGTACTGTGGTATCATGTGTATAATATATCTATATATTCTCTATCAGTACTGTGGTATAATGAGTGTAATATTAATGTAATGGCCCTGCACAGGAGGTCCTGCTAGTACTGATAGCAATTGAATAGCAAACTCTCTGCCTTAGTGTAATTACTAGCAAACTGCATTGTAAGTCATACAATTAATGTGTCTGAATCTTACTATGAAAAAAACCATTGATTAGCTATTAATATTTTGTATTTTGTATTAGATCTTCTATATTACTTAACCGGTAGATGTTATTTAATCTCTAGCTGTTGCCTTTTACCAATGTAGACTTGTGGCTGACTGAGGATCATCTGTTTATCTGCTGCCGCTGACTTACGTGTTTATTTAGTTCATCTGACACATGTGATACATCGACGCTCCCATTGTATTTATGTGATGTAATGTGACACATTGTTGCCTCCACTTAGTTTATTGTGATACATATATGTGATACATTTAGTTGTGCCTCTTGTCACAGTTGTTTCGTCTACTCTTGTTCAAATTACATTGGTTGATTATTCTAATCAGAGTTTCTCTGTTCTCACAAATTTTTACATACGCTGATAATCTGTTCTTTACTCTGAGCTGTTATTATTCCATATGTGATTATCTGTTTTACTGATATTTTGCTGGTAGAAAGAAGTCAGATCCATTAATACATGTAAAAAAAAAACTTTTAATACTTATATATGTTCTGAATTTTAATCTTAAATATCAAAGAGGTTTGCAGCAATCCTTACAAAGTTGGACATTCGTCTTTCCGTTGTACAGGTGATTAGTGATCAGATGTGATTGAATACATCACATATAAATACTGAGACTGTGTCACTTGGATTCATCCTTCTGATGAAAGTCCAACAGCACAGAAACGTGTCAATATAAAATTCTTCTACTAACGTACAAGGCCATCAACAAAATTGCACCGACATACATTTCCTCACTTGTCTCGAAATATCTCCCTACTCGACACCTCCGTTCTGCACAAGATCTACGTCTCTCCTCCACTCTCATCACATCCTCCCATTCTCGGTTACAGGATTTTTTCCGGGCTGCACCCACTTTGTGAAATTCCCTCCCACGCACAGTAAGACTTTCCTCTAGTCTTCAAACCTTCAAGCGTTCACTGAAAACCCACCTCTTCAGACAAGGTTATGATATTCCTCAACTATTATCTTAATTTCCCTAGATTACCCTATTGCCATCCTCTACACTGCTAACGCAAGACTACAACCCTCTGACCAACATTGCCACACACACTGCACACTCAGTACTTTTACCTTTGCAGTCTAGCTGGTCCATTGTGCAATATGATGTAGCACATGCCCTTGTGTTTCTAACTCCCATTGTCCTATAGATTGTAAGCTTTCGAGCAGGGTTCTCTTACCTCTCTGTCTGTATGTATTACCCAGTATTGTCTTATTAATGTTTGTTCCCAATTGTAAAGCGCTACGGAATTTGCTGGCGCTATATAAATAAATGTTGATGATGATGAAGGTTCTTACTACAGTCTCCATAAGGATTGGTCACATTATTCTCAGAAGTAGATCTCTGCTTTCAGTATTTATGAAATTCGATATCTATGATGAGCCTATTTTTCCCTGTTATTTTAAGGCAGAACTCTGATAATTGAAGGGTTTTAGATCTCAACATTTATCACCTGTAGACTGACTGTCTGTTTTCAATCCCAGATTCCAGGAATGACATTGCACAGTGAACCCAGGTGACATTAAGTTACCTGATATATGATCATTGTTAACAGCTAGTTCTAATAATTGTATACATAAATCTTTCAATCATTTTCCTGAGGGTGCTATCATCTGCTTTATAACAATTGAAAGGAGTTTTTTTTATTGTGTATTAAATAGATTTGATAGTTATAAATGAGGTTCTGCTATATGTATCATTCTGGCTTTATTTAGATGAATATCCTCAATAATCTGCCTTAACAATTTCATTTAAATTAAATAATTTACTTATATCTTTTGTTATAGTGTATTTTTAACAATGAATAAAATTAATATCAGAGTTACTGCTGATATGTACAATAGGACATTCTGCTCACACTCTCTGCCTACACAATAGACAAATCCTAAACGAAAGGTCCAGACTGTGCTGATCTAATTAGAATGTGAGATTTTACCACCTGCTGAGGTCTAATTAGTATTTTCCTTTGAAGTCAGTGACCTTAGGAATGTTTATACCTCATTTACATGTCAGTGAGATTTACATGAGAGACCTGGAGACAAACAGTCTGAGAACCTTCTGGTCATCCCGGGAACTATTGAAGAGAGATGGGGAGGAATGACTATAAATAGGCAGTATCAGCCCAGTGTTAGTGAGTTGGTGGCTGGAGAGCTGGAAGGATGGAACAGTAAGAATGATCAGGAGGGAAAGAGATAGAAGGAGAAATCTTCAGAGTAAGAATATACTGATATATACACAAACATTTAAAAGTGTTATATTATATATATTGTTTTGTAAATATGGGATGTGTTTTTGTCTTAGCAATGTTTATATAGTTATTATTACAATCCAACAGCATTATAATTAATATAGTATATTACTGTGCATTGTATATTCTGTACATTGTATTATCTATTAGTAAATATTATATTGTAAAACAAAGCTGTGTTACATGTGTTGAACTTTAAATCTCCTGATAATACACTGTATATTATATGTATCTGCTTTCTCCTATGGTTGCAGTGTAGTTAGATATACATAAACCAGTATGTTTGCAATATATACATAAACATATTTATGGACATTTCTAGATTTTCACCTAAATTGTATGAGTCATATAGGAAAGGACGGGAAAAATTTAGATCTCCCATAATTATAAAAGTCAACAATTGTTGCACAATTGCTTAAGATAATGGTTCAAATAGTTTTATGAGCCAACCATTGTATACATGATAATAAGTATAGTTTGGCAATAATATATATTCCCTATCAGTACTGTGGTATCATCTGTGTATTATATTTATATATTCTCTAGCAGTACTGTGGTATCATGTGTGTAATAAATCTATATATTCTCTATCAGTACTGTGGTATCATGTGTGTAATATTTTTTATATTCTCTATCAGTACTGTGGTATCATGTGTGTAATATATCTATATATTCTCTATCAGTACTGTGGTATCCTGTGTGTAATATTTTCTATATTCTCTATCAGTACTGTGGTATCGTGTGTGTAATATATATATATATATATATATATATATATATATATATATATATATATATATATATATATCTACCAGTACTCTTGTGTAATTTGTGTAATATATATACTGTATATCATAACATTATGATTACTCCAGATAGTGTATTTTCTCCAAGAGGTAATTACCATTAACAGGAAAGCCTATTTCTCAGATAATGTTCTGAAAATTTGTTTTATACATTCTTATCTTCCTATAGATTCTCAGAAAATTCCCATTCACAGTCATGTATATTAGTGTGTGTCCAAACTACATCCCTTCAGGTGTCCAAAATATAATTATGTAGTATTAAAAAATGTATCACTACAATCTGAGGTAGTTACCAAGTTATCACTTCCATATTCTATGTATTTGTATCAGTGATTCCCCCATATCAGACATAAGGGGCCATGATTGTGACCAGATTAATAGACTGAGCAAGAAGTGTTTTATTTTGCACTATATAGAGAAGTGTTTTACACTGTTGAAAATTGTTATCTTAGTGCTTTTTATATGGAATTATGGAATAAATGGAAATCATTCTACTTACTATAGCAGAAGCTGTCAGATGTGATATAAAGTAAGAAGTGACCTGAACCCTATAATTATATAAGAGATTATTGGTGGGAGACACTGCACCACTAAGGTAAATGTAATACAACATTGTTTAAAAAATGTAGAACACTAACTAGTTAACAATGACCTAAGGGGAGACGTCCTTCCCCCTGTGTTACATTCTCACATATATCTTCTATTACTACTGATCACATTATCATTTTCATTGTAAAAGATTGTTTGGGAAAACTAGATATAAATAAATATTTGTTCTAAACGATTTTTTCTTGTCACAACATTAGTGAGGACTGAGAGAGTCTTCAATACTGAGATCATTTATCTTTTCTTCTTGTAATAGTAACACTTTGTCCTGGGAGAGCTCCTCATAGAGAAACACATAAAATAAGGAAAAAGGATGAGAATAACTGGGATAATTTACTGGTATTTATACCGATGTCATCTCTTTATCATGTGTGAATAATACATATTTGCTTTAAACTGAATAATAGTAACAACAGACAGATCTGCCTATACTAGGAAGCATTTTAGAATTATCACAGTAAAGAAATATAAAAACAATGGTTAACTTAACTGGATAAATTATTACAGGGCCATCATATGATAAATGTCAGCAAATAGCTTAATTATTGCTTCACTATAAACCATGCACCCAATTTTCTTCATAATATGATATGTCTATTAATAGAGATGATTATGTACTCTAAAGTCCAAACACTATATTGCGGAATTACCCCATATTATTTATATATATATATATATATAGCATACAATATAAGTTATACTATATATAAAATAATATATTATGTGACTCCAGAGTGCCCTCTTAAGTGAACTTATTGACTATTTTGTTCACGGGAGCACCACCTACAACTAAATATGTAAACTGCTTCATTAATAGTGAGTAGGTGATGAGTCCATTATCTCCTGTGCGGATATATCACAGCTTTGTGTCTTGTAAGGATGTACAGAGAAAGCCTTCACAGTGTTTATTTAGAATGTATGTATGTAATTTTAATTCTACTTTTAATACCTTGGTATCTTTCCCATATTATTAGCGCCTTACTCAGTGTTCTTCATCTGATTTTGTAAATCTGTTCTTGGCTGGTCGAAGATGTACAAGATCTGAGTCTTTATCTTGAGGATAACGTGTATTTATTGCATAATACTTTATATTATGGCTTATTTTTAACAGTGAATCACATTGAAATCAGTTAGGGCTGCCTAGACAATACATAGATACATAAAAAACAAAAGGTCCATTTGTTGACATAACAGGAAGTCAGATACTATGATAATCTAATTAGAATGCAAGATTTTACCATGAGTCAAGGTCTAATTAGAATTTTCTTTTATAGTAATGGATTTTAGAAATGTGTATACATCATTTACATGCCAAGAAAGTGAGAGACCTGGAAAGAAACAGTCTGAGAATATATTTTGGTCATCCTGGGACCTATTAAAGAGAGATGGGGAGGAATGTCTATAAATAGGCATTATCAGCCCAGTGTTAGTGATTTGGTGGCTGCAGAGCTGGAAGGATGGAATAGTTAGAAAGATCAGGAAAGAAAGTGATAGAAGCAGAAATCACCAGAGTAAGGTAATTTTATTGATACATAAACACAATTGCGCATATATTATGTTGTAGATATCGTATTGTTATATATGTGTGGTGCGTCTATGTCTTTACAATGTTTGTATTGTTAGCAATGCAACCTAACAGAATTATAATTATTAGGGTAATCATTTGTTCTTTTTATATTCTGTAATTTGTATTATCATTAGTAAATATTGAAAAACAAGATTTCTTTCCTCATTTTGATCTGTTTTTCTTCTAATGTAACAGTGAGTATGTGGAGAGTACTTAATCTCCTATAGGGATGTATCACAGCTTATTGTCATCTGTGAGTGTACAGATAAGTCTCCACAGTTTTATTTATGAATATATGTGGCAATATACACAAGACTAAAAACAATTGCAAATGGTTGGGTCATAATTGCTTGTGTATAAAATATATTTGTCTTCTGTACAAACATTACTTTTGTTAAAGTAGATTAATTATTGTATAAGGCTTCTAAATATTAACAAACTTTTTTCTCTTAGGTGAATTAATGAACAGGATCACACTCAAAACAGAAGACATTTTGGGAAAGGACTTTGTACTCTAAACATGAGTGTTCCAAAAGAATAGTCTCATCTACATGTCATACAGACTACAAACATCAGTTCTTCATAAACTCTTTTGAATTTTCACAATCTTATTTTATTTTTTAATAGAAGAAACCTTCTAGAAATAAGTTGCTGGTAACTAATACGCTAGAAGTCCTATCTATGCTCTGAATGTCACAAAGTTTTTGGTTGTAAATCACAACTACATCAGAGGACTCACACAAGAATGAAGCCATATAAATGCTCTGAATGCTACAAGTGTTTTACCAAAAAGTCAAATCTTGATGCACATCAGAGGATTCACACAGAAGAGAAACCATTTAAATGCTCTGAATGTAACAAGTGTTTTTCCCAGAATTCACATCTTGTTGCACATCAGAGGATTCACACAGGAGAGAAACCATTTGAATGCTCTGAATGTAGCAAGTGTTTTACCCAGAATTCACATCTTGTTGCACATCAGAGGATTCACACAGGAGAGAAACCATTTAAATGCTCTGAATGTAGCAAGTGTTTTACAAAGAATTCAAGTCTTGTAAGACATGAGATGATTCACACAGGAGAGAAACCATTCAAATGCTCTGAATGTAGCAAGTGTTTTACCCAAAAATCAGATCTTGTAAAACATCACAGGATTCACACAGGAGAGAACCCATTTAAATTAACCATTAACACACTTTTTTCTCTTAGGTGAATTAATGAACAGGATCATACTAAAAACAGAAGACATTTTGGGGAAGGACTTTGTACTCTGAACATGAGTGTTCCAAAAGTATAGTCTCATCTAGATGTCATACAGACTACAAACATCAGTTCCTAATAAACTCTTTTGGATTTACAATGTCTTATTTTTTTTTTTAATAAAAGAAACCTTCTACAAATAAGCTGCTGGTGAATAATGTGCTAGAAGCCCTATATATATTCTGAATGTCTCAAAAGTTTTGCTTATAAATCACAACTGACCATATATCAGAGGACTCACACAAGAATGAAACCATTTAAATGCTCTGAATGCTACAAGTGTTTTACCAAAAAGTCAAATCTTGATGCACATCACAGAATTCACAGAGGAGAGAAATCATATAAATGCTCTGAATGTAGCAAGTGCTTTACCAAAAATTAAAGTTTTGTAAGACATGAGAGGATTCACACAGGAGAGAAACCATTCAAATGCTCTGAATGTAGCAAGTGTTTTACTCATAATTCATGTTTTCTTGCACATCAGATGATTCACACAAGAGACAAACCATTTAAATACTCTGACTGTAGCAAGAGTTTTACCCACAAGCCAGCTCTTATACAGCATCAGAGGATTCACACAGGAGCAGCAAGTGTTAAATTGAAAGAAGAGCACTTGTCACTCACCAGAAGATTCATACACAAGAGTCACCCTGAGGATCTGAATGTAGAATATGTATCATAAGCAAGTTATGTTGTTCTATCACCATAATATCCATATAGGGGATATGCAGTTTTATTTTTTTTTCAATCTAGCAAGTGTTATATATAACAGCAAGGCCATGTTATATGTCAGAGAAGACTAGAGGGGTCTGGCAAGGGGACTTGGGGGCATTTTTCATATGGGAAGGTCTAACTGTAATGATCTAGAGATGCAGTACACAGTAACACAATAACAATGGGGCAGCCCTTCCTGAGCTCTGTAATATACTGCTGCTCTGCTCATGCAGGTAAAGGAACTAGTAGAATAAAGAACGTTCTATCCAGAAGAGAGTTCCTGCAGCTCTTCTCAGTACTGGGATTCCTTCTATGACAGGCAGAGCTATGAATACCGAACATATCTAAACTAACACTGCACACTGCCCTGTTCCACACTACATGTGCTCCTATTGGTCTCTGTTACATCTCCTTAATGTTTCCCTCATACCGTTCAATTGCTATCTTGGTTGCTGTATTCCCTAATAACCAATCAGATCATCACATTTGTTGTTTTGATGACACTAGAGTGCTAATAGCTGATATCTAGTTTCTACGGGTTACAGCAAATCCTTGTTCTTCACACCATGTTATTAAATAAGCCTCAAGGAGGAGACATTGCTCCCCAGTCTACTTGTATTTTATTAGTTATCTAAATCATACAGTACTGACCTGTATATAGACTGAAGAACAATGCTCACACAATATCTTTAATTACCATTTATTTTACTGGCGGCTGTTTCTATAACACTTGATGTTGAATAAAATCTGATCATAATAAATGTGGAAATTCTGTTTTTGATTGTGGATCTGACATTTTTTTTCAGTATTAATTAATATTGTACACTCTGCTATATTTTAGAAGATGGAACCAGAGGTGATATTTATGGGGTTGTGTGATGCTGATAATATGAGAGCCAATAATAAAAACACTGCAAAGACCAGTTATCATTATTATCATACAGCAAATGTATTAGAGGGATGTAGTAGAAATGTCTACAATGGAATTTGAAGAAGCTTTGAAATGTAAAATGTCTAAATCATAATGTTGACTGAGATATTGTCTACACTGTTATAATGTTGACCAAAATAATTTATGTTATAACGACACTCTTCACATTATATTAGGGATTTTAGCAACATGTAGTCGCTATCATTTACATCACCTCTGGGTTCTTCGCTACATTATATTTGTCAACTATGCCCTTTTTTTTCACTCTTTCTTTTCATTATTATTATCTTTTGTTTATAAGGCACCACAAGGATTCTGTAGCGTTGCACACAGGAGGTTAGAGTATGAAACACAATGACAAAACGACAAGTCAAAAATGACAATATTATATAAATTTAAACAACAAAACAACATAATTATATAAGGAAAATACTAGGAGATATCGCCCTGTTCATGAGAGCTGACATTCTAGAGGGGGTGGGTGGATACAGAGTGGGTGAAACAGAGTGGGGTGAGTTGAGGTAGGGGATGTGGAGGTGGGAGAGTTAGGAGGGGGGCTGGTAGGATTGAATGAAAACATGAGATTTAAGGAACGTTTGAAGGTTTTGAAGCTGATTGATAGTCTAATTGGGAGTGGGGATGTGTTCCAGAGGTTGGGAACAGAATTGGAGAAATCCTGATGGTGGGAGTGGGAAGAGGGAATCAGTGAGGAGATTGGGCTGCTGTCATTGGCTGAGTGGAGTAAGTGGGTGGGAGTGTGTGTGGAAATGAGTTTGGATATGTAGTACGGAGGGGAGTGGTTGAGGGCTTTGTAGTTAAGCAGTTTGAATTGTATTCTAAAGTGGACATGTCTACTGTGAGTGTTACCAGGGGAGAGATAATAGGACATAGGAGAGGTGGGAAAACAGGACAGTTAGCCTTACATCACCTAATATATATATTATACCATATATTATATAGTATACACATAATAAAGGCAGCAGCACTCACTTGTATCTTGTACAGATCCGGGGCAGAGACAGGGAACACAATATAGCACTCAGAATAAACAAAAAATCATATTTATTAGGTTAATCCATTTGAGCACCGAGTTAATCCAGAGGTCGTTCATTTGTCAATTTTTCTGGTCTTTTGCATTAACTCGCAGCTCAAATGTATTAACCTAATATGATTGTGTAATCATCCTGAGTGTTGTCCTGCTTGTAATATGCAGGATCTTTTTACATAAACATAGGATCCTCTGCACTTACCAACAACATTATTAATGATATTCTAGCTGTACTCTGTGTTGAATGACAGGGAGTGTCACATATTGTAATACATGCTAAGCTGACAAACTCACTCAGAAGTCTCCCCTTTCAGGCTAGTTCCTACACTAAATATAAACATACATCACAGTGCTAAAAATATTATCATAATCATTGGAGATCCATATATGTGTGTGTTATGTCTCATTTTTCATGGTGAATCATACTGAAATCAAAGTTACTTCTGATATTTAGAGCAGGTCTTTCTGCTCACACCCTCTGCATAGACAATAAGTCAATAATAAACAAAAGGTCCTTTTGTTGACATAACAGGATGCCAGAAACTGTGACGATCCAATTAGAAGATTTTACCACCTGCTGAGGTCTAATTAGAATTTCCCATGAAGTCAGTGACCTTAGGAATGTTTATACCTCATTTACATGTCAGTGAGATTTACATGAGTGACCTGGAGACAAACAGTCTGAGAACCTTCTGGTCATCCCGGGAACTATTGAAGAGAGATGGGGAGGAATGACTATAAATAGGCAGTATCAGCCCAGAGTTAGTGAGTCGGTGGCTGGAGAGCTGGAAGGATGGAACAGTAAGAATGATCAGGAGGGAAAGAGATAGAAGGAGAAATCTTCAGAGTAAGGTAATTATATTATGCCCAATAATATACTGAGACATACACAAACATTTATAGATATCATGTTATAGATATTGTTTTGTAATACATATCATATATGTTTTTATCTGAACAATGATTATCTGGATAGTATTGTAATCTAATAGCATTATAATTATTATGCATATATATATTGTATATTCTGTACATTGTATTATCTATTAGTAAATATTGTATTGCAAAAGAAAGCTGGGATTACATGTGTATCTTAACAATGATTATCTGGATAGCATTGTAATCCAACAGCATTATAATTATGAGGGGACATTACTGTACATTGTATATTCTGTACATTATAATATCTATTAGTTAATATTGTATTGAAAAACAAAGCAGGGAAAACATGTGTTGAACATTATATATCCTGATAATACATTCTACATTATATATATCTGCTTTCCCCTATGGTTCAGGTGTAGCCAGATATACATGAACCTATCTTTATTTTAAGAGTAAAACTTTTTTGAAGAGAACCTTCAGCCAATTGTTTGCAGAAGACGACACATATATCAGATAAGCTTTATATCTAATTTCCTTAGGTATATAAATATTGATTAGAGCACATCACTTTATATTTAAATTTGTTTGATAATACTGCACTGTTTGGTGCTTTTTCTTGTGTAATGCTTTGTGGATGTATACCTGGGACAGGTGTATATGGAAAGAGCAGTCTCCTGTATGGTGTTAATTTGTTTCATTTTTATTTGTTTATTACTAATATTGTGTAATCAGTTAACACCACAAAGGTTATTCTTGTGAAGATATACATATATGTACTCCTTATTGGATACACATTTCTAGTACAGGGTAGGACCCCCTTTAGGTTACATGAATTACTGACTATATATTACATTACTGGAGAGTGTCTAAATGTTAACACTTGTTCTTCTTTAGTGTACTTGTTGTGAATTTTATTCACAGGAGAAACACTTACATCTAAAGATGTAAATTGTTAAATAATAGTGAGTCTGTGGGGAGTGTATTTAGCACAGATAGCCCTTCACAGTTTTCATTTAAGTATGTATGTTTCTGTATCACTGTTCACAAAAATAAAAACAATGGTCAATGTCTGAGTCATAGTTGTTAGTGTATAAAACATTTTTGTATTCTGTATCCAATATAGCGTTATTATTGTTCAAGAAGTTTCATTAATGTAATGATTAGGCTGCTAAATCTTAACATTCATTTTGCTTACAGGTGAATTAATGAGCAGGATTCCCATTAATAACAGAAGACAGCTTGGAAAGGTCCTTGTTCTCTGAGCATCTCAGTGTTCTAAAAGACTCACCTACAAGTCATCTATACTACAGTCATCAGTTCTTCTTTTAAGCAGCTAACTTCATTTCTGAATAGGAGAAAATTTCTACAACTAATTTGTTGTAAAACATACGATGAGTCTAAAAGAAGAGAAGCCCTATCTGTGCTCTGAATGTGACAAAACATTTTCATACAAATCAAAGCTTATTGTCCATCAGAGGATTCGCACAGGAGAAAAACTATTTAAATGCTCTGAATGTAGCAAATGTTTCACCCATAAATCAAATCTTGTTGTACATCAGAAGGTTCACAAGAGATATAAACCATTAAAGACTAGATCAGTCTGGTAACTGGACCTGGGGCATTTTCCCACCTGTCGTGATTTTCCTGTTATGACCTAGAGCTGTATATTATTAGAGCTAGGCAATGATGATGTGACATCACACTCTGTAATATACTGCTGTTCTGCTCATGCTGGTGCTGGGACTAGTATATAGAAGAACTTTCTAGAAGAGAGTTACAGCAGCTCTTCTCAGTACTGGGATTACTTCTATGTCAGACAGAGCTATCAGTACTGAGTATTTCTATAGGTACACTGCACACTGCCCTGTTATACACTACATGTGCTCCTATTGGACTTTGTTATAGCCTCTGTGTTCTTTACATCATACTTTCTATTACTGTTTTATCTCCCTCTGTTATGACAACTATGTACTCAGAAAGGGTTATTTAGTAAATGTTGAATGTAAAATACTGGTTTCTGTACCCCACAACAACCAATCAGATAATCACATTTGCTGGTTTGAAGAGAGCAGGTTGCTAATAGCTGATATCTGGTTGCTATGGGTTACATCAAATCCTTGTTCTTCACATTCTGCTATTAGATAACTCCCAAGGAGGACACATTGTTCCCCAGGGTACCTGCTAACGTCCTTCAAAACTATTTATTTTATACTCCACAGTGATCGACATCAGACATCACTGACCTGTATATAGACTAAAGGACCATGTTCACACAATATCTGTAATTACAATTTATGTTACTGACAGTTGTTTCTATCACACTGATGTTTAATAAAAACAGATATTGATAAATGTGTAGATTCTGTTTTTGATTGTGGAACTAATATATTTTTCAGTAGTAATGAGTACCGTATTTCCCCAAGTATAAGACGCACCCATGAATAAGACGCACCTTAATTTTGGGGCCCAAAATGAAAAAAAAAGCTTCCTGAGACGACTGGGGTCTACCACTGCCTGCTGAACGTCCCACGCCATCTCATGCTCTGAGCATGCTGCCCTCCTGGCGGTTTCCAAATTCCTGGGTGCCCCTGACTTTTGAGAGTCCCCCCTGGCCCTGGTGGTTTCTAGCTGAGTGCCTTACCTCTACCTCTCGGAGCGCCTATCACGGCAATTGTGGCCTGTTTCCGTTGGAGACTAGGGGCTGGAGTTGGAACAGCCTGGCGGACCCGCTACTTCCGGTTACACGGCGGGACTTCCGGCGGGGACTCCTCTCTCCTCTCTCACATCCAGGTGCCCACTTCTTCATTGAGATAAGTAAGACTTGCAGTGTATAAGACGCACCTTTTTTTTAGACCCAAAATTTGGGGGAAAAAGTTGCATCTTATACATGGGGAAATACGGTATTATATACTCTTCTGCATTTTAGAAGATGGAACAAGGGGTGATAATTAGGTGGTCATCCATGCTGACTGTATGACAACCAATAATGAAAACACAGCAAGAACACGTTTGTAACTTACAGCAAATGTATTAGTTATGTGGTTATTTTGCGTAAACTGAAATACAAACATAGGGGGCCTGATTCACCAAGGAGCGTAAATGGCGATTTTGTGTGTATAATCAGCACATTTAATATATGCACAACCAGAACTGGACCATACGCAACTAAACGCAGCAACGTTAAATTAATCTATGTACTCACAGGACACTTACTACAATTTATAAATTCTGGGAGGGAACAGTGTGGGGATCTAGCTTTCATCCTTATTGTATGTACAGTAATGGCGTGACAAACATGAGCGCACGGAGCCATATCTGATTCAAGCTTTGGGCATCTCACAGGTACTTGATTAACTGCCGTATCTCTTGCTTCAGCTACAGGACTAGGTTAAGTCCTGATTACTAGTGATGACAGTCTTGTGTGCATGATATCACATGTGTTTGCAATCCGGAGAAACTGTAAAAATGTATTTTATGTTCGGTAGACATTAAAAACATCCTAATGAATGTATTTCATTTAGAGTATATATTTATATATACACCTTTTAAAATTAAAACCACATTGCTCTCAGTAAGCATGACTCAATGAATCAGTCCCAGGGTCTTACTGCCAATCAGTAATTGCTCAGTAGAAGGAAAGATACATAGTATTCCCTGCTAGCTTATGTCTCTTGTCTCCTGTCCTCCAGAGCAACAACTACTCACTGTGTAATGGTGGCTAATTAAGTACACTAAACTAACATATCCCCATAATATCTATCTATATATATATATATATATATATATATATATATATACATATTCATCAGCTCCATTACCTCCCAATCCCCTCAGACCACCTCCAGGCCCCGCATAAAATTACTGCCCTACTTGAACTGCATTATTTGCATGAAAAAATAAAGATAAATAATAACTATTCTGTACCCACCAAGTCTACTCCCATATAGATATGTCCTATATGGGCTCCCTTTTCATGCAGAAGACAACCTTCCTTCCCATAGATCATTCCCATTTTATGGGCACATTATGCGGGGTTTTCTTATAATTTCATTTCATTAACACCCCACAATGATACTGAATGTGGTTGGATTAATCACTGCTTTCAATTTGATCTTTAGCTCTCGATATTGACACCTACATCAAAAACTTCTTGTATTTTAACACTTCTGAAGACATTTCTCATCATCATCATCATCATCATTTATATATAGTGTACCACAGATACCATAGTGCCGGACAATCAGCTTATAAATATGACATACATCTTACAGATATGACAAACATGAATATAATAAACATATTAACCGATCTATAAATACAAGTAAGTACAACAACATGTAAATGGATACTCATGAGCTGGCATATGGCTAGTATGGATACATGTATGAGTTCCATGTGAGTGAGTGAAGAAACAGCAGAACACTCTGCCATATCAGAGTCATTACTCCCTCTCTCTAGAATGTCAGCTATCATGGGCAGAGTCCTCTTTTCCCTGAGCCTCATGTCTGACAATCTCATATTTTAAAAAACGACAAGAGGAAGTGCTGGTTTGGGTCATACAATGCTCTGAGGTCATAGGACTGGATGGCTGCAGTGCTGTACAGTGACATCGATCATGAGACTGTAGCCAGTGAGTGGATACATTGTATCCATGTGCAGGGGATCCCAATACATAATGTTTGGCCGTACCCCTTAGAGGGAATATTGATCGGCCTCGGTGATGTCTCTGTATCTATCACCATCAGGGAGGTGACGTATGTCGTCAAGAGGTGTTATAATAAATGCCACAATCAAGATGGTTATGTTAAAAAGAAAAATTATATAGTTCAGTATTTTAAAGTAAACAAATCTCTATGTATCAACATATACAAAAATAGGAGAATTTGTTTTGTACACAACACAGCTATGTTGGGATAAGATCACCTGCCAACATCAAGGCATCTCTTGTAGGTGAAAAAAAAAAACAGCGCTGTAATTCACCAAATTCAAAACTGAGATACCAACCTTTTATTCATATAAACATATAATAGAGATATATCTAAAAAATATATTGAGCTGTAATTAAACACAGTTTGCTATAAATCTCACATAATCCAGTATGTGATAATGGCAGAAATCTTCTCACCAATCTCATATAATGATGATCACTTTTCTAGATTGTAATTAATTACAAACACTCTTATTAGGACCATAGGACATTAAGCAATACTCTCACAGGACTGTTGTTTATTCCTTCTTAGTGTAGATGACCCATACGTTGTAGCTGTCATTCATGGGTCCAGTCTAACTGCATTCACCAGCGAGAGGGGATCCCTGCAGTGTGCCAGGAGATCTTTTAGATAGGTGTGTTCTGTGGTCCGACCAAGATGGCTCCAATGTTAAAGGAAAACATTCCTGTTTGTAATCATACCGCTTTGAATGACAGCTGAAATCGGTCCTTTTACAGAGATAATCAGTGAGTCCAGTTAAGGATCTAATCTTTGAGTTTGTCAGAGCAGAAGTGATTTGGTTCCTGATGTGTTTCCTTACCAACAAGGTAGCTTCTTTAGAGGAATATAATCGGTCACAATTCAGCAGACAATGTGGTGAGCTTATCCCAAAATAGCTATATTGTGCACAAAATCCTAATGATGTTCATGTCTACACATATTATTATTATTATTATCATTTATTTGTTGGGCGCCACAGGGTTTTCGCAGCGCCTTACATAATACGAACAGTAGACCATACAGGGTAAACATCACAGAACAATAAACACTAAGTACCAATGCTCCGGAAACTGCGGGCAGACATATGGAGTGAGGGCGGAGCAGAAGAGTCGGTATGAAGACAGGAGGGGAGAGGGGCCCTGCTCATACGAGCTTACATCCTAAGGGAGGAAGGACAAAACAGGCACGAAGGGAGGCAGTGATGCAATGGAGAAAAAGGGACCAGGGGAGAGGAGGGAGAACAAGCAGAGTGGATAAGGGGTTAAGTGGATGGTTGGTAGGCTTTCAGGAACAGGTGAGTTTTGAGTGCCCGTTTGAAGGAGCACAGATTGGGAGCGAGACGGATGGAGCGAGGGAGGTCATTCCAGTGCAGGGGGGTAGCTCGGGAAAAGTCTTGGACTCGGGAGTGGGAAGAGGTAATGAGAGTGGAGGAGAGGCGACGGTCGTTTGCCGAGCGCAGTGAGTGAGCGGAAATTTGATTATTCAATTTGATTATTCAATTTGAGCGGGACATATTGATTTGTATATTATTTCTTTAGAGCCCTGGACTATATTTTCTTTTGTTTGCACATACAAAGTGGTCTTAATTGTTCTGGCTGCACTCCTTGGTGTCACTGATCTCTAAAATGGTTCTGCTCTCTGTGGACAAAGCAGGGTGACCCCACTAGAGACATTTTAGCGGTTATTTACCGGTGCCTTCTGTAAGCTTTGGGGTTATCAACTGGCTGGAAACTGGAACTATTCACTGTATTGTGTGATTTTAAAAAATAAGTCAGCTTCTTTCACCAGTTTGGAATTGTGCCCCAGTGATTAGAGAACCCACTGGTGGATACCATCGCTGGTATCTATACACTCTCCTGAAAAATGTTTTCAGAAGAAGCCCAAGTTATATGTCTGTGCTCCCTCATGTTTGTGGTTCTCCCAAGGGAAAGAGTTGTGAGGGGGAAAGAGAGTGTGATGTGAATATAATATACAAGTGGTTCTAATATGTAAATCTACTGTATGTTATTAAGGATATTAGTAGTCACCTTGGCTTTATATGTCTTGTATAAAAGTATCCTGCTTTCAGCATTGTGCCATTATATTGTTGTGGATCACCTTGGTGACTTCTAATATCCTTATGACTTACAGTAGAGGGTACATGGTCCTATATATGTACAGAATGTTATGCAGCTGAAGATGCTAACCTCAATCCTATGCATCCAAGTAACTTTACACAATCCACTAGTTGCACCCTCTAGTGGTCACTCACATTTATGTTATAACGGCCCTTTTCACATTATATTAGGGATGTCAGCTGTGTGTAGTCGCTATCATTTACATCACCTCTGGGTTCTTTGCTGTATTATGCCTTTTCATGGTAACTCTTTTTTAATTATTATTATATTTTATTCATAAGGCATAACAAGGGTTCTGAAGTGTCGTACACTGGGGGTTAGAACATCGAACACAATGACAAAATAACATAAGTACAAAAAGGGACAGTAGTATATGAATACAAACAACAAATTGACATAATTGCATAAGGAAAACTCTAGGTTAGAGGTTCCTGCTCATGAGAGCTTACATTCAAAAGGGGATGGGCAGACACAGAGTGGGTGAAACAAAGTGGGGTGAGCAGAGGTGGGGGTATGGAGGTGCGAGAGTCAAGAGGAGGGCTGGTAGGATTGAATGAAAACATGAGATTTAAGGGCACGATTGCAGGCTTTACACTGATCGATAGTCTAATTGGGAGTGGGAATGTGTTCCAGAGGTTGGGAACAGCAAAGGTCCTGATTGTGGGAGCATGAAGAGATAATAAGTAAGGAGGTGGAGATGGTGTCATTGTCAGAGTGGAGTGGGTGGGAGGGAGTGTGTGTGAGGGTGGATATGTAGGGGGTGAGGAATGTCTGAGGCCTTTGTGGGTAAGGAGTTTGAATTGTAGTCTGAAGCGGTCAGAGTTAACACAGTAGAAGTACAATGTGGCATTTTGGCATGGCCAGAATTAATTTATTCCACTCTGATTCATATTATATCTGCTCTCTTCAGACTATTCCATGTCTACCAGCTGCAATATCTTGTGGTTTAATCATTGGAGATCTAAACGTGTGTGTTATGTCTAATATTTATTATTGTGAATCACATTGAAATCGAAATTACTGCTGACATACAGAACTTCTTTCTGCTCACACCCTCTGCCTAGACAGTAAGTTAATCCTAAACAAAAGATCAATTTGTTGACATAACAGGATGTCAGACACTGTGATCCTCTAATTAGAAGATTTTACCTCCCGCCAAGGTCTTATTAGAATTTTCCTTTGTAGTAAGTGACCTTAGGAATGTGTATACCACATTTACAAGTCAATTCAATTTACATGAGAGACCTGAGGTAAATGTATCAAGCTGAGAGATATCCTGTGGTTTTGAAAAACCAATCAGATTCTAGCTATCATTTATTTAGTACATTCTACAAAATGATAGCTAGAATCTGATTGGTTGCTATAGGCAACATCTCCACTTTTCAAACCCGCTGGAAAGCTCTCAGCTTGATACATTTGCCCACTGGAGACAAACAGTCTGAGAACCTTCTGGTCATCCTGGGAACTATTGAAGAGAGATGGGGAGGAATGACTATAAATAGACAGTATCAGCCCAGTGTTAGTGAGTTGGTGGCTGGAGAGCTGGAAGGATGGAACAGTAAGAATGATCAGGAGGGAAAGAGATAGAAGGAGAAATCTTCAGAGTAAGGTAATTATATTATGCATAAGAATATACTGATATATACACAAAAATTTGGAGATACTGTGTTGTAGATATTGTATTGTTATAAATGTGTTCTGACATAATGTTATTATGCAATAATATACTGAGACAAATACAAACATTTATAGATATTATGTTATAGATATTGTTTTGTAATACATATCGTATATATTTTATCTTAACAATGATTATCTGGATAGTATTGTAATCTAACAGCAGTATAATTATTAGAGTACACTACTTTACATTGCATATTCTGTACATTGTATTATCTATTAGTAAATATTATATTGTAAAACAAAACTGGGATTACATGTGTTGAACTTTATATATCCTGATAATACACTGTATCTGCTTTTTCCTATGCTTGCAGTGTAGTTAGATATACATGAACCATTACAAATATTATTGTACATTTGTAACATATTCGTAAATATAATTATGGACATTTCTAGATTTTTATCTTATTTGTATGAGTCATATATGTTAGGACAGGAATAATTTAGATCTCACATATTCTTCATAAAAACCAACTTTTGTTGCACAATTACTTAAGATTTAGACCCAAATAGGTTAATGAACCAACCACTGTATACATGATAATGAATTTAGTGTGCCAATAATTCTGTAACTAACAACACACATAAAGCGATAGATATACATAAGAACTGATTGGCCATTTTACTAGGTGCTGATAAAGTATTTATAACACAGCACGGAGGAATTAATTAATATTAATTACTTTTTGTTTAAAAAAATCCCACTGATCACCGACTGCTTAGATATAGAATAGACATAGCCGGATTAAGGGGGGGCACAGGGGGCACGTGCACGGTCATTCAGTGATGAGCAGCGCAGAGAGGAAGCAAGAAGAGAGAAGACAGAAGAGAAGAAAAGAAAGAAACTAATAGAAAGGTAAGTAAAAAAAGGGAATAAAGCAGAAAGGCACACTATGAAGAAAAAGGAAAGAAGAGAGGCACAGTAAGGAAAAAGGGGAGGACAGAGACACAGTAAGGGAAATGAGAAGGAGAGAGGCACAGTAAGGGAAATGGGAAGGAAAGAGGCACAGTAAGGAAAATGTGAAGGAAAGAGGCACAGTAAGGGAAATGGGAAGGAGAAAGGCACAGTAAGGGAAATGGGAAGGAGAGAGGCACAGTAAGGAAAATGCGAAGGAGAGAGGCACAGTAAGGGAAATGGGAAAGAGAGAGGCACAGTAAGGGAAATGGGAAGGAGAGAGGCACAGTAAGGGAAAAGGGGAGGAGAGAGGCACAGTAAGGAAAATGGGAAGGAGAGAGGCACAGTAAGGAAAAAGGGGGGAGAGATGCACAGCATGAGAAAAAAGGGGGGAGAGAGGCACAGCATGAGAAAAAAGGGGGGAGAGGCACATATTGAGGAAAAAGGGGGGAGAGAGGCACAGTATAAGGGAAAAAGGGGGGGGAGAGAGGCACAGTATCAGGAAAAAAGGGGAGAGAGAGGCACAATAGTGGGGACTATTAATTTAAGATGGGGTGGTTTGGGCGCTACTGAATGTGGGGGTGAGTTTGGGGAGAATGAGGTCTCTTTATTAAATGTGCCTATGTATTATTTAATGGCAGTGACGGGTTCAGGAAATAGGTATATTTCTGAAATGTAAATACTATTAATTTATTGCTGGGGCTGTTTGTAGGGAGGGAAATAGGTTTATTTATTAAATGTGAATACTATTATTTTAATGTTGGGGCTGGAGGAAGGCCTAATTATTAATCGTGGGTAGTATTGATTTAACGCCGGGGCTGGCTGTAATTTTCTAAATGTACCCATATTTTTTTCCAAATAGGGCCCCCAACATTCCAGGATCCAGACAAGCCACTAAAGAAACCTGCAGCACAGGTGGTGAAAGTGAGAAGAACAGGTAGGAGAGAGCAGCAACGTCTGTGAAATGTTACGATTCTAGTGGGACAATCCCAATTTTTGGTGACCGTTCAATGGTGTACACAACAATGCAGGTTTTTTTTGTCTGTAGGAAGGTGGCCTGGCCATGCCCAATGATGCATTATCAATGGTATTTTAATTTGCAGTATCATTGCTAGTTTTAATGTGCATTATAAAATTTATTTTTAAAGTGCGATATCATTGCTAGTTTTAGTGTATGTTATCAATGGTATTTTTAATGTGTGATAGCATTGCTAGTTCTAATGTGTGGTGTCAATACCCATTTTAATGTGGTGTTTTGGTGATTGTTTTAATGTACAGTATTTTAGTTTGTGGAAGCAATGATTTTTCTTATGCAGACAACCTAAGCGAGCCCTCTGGTAGAGCTGTAAGTGTCATACTGTGGGTTGTAGGTGATGTAATGCAGGATGTGTCCCTATGCCCTTAATTTTAGATTTTAGGGGCCCCCCTGTCTTAAGTGCCCCGGGCCCCCCGAAGCCTTAATCCAGCTCTGAGAATAGAGCGTTTATACCGCTGGTTTATGGAAATCTATATTGTTTATCATCTCATCAAACCTCATTTATCACCAGCTGCAAAGACCAATAATAATGTACTTTGTGCTGCTGATTTACATCCTTTAATAGCTACAGAAGACCTCCATATATCACTGGAAGATCAGTGCACTAATCAGAACTTGATAGCAATACAATATTTATCTTGTTATGTGTGGACCAATTAATACATTTTTAAACTTAAAATTTAAAACTGGTAATTGAAGGATTTTAGATCTCACTACTCACCTTTATACTGACTGTCTCCTGACATTCTTGGAATCTATGAATGATTGACATTGCACAGTGAGCTATTAAAACCTGTTCTCTGAACTCGTCTGACATTAACTTATCTGATATATTTTCCTAACGGCTATTTCTAATCATTGTATGCATAAATCTTTGCATCATTTTCCTTAGGGGGCTATCACCTGCTTTTTAACAATTGAAAAGGAGTTTTCTATTCTGTAAAATGAATTTGATTGTTTTAAATAAGGTTATTTAATGTCTATCATTCTGGTTTAATTTAGATGAATGTCATTAATAATCTGTCTTAACAAATGAATTTACTTATATATTTTGTTATGGGTTATTTTTAACAATGAATAATATTGTTGTCAGTGTTACTGCTGATATTCAGAACATACATTTCTGCTCTCAATATCTGTCTAGATAATATATAAATCCTAAACAAAAGGTCCATTTGTTGACATAACAGAATGGCAGAGACTGTGATGATCTAATTAGAAGATTTTACCACCTGCTGAGGTCTAATTAGAATTTCCCTTTGTATTCAGTGACCTTAAGAATGTTTATATCTCATTTACATGTCAGTGAGATTTACATGAGAGACCTGGAGACAAACAGTCTGAGAACCTTCTGGTCATCCTGGGAACTATTGAAGAGAGATGGGGAGGAATGACTATAAATAGGCAGTATCAGCCCAGTGTTAGTGAGTTGGTGGCTGGAGAGCTGGAAGGATGGAACAGTAAGAAGGATCAGGAAGGAAAGAGATAGAAGGAGAAATCTTCAGAGTAAGGTAATTATATTATACATAAGAATATAATTATACATTAACAAAATTGTATAAATTATTATGTTGTAGATATTGTATTGTTATACATGTTTGGTGTGTCTTTGTCTTTACAATCTTTATACAGTTAGTATTACAACCTAACAGAATTATAATTATTAAGTTACACTATTGTGAATTTTCCATTCTGTACTTTCTGTTGTCATTAGTAAATTTTTATATCAAAATAAGGCATTATAAATATTTACATACATATAATATATTTGCAAATATATTGATGAAAATGTGTAGATTTTCTCCTAAATTGTATAAATCATATATGTAATTACAGG
Organism: Mixophyes fleayi; assembly: GCF_038048845.1. Lineage (NCBI taxonomy): Eukaryota > Metazoa > Chordata > Amphibia > Anura > Limnodynastidae > Mixophyes > Mixophyes fleayi. The sequence continues at coordinate 9,434,919 of NC_134405.1, read as the reverse complement.
AATAATTTAGTTCCCCCATAATCTTAAAGGCCATCTTTTGTTGCACAATTGCTTATGATTAAGGCCCAAATAGTTTAATGAGCCAACCGAATTTAGTATGTTATTTTGTCATTAATTCTATAAATAAAAATACACTCTGAGACCAGTTTAACAGATATATCTTTCTAGTACTGAGTAGGACCAACCTTAAGTTTTGGCCACATGATTTCCTTCCACATTTTGAACACTTTTTCTTCTATAGAGTACTTATTGTGAGTTTTGATCACATGAGCAACACCTGCAACAAAATATGTAAAATACTTAATTTAATAGCTATTGGGTGGTGAGTACTTAAACTAATATGGGGATTTATCACAGCTTCTTGTCTTGTGTGAGCATAGAGGTAAGACTTCATAGTTTTGTTTTAGTATGTATGTTTGTGTGGCAACGTACACAAAAGTAAAAACAATGGATAATGATTGATTTATATTTATTTGTCTATTAAATATATTTATGTTCCCTGTGCAATTTAACTTTACTACTGTTAAAGTAAATTCATTAATGTAATAGTTAGACTTCTAAATATCACCATATTTTATTATCACAGGTGAATTGATCAGGATCACACTAAAACAGAAGACATTACGGAAAGCACCTTGTACTCTGAACATCTGAGTGTTCCAAAAATATACCCTCATCTACAAGTCATACAGAATACAATCATCAGTTCTTCATAATCTCTTTCAAATTCACACAATCTTATTTAATATTTGAATTGAAAAAACCTACAAGTAAGTTGTTGCTCAAGAATAATATGAAAGCCCTATCTGTGCTCTGAATGATACAAATGTTTTTTTTATAAATAATAACTGATCATACATCAGAGGACTCACACAAGAATGAAGCCATTCACAGGAGAGAAATCATATAACTGCTCTGAATGTTTCAAGTGTTTTGCCAAAAAGTCAAATCTTGTTACACATCTTAGAATTCACACAGGAGAGAAACCATTTAAATGCTCTGAATATAGCAAGTGTTTCACCCATAATACACATTTTGTTGCACATAAGAGGATTCACACAGGAGAGAAACCATATAAATGTGCTGAATGTTGCAAGTTTTTTACCAAAAAGTAAAATTTTGTTGCACATAAGAGGGTCCACACAGGGCAGAAACCATTTAACTGCTGTGAATGTAGCAAGTGTTTTACCCAAAAATCATATCTTCTTAGACATCAGAGGATTCACACAGGAGAGAAACCATTTAAATGCTCTGAACGTAGCAAGTGTTTTACAGAAAGTTCAGCTCTTGTTGAACACAAGAGGATTTTTACAGGAGAAAGACCATTTAAATATGCTGAATTCAGCAAGTGTTTAATTGAAAGGAAAGCACTTGTCACTCAGCAGAGGATTCATAGACGAGAGTCACTCTGAGGATCTGAATGTAGCATATGTATTATAAACTAGTTATCTCTGTGTATCATATAGCTTTCAATCAAGGGATATACAATTCTTATTTTTCAACCATTTATTTTTACCACAGAGGTGCAAGCAAAAGGGATTAACCATTGTACCTGAAATGTGCAGATACAGAAAACTCCAAAGGTTGATAGATCATGTAAACAATATTACATTGGTGAGAATAATCAATACTATGTTGGGAATGAAATTATTGAGACAATGAGACCTGATTGAACAGTTACAGGTGAATTTTTTGTTGATGAGTAACTAGATTATTTGTACAACTGAATTGTGCAATAACGAATATTGATACTTTGTTCTGTCTTATGCATTGAAAATGAAAAAATCCCCTGAGGCCTTTGTACTTTACACAGTAAATGTTACATTTTTACCTGTTAAAATTGTCATTTTGGGTATTAATTTTTCACCTGAGAATTTGTACAATTTTTCAAGCCTTTAACTATGCCACAGATTACGGCAGAAAGAATGTGGGTCCAATTCTTCAATTCCTGTGTTTTAATTTCTATTTTATTTTAGGTATATTTTTACTATTCCAGTATGTCACAGTCTAATTACCATGTTACCAGGGATTATTATGACTAATTGTTGTTGCATTAAATTACATTTAATAACATTTTGGCTTAGTTCTTGCAATCATTCATGTTTCAAAGAGTCTTTCTGTTTATAATTCTATATTTTTTCCAAGTAATGTTGCAATGATGGTAAATTTGGATAAATTGTGTTTTAACTGCATTTTGGCATGTTTGGGAGTAGCTGACGGCTTCCTAAGAGTGTTAGCTCTGGTATCAATCCTTGGCGCTGGAAATAATATTGTTTTTAAAAAGTGAGTGTGAGATAGATGTTTGAGGTTTTTTTTTCTATAGATAGAGAGAAGAGGCATCCGCACCAAAGACAGATACTGTAATTATGTATTATGTATATAATCTATTTTTTAATTTTTCCATGCACCTATATATAGAATTTAAGGTGTGTACTGATACCTGATCTCACATATATTTAACGTTCTCTAAGTAAGAGATGCTTCATAGGATTCTTTTAGCAATGATAAAAAAAGAAAGTGGAGAAAACATTTATAATCGGAGCACAGATTTACAGACTAAGTTTAAAAAATGTCATCTCATAAGTTCTGATCATTTCATAAATTTTGCAAACAAAATTTTAAAACATAATTTGAGTTTTTGATTGGAGCTTTGTGTACACTAAATAAAATTGTTGAAAAGTCAACTCGTCAGTTCCTTGTCAGTTTACTTTATTAACCCAAAAAAACCAAAAACAAGACGGGTGCTAAATGACTTAATAACAGTGTAAAACCAGTGATCTATAAAGCTACAGCTCTCTTACATGGGTACTGGAGCCTGAATACAAATTCCTATAGAAAACAAAAAAGAAAAAGAGAGCGCTAAGCTAAAAATAATACAAATTTATTATAATTAATAAAACACAATAAAAACTAAATATAAAATGAAGAACTAAGAGGTTGATTCCCAAATATTGAAGTGTCTTCTATACAGTCTACAGACTGTTAAATCGAGGAGTAAAGATGTTAGTTACTGTGCACAGTAATTACTCCACTCAATAGCTGCTATAGTAAAATTTCATAAGGTACTCCTATAATTGTTCATCTGCAAGCACAGCTTATTATAGGAGTACCTTCCGAAATCGATGTAGCAAAAAATATATAATCTCCGGACCTAATAACTTCCGTTCAACACAGCTTAGTTGTAGCTAATTAGTGAGCAATGGAAGCAAACGGACAAAGTTTATGAATGTAAATTCAATCCATATGTACCAGTAAGCAGACAGTAGTACATAAATGAAGTGCTCAGTATAGTCTTCTGTAAGAACAGCTGTGTGTACATCTGCCCATATACCTGCACTGGAGAACCACAAAAGACAATTCTAAACACCCCCTTTCTTCTGTGTATAACAGTAAAATATTCATACAATGTGCAATATTGTAACAACTTGGAGTATATAGGCAGGATTATATGCATTTGTTTATAGGAAACATAATGCATGTGATATTGTGTTGGAAAAGTTAGTTATCTGTGTAATCCAATGTTTATATTTGCATTTTATCTACCTAGGGGTTCCTGATAATACAGCCAGGTGTGAGCCATAGATAATGTGGGCTTATTGTTTAATCACTGGGACATAACAAGGGTTTCAGATTGTGCTGGTTGGGAGGCAATTTGATTATGTCCTCAGTGAGCCCTATTGTGTGGGGACAGATAGGACAAGTATAGCCCCAAGTCAGCCCACACATCATAGCACCATATAGATCACTATGGGGAGTATTACTACAGCAGGGTATAAAGCTAGGGTGCATACTGAGAGTATGCTACTTCATTGGAAGGATGAGCAGGAATTCAGGTTCCATCAGTCTGTTCTTTCCATCATTGGTTTAGCCCACGATGTGAGTCGGTATGCCAGGCTGTGAGATACGGAGCTGTTCCCTATTTCGACAGAGGAAAATATACTTGGTTGATACCACAAATCACAGTCACAGACTGTCTGGTTGCTAAATCCCACTAAATCAAACAGAGCAGTGATATAGACATATTAGCAGGTATTTCCCGGATCCTTCTATAAGATTTTTGGTTATTGACTTCCTGGACTCTGGGACTATTTACTGTATTGTGTGGGTTTTAAAATAAAAATCAACTTCTTTCACCCTTTTGGAGTTGTGCCCGAGTGAGAAATGGTACTAATATGTAAATATTCTGTAAGTTATTAAGGATATTTGTAGTCATACTTGGCTTTATATGTCTTGTAAAAAATGATCCTGCTTTCTGCATTGTGCTATTATGTTGTTGTGGATCACCTTGGTGACTTCTAATATCCTTATGACTTACAGTAGAGGGTGCATGGTCCTATATATGTGCAGAATGTTATGCAGCTGTAGATGATAACCTCAATCCTATGCATCAAAGTAACTTTACACAATCCACTAGCTGCGCCCTCTAGTGGTCACTCACATTTATGTTATAACGGCCCTCTTCACATTATATTAGGGATGTCAGCAATGTGTAGTCGCTATCATTTACATCACCTCTGGGTTCTTTGCTACATTATATTTGTTAATTATGCCCTTTCCCGGTCACTCTCTGTAGTTAAGGAGTTTGAATTGTCATCATCATCATCATCATCATCATCAACATTTATTTATATAGCGCCAGAAAATTCCGTAGCGCTTTACAATTGGGAACAAACATTGATAAGACAATACTGGGTAATACAGACAGACAGAGAGGTAAGAGAACCCTGCTCACAAGCTTACAATCTATAGGACAATGGGAGTTAGAAACACAAGGGCATGTGCTACATCATATTGCACAATGGACCAGCTAGACTGCAAAGGTAAAAGTACTGAGTGTGCAGTGTGTGTGGCAATGTTGGTCAGAGGGTTGTTGTCTTGCGATAGCAGTGTAGAGGATGGTAATAGGGTAATCTAGGGAAATTAAGATGATGGTTGAGGAATCTCATAACCTTGTCTGAAGAGGGTTCTCAGTGGGTTTTCAGTGAATGCTTGAAGATTTGAAGACTAGAGGAAAATCTTACTGTGCGTGGGAGGGAATTCCACAAACTGGGTGCAGCCCGGAAAAAGTCCTGTAACCGAGAATGGGAGGATGTGATGAGAGTGGAGGAGAGACGTAGATCATGTGCAGAACGGAGGTGTCGAGTAGGGAGATATTTCGAGACAAGTGAGGAAATGTATGTCAGTGCAATTTTGTTGATGACCTTGAGAATTTTATATTGGATTCGTTGAAATACAGGCAGCCAATGGAGAGATTGACAGAGAAGCTCAGCAGAGGAATAACGGTTTGTAAGGAAAAACAATCTAGCCGCTGCGTGCAAAATAGATTGTAGGGGTTCAAGTCTGACCTTGGGAAGACCAGTAAGGAGGGAATTGCAATAGTCGATGCAGGAGATGATGAGTGCATGAATTAATGTTTTTGCGGTGTCTTGTGTCAGATATGTGCATATTCTGGAAATGTTCTTTAGGTGTATGTAACATGATTTAGATAAAGAGTTGATGTGGGGAATAAACGACAGTTGTGAATCAAGGATTACACCTAGGCAACGAGCTTGCGGGTGGGATTTATGGTTATGTTATCAACAGAAATAGAAATGTCAGGCAGGAAGCTTCTGTTTTTGGGGGGGAATATTATTAATTCAGTTTTTGAGAGATTGAGTTTCAGTTGGCGAGAAGACATCCAAAATGAAATGGAAGAAAGACAGTCAGTAACGCGAGACAACACAGATGGTGAAAGATCAGGAGAGGATAGATAAATTTGTGTATCATCCGCATAGAGATGATACTGAAATCCAAAGGAGCTTATTAGTTTTCCAAGAGAAGTGGTGTAGATAGAGAATAGCAGAGGACCTAGGACTGAGCCTTGTGGAACTCCAACTGATAAAGGAAGCGGAGCAGAGGTGGATCCAGAGAAAGTAACACTGAAAGAGCGATTAGATAGGTAGGATGAGAACCAGGATAGGACAGTGCCTTCAAGTCTAGGGATTGTAGCGTCTGTATGAGGAGAGAGTGGTCAACAGTGTCAAATACAACAGAGAGATCCAGGAGAATTAGAATTGTATTCTGAAGTGGAACTTTCTACTGCGAGTGTTAGCAGGAGAGAGGTAAAAGGACACAGGAGAGTTGGACGAAACGGGACAGATAGCCTTATATCACTTAATATATATTATATATTATTATACTATATATGATATAGTATACACATAATAAGCACTGCAGCACCTACATGTATGTTGTACAGATTCGGGCCAGAGGCAGGGAGCACCATATAGTAAAAAAGAGCCTGTATATTACAATCAGACAAGCACTCAGATTACACACATAAATACATTTATTAGATTAATCCATTTGAGCAACATTGTTCCTCAAATGTATTAACCTAATATGATTTTGTGCTCATTCTGAGTGTTATCCTGCTTGTAATATACAGGATCTATTTATATAAATATACGATCCTCTGCACTCACCAACGACATTATTAATGCTATTCAATATGAACTCTGTATTCAAAAACAGGGAATGTCAGTTCCACATAATGTAATACATGGTAAGATGTCCAACTCACACCTAACTCTGCCCTTTCTGGACAGTTCTTACACTAAATATAAACATACATCACTGTGCTAAACATATTATCACAATCATTGGAGATTTATATATGTGTGTTATGTCTAATTTTCTTATGGTGAATCATAACGAAATCAGAGATACTGCTGATACATAGAACAGATCTATCTGCTCACATCCTCTGCATAGACAATAGGTGAATCCTATTCAAAATTTCCATTTGTTGACATAACAGGATGTCAGAGACTGTGATGATCAAATTAGAAGATTTTGCCACCTGCTGAGGTCTAATTATAATTTTCCTTTGTAGTCAGTGACTTTAGGAATATTTATATCTTATTTACAAGTCAGGGAGGTTTACATGAGAAGCCGCTTTGATGAAAGAAAACACATTTTATGAGAACCTAATTTAAATATCACCTGGAGACAAACAGTCTGAGAATACTTTATTGTCATCTGGGAACAATTGAACAGAGATGGGGAGAAATGGCAAAATAATAATGTACATTTGTAATATATGTGTAAATATAATGATGAACATTTATAGCTTTTCAATTACACTGTATGAGTCATATGTAGGGACAGGAATAATTTAGTTCTCCCATAATCTTAAAATCCAAAATTTTTCCCCAAAAAGTTTCACGAACCAACAATTGAGATATATATATATATATATATATATATATATAATATAAATGTCTAGTGGCGTGTGTTAGTCTGTCTGTGTGTGTGTGAAAAAAAACAACCCATCTGCAGCGCCACCTGCTGGGCAGAGTTATACACTGACCTATATATTTCTTGAAGGAGAAGTGACAGTTGGGAGTGGTTGGTGGTTGCCGGGGGTGATAGTGGGGAGTTTTTAACACCTTAAGTAGCTTGATGTGACTAGAATGCATGGGTATCATGCACGGGTTACCTGACCTACTAAATTCTTAGTGTGTGTGGAAAAAAAACCTCAAAAAGGGCTGAAATTTGGTATACTGACATTATTGACGAGTTGAGGGGTCAAACTCATTTTCGTGAGGTAATTTTACCTCATGAACACACATGTGTACAGTGGCGGATCCAGGGGGGGTGCGATCGCTGCAATCGCCCACCCCTGGCAGGGGTTTGCTGCCGACGGCTGCACAGTATGTGCAGGTCCGTTTGGCAGTGACAGTGTGCTGCTGTGTTTTAAACACAATCAGAGCAGCCGGGCAGCACACTGTCCCTGCCTGTCACTGCCGAGCGGACCTGCACATACTGTGCAGCCCCCGGCAGCCTCAGAAGTCGGAAAGGGGCGGGGCCTAAATCGCCCCGCCCTAACATCCCCCCGGGGAACAAACATTTTCTAGATCCGCCCCTGCATGTGTAGCGGCGTGTGTTAGTGTGTGTGTGTGTCTGTGGAAAAAACTATTTTCTCAGAAAGGGCTCATCCGAATGACCTGAAATTTGGTATACTGACATTATTTGACAAAAAAATGCATGAGTATCATGCACGGGTTAACTTGTATATATATAAATAAATATGATAGAAAACATAGTTTAGCAATAAAATATATTCTTTAACAGTACTGTGGTGTAAAGTTATGTGTACAGTACTGCGGTATCATGTGTGTAATATATCTATATATTCTCTATCAGTACTGTGGTATCATGTGTGTAATATATCTATATATTCTCTATCAGTACTGTGGTATCATGTGTGTATTATATCTATATATTCTCTATCAGTACTGTGGTATCATGTGTGTAATATATCTATATATTCTCTATCAGTACTGTGGTATCATGTGTGTATTATATCTATATATTCTCTATCAGTACTGTGATATCATGTGTGTAATATATCTATATATTCTCTATCAGTACTGTGGTATCATGTGTGTAATATCTATATATTCTCTGTCAGTACTGTGGTATCATGTGTGTAATATATCTATATATTCTCTATCAGTACTGTGGTATCATGTGTGTAATATATCTATATATTCTCTATCAGTACTGTGGTATCATTTGTGTAATATATCTATATATTCTCTATCAGTACTGTGGTATCATGTGTGTAATATATCTATATATTCTCTATCAGTACTGTGGTATTTTGTAAAACATCACAGGATTCACACAGGAGAGAAATCATTTAAATGCTCTGAATGTAATAAGTGTTTTGCTAATAATTAAAATCCTGTTGCACATAGGAGATCTCACACAGGAGAGAAATTATTTATATGCTCTGAATGTAGCAAGTGTTTTTCCCAAAAGTCAGATCTTGCAAAACATCAGTAGATTCACACAGGAATGAAGGTGAGAAACCATTTAAATGGTCTGAATGTAGCAAGTGTTTAATTGAGAGGAAAGCACTTGTCACCAGAGGATTTATACATGAAAGTAGCCCTGAGGATCTGAATGTAGTATATGTATCATCATCATCGATTTATTTATATAGCGCCACTAATTCCAACAAGTTATCTCTATGAATCAAATAATATTTATACAGGGGATATATCATTTTTATATTTAAAATGTGGCAAGTGTTTTATATAACATCAAGGCCTTGTTAAATGTCAGAGAAGACTAGAGTGGTCTAACAAGGGGACTTGGGGCATTTTCCCTCTGGGATGGTCTAAGTGTTAAGAAATAAATCTGCAGTACACAATCACACAATGACAATAGGGCAGCTCTTGCAGAGCTCTGCATTATACTGCTGTCCTACTCATACATTACTTACTTGATATAGATAAGGAGACAAAAATGTCTCACTTTAAAACTTTGCCGTCCACTGATAGTCAGTATGGTGTAATTCCAGCATTTAGAGACACCACAGAGGTGCTGCAGAGACAAGCATAAGGGATTAGTCATTGTCCCTGAAATGTGCAGATGCAGAAAACGTTAAATATTGATAGATCATGTAAACAATATTATATTGGTGAGAATAATCAATACTATGCAGTGACTGGAAATATCAAAGGCAATGAGACTGGACTGTACAGTCAGAGGTGACGTTCTCTGTAAATGGGTAACTAGTTTATTTGTACAACTGAGTTGTACAATGCTGAATATGGATACTTGATGTTTTTTCTGTTTCATGCATTTAAAATGAAAATATACCCTGAGACCTCAGTACTGGACACTGTATATGTTACATTATTTCTTGCTAAAATTGTAATTTTGGGTATTATCCTTTCACCTGAGAATTTGTACAATTCTTCCTGCTTTTTACTATGCCAAAGTATGTGCATCCAATTCTGTATTTCCTGCCTTCTCTTTCTTTTTAATTTTAAGTATATTGTTACTATTACAGAAGGTCACAGTCTAATAACCTTGTTACTAATAAGTATTGTGACTGTTGTCATATTAAATTACATTTAATAACATTTTAAGATTTTCTTTATTTTAGTGAATTAAGTGTTATGTCTTAAATGATGTTCCCCACTCGCCATTAAAATATCTCCCAGTCTAATAACCATTTACCAATAAGCACTGTGACTAATTGTTGTCATAATAAATTACATTTAGTAACATTCTGGCTTTGTTCTCAGAATCATTTATGTCTCAAACAGTCTTTCTGTTTATAACGCTATGTTTTTGCAAGTAATGTTTCAGTGAGGTAAATTTGGATAAATTGTGTTTTGATTGTATTTTGGTGTGTTTGTGAGTAGCTGAAGGCTTCTTAAGAGTGTTAGCTCTGGTACCAATCCCTGGTGCTGGGAACAGTCTTGTTTTTTAAAAGTGAGTGTGAGATAGATGTTTGTAGTTTACTCATCTATAGATAGAGAGAAGAAGCATCCGCACCAAAGACAAATTCTGCACCACCTAGTGTATTATGTGTATAATCTATTTTTTTATATTTCCATGCACCTACATATACAATTTAATGTGTGGACTGATAACTCATCTCACATATATTTAATCTTCTCTAACTAAGAGCTGCTCCCCAGAATTTTTTTGGCCATGATACATAAAGAAAAAGGGGGAAAGATGCGAATCAGGGCACTGTTTAACAGACTAAGTTTGAAAAAAAAATATGTGCTTAATTTATTTCATTAAAAACATTTCATATCCTATGTGCTGGCCAATTAGTAAAGTTTGCAAGTGAAATATTAAATTATAATATGAATTTTTGGAAAGTGATTGGTGCTTTGTACACTAAATAAAATTGGTAAAAATATATCTCATTAGATCCTCGGCAATTTATTTTGTTAAACTGTTATTATATTTCTTCAAATTAATCTAACAATGTGATTCCACTTAAAATTAATTGTAGCAAAGTCTATAGAAGTTACTGCAGCACATAAATTATACTCCTGACACAGAGAGTCTGACCATAAGTCACAGGTGCCGGCATGATCATCAGTATCAGCGGACGGAGCTGGTGTCTGACCTGCAGTCAGTCTTTGCTGAAACACTGTTATCTTATGTAGCAGTGTGGAAAGTAACATCTTAGCTTCTGAATCTTACAAAGTTCATGGAGCATTTTGCTTTATCCACCGACACCCGGGTCAGCTGTCACTTGTAGCCAATGGTTATGACAGATGAAGAGCAGAGATATGAAGGTAATTGGGTACAGTGTGTACACCTGAATCGGCTGCTGATCGGGACTTCAGTCGTTTATACAATCGTTAGAGACAACTAATTGGTCTAAAGTTTTTGTAGTGTTTACCCATCTTAAGGGTGTTATCATTCTGGCGTAATTTAGATGAATATTATTAATAATCTGCCTTTACAAATCAGTTTATGTATATTTATATACTATTTGAACTAGTCATACATTTGGACACCATGTACCTGCAACATATTATGTTGTATGACTTTATATAACGTTGTTAAATATTTGTATCTTGTTCCCCTAACCATCACTTATCATTGCTGAGTACAACACATACATATCATCTCTCTCTTTATTAATTGCAGCGCTTGAGCAATATCTTTTTTACATTACTATATTTTATTATAGTTCATTTTTAAGAATGAACAATATTAAAATGAGTTACTGCAGATATCTAAAACAGGTCACTCTGCTGACACTCTCTGCCTAGACAATAGGTGAATACTTAACAATAGGTCCATTTGTTGACATAACAGGATGTCAGAGACTGCGAAGATCTAATTAGAATGCAAGATCCTGCCAAGGTCTAATTAGAATTTTCCCATGTAGCAAGTGGCCTTAGGAATGTTTATACCTCATTTACATGTCAATGGGATTTACATGAGAGACCTGGAGACAAACAGTCTGAGAACCTTCTGGTCATCCCGAGAACTATTGAAGAGAGATGGGGAGGAATGACTATAAATAGGCAGTATCAGCCCAGTGTTAGTGAGTTGGTGGCTGGAGAGCTGGAAGGATGGAACAGTAAGAATGATCAGGAGGGAAAGAGATAGAAGGAGAAATCTTCAGAGTAAGATAATTATATTATAAATAAGAATATACTGATATACACACAAACATTTATAGGTATTATGTTATAGATATTTTATTGTACACATGGGATGTGTTTTTGTATTAACAATGTTTATATAGTTATTATTGCAATCTAACAGCAGTATACACAAATATTAGGGGATACTATGTTGTAGATATTGTATTGTTATAAATGTGTTTTACCGTAAACTTATAAGCAAAATTTTGTTGTACAATTAAGATCAAAGTCCAAATACTTTCATGAGCAAACAATTGTATACATGATACTGAATTTAGTGTGGCAATATTTCTATCTTTAACAATATATTTATATATGTGTGTGCGTATATATAATCACACTTTAAAAAGCACCAATCTTAGAGCTACACTATGATATTCCTTACATTTTTTTTATAAGCACAACATAACTTTTCCTAAGAGATTCTATAGCCAAATACTTGCAGAGGAGAACAGATATGTCAGATAAGATTTATATCTAATTTCCTTTGGTGCACGGATATTTTTTAGAGCACATCACTGTTTATTTAAATTTGTTTGCTATTCTTGCACTGTTTTGTGCTTTTTCTTGTGTGATTCTTTGAAGATATATACCTGGAACAGGTGTCAAGGAAAGAGCAGCCTATTGTATAGTGTTTATTTATTTGATATTTATTTGTTTATCACTAATATTGGGTAATCACTTAGTGTCACAAAATTTGTTCTTGTGAGTATATGTAGATATGCACTTAGTGGTCACTTTATTATATACACCTTACTAGTACTGGACAGGACCACCCTATAAGTTGCTGCCACATGATCTACTAAATATATATTTAAATTACTCCAGAGTGCTTAATTTTTATCACTTTTTTTTCTTTCTTGTACTTGTTGTGAATTTTACTCACGTGAGCAACACCTACATCTAAATATGTACACTGTTAATAATAGTAAGTCAGTGGCAAGTCTATTATCTCCTTTGTGGATATATCACAACTTTCTTGTCTTGTGTGAGTGTACAGATAGGACTTCACAGTTTTCTATTAAGTATGTATGTTTCTGTCTCAATGTACACAAAAATTAACACAATGGTCAATGTCCGAGTCATAGTTGTTAGAGTATAAAAAAAAATTGTATTCCATGTCCAATATAACATGACTATTGTTAAACTAGTTTCATTAATATAATGATTAGGCTGCTAAATTTTAGCTTTCTTTTTGCTTACAGGTGAATTAATGAGCAGGATTCCCATTAATAACAGAAGACATCTTGGAAAGGTCCTTGTTCTCTGAGCATCTGAGTGTACCAAAAAAACTCACCTACAAGTCATATATACTAGAGTGATCAATTCTTCTGTATAGCAGTTAACTTCACTTCTGAATAGGAGAACCTTTCTACAACTAATTTGTTGTAAAACACATGATGAATCTAAAAGAAGAGAAGCCCTATCTGTGCTCTGAATGTGACAAAACATTTTCATGTAAATCAAACCTTATTGTTCATCAGAGGATTCACACAGGAGAGAAACCATTTAAATGTTCTGAATGTAGCAAGTGTTTTACCCACATGTCAACTCTTGTTGAACATCAGAGGACTCACACAGGAGAGAAGCCATTTAAATGCTTTGAATGTAGCAAGTGTTTTAGCCACAGAGGAAGTCTTGTACGACATCAGATGATTCACAATGGAGAAAAACCATTTAAATGTTCTGAATGTAGCAAGTGTTTTACCCAGAAATCAAGCCTGGATAAACATCAGAGGATTCACACAGGAGAGAAACCATTTAAATGCCCTGAATGTAGCAAATGTTTTACCCTGAAAACAAATCTTGTAAAACATCAGATGATTCACACAGGGCAGAAGCCATTTAAATGCTTTGAATGTAGCAAGTGTTTTAGCCACAGAGGAAGTCTTGTACGACATCAGATGATTCACAATGGAGAGAAACCATTTAAATGTTCTGAATGTAGCAAGTGTTTTACCCAGAAATCAAGTCTGGATAAACATCAGAGGATTCACACAGGAGAGAAACCATTTAAATGCCCTGAATGTAGCAAGTGTTTTAGCCACAGAGGAAGTCTTGTACGACATCAGATGATTCACAATGGAGAGAAACCATTTAAATGTTCTGAATGTAGCAAGTGTTTTACCCAGAAATCAAGCCTGGATAAACATCAGAGGATTCACACAGGAGAGAAACCATTTAAATGCCCTGAATGTAGCAAATGTTTTACCCTGAAAACAAATCTTGTAAAACATCAGATGATTCACACAGGGCAGAAGCCATTTAAATGCTTTGAATGTAGCAAGTGTTTTAGCCACAGAGGAAGTCTTGTACGACATCAGATGATTCACAATGGAGAGAAACCATTTAAATGTTCTGAATGTAGCAAGTGTTTTACCCAGAAATCAAGCCTGGATAAACATCAGAGGATTCACACAGGAGAGAAACCATTTAAATGCCCTGAATGTAGCAAATGTTTTACCCTGAAAACAAATCTTGTAAAACATCAGAGGATTCACACAGGGCAGAAGCCATTTAAATGCTTTGAATGTAACAAGTGTTTTATCCAGAAATCGCATCTTGTTAGACATCAGAGGATTCACACAGGATATAAACCATAAAAGACTAGAGCAGTCTGGTTATTGGACTTGGGGACATCTTTCCACCTGGCATGTTACTCCTGATATGAACTAAAGCTCTATATAACTAAATCTAGATAATAATGACGTGTCAGCCCTTGTTAATCTCTGTAATATACGGCTGTTCTGCTCATGCAAGTGCTGGGAGCTGAGTCTCAGCAGCTCTTCTCAGTACTATTGATCTATTGATCTATGTTATAGCCTCTACATTCTTTCCCTCATACTTTTCTATTACTGCCTTATCTCCCTCTGTTATAACAATTATGTACTCAGAAAGAATTATTTGGCAAATGTTGAATGTAAAATACTGGCTGCTGTATCCTATAACAACCAATCAGATCATCACATTTGCTGGTTTTATGACACTGGACTGTTAATAGTTGATTTTTGGTTGCTATGGGTTACAGCACATCCTAGTTCTTCACACCATGTTATTAAATAATTCCCGGAAGGACATATTGTTTCCCAGGGTACCATCAAAAGTATTTTTTTATACTCTATAGTGATTGTCATCAGACAGCACTGACCTGTATATAGACTGAAGGACCATGTTCACACAATATCTGTAATTACCATTTATGTTACTTGCAGCTGTTTCTATCACACTGATGTTTAATAAAATCTGACATTGATAAATGTGGAGATTCTGTTTTTGATTGTGGAACTATTATCTATATTCAGTAGTATTGAGCACTGTACACTCTTCTACATTATAGATGATGTAACCAGGGGTGATAATTAGGTGATCATCCATGCTGACAGTATGACAACCAATAATGAAAACACAGCAAAGAACACATTAGTAACATACAGCAAATGTATTGGCTATCTGTTTTTTTGCCTAAACTGAAATATAAACACAGGGTCGGATTCATCAGGGAACATAAATGCCGATTTTTTGCGTATAAACCGCTAACTTAATCTGCACATGCCCAGAACTGGACCATTCACAACTAAACGCAGCAATGTACAAAGAACATTTACTATAGGTTACGATTTCTTGGAGGGAACGGGGCAGGGAATGAGTGTGCTCCTTATTTTATTATTATTTTTACAGTAAGTGCCAAACACGTGTCAAGCTTTGGGAATCTCTCAGGTACTTGATTTTCAGCTGCATCTCTTGCTCCAGCTACAGGACTAGTTTTAGTCCTGATTACTAGTGATGACAGTCTCGTATGCATGATATAACATGTGTTTGTAATCAGGAGGAACTGTAAAAGTGTATTTTATGATTAGTAGACATTAAAAACATCCTAATAAATGAATTTCATTTGGGGAAAAAAATAAAAATACACTTTTTAATTTTTTTTTTATCATTAATGCCTATATTATTAGCAGGTGACATTAATTGAATAGGTCTTTCAGATCGGTTAATTGTTGCACTCGAGAGTCTGCAGAGCCGATTACTGGGAACTTTAAATTAAAGCGCACATTGCTTTCAGTTTGCATGACTTGATGAATCAGGCACATAATCATACTGACAATCAGCAATTGCTGAGTAAAAGAAAACATACCTAGTATTCCCTGCTAGCTGCTGTCTTTCCTTGTCTCCGGTCATCCAGAGCGACAACAACTCACTGTGTAAAGGTGGCTAATGAGGTAAACTTAACACACATTTATCCATTATATATATATATATATATACATATCCATCAGCTCTAATACCCTCAGACCACCTCCAGGGCATCGCATAAAATTACTGCCCTACTTGAGCTGCATTATTTGCATAAAAAAATAATAATTATTCTGTACCCAACACTCCCATATAGCAATGGCCATTATGGATAACCTTCCCATAAATCGTTCCAATTTTATGGACACGTTATGAGGGATTTTCTTATCGTTTCATTTCATTAACGTCCCACAACATTACTGAATGTGGTTGGATTAATCACTGCTTCTAATTTGATCTTTAGCTCTCGAAATTGAAGCCTCCATCACAGACTTATTTCATTTTAATACTTCTGACGACATTCCTCATCTTCATCATCATTGTTTATATATAGTTCACCACAGATACCATAGTGCTGGACAATCAGCTTACAAATATGATGTTCATCTTACAGATATGAGAAATGTGAATATAATAAACTTTTTAACATATACATAAATACATTTAAGTATAACAACATGTACATGGATACTCATGAGCTGGCATACGGCTAGTATGGATACAAGTATGAGTTCCATGTGTGAGAGTGAACAAACAGCAGAAGACTTTGCCATATCAAAGTCATGTGAGATTGACATACATGAGGTTTAGGGAATAAAGGACTCCTCCTATGATAGCTTACATTCTAGAGAGAGGGAGTAATGAGAGACAGTTGATGCAGGTAGGACATGAGTAAATGAGGTCGACAGAGGAAATAGTTGGAGTGGACATGATGGTCTAGGAGGGAGTGTGATAGGCAAGCTTGCAGAGATGAGTTTTGAAAGGAATTCCATTGGTTGGAAGCAGATTGGAAGAAGTCTTAGAGATGGGAGTGGAAAAAGGTTTAAAGAGCGAGAGAGAGTGGAAGGTCAGAAGTAGAGCTCTGTGGTTGAGCTGAGGTCTATCTCTTGATGTGGTCAGAGATGTTTGGAGGGGAAGAGTTTATCATGACAATCGGTTCTTACCACCAGGGATACTCTGAGAAGTACACAAAGCTACATTTGAGGTCTCTCACAAGGACAGCATCAATGCCCTAGAACAATTTCAACCTTAAAAATGTCAAATTTAGGGAACCAAATTAGATCACTGCTCATCCAGTCCTTCTCATGACCTATTTTTAACAGACGTTAACCTTAAAAATACACAGTAGCACTTCTATGATAAAGCAGTCCAAGCTTACTCCTTGTGAGTCAACAAGCTTAGATAAAAGAACGTTGCAGAAACTTGGATTCATCAAATTCCAACGAGGCATATTTACTGATCTCATAAAATAATCTTTGAATTTTGAGACTTTTATTCGTCGCTGTACAATTTACCTGTAATATGGATATTAGTAGTCACCTTGGCTTTATGTGTCTTATATAAAAGTATTATACTTCCACTGTGACACAATCCTCCAGCTGCACCCTCTAGTGGTCACTCACATTTATGTCATAATGACACTCTTCACATTATATGAGGGTTGTCAGCTACTTTTGGTTGCTTTCATATGCTTCACTTATGGGTTCTTTGCTCTGTTAGATTTGCCATTTATGCCCTTTCATGGCCACTCTGTTTCTAAAATTATTATTATCCTTTATTTATGAGGCACCACAGGGGTTCTGTAGTGTTGCTACATTTGGACTATGTTTGGGTGAGGGGGATAGAAAAGCAAATTTTTTGGAAACACAAATATGATGGTGCTGGCAGCAAAATACTGCAAGGCAGTGCTCTTGGGTAAGCTATTACTTTTTTAGCTCTCCCTCTGTGTAGTACATGATGTTTTCATTGCAAACCATATAAAAATCAATATATATAACATGTTCACCAACATTGCACATAAAAACATCTAACACCATTGTTTATCCCCCCAAACAGACTACACGCACCTGCTTGTTCTTCAGGGGCACAATCCCTCACAGAAGGTGGAGGAGTAGACGTTGGATTCGGAGCGGAGTTTCTTACAGGCGAATCTAGATGTATTAGAAAAAGCATAAAAAGCATAAAAAAGTATTTTGCAGCGACAATCATTTGAAATATATACAGTATATTTGAAAAATGTTTTTGGAAAAAACAAATAAATTTTTATAAAAAGTCACGTGTACTTGCATAACTGTTAGAGGACAAATTGCAAATAACTCACCAGCTGGTTGGCCAAATGAAGGTGCATCTGTATCCTGCACATTGACCCCCTCTACAATTTCCCGGGGCATATATCTCCCACAGCTTCTCCTCATATGTAGTGTATTCCACACAAAGTGGGGGATCCACCACCTGCTCGTCTTGCTGCCTTCCTTTCCTCAGCCATTTTTTCCTTAAGGCTCCTCTTTATATCTGAAAATCTTTTGCGGCAGTGAGCCACTGACCGTTTTAATGGCCCCACCGCGTTCACGGCCTCACATATTTAACCCCATAATTGATGACGCCACCTGAGCGGAGTACGGGCTGCCAGGTTCCCTAAAATTATTTTGTAGCAGGGAACAATATTGTGCACTAACACAATTTTCGTCATGACAAAATCTCACATTCCTCCCTGACTTCGTCTTCCTGCATTGTCCTGTCTCCTCTAACCCTCTCTCACCTTCCTCTGTCCCCTCCATCTCCATCTCCCTCTCCTCTCCCTCTGCCCCCCTCTTATCACTGGCCATAATGTCCAGTAAGACACAAAAAGGTGACCATGATCATTAGACAGTAGCGGATACTTTGTATCCATGTGCAGGAGATTCCAATAAATAGTGCTGGCTGTACCCCATAGAGGGAATATTGATCTGCCTCCTTCATCATGTTATCTCTAAATTTATCACCGTGAGGTGAAGTATATTGGCCAGAGGTGGTAAAGTCTATAATAAATGCTACCACCAAGATGGCTATGCTCTCTGTGGAGGAAGCAGGGTGACCCCACTAGTAAACTACAAAAAACAAATTCTTCACACCCCCTTTCTTCTGTATAACCGCAAAATATTCATACACTGTGCAGTAGTGTAACAACTTGGTGTAAGAACGCAGGATTATACAAATTTGTTTATAAGGAACATAATACATGGGATATTGTGTGGTAAAAGTTAGTTATCTGCGTAATTCAATGTTTATATTTTCATATTATCTACCAAGGGGTTTCTGAAAATGCAGCCAGGTGTGAGCCATAGATAATATGAGCTTATTGTTTAATGACTGGCACATAACAAGCATTCCAGCTTATGTGGGTTGGGAGGCAGTTTGATTATGTTCTCAGTGAGCCCTATTGTGTAGGGACAGATAGGACAAGCAGAGCCCCAAATCAGCCCAGAGCACCATCATAGCACCATATAGATCACTATGGGGTAAATTACTACAGCAGGGTATACATCTAGGGTGTATACTGAGAGTGTGCTACTTCATTGGAAGGATGAGCAGGAATTCAGGTTCTGTCAGTCTGTTCTTTGCATCATCGTTTTAGCCCGTGGTGTTAGTCAGTATGCCAGGCTGTGAGACACAGAACTGTTCCCTATTTCGACAGAGGACAATTGACTTGGTTGTTACCACAAATCACTGTCACAGACTGTATGGTTGCTAAATCCACAGATCAGTGATACAGACAATTAGCGGGTATTTCCCGGAGCCTTCTGTAAGCTTTGGGTTTATTTACTTCCTGGAATCTGGAACTATTCACTGTGTTGTGTGAGTTTTAAAATAAAAATCAACTTCTTTCACCCTTTTGGAGTTGTGCCCCAGTGATTAGAGAACCCACTGGTGGATACCATCCCTGGTATCTTTACACTGCTGAGAGATGTTTTCAGATGAAGGACACATTAAATTCATGTGCTCCCTCATGTTTGTGGTTCTCCCAGGGAAAATAGATGTGAGGGGGAAGGAGAGTGTGATGTGAATATAATATACAAGTGGTGCTAATATGTAAATGTACTGTATGTTATTAAGGATATTAGTTGTCATCTTGGATTTATATGTCTTGTATAAAAGTATCCTGCTTTCAGCATTGTGCCCTTATATTGTTGTGGATCACCTTGGTGACTTCTAATGTCCTTATGACTTACAGTAGAGGGTGCATGATCCTATATATGTGCAGAATGTTATGCAGCTGAATATGATAACCTCAGTCCTATGCATCCAAGTAACTTTACACAATCCACTAGCTGCACCCTCTAGTGGCCACTCACATTTATGTTATAACGGCCCTTTTCAGCTGAGTGTAGTCGCTATAATTTACATTACATTTATTAGTTATGCTCTTTCATGGTCACTATTTATTTTCAATTATTATGATCTTTTATTTATAAGGCACCACAACTTTTCTGTAGCATTGCACACAGGAGGTTAGAACATACAACACTATGACAAAACGACAAGTAAAAAAGTGACAAGATTATGTAAATTTAAACAATAAAACAACATAAATATATATGTAAAACACTAGGAGAGACCGCTCTGCTCATGAGAGCTGACATTCTAGAGGGGATGGGTGGATATAGAGTGGGTGAAACAGAGTGGGGTGAGTACAGGTGGAGAATGCGGAGATGGGAGAGTTAGGAGGGGGGCTGGTAGGATTGAATGAAAACATGAGTTTTAAGGAACGCTTGAAGGCTTTGACACTGATTAATGTCTGATTGGGAGCGGGGATGTGTTCCAGAGGTTGGGAACAGCACAAGAGAAATCCTGATGGTGGGAGTGGGAAGAGATAATCAGTACTGAGGTTGGGCTGCTGTTATTGGCTGAGTGGAGCAGGTGGGAGGGAGTGTGAGGAAATAAGGTTGGATATGTAGTGTGGAGAGAAGTGTTTGAGGGCTTTGTAGGTAAGGAGTATGAATTATATTCTGAAGCGGAACTGTCTACTGTGAGTGTTACCAGGGGAGAGGTAATAGGACACAGGAGAGGTGGGGGAAGCAGGACGGATAGCGTTACATCACTTAATATATATATTATACCATATATTATATATTATACACATAACAAGGGCAGCAACACTCACTTGTATCTTGTACAGATCCGGGGCAGAGGCAGGGAGCATAATATAGTATATTACAAGCACACCAACACTCAGAATGAGCACAAAATAATATTTATTAGGTTAATCCATTTGAGAAAACAATTTAATCCAGAGGTCGTCCTTATGTCACTTGTTGTGTCATAAAATGTGTACGTTTTATTTAATCAAAGTAGCTTCTCATGTAAACCTCCCTGACTTGTAAATAAGATATAAATATTGTTAAGGTCACTTACTACAAAGGAAAAATGTAATTAGACTTCAGCAGGTGGTAAAATCTTCTAATTAGATCCTCCTTTTCTCCATTTGCCCCTTTTTGTGGACTTTTGTATCAACTCGTTAATCAATTAGATTAACCGAATAACTATGATTTTGCGCTCATTCTGAGTGTTGTTCTGCTTGTAATATACAGGATCTATTTACATAAACACAGGATCCTCTGTACTCACCAATGACATTATTAATGATATTCAAGCTGAACTCTATACTGAAAAGATGACCAACTCACACTGAACTCTGCCCTTTCTGGACAATTCCTACACTAAATATAAACATACATCACTGTGTTAAAATATTAACATAATCATTGGAGATTTATATGTGTGTGTAATGTCTCATTTTTTATTGTGAATCATATTGAAATCAGAGTTACTGCTGATATATAGAACAGATCTATCTGCTCACACCCTCTGCATAGACAATAGGTGAATCCTAAACAAAACGTCCATTTGCTGACATAACAGGATGTCAGAGACTGCGATGATCTAATTAGAAGATTTTACCATCTGCCAAGGTCTAATTAGAATTTTCCTTTGCAGTAAGTGACCTTAGGAATTATTATATCTTATTTACAAGTCAAAGAGGTTTACATGACAAAATAATAATGTACATTTGTAATATATGTACAACAATAATTTAGCTCTACCATAATCTTAAAATCCAACTTTTGTTGCACAATTACTTGAAATTTGGACCCAAATAGTTTCACAAACCAACCATTGATATATATATATATATATATATATATATATATATATATATATATATATATATATATATATATATCTTGGTAATTATATAAACAAACGAATAAATAAATAAACATGATAATAAATAAAGATTACCAATAATATATATTATTTAACATTACTGTGGTGTAAAGTTATGTGTATTTTATCTATATATTCTCTGTAAATACTGCCTTTAGAGAATATCATGTGTGTAATATATCTATATATTCTCTATCAGTACTGTGGTATCATGTGTGTAATATATCTATATATTCTCTATCAGTACTGTGGTATCATGTGTGTAATATATCTATATATTCTCTATCAGTACACTGGTATCATGTGTGTAATATATCTATATATTCTCTATCAGTACTGTGGTATCATGTGTGTAATATATCTATATATTCTCTATCAGTACTGTGGTATCATGTGTGTAATATATCTATATATTCTCTATCAGTACTGTGGTATCATGTGTGTAATATATCTATATATTCTCTATCAGTACTGTGGTATCATGTGTGTAATATATCTATATATTCTCTATCAGTACAGTGGTATCATGTGTGTAATATATCTATATATTCTCTATCAGTACAGTGGTATCATGTGTGTAATATATCTATATATTCTCTATCAGTACTGTGGTATCATGTGTGTAATATATCTATATATTCTCTATCAGTACTGTGGTATCATGTGTGTAATATATCTATATATTCTCTATCAGTACTGTGGTATCATATGTGTAATATATCTATATATTCTCTATCAGTACTGTGATATCATGTGTGTAATATATCTATATATTCTCTATCAGTACTGTGATATCATGTGTGTAATATATCTATATATTCTCTATCAGTACTGAGGTATCATGTGTGTAATATATCTATATATTCTCTATCAGTACTGAGGTATCATGTGTGTAATATATCTATATATTCTCTATCAGTACTGTGGTATCATGTGTGTAATATATCTATATATTCTCTATCAGTACTGTGGTATCATGTGTGTATTATATCTATATATTCTCTATCAGTACTGTGGTATCATGTGTGTAATATATCTATATATTCTCTATCAGTACTGTGGTATCATGTGTGTAATATATCTATATATTCTCTATCAGTATTGTGGTATCATGTGTGTAATATATCTATATATTCTCTATCAGTACTGTGATATCATGTGTGTAATATATATATATATTTTCTATCAGTACTGTGTTATCATGTGTGTATTATATCTATATATTCTCTATCAGTACTGTGATATCATGTGTGTAATATATCTATATATTCTCTATCAGTACTCTGGTATCATGTGTGTAATATATCTGTATATTCTCTATCAGTACTGTGGTATCATGTGTGTAATATATCTATATATTCTCTATCAGTACTGTGGTATCATGTGTATAATATATCTATATATTCTCTATCAGTACTGTGGTATAATGAGTGTAATATTAATGTAATGGCCCTGCACAGGAGGTCCTGCTAGTACTGATAGCAATTGAATAGCAAACTCTCTGCCTTAGTGTAATTACTAGCAAACTGCATTGTAAGTCATACAATTAATGTGTCTGAATCTTACTATGAAAAAAACCATTGATTAGCTATTAATATTTTGTATTTTGTATTAGATCTTCTATATTACTTAACCGGTAGATGTTATTTAATCTCTAGCTGTTGCCTTTTACCAATGTAGACTTGTGGCTGACTGAGGATCATCTGTTTATCTGCTGCCGCTGACTTACGTGTTTATTTACTTCATCTGACACATGTGATACATCGACGCTCCCATTGTATTTATGTGATGTAATGTGACACATTGTTGCCTCCACTTAGTTTATTGTGATACATATATGTGATACATTTAGTTGTGCCTCTTGTCACAGTTGTTTCGTCTACTCTTGTTCAAATTACATTGGTTGATTATTCTAATCAGAGTTTCTCTGTTCTCACAAATTTTTACATACGCTGATAATCTGTTCTTTACTCTGAGCTGTTATTATTCCATATGTGATTATCTGTTTTACTGATATTTTGCTGGTAGAAAGAAGTCAGATCCATTAATACATGTAAAAAAAAAACTTTTAATACTTATATATGTTCTGAATTTTAATCTTAAATATCAAAGAGGTTTGCAGCAATCCTTACAAAGTTGGACATTCGTCTTTCCGTTGTACAGGTGATTAGTGATCAGATGTGATTGAATACATCACATATAAATACTGAGACTGTGTCACTTGGATTCATCCTTCTGATGAAAGTCCAACAGCACAGAAACGTGTCAATATAAAATTCTTCTACTAACGTACAAGGCCATCAACAAAATTGCACCGACATACATTTCCTCACTTGTCTCGAAATATCTCCCTACTCGACACCTCCGTTCTGCACAAGATCTACGTCTCTCCTCCACTCTCATCACATCCTCCCATTCTCGGTTACAGGATTTTTTCCGGGCTGCACCCACTTTGTGAAATTCCCTCCCACGCACAGTAAGACTTTCCTCTAGTCATCAAACCTTCATGCGTTCACTGAAAACCCACCTCTTCAGACAAGGTTATGATATTCCTCAACTATTATCTTAATTTCCCTAGATTACCCTATTGCCATCCTCTACACTGCTAACGCAAGACTACAACCTTCTGACCAACATTGTAACACACACAGCCCACTCAGTACTTTTACCTTTGAAGTCTGGCTGGTCCATTGTGCAATATGATGTAGCACATGCCCTTGTGTTTCTAACTCCCATCGTCCTATAGATTGTAAGCTTTCGAGCAGGGTTCTCTTACCTCTCTGTCTGTATGTATTACCCAGTATTGTCTTATTAATGTTTGTTCCCAATTGTAAAGCGCTACGGAATTTGCTGGCGCTATATAAATAAATGTTGATGATGATGATGAAGGTTCTTACTACAGTCTCCATAAGGATTGGTCACATTATTCTCAGAAGTAGATCTCTGCTTTCAGTATTTATGAAATTCGATATCTATGATGAGCCTATTTTTCCCTGTTATTTTAAGGCAGAACTCTGATAATTGAAGGGTTTTAGATCTCAACATTTATCACCTGTAGACTGACTGTCTGTTTTCAATCCCAGATTCCAGGAATGACATTGCACAGTGAACCCAGGTGACATTAAGTTACCTGATATATGATCATTGTTAACAGCTAGTTCTAATAATTGTATACATAAATCTTTCAATCATTTTCCTGAGGGTGCTATCATCTGCTTTATAACAATTGAAAGGAGTTTTTTTTATTGTGTATTAAATAGATTTGATAGTTATAAATGAGGTTCTGCTATATGTATCATTCTGGCTTTATTTAGATGAATATCCTCAATAATCTGCCTTAACAATTTCATTTAAATTAAATAATTTACTTATATCTTTTGTTATAGTGTATTTTTTAACAATGAATAAAATTAATATCAGAGTTACTGCTGATATGTACAATAGGACATTCTGCTCACACTCTCTGCCTACACAATAGACAAATCCTAAACGAAAGGTCCAGACTGTGCTGATCTAATTAAAATGTGAGATTTTACCAACTGCCAAAGTCTAATTAGTATTTTCCTTTGAAGTCAGTGACCTTAGGAATGTTTATACCTCATTTACAAGTCAATGATATTTACATGAGAGACCTGGAGACAAACAGTCTGAGAACCTTCTGGTCATCCCGGGAACTACTGAAGAGAGATGGGGAGGAATGACTATAAATAGGCAGTATCAGCCCAGTGTTAGTGAGTTGGTGGCTGGAGAGCTGGAAGGATGGAGCAGTAAGAATGATCAGGAGGGAAAGAGATAGAAGGAGAAATCTTCAGAGTAAGAATATACTGATATATACACAAACATTTAAAAGTGTTATATTATAGATATTGTATTGTAAATATGGGATGTGTTTTTGTCTTAGCAATGTTTATATAGATATTATTACAATCCAACAGCATTATAATTAACATAGTATATTACTGTGCATTGTATATTCTGTACATTGTATTATCTATTAGTAAATATTATATTGTAAAACAAAGCTGTGTTACATGTGTTGAACTTTAAATCTCCTGATAATACACTGTACATTATATGTATCTGCTTTCTCCTATGGTTGCAGTGTAGTTAGATATACATAAACCAATATGTTTGCAATATATACATAAACATATTTATGGACATTTCTAGATTTTCACCTAAATTGTATGAGTCATATAGGTAAGGACGGGAAAAATTTAGATCTCCCATAATTATAAAAGTCAACAATTGTTGCACAATTGCTTAAGATAATGGTTCAAATAGTTTTATGAGCCAACCATTGTATACATGATAATAAGTATAGTTTGGCAATAATATATATTCCCTATCAGTACTGTGGTATCATCTGTGTATTATATTTATATATTCTCTAGCAGTACTGTGGTATCATGTGTGTAATATATCTATATATTCTCTATCAGTACTGTGATATCATGTGTGTAATATTTTCTATATTCTCTAGCAGTACTGTGGTATCATGTGTGTAATATATCTATATATTCTCTATCAGTACTGTGATATCATGTGTGTAATATTTTTTTATATTCTCTATCAGTACTGTGGTATCATGTGTGTAATATATCTATATATTCTCTATCAGTACTGTGGTATCCTGTGTGTAATATTTTCTATATTCTCTATCAGTACTGTGGTATCGTGTGTGTAATATATAATATATATATATATATATATATAATATATATATATATATATATATATCTACCAGTACTCTTGTGTAATTTGTGTAATATATATACTGTATATCATAACATTATGATTACTCCAGATAGTGTATTTTCTCCAAGAGGTAATTAACATTAACAGGAAAGACTATTTCTCAGATAATGTTCTGAAAATTTGTTTTATACATTCTTATCTTCCTATAGATTCTCAGAAAATTCCCATTCACAGTCATGTATATTAGTGTGTGTCCAAACTACATCCCTTCAGGTGTCCAAAATATAATTATGTAGTATTAAAAAATGTATCACTACAATCTGAGGTAGTTACCAAGTTATCACTTCCATATTCTATGTATTTGTATCAGTGATTCCCCCATATCAGCCATAAGGGGCCATGAGTGTGACCAGATTAATAGACTGAGCAAGAAGTGTTTTATTTTGCACTATATAGAGAAGTGTTTTACACTGTTGAAAATTGTTATCTTAGTGCTTTTTATATGGAATTATGGAATAAATGGAAATCATTCTACTTACTATAGCAGAAGCTGTCAGATGTGATATAAAGTAAGAAGTGACCTGAACCCTATAATTATATAAGAGATTATTGGTGGGAAACACTGCACCACTAAGGTAAATGTAATACAACATTGTTATAAAAAATATAGAACACTAACTAGTTAACAATGACCTAAGGGGAGACGTCCTTCCCCCTGTGTTACATTCTCACATATATGTTCTATTACTACTGATCACATTATCATTTTCATTGTAATAGATTGTTTGGGAAAACTAGATATAAATAAATATTTGTTCTAAAGGATTTGTTCTTGTCACAACATTAGTGAGGACTGAGAGAGTCTTCAATACTGAGATCATTTATCTTTCCTCCCTGTAATAGTAACACTTTGTCCTGGGAGAGCTCCTCATAGAGAAACATATAAACTAAGGAAAAAGGATGAGAATAAATGGGATAATTTACTGGTATTTATACCGATGTATTTTCTTTATCATGTGGGAATAATACATATTTGCTTTAAATTGAATAATAGTAACAACAGACAGATCTGCCTATACTAGGAAGCATTTTAGAATTATCACAGTAAAGAAATATAAAAACAATGGTTAACTTAACTGGATAAATTCTTATAGGGCCATCATATGATAAATGTCAGCAAATAGCTTAATTATTGCTTCACTATAAACCATGCACCCAATTTTCTTCATTATATGATATGTCTATTAATAGAGATGGCTATGTACTCTAAAGTCCAAACACTATATTGCGGAATTACCCCATATTATTTATATATATATATATATAGTATATAATATAAGTTATACTATATATAAAATAATATATTGTGTGACTCCAGAGTGCCTTCTTAAGTGTACTTATTGACTATTTTGTTCAAGGGAGCACCACCTACAACTAAATATGTAAACTGCTTCATTAATAGTGAGTAGGTGATGAGTCCATTATCTCCTGTGCGGATATATCACAGCTTTGTGTCTTGTAAGGATGTACAGAGAAAGCCTTCACAGTGTTTATTTAGAATGTATGTAGGTAATTTTATTTCTACTTTTAATACCTTGGTATCTTTCCCTTATTATTAGTGCCTTACTCAGTGTTCTTTATCTGATTTTGTAAATCTGTTCTTGGCTGGTCGAAGATGTACAAGATCTGAGTCTTTATCTTGAGGATAACGTGTATTTATTGCATAATACTTTATATTATGGCTTATTTTTAACAGTGAATCACATTGAAATCAGTGTTAGGGCTGCCTAGACAATACATACATACATAAAAAACAAAAGGTCTATTTGTTGACATAACAGGAAGTCAGATACTATGATAATCTAATTAGAATGCAAGATTTTACCATGAGTCAAGGTTTCTTTTATAGTAATTGATTTTAGAAATGTGTATACCTGACCTGTAAAGAAACAGTCTGAGAATATATTTTGGTCATCCCGGGACCTATTGCAGAGAGATGGGGAGGAATGTCTATAAATAGGCATTATCAGCCCAGTGTTAGTGAGTTGGTGGCTGCAGAGCTGGAAGGATGGAAGAGTTAGAAAGATCAGGAAAGAAAGTGATAGAAGCAGAAATCACCAGAGTAAGGTAATTTTATTGATACATAAACACAATTGCGCATATATTATGTTGTAGATATTGTATTGTTATATATGTGTGGTGCGTCTATGTCTTTACAATGTTTGTATTGTTAGCAATGCAACCTAACAGAATTATAATTATTAGGATAATCATTTGTTCTTTTTATATTCTGTAATTTGTATTATCATTAGTAAATATTGAAAAACAAGATTTCTTTCCTCATTTTGATCTGTTTTTCTTCTAATGTAATAGTGAGTATGTGGAGAGTACTTAATCTCCTATAGGGATGTATCACAGCTTATTGTCATCTGTGAGTGTACAGATAAGTCTCCACAGTTTTATTTATGAATATATGTGGCAATATACACAAGAATAAAAACAATTGCAAATGGTTGGGTCATATTTGCTTGTGTATAAAATATATTTGTCTTCTGTACAAACATTACTTTTGTTAAAGTAGATTAATTATTGTATAAGGCTTCTAAATATTAACAAACTTTTTTTTCTTAGGTGAATTAATGAACAGGATCACACTCAAAACAGAAGACATTTTGGGAAAGGACTTTGTACTCTAAACATGAGTGTTCCAAAAGAATAGTCTCATCTACATGTCATACAGACTACAAACATCAGTTCTTCATAAACTCTTTTGAATTTTCACAATCTTATTTTATTTTTTAATAGAAGAAACCTTCTACAAATAAGTTGCTGGTAACTAATATGCTAGAAGTCCTATCTATGCTCTGAATGTCACAAAGTTTTTGCTTGTAAATCACAACTACATCAGAGGACTCACACAAGAATGAAGCCATATAAATGCTCTGAATGCTACAAGTGTTTTACCAAAAAGTCAAATCTTGATGCACATCAGAGGATTCACACAGAAGAGAAACCATTTAAATGCTCTGAATGTATCAAGTGTTTTTCCCAGAATTCACATCTTGTTGCACATCAGAGGATTCACACAGGAGAGAAACCATTTGAATGCTCTGAATGTAGCAAGTGTTTTACCCAGAATTCACATCTTGTTGCACATCAGAGGATTCACACAGGAGAGAAACCATTTAAATGCTCTGAATGTAGCAAGTGTTTTACAAAGAATTCAAGTCTTGTAAGACATGAGATGATTCACACAGGAGAGAAACCATTTAAATGCTCTGAATGTAGCAAGTGTTTTACCCAAAAATCAGATCTTGTAATACATCACAGGATTCACACAGGAGAGAACCCATTTAAATTAACCATTAACACACTTTTTTCTCTTAGGTGAATTAATGAACAGGATCATACTAAAAACAGAAGACATTTTGGGAAAGGACTTTGTACTCTGAACATGAGTGTTCCAAAAGTATAGTCTCATCTACATGTCATACAGACTACAAACATCAGTTCCTAATAAACTCTTTTGGATTTACAATGTCTTATTTTTTTTTTAATAAAAGAAACCTTCTACAAATAAGCTGCTGGTGAATAATGTGCTAGAAGCCCTATCTATATTCTGAATGTCTCAAAAGTTTTGCTTATAAATCACAACTGACCATACATCAGAGGACTCACACAAGAATGAAACCATTTAAATGCTCTGAATGCTACAAGTGTTTTACCAAAAAGTCAAATCTTGATGCACATCACAGAATTCACAGAGGAGAGAAATCATATAAATGCTCTGAATGTAGCAAGTGCTTTACCAAAAATTCAAGTCTTGTAAGACATGAGAGGATTCACACAGGAGAGAAACCATTCAAATGCTCTGAATGTAGCAAATGTTTTATTCAAACGTCATCTCTTGAAAAACATTGGAAGATCCAGACAGAAGAGAAATTATTTTAATGCTCTGAATGTACCAAGTGTTTTACTCATAATTCATGTTTTCTTGCACATCAGATGATTCACACAAGAGACAAACCATTTAAATACTCTGACTGTAGCAAGAGTTTTACCCACAAGCCAGCTCTTATACAGCATCAGAGGATTCACACAGGAGCAGCAAGTGTTAAATTGAAAGAAGAGCACTTGTCACTCACCAGAAGATTCATACACAAGAGTCACCCTGAGGATCTGAATGTAGCATATGTATCATAAGCAAGTTATGTTGTTCTATCACCATAATATCCATATAGGGGATATGCAGTTTTATTTTTTTTTAAATCTAGCAAGTGTTATATATAACATCAAGGCCATGTTATATGTCAGAGAAGACTAGAGGGGTCTGGCAAGGGGACTTGGGGGCATTTTTCATATGGGAAGGTCTAACTGTAATGATCTAGGGCTGCACTACACAATCACACAATGACAATGGGGCAGCCCTAGCTGAGCTCTGTAATATACAGCTGCTCTGCTCATGCAGGTAAAGGGACTAGTAGAATAAAGAACGTTCTATCCAGAAGAGAGTTCCAGCTGCTCTTCTCAGTACTGGGATTCCTTCTATGACAGGCAGAGCTATGAATACCGAACATATCTAAACTAACACTGCACACTGCCATGTTCCACACTACATGTGCTCCTATTGGTCTCTGTTACATCTCCTTAATGTTTCCCTCATACCGTTCAATTGCTATCTTGGTTGCTGTATTCCCCTAATAACCAATCAGATCATCACATTTGTTGTTTTTATGACACCAGAGTACTAATAGCTGATATCTAGTTTCTACGGGTTACAGCAAATCCCTGTTCTTCACACCATGTTATTATATAAACCTCAAGGAGGAGACATTGCTCCCCAGTCTACTTGTATTTTATTAGTGATCCAAATCATACAGCGCTGACCTGTATATAGACTGAAGAACAATGCTCACACAATATCTGTAATTACCATTTATTTTACTGGCGGCTGTTTCTATAACACTTGATGTTGAATAAAATCTGATCATGATACATGTGGAAATTCTGTTTTTGATTGTGGAACTAACATCTTTTTTCAGTATTAATTAATATTGTGCACTCTGCTATATTTTAGAAGATGGAACCAGAGGTGATATTTATGGGGTTGTGTGATGCTGATAATATGAGAGCCAATAATAAAAACACTGCAAAGACCAGTTATCATTATTAACATACAGCAAATGTATTAGAGGGATGTAGTAGAAATGTCTACAATGAATTTGAAGAAGCTTTGAAATGTAAAATGTCTAAATCATAATGTTGACTGAGATATTGTCTACACTGCTATAATGTTGACCAAAATAATTTATGTTATAACGACACTCTTCACATTATATTAGGGATTTTAGCAACATGTAGTCGCTATCATTTACATCACCTCTGGGTTCTTCGCTACATTATATTTGTCAACTATGCCCTTTTTTTCACTCTTTCTTTTCATTATTATTATCTTTTGTTTATAAGGCACCACAAGGATTCTGTAGCGTTGCACACAGGAGGT
The DNA here is from genome assembly GCF_038048845.1 of Mixophyes fleayi. Lineage (NCBI taxonomy): Eukaryota > Metazoa > Chordata > Amphibia > Anura > Limnodynastidae > Mixophyes > Mixophyes fleayi. The sequence continues at coordinate 9,402,477 of NC_134405.1, read as the reverse complement.
TAGAGTATGAAACACAATGACAAAACGACAAGTCAAAAATGACAATATTATATAAATTGAAACAACATAATTATATAAGGAAAATACTAGGAGATATCGCCCTGTTCATGAGAGCTGACATTCTAGAGGGGATGGGTGGATACAGAGTGGGTGAAACAGAGTGGGGTGAGTTGAGGTAGGGGATGTGGAGGTGGGAGAGTTAGGAGGGGGGCTGGTAGGATTGAATGAAAACATGAGATTTAAGGAACGTTTGAAGGTTTTGAAGCTGATTGATAGTCTAATTGGGAGTGGGGATGTGTTCCAGAGGTTGGGAACAGAATTGGAGAAATACTGATGGTGGGAGTGGGAAGAGGGAATCAGTGAGGAGGTTGAGCTGCTGTCATTGGCTGAGTGGAGTAAGTGGGTGGGAGTGTGTGGAAATGAGTTTGGATATGTAGTGCGGAGAGGAGTGGTTGAGGGCTTTGTAGTTAAGCAGTTTGAATTGTATTCTAAAGTGGACATGTCTACTCTGAGTGTTACCAGGGGAGAGATAATAGGACATAGGAGAGGTGGGAAAACAGGACAGTTAGCCTTACATCACTTAATATATATATTATACCATATATTATATAGTATACACATAATAAAGGCAGCAGCACTCGCTTGTATCTTGTACATACTGAAATCAAAGTTACTTCTGATATATAGAACAGGTCTTTCTGCTCACACCCTCTGCATAGACAATAAGTCAATAATAAACAAAAGGTCCTTTTGTTGACATAACAGGATGCCAGAAACTGTGACGATCCAATTAGAAGATTTTACCACCTGCTGAGGTCTAATTAGAATTTCCCATGTAGTAAGTGGCCTTAGGAATGTTTATACCTCATTTACAAGTCAATGAGATTTACATGAGTGACCTGGAGACAAACAGTCTGAGAACCTTCTGGTCATCCCGGGAACTACTGAAGAGAGATGGGGAGGAATGACTATAAATAGGCAGTATCAGCCCAGTGTTAGTGAGTTGGTGGCTGGAGAGCTGGAAGAATGGAACAGTAAGAATGATCAGGAGGGAAAGAGATAGAAGGAGAAATCTTCAGAGTAAGGTAATTATATTATGCCCAATAATATACTGAGACATACACAAACATTTATAGATATCATGTTATAGATATTGTTTTGTAATACATATCATATATGTTTTTATCTGAACAATGATTATCTGGATAGTATTGTAATCTAATAGCATTATAATTATTATGCATATATATATATTGTATATTCTGTACATTGTATTATCTATTAGTAAATATTGTATTGCAAAAGAAAGCTGGGATTACATGTGTATCTTAACAATGATTATCTGGATAGCATTGTAATCCAACAGCATTATAATTATTAGGGTACATTACTGTACATTGTATATTCTGTACATTATAATATTTATTAGTTAATATTGTATTGAAAAACAAAGCAGGGAAAACATGTGTTGAACATTATATATCCTGATAATACATTCTACATTATATATATCTGCTTTCCCCTATGGTTCAGGTGTAGCCAGATATACATGAACCTATCTTTATTTTAAGAGTAAAACTTTTTTGAAGAGAACCTTCAGCCAATTGTTTGCAGAAGACGACACATATATCAGATAAGCTTTATATCTAATTTCCTTAGGTATATAAATATTGATTAGAGCACATCACTTTATATTTAAATTTGTTTGATAATACTGCACTGTTTGGTGCTTTTTCTTGTGTAATGCTTTGTGGATGTATACCTGGGACAGGTGTATATGGAAAGAGCAGTCTCCTGTATGGTGTTAATTTATTTCATTTTTATTTGTTTATTACTAATATTGTGTAATCAGTTAACACCACAAAGGTTATTCTTCTGAAGATATACATATATGTACTCCTTATTTAATACACATTTCTAGTACTGGGTAGGACCCCCTTTAGGTTACATGAATTACTGACTATATATTACATTACTGGAGAGTGTCTAAATGTTAACACTTGTTCTTCTTTAGTGTACTTGTTGTGAATTTTATTCACAGGAGAAGCACTTACATCTAAAGATGTAAATTGTTAAATAATAGTGAGTCTGTGGGGAGTGTATTTAGCACAGATAGCCCTTCACAGTTTTCATTTAAGTATGTATGTTTCTGTATCACTGTACACAAAAATAAAAACAATGGTCAATGTCTGAGTCATAGTTGTTAGTGTATAAAACATTTTTGTATTCTGTATCCAATATAGCGTTATTATTGTTCAAGAAGTTTCATGAATGTAATGATTAGGCTGCTAAATCTTAACATTCATTTTGCTTACAGGTGAATTAATGAGCAGGATTCCCATTAATAACAGAAGACAGCTTGGAAAGGTCCTTGTTCTCTGAGCATCTCAGTGTTCCAAAAGACTCACCTACAAGTCATCTATACTACAGTCATCAGTTCTTCTTTTAAGCAGATAACTTCATTTCTGAATAGGAGAAAATTTCTACAACTAATTTGTTGTAAAACACATGATGAGTCTAAAAGAAGAGAAGCCCTATCTGTGCTCTGAGTGTGACAAAACATTTTCATACAAATCAAAGCTTATTGTCCATCACAGGATTCACACAGGAGAGAAACCATTTAAATGCTCTGAATGTAGCAAGAGTTTTAACCACAGGGCAAATCTTGTACAACATGAGAGGATTCACACAGGAGAGAAACCATTTAAATGCTCTGAATGTAGCAAGTGTTTTATTCAAAAGGCAGATCTTGTAAACCATCAGAGGATTCACACAGGAGAAAAACCATTTAAATGCTCTGAATGTTGCAAGTGTTTTACCCAGAAATCCAATCTTGTTGTCCATCAGAAGATTCACACAGGAGAGAAACCATTTAAATGCTCTGAATGTAGCAAGTGTTTTACCCAGAAATCTAATCTTGTTGTCCATCAGAAGATTCACACAGGAGAGAAACCATTTAAATGCTCTGAATGTTGCAAGTGTTTTACCCAGAAATCTAATCTTGTTGTCCATCAGAAGATTCACACAGGAGAGAAACCATTTAAATGCTCTGAATGTAGCAAGTGTTTTACACTAAAGGCAGATATTATGAAACATCAGAGGACTCACACAGGAGAGAAACCATTTAAATGTTCTGAATGTAGCAAATGTTTCACCCATAAATCAAATCTTGTTGTACATCAGAAGGTTCACAAGAGATATAAACCATTAAAGACTAGAGCAGTCTGGTAACTGGACTTGGGGCATTTTCCCACCTGTCGTGATTTTCCTTTTATGACTTAGAGCTGTATATTATTAGAGCTAGGCAATGATGATGTGGAGCCCTTGTCACGCTCTGTAATATACTGCTGTTCTGCTCATGCTGGTGCTGGGACTAGTATATAGAAGAACTTTCTAAAAGAGAGTTACAGCAGCTCTTCTCAGTACTGGGATTACTTCTATGTCAGTCAGAGCTATCAGTACTGAATATTTCTATAGGTACACTGCACACTGCCCTGTTATACACTACATGTGCTCCTATTGGACTTTGATATAGCCTCTGTGTTCTTTACCTCATACTTTTCTATTACAGTTTTATCTCCCTCTGTTATGACAACTATGTACTCAGAAAGGGTTATTTAGTAAATGTTGAATATAAAATACTGGTTTCTGTACCCCATAACAACCTATCAGATAATCACATTTGCTGGTTTGAAGAGAGCAGGTTGCTAATAGCTGATATCTGGTTGCTATGGGTTACATCAAATCCTTGTGCTTCACATTCTGTTATTAGATAACTCCCAAGGAGGACACATTGTTCCCCAGGATACCTGCTACAGTCCTTCAAAACTATTTATTTTATACTCCACAGTGATCGACATCAGACATCACTGACAGGTATATAGACTGAAGGACCATGTTCACACAATATCTGTAATTACCATTTATGTCACTGACAGTTGTTTCTATCACACTGATGTTTAATAAAAACTGACATTGATAAATGTGTAGATTCTGTTTTTGTTTGTGGAACTAAAATATTTGTCAGTAGTAATGAGTATTATATACTCTTCTGCATTTTAGAAGATGGAACCAGGGGTGATAATTAGGTGGTCATCCAAGCTGACAGTATGACAACCAATAATGAAAACACAGCTAAGAACACATTAGTAACATACAGCAAATGTATTAGCTATGTGGTTATTTTGCGTAAACTGAAATACACACATAGGGGGCCTGATTCACCAAGGATCGTAAATGGCGATTTTGTGTATAATCAGCACATTTAATATATGCACAACCAGAACTGGACCATACACAACTAAACGCAGCAACATCCATTTAATCTTTGTACTCATAGGACACTTACTACAACTTATCAATTCTGGGAGGGAACAGTGTGGGGATCTAGCTTTCATCCTTATTATATGTACAGTAATGGCGTGACAAACATGAGCACACGGAGCCATATCTGATTCAAGCTTTGGGCATCTCAAAGGTACTTTTTTATCTTCGGTATCTCTTGCTTCAGCTACAGGACTAGGTTAAGTCCTGATTACTATTCTTGACAGTCTTGTACACATGATATAACATGTGTTTGCAATCCGGAGAAACTGTAAAAATGTGTTTTATGTTCGGTAGACATTAAGAACATCCTAATGAATGTATTTCATTTAGAGTATATATATATATATATATATATATATATATATATATACACCTTTTAAAATTAAAACCACATTACTCTCAGTAAGCATGACTCAATGAATCAGTCCCAGGGTCTTACTGACAATCAGTAATTGCTCAGTAGAAGGAAAGATACATAGTATTCTCTGCTAGCTGCTGTCTGTCCTTGTCTCCTGTCCTCCAGAGGAACAACTACTGTGTAAGGGTGGCTAATTAAGTACACTAAACTAACATATCCCCATATATATATATATATATATATACATATTCATCAGCTCCATTACCTCCCAATCCCCTCAGACCACCTCCAGGCCCCACATGAAATTACTGCCCTACTTGAAATGCATTATTTGCATGAAAAAATAAAAATAAATAATAACTATTCTGTACCCACCAAGTCTACTCCCATATAGATATGCCCTTTATGGACTCCCTTTTCATGCAGAAGACAACCTTCATTCCCATAGATCATTCCCATTTTATGGGCACATTATGCGGGGTTTTCTTATAATTTCATTTCATTAACACCCCACAATGATACTGAATGTGGTTGGATTAATCACTGCTTTTAATTTGATCTTTAGCTCTCGATATTGACGCCTACATCAAAAACTTCTTGTATTTTAACACTTCTGAAGACATTCCTCATCATCATTTATATATAGTGTACCACAGATACCATAGTGCCGGACAATCAGCTTATAAATATGACATACATCTTACAGATATGAAAAACATGAATATAATAAACATATTAACCGATCCATAAATACAAGTAAGTACAACAACATGTAAATGGATACTCATGAGCTGGCATACGGCTAGTATGGATACATGTATGAGTTCCATGTGAGTGAGTGATCAAACAGCAGAACACTCTGCCATATCAGAGTCATTACTCCCTCTCTCTAGAATGTCAGCTATCATGGGCAGAGTCCTCTTTTCCCTGAGCCTCATGTCTGACAATCTCATATTTTAAAAAATGACAAGAGGAAGTGCTGGTCTGGGTCATACAATGCTCTGAGGTCATAGGACTGGATGGCTGCAGTGCTGTACAGTGACATCGATCATGAGACTGTAGCCAGTGAGTGGATACATTGTATCCATGTGCAGGGGATCCCAATACATAATGTTTGGCCGTACCCCTTAGAGGGAATATTGATCGGCCTCGGTGATGTCTCTGTATCTATCACCATCAAGGAGGTGACGTATGTCGTCCAGAGGTGTTATAATAAATGCCACAATCAAGATGGTTATGCTAAAAAGAAAAATGATATAGTCCAGTATTTTAAAGTAAACAAATCTCTATGTGTCAACATATACAAAAATAGGAGAATTTGTTTTGTACACAACACAGCTATGTTGGGATAAGATCACCTGCCAACATCAAGGCATCTCTTGTAGGTGAAAAAAAAAAAAGCGTTGTAATTCACCAAATTCAAAACTGAGATACCAACCTTTTATTCATATAAACATATAATAGAGATATTTGAAGAAGTCTCCGTTCAAGATGAAACGCGTTGGGCGACCTTTTTGACCCATTTCGGTATCCGTAGACAGGAAGTGAGTCTGCGGTCCACTGTGGAACGCATCGCACCCGCGGATTCCGGCACACACGATCCGACTGTTGCAACCAGCCTGCCTGTTCTGGAGTTCCATTCTGAAGGAGATCATTGGACCTTGATTCTCCTTCATCCAGTAACGCTTCCACGCCGTTTACCAACACTAGCGTGAGTTCGGTGGTGCACACTCTGGTCATCACTCCATTTTTATCAATTCTTATTTTAGTTGGCGTGTTCATGCTGTGCATGTTTTCATTGTGGTTTATTGTTATGGTCAGTATTGGGTCTTATTAAACTGCTTTTTAGTTATTCCCTCTTGGTCCCATACGTTTGTTCAGTCTTACAGATTGCATTTATACTACAATATATTGTGTATCAACTATAGCACGTACCACCAGCTGATATCATCTTCCTTTCCTTCTTTGTCTCCTTTCCCTCTCTTTCTTCCCCCCCCTTTTTTCTTTTCTTTCCCTTCTTTTTGAGGTTTATCCTGACATACGTGGACATGTGTGGATTTCTGGATTGATCCCTAATTGGTTCATACCCCATTGACAGCAATTCCGAATCCTGCAAGTGTTTTTCAGAGACTTTGTGTGTTTTTTGTGGACTCATTGAGCCAAGGACTATTGGTTTTTTCTCCATTCAGACTATCATTTAGTTCATTCCACGGTATGCATTGATACACCACCTTTAGTTTGTCATATCCAGCCATTGTATGTGATGTGTCCAATTTATTCTGCTACAATATTCACCCCTTTTTTCTATTAACACTTCGCGAGCGCAGTTGGAACATATTTATATTTACTGTATCTACAAGGAGGGATTCCTTGGTTCCCCCACTGCTGCGAGTGTGTCACCCAGTCTGATATTGAGCGCATATGTATATCTATTATATAATAGAGATATATCTAAAAAATATATTGAACTGTAATTAAACACAGTTTGCTATAAATCTCACATAATACAGCATGTGATAATGGCAGAAATCTTCTCACCAATCTCATATAATAATGATCACTTTTCTAGATTGTAATTAATTACAAACACTCTTATTAGGACCATAGGACACTAAGCAATACTCTCACAGGACTGTTGTTTATTCCTTCTTAGTGTAGATGACCCATACGTTGTAGCTGTCATTCATGGGTCCAGTCTAACTGCATTCACCAGCGAGAGGGGATCCCTGCAGTGTGCCAGGAGATCTTTTAGATAGGTGTGTTCTGTGGTCCGACCAAGATGGCTCCAATGTTAAAGGAAACATTCCTGTGTGTAATCATACCGCTTTGAATGACAGCTGAAATCGGTCCTTTTACAGTGATAATCAGTGAGTCCAGTTAAGGATCTAATCTTTGAGTTTGTCAGAGCAGAAGTGATTTGGTTCCTGATGTGTTTCCTTACCAACAAGGTAGCTTCTTTAGAGGAATATAATCAGTCACAATTCAGCAGACAATGTGGTGAGCTTATCCCAATATAGCTATATTGTGCAAAAAAATCCTAATGATGTTCATGCCTACACATAGTGATTTGTATATTCTTTCTTTAGACCCTGGACTATATTTTCTTTTGTTTGCACATACAAAGTGGTCTTAATTGTTCTGGCTGCACTCCTTGGTGTCACTGATCTCTAAAATGGTTCTGCTCTCTGTGGACAAAGCAGGGTGACCCCACTAGAGACATTTTAGCGGTTATTTACCGGTGCCTTCTGTAAGCTTTGGGGTTATCAACTGGCTGGAAACTGGAACTATTCACTGTATTGTGTGATTTTAAAAAATAAGTCAGCTTCTTTCACCAGTTTGGAATTGTGCCCCAGTGATTAGAGAACCCACTGGTGGATACCATCCCTGGTATCTTTACACTCTCCTGAGAAATGTTTTCAGAAGAAGCCCAAGTTATATGTCTGTGCTCCCTCATGTTTGTGGTTCTCCCAGGGGAAAGAGTTGTGAGGGGGAAGTAGAGTGTGATGTGAATATAATATGCAAGTGGTTCTAATATGTAAATCTACTGTGTGTTATTAAGGATATTAGTAGTCACCTTGGCTTTATATGTCTTGTATAAAAGTATCCTGCTTTCAGTATTGTGCCATTATATTGTTGTGGATCAACTTGGTGACTTCTAATATCCTTATGACTTACAGTAGAGGTTACATGGCCCTGTATATGTACAGAATGTTATGCAGCTGAAGATGATAACCTCAATCCTATGCATCCAAGTAACTTTACACAATCCACTAGTTGCACCCTCTAGTGGTCACTCACATTTATGTTATAACGGCCCTTTTCACATTATATTAGGGATGTCAGCTGTGTGTAGTCGCTATCATTTACATCACCTCTGGGTTCTTTGCTGTATTATGCCTTTTCATGGTAACTCTTTTTTAATTATTATTATATTTTATTCATAAGGCATAACAAGGGTTCTGAAGTGTCGTACACTGGGGGTTAGAACATCGAACACAATGACAAAATAACATAAGTACAAAAAGGGACAGTAGTATATGAATACAAACAACAAATTGACATAATTGCATAAGGAAAACTCTAGGTTAGAGGTTCCTGCTCATGAGAGCTTACATTCAAAAGGGGATGGGCAGACACAGAGTGGGTGAAACAAAGTGGGGTGAGCAGAGGTGGGGGTATGGAGGTGCGAGAGTCAAGAGGAGGGCTGGTAGGATTGAATGAAAACATGAGATTTAAGGGCACGATTGCAGGCTTTACACTGATCGATAGTCTAATTGGGAGTGGGGATGTGTTCCAGAGGTTGGGAACAGCAAAGTTCCTGATTGTGGGAGCATGAAGAGATAATAAGTAAGGAGGTGGAGATGGTGTCATTGTCAGAGTGGAGTGGGTGGGAGGGAGTGTGTGTGAGAGTGGATATGTAGGGGGTGAGGAATGTCTGAGGGCTTTGTGGGTAAGGAGTTTGAATTGTAGTCTGAAGCGGTCAGAGTTAACACAGTAGAAGTACAATGTGGCATTTTGGCATGACCAGAATTAATTTATTCCACTCTGATTCATATTATATCTGCTCTTTTCAGACTATACCAGGTCTACCAGCTGCAATATCTTGTGGTTTAATCATTGGAGATCTAAACGTGTGTGTTATGTATAATATTTATTATTGGGAATCACATTGAAATCGAAAGTACTGCTGACATACAGAACAGGTCTTTCTGCTCACACCCTCTGCATAGACAGTAGGTTAATCCTAAACAAAAGATCAATTTGTTGACATAACAGGATGTCAGACACAATGTGATCCTCTAATTAGAAGATTTTACCTCTTGCCAAGGTCTTATTAGAATTTCCCTTTGTAGTAAGTGACCTTAGGAATGTTTATACCCCATTTACAAGTCAATTAAATTTACATGAGAGACCTGAGGTACATGTATCAAGCTGAGAGATATCCTGTGGTTTTGAAAAACCAATCAGATTCTAGCTATCATTTATTTAGTACATTCTACAAAATGATAGCTGAAATTTGATTGGTTGCTATAGGCAACATCTCCACTTTTCAAACCCGCTGGAAAGCTCTCAGCTTGATACATTTACCCACTGGAGACAAATAGTCTCAGAACCTTCTGGTCATCCCGGGAACTATTGAAGAGAGATGGGGAGGAATGACTATAAATAGGCAGTATCAGCCCAGTGTTAGTGAGTTGGTGGCTGGAGAGCTGGAAGGAGGGAACAGTAAGAATGATCAGGAGGGAAAGAGATAGAAGGAGAAATCTTTAGAGTAAGGTAATTATATTATGCATAAGAATATACTGACATATACACAAATATTTGGAGATACTGTGTTGTAGATATTGTATTGTTATAAATGTGTTCTGACATAATGTTATTGTGCAATAATATACTGAGACAAATACAAACATTTATAGATATTATGTTATTTGTAATACATATTATATATATTTTATCTTAACAATGATTATCTGGATAGTATTGTAATCTAACAGCAGTATAATTATTAGGGTACATTACTGTGCATTGCATATTCTGTACATTGTATTATCTATTAGTAAATATTATATTGTAAAACAAAACTGGGATTACATGTGTTGAACTTTATATATCCTGATAATGCACTGTAAATTATATGTATCTGCTTTTTCCTATGGTTGCAGTGTAGTTAGATATACATGAACCATTACAAATATTATTGTACATTTGTAACATATTCGTAAATATATTTCTAGATTTTTATCTTATTTGTATGAGTCATATATGTTAGGACAGGAATAATTTAGATCTCACATATTCATCAGAAAAACCAACTTTTGTTGCACAATTACTTAAGATTAAGACCCAAATAGTTAAATGAACCAACCACTGTATACATGATAATGAATTTAGTGTGCCAATAATTCTGTAACTAACAACACACATAAAGCGATAGATATACATAAGAACTGATTGGCCATTTTACTAGGTGCTGATAAAGAATTCATAACACAGCACTGAGGAATTCATTAATATTAATTACTTTTTGTTTAAAAAAATCCCACTGATCACCGACTGCTTAGATAGAGAATAGCGCGTTTATACCGCTGGTTTATGGAAATCTAAATTGTTTATCATCTCATCAAACCTCATTTATCACCTGCTGCAAAGACTAATAATAATGTACTTTGTGCTGCTGATTTACATCTTTTAATAGCTACAGAAGACCTCCATATATCATTGGAAGATCAGTGCACTAATCAGAACTTGATAGCTATACAATATTTATCACATTATGTGTGGACCAATTAATACATTTTTAAGTGTAACAAGTATTATGGAATTTATTACACAGGTCTGCAAAAAAACTGACTGATTCCATAAGTAACAGTTGATCACATTATTCTCAGAAGTAGATCTCTGCTTTCAGCATTTGAGCTGTGTCAGATCACGGTACCAGGAGGGACATAAGAACTGAGACATTCGATATGTATTGTGAGCCTATTTTTCTCTGACATTTTAAGACAGAACACTGGTAATTGAAGGGTTTTAGATCTCACTACTCACCTTTATACTGACTGTCTCCTGACATTCTTGGATTTATGAATGATTGACATTGCACAGTGAGCTATTAAAACCTGTTCTCTGAACTTGGCTGACATTAACTTATCTGATATATTTTCCCAACGGCTATTTCTAATCATTGTATGCATAAATCTTTGCATCATTTTCCTTAGGGGGCTATCACCTGCTTTTTAACAATTGAAAAGGAGTTTTCTCTTCTGTAAAATGAATTTGATTGTTTAAGTAAGGTTATTTAATGTCTATCATTCTGGTTTAATTTAGATGAATGTCATTAATAATCTGTCTTTACAAATTAATTTACTTATATATTTTGTTATGGTTTATTTTTAACAATGAATAATATGGTGTCAGTGTTACTGCTGATATTCAGAACATACCTTTCTGCTCACACTCTCTGTCTAGATAATATATGAATCCTAAACAATAGGTCCATTTGTTGACATAACAGAATTTCAGAGACTGTGATGATCTAATTAGAAGATTTTACCACCTGCTGAGGTCTAATTAGAATTTCCCTTTGTATTCAGTGACCTTAGGAATGTTTATACCCCATTTACAAGTCAATTAAATTTACATGAGAGACCTGAGGTACATGTATCAAGCTGAGAGATATCCTGTGGTTTTGAAAAACCAATCAGATTCTAGCTATCATTTATTTAGTACATTCTACAAAATGATAGATAAAATCTGATTGGTTGCTATAGGCAACATCTCCACTTTTCAAACCGGCTGGAAAGCTCTCAGCTTGATACATTTGCCCACTGGAGACAAATAGTCTGAGAACCTTCTGGTCATCCCGGGAACTATTGAAGAGAGATGGGGAGGAATGACTATAAATAGGCAGTATCAGCCCAGTGTTAGTGAGTTGGTGGCTGGAGAGCTGGAAGGATGGAACAGTAAGAATGATCAGGAGGGAAAGAGATAGAAGGAGAAATCTTCACAGTAAGTTAATTATATTATACATAAGAATATACTGATATATACACAAATATTTTGATATATTATGTTGTAGATATTGTATTGTTATAAATGTGTTCTACCATAATCTTAAAGAAAAATTTTGTTGTACAATTAAGATTAAGGTCCAAATAGTTTCAGGAGCCAACAATTGAATACATGATAATGAATATAGTGTGACAATAATTCTATCAGTAAAAAAATATATATATATGCAAACAATCACAGAAAAATAACACAAAACTTAGTGATATACTATGATTTTCTTTCATTTTTATGCAAGCAAAACAGATTTCTTTTGAAGAGATTATTTAGCCAAATACTCGAAGGAGACAACATATATCTCAGATATGATTTATATCTAATTTCCTATAATTGATTAGAGCACATCACTGTTTATTTAAATTTGTTTGATAATACTACACCGTTTGCTGCTTTTTGTGTGATTCTTTGTAGATATATACCTGGGACAGGTGTCTAATGAATTACTGATTATATATTTACATGACTCCAGAGTGCCTCATTTTTAACATTTTTACTTCTTTAGTGTACTTGTTGTGTATTTTATTCACAGGAGTAACACCTACATCTAATTATGTAAGCTTCTTAATTAATAGTGAGTCTGTCGTAAGTCTATTATCTCCTGTGTGGATAATTCACAACTTTTTTGTCTTTTTTGAGTGTACAGATAGGACTTCACAGTTTTCATTTAAGTATGTATATTTCTGTGTCGATGCACACAAAAATAAAATCAATGGTCAATGTCTGAGTCATAAATGTTAGTGCTTATATTATTTTTGTATTCCTTATCCACTATAACACTACTATTGTTATAGTTTTAGTTAAAGTAACATTCATTTTAACATTCATTTTGCTTACAGGTGAATTAATGAGCAGGATTCCCATTAATAAGAGAAGACATCTTGGAAAAGTCCTTGTTCTCTGAGCATCTGAGTGTTCCAAAAAAAATCACCTACAAGTCAGATATACTACAGTGATCAATTCTTCTGTATAGCAGCTAACTTCATTTGTGAATTGGAGAAACTTTCTGCAACTACTTTGTTGTCAAACACATGATGAATCTGAAAGGAGAGAAGCCCTATCTGTGCTCTGAATGTGACAAAACATTTTCATGTAAATCAAAGCTTATTGTCCATCATAGGATTCACACAGGAGATAAACCATTTAAATGTTGTGAATGTAGCACACGTTTCACCCAGAAATCAGATCTTGTTGTACATCAGAGGATTCACACAAGAGAGAAACCATTTAAATGTTCTGAATGTAGCAAGTGTTTTATCCAGAATGGAAACCTCATTAGACATCAGAGGATTCACACAGGAGAGAAACCATTTAAATGCTCTGAATGTAGCAAGTGTTTTATCTCGAATGCACACCTCGTTGTACATCAGAGGTTTCACACAGGAGATAAGCCATTTAAGTGTTCTGAATGCAGCAAATGTTTCACCAAGAAATCAGTTTTTATTGTACATCAGATGTCTCACACAGGAGAGAAACCATTTAAATGTTCTGAATGCAGAAAGTGTTTTACTAAAAAATCATATCTTGTTGAACATCAGAGGATTCACACAGGAGAGAAACCATTTAAATGTTCTGAATGTAGCAAATGTTTTACCAAACAATCATATCTTGTTGTGCATCAGAGGACTCACACAGGAGAGAGACCATTTAAATGTTCTGAATGTAGCAAGTGTTTTATCCTGAGTGGAAACCTGGTTAGACATCAGAGGATTCACACATGAGAGAAACAATTTAAATGCTCTAAATGTAGCAAATGTTTTACCCATAAATCAGATCTTGTTGTACATCAAAGGATTCACACAATATAAAATACATACAGTTTCTGAATGTAGCAAGTGCTTTTCTGTAAAAAGAACAGAGCTCTCAGTACTGAACTTTTTTACAGGAACACATCACACTGTCCTGTTTCACAATAGATGAGCGCCTATTGGTCTATAGTATAGCTTCAGTATTATTTTCTTCATACTTTTCTATTGCTGTCTTATTTACCTTTGTTATTACAGCTATGTATTCAGAAAGTAATGGTGTCTTATGATCCCCCCTAGGTGTTATATTTACATCAACAGGCAGGCAACAATCAACTTCAATAAAGGGTCTTCACGTTCGTTATTCTCTTGTATCCTCTTTCTTTTTATATTGATAAATCAACCATCAACCACATCTCTATATCATATATCCAGGCGGTCTCCTAACCGAGTATTAACCAGACCCAAACTTGCTTAGCTTCCAAGATCAGTGAAGATTAGGCCTATTCAGGCTAATGTGACTAACTTAGTAAAGTAAAACACTTGTTTACCCAAAAAATTACCATTCACTTTAAAAACTTTTAACCCCCAATAGACTAGTGAATATTCGAAAACCAATTAATTATTTTAAAAACCAATTGCGTTTGAAGTCACTATTAAGTCCTCGTGGGATAAGAATTTTCATATCAAAATATATATTTCATTTCATTTTAGCTAAAATAACAGTATTATCCCTTGTTCTCCAATTTTCTTTGACAAGTTTCCCCGCACAAAAATAGGACATATCTTCTATTGATCATTTGTGATATTCCTTAAAGTGTGCAGATCTTGCATGATTGGGATTGTCTCCTTTTTATATTTTGCGAATGTGTTCATTTAATCACATTTTTAACGCACTAGTGGTCTTACCCACATATTTTTTCCCACAATTGTAGGCTAAAACATATATTACATTTTTTGAGTTACATGTAATAAAATCTCTTATTTGGAAATTTTGTTCACCTACCATAGAGGTTACTTCCACAATTTTGGATGTGTCACTTCTTATTCATCTACAGCCCATACATACGTCACATCTGTGAAAACCCTTTGTGGCAATAAGTGGCCTTTCGCTTTTTCTTGGTAGGACACTCGAAACTAAATTATCGTGCAGATTCCGTGCTTTTCTATATATGAATATCTCTTTCTCTAAATTATATCTTTAAGAATATTATCTTTTCAAAGTAGTTTCCAATGTTTCGTTATCACTTGTTCTATTAATGCTCAACAGAATATAGATCTTTACTTTGCGCCTTGTATGGAAAATTATTGAGCGCCATTGTACAAACCATTGTATGTTCCAATTGATTTAGTGGTTTAGTGGTATTCCATTCAATTTGTTCAAGGCTGCTGTGGTTGTTTAAGCACCCTAGATCTAATTTTGTTTTGATGTACTCAGAAAGGGTTAGTTAGTAAATGTGGAAAGTTAAATACTGAACGCGGTATCCCACAGCAACCAATGAGACCATCACATTTGTTGGTTTGATGATAGCAGTTTGCTAGTATCTGATATTTGGTTGCTATGGGTTACAGCACATCCTTGTTCTTCACACAATGTTATCATATAAGTCCCAAGGAGGACACATTGTTTCCCAGGGTACCTGTAAAAGTCCTTTAATAGTAGATGGAAGTAGATGGAGTAGGTGGAAGGGAGTGTGTGTGGAAGTGAGGTTGGATATGTAGTGCGGAGTGGAGTGGTTGAGGGGTTTGTAGGTATCGAGTATGAATTATATTCTGAAGTGAAACTATCTACTCCGAGTGTTACCAGGGGAGAGGTAATAGGACATAGGAGAGGTGGGGGAAACAGCACAGATACCCTTATATCACTTAATATATATATTATACCATATATTATATAGTATACACATAATAAGGGCAGCAGCACCCACTTCTATCTTGTAAAGATCCGGGGCAGAGGCACGGAGCATAATATAGTGTATTACGATCAGGTCAACACTCAGAATGTACACAAAATCATATTTATTAGGTTAATCCGGTGGTTCCCAAACTGTGCTCAGGGGTGCCGCGGGCCAGCCATAAAAAACCCAAACAAACAGAAACACTTACCAATCCGCCGGGCGCCGGGACCCAGCATCCTCCTCTCTCACGCAGCCTGTCACTGACAGAGGAGAGTGACAGCGTGACAGGAGGGGACAGAGGAGAGTGACAGCGTGACAGGAGGGGGACAGAGGAGAGTGGCAGCGTGACAGGAGGGGGACAAAGGAGAGTGACACGAGGGGACAGAGGAGAGTGGCAGCGTGACAGGAGGGGGACAGAGGAGAGTGACAGCGTGACAGGAGGGGACAGAGGAGAGTGACAGCATGACAGGAGGGGGACAGAGCAGAGTGACAGCGTGACAGGAGGGGACAGAGGAGAGTGACAGCGTGACAGGAGGGGGACAGAGGAGAGGGACAGCGTGACAGGAGGGGGACAGAGGAGAGGGACAGCGTGACAGGAGGGGGACAGAGCAGAGTGACAGAAGAGGGACAGAGCAGAGTGACAGCGTGACAGGAGGGGGACAGAGCAGAGTGACAGCGTGACAGGAGGGGGACAGAGGAGAGTGACAGTGTGACAGGAGGGGACAGAGGAGAGTGACAGTAGAGGGACAGAGCAGAGTGACAGCGTGACAGGAGGGGGACAGAGCAGAGTGACAGCGTGACAAGAGGGGGACAGAGGAGAGTGACAGCGTGACAGGAGGGGGACAGAGGAGAGTGACAGAGGGCAGAGGAGCTGGGACAGCGTGACAGGAAGGAGACAGAGGAGAGTGACAGCGTGACAGGAGGGGGACAGAGGAGAGTGACAGCGTGACAGGAGGGGGACAGTGTGACAGAGGACAGAGGAGAGTGACAGCATGACAGGAGGGAGACAGAAGAGAGTGACAGCATGACAGGAGGGGGACAGAGCAGAGTGACAGGAGAGGGACAGAGCAGAGTGACAGCGTGACAGGAGGGGGACAGAGCAGAGTGACAGCGTGACAGGAGGGGGACAGAGGAGAGTGACAGCGTGACAGGAGGGGACAGAGGAGAGTGACAGTAGAGGGACAGAGCAGAGTGACAGCGTGACAGGAGGGGGACAGAGCAGAGTGACAGCGTGACAAGAGGGGGACAGAGGAGAGTGACAGCATGACAGGAGGGGGACAGAGGAGAGTGACAGAGGGCAGAGGAGCTGGGACAGCGTGACAGGAGGGAGACAGAGGAGAGTGACAGCGTGACAGGAGGGGGACAGAGGAGAGTGACAGCGTGACAGGAGGGGGACAGTGTGACAGAGGACAGAGGAGAGTGACAGCATGACAGGAGGGAGACAGAAGAGAGTGACAGCATGACAGGAGGGGGACAGAGGAGAGTGACAGCGTGACAGGAGGGGGACAGCGTGACAGAGGGCAGAGGAGCTGGGACAGCGTGACAGGAGGGAGACAGAGGAGGAGGACAGCGTGGAAGAGGAGCTGGGACAGCATGACAGAGGGCAGAGGGGGGACAGCATGACAGAGGGCAGAGGAGCTGGACCAGCGTGACAGAGGGCAGAGGAGGGGGACAGTGGGCAGAGGAGGAGGACAGCGTGAGAGGGGCAGTGGAGGGGGACAGCGTGACAGAGGGCAGAGGAGGGGGGACAGCGTGACAAGAGGGCAGAGGAGGGGGGACAGCATTACAGAGGGCAGAGGAGGGGGGACAGCGTGACAGAGGGCAGAGGAGGGGGGACAGCGTGACAGACAGAGGGCAGAGGAGGGGGGACAGAGGGCAGAGGAGGGGGGACAGCGTGAAAGATGGCAGAGCAGGGGGGACAGCGTGACAGAGGGCAGAGGGGGCAGCGTGAGAGAGGGCAGAGTGTCTGGATGCTGAGGAGGCATTTTTGCATACAACTAAATAAGCATTTCTGTCCTGACCTAAATACTTATTACAATTTTTTTACCCAACTACTTCTAAAACAGGACTGCTCGGTAATTATTTTGGAGGGGTGCCTTAAAAAAATTATGGAGACTCTAAGGGTGCCGCAAACTGCAAAAGTTTGGGAACCACTGGGTTAATCCATTTAAGCAACAAGTTAATTCGTCCTTTTATCACTTGTTGTGGTCTTTTGTATCAACTCATTAATCAATTGGATTAACCTAACAACTATGATTTTGTGCTCATTCTGAGTGTTGTCCTGCTTGTAATATACAGGATCTATTTACATAAACATAGGATCCTCTGCACTCACCAATGGGATTATTAATCCTATTCAAGCTGTAATCTGTATTGAAAAACAGAGAATGTCCGTTCCACATAATGTAATACATGGTAAGATGACCAACTCACACCGAACTCTGCCCTTTCTGGACAGTTCTTACACTAAATATAAACATACATCACTGTGCTAAACATATTACCATAATCATTGGAGATTTATATGTGTGTGTTATGTCTAATTTTCTTATGGTGAATCATATAGAAATCAGAGTTACTGCTGATATGTAGAACAGATCTTTCTGCTCACACCCTCTGCATAGACAATAGGGGAATACTAAACAAAAGGTTTGCGATGATCTCATTAGAAAATTGTACCAACTGCTGAGGTCTAATTATAATTTTCCTTTGTAGTCAGTGACTTTAGGAATATTTATATCTTATTTACATGTCAGGGAAGTTTACATGAGAAGCAGCTTTGATGAAAGAAAACACATTTTATGAGACCCTAATTTAAAAATCACCTGGAGACAAACAGTCTGAGAATACTTTTTTTTGTCATCTGGGAACAAATGAACAGAGATGAGGAGAAATAGCAAAATAAAACTGTACATTTATAATATATGTGTAAACATACTGATGAACATTTATAGCATTACAATTAAACTGTATGAATCATATGTAGGGACAGGAATAATTTAGTACTCCCGTAATATTAAAATCCAACATTTTGCCCAAAATAGTTTCACGAACCAACAATTGATATATATATATATATATATATATATATATATATATATATATATATTGTGAAAAATATACAAAGAAACATTAATAAAAGTATATGTGTACAGTACTGTGGTATCATGTGTGTAATATACATATATACATATATATATATATATATATATATATATATATATATATTTATTTATTTATCTGTACTGTGGTGTCATGTGTGTATTATATCTATATATTCTCTATCAGTACTGTGGTATCATGTGTGCAATATATCTATATATTCTCTATCAGTACTGTGGTATCATGTGTGTAATAAATCTATATATTCTCTATCAGTATTGTGGTATCATGTGTGTATTATATCTATATATTCTCTATCAGTACTGTGGTATCATGTGTGTAATATATCTATATATTCTCTATCAGTACTGTGATATCATGTTTGTAATATATCTATATATTCTCTATCAGTACTGTGATATCATGTTTGTAATATATCTATATATTCTCTATCAGTACTGTGGTATCATGTGTGTAATATATCTATATATTCTCTATCAGTACTGTGATATCATGTGTGTAATATATCTATATATTCTCTATCAGTACTGTGGTATCATGTGTGTATTATATCTATATATTCTCTATCAGTACTGTGGTATCTTGTGAAACATCACAGGATTCACACAGGAGAGAAACCATTTAAATGGTCTGAATGTAGCAAGTGTTTAATTGAGAGGAAAGCTTTTGTCTCCAGAGGATTTATACATGAAAGTGACCCTGAGGATATGAATGTAGTATATGTATCATCATCATCGATTTATTTATATAGCGCCACTAATTCCAAAAAGTTATCTCTATGTATCAAATAATATCCATACAGGGGATATATCATTTTTATATTTAAAATGTGGCAAATGTTTTATATAACATCAAGGCCTTGTTAAATGTCAGAGAAGACTAGAGTGGTCTAACAAGGGGACTTGGGGGCATTTTCCCTCTGGGATGGTCTAAGTGTTAAGAAATAAAGCTGCAGTACACAATCACACAATGACAATAGGGCAGCCCTTGCAGAGCTCTGCATTATACTGCTGTCCTACTCATACATTACTTACTTGATATAGAGGAGAAGACAAAAAATGTCTCACTTTAAAGCTTTGCCGTCCACTGATAGTCAGTATGGTGTAATTCCAGCATTTAGAGATACCACAGAGGTGCTGCAGAGACAAGCATAAGGGATTAGTCATTGTCCCTGAAATGTGCAGATGCAGAAAATGTTAAAGATTGATAGATCCTGTAAAAAATGTTATATTGGTGAGAATAATCAATACTATGCAGTGACTGGAAATATCAAGGGCAATGAGACTGGACTGTACAGTCAGAGGTGACGTTCTCTGTAAATGGGTAACTAGTTTATTTGTACAACTGAGTTGTACAATGCTGAATATGGATACTTGATGTTTTTTCTGTTTCATGCATTTAAAATGAAAATATACCGTGAGGCCTCAGTACTGGACACTGTATATGTTACATTATTTCTTGTTAAAATTGTAATTTTGGGTATCAGTCTTTCACCTGAGAATTTGTTAAATTCTTCTAGCCCTTTACTATGCCACAGATTACGCCACAAAGATTGTGCATCTTATTCTGCATTTCTTTGTTTTATTTCTAGTAGTATAGTATAGTACAGTATGTCACAGTCTAAAACCCATGTTACCAATAAGCATTGTGACTGTTGTCATATTAAATTACATTAAATAACATTCTAAGATTTTCTTTATTTTAGTGAACTAAGTATTATGTCTTAAATGATGTTCCCCACTCGCCATTAAAATATATCTCAGTCTAATAACCATTTACCAATAATCACTGTGACCTGCAGTCAGCCTTTGCTGAAACACTGTTATCTTATGTAGCAGTGCGGAAAGTAACATCTTAGCTTCTGAATCTTACAAAGTTCATTGAGCATTTTGCTTTATCCACTGACACCCGGGGCAGCTGTCACTTGTAGCCGATGGTTATGACAGATGAAGAGCAGAGATCTGAAGGTAATTGGGTACAGTGTGTACACCTGAATCAGCTGCTAATCTGGACTTCAGTCATTTATACAATCGTTAGAGACAACTAATTGACTAAAAGTTTTTGCAGTGTTTACCCATCTTAAGGGTATTATCATTCTGGTGTAATTTAGATGAATATCATTAATATTCTGCCTTTACAAATAAGTTTATGTATATTTATATACTATTTGAACTATTGATACATTTGGACACCATTTACCTGCAACATATTATGTTGTATGACATGGAAAATTTTTGTTAAATATTTGTATCTTGTTCCCCTAACCATCACTTATCATTGCTGAGGACAACACATACAGATCATCTCTCTCTTTGGTAATTGCAGCGCTTGAGCAATAACTTTTTTACATTACTATATATTGTTATAGTTCATTTTTAAGAATGAACAATATTAAATTGAGTTACTGCAGATATCTAAAACAGGTCACTCTGCTGACACTCTCTGCCTAGACAATAGGTGAATACTTAACAATAGGTCCATTTGTTGACATAACAGGATGTCAGAGACTGTGAAGATCTAATTAGAATGCAAGATCCTGCCAAGATCTAATTAGAATTTTCCCATGTAGCAAGTGGCCTTAGGAATGTTTATACCTCATTTACAAGTCAATGTTATTTACATGAGAGACCAGTAGACAAACACCTGGAGACAAATAGTCTGAGAACCTTCTGGTCATCCCGGGAACTATTGAAGAGAGATGGGGAGGAATGACTATAAATAGGCAGTATCAGCCCAGTGTTAGTGAGTTGGTGGCTGAAGAGCTGGAAGGATGGAACAGTAAGAATGATCAGGAGGGAAAGAGATAGAAGGAGAAATCTTCAGAGTAAGGTAATTATGTTATGTATAAGAATATACTGATATATACACAATCATTTGGAGATATTATGTTGTTGTTATTGTATATTTGTAAATGTGAGACATGTTTTTGTCAGAACATTGTTTGTATACTTATTTTTGTAACCAAACAGAATTATAATTATTAATGTACATTACTGTTACATTACTGATGATGATGATGATGATACTGTACATTGTATATTCTACATTTGTTGTATCTATTAGTAAATATTTTATTGTAAATCAAAGCTGGATATACATGTCTTGAACTATAAATATCCTGATAATACACTGTACATTATATGTAAGTACATTCATATATGGTTGGCAGTGTAGTTAGATATTCATGAATATAAAAAAAGAGAGAAAGACTGTCACACTAATCACAGAAAGCTGTATCCTGGGCTATTTCATATCATTTATCTCATGTATAGTAATGATTTTCATGTATATTCCCAGTTCTTTGTTACTCGGGTGCTATCTTAAACTTTCTTATGATAGGATAAAGAAAAAATAAGTTGTTCAGCTTGCACGATTTTATCTATATGGGATATTCTCCAAAATAATAAATGCAAATTAACTTTTATTAGAATAATTAATAGAAAGAGCGAAATATGAAACCAATTATTATGTATACATAATTTTAAAATAAAATGTAATTTAAAAATTGCTATCTGTACCAAAACAATCCTCTCTTTTGGTGTGTGGGCTTATATTGAATATAGGATTGGAGGAATATAGTTGTTAATATATCTTAATTCATTTGACATTTGTATCTGTAGTATAAAGTGGGTTTGAGATAATTATTACTATGTTTGCTCAATAATTAGTGCAATTCCATTTTCCTGTAAATGTTTGGCAGTTCCTCTAACTGGGATCAATGTTTCTATTTGATACTTTTAATTATCCCATGTCGAGAAAACACCATCCCTTCTAATAATACAGGGGTGTATTGCTATCTGCCTGTATAATAACTATTCATGTTATAATAAAGTATAATAAATATTATAATAATGTATAATAACTATTCATGTTATAATAAAGTATAATACATAGTATAATAATGTATAATAACTATTCATGTTATAATAAAGTAAAATAAATAGTATAATAATGTATAATAACTATTCATGTTCATGAGTAATCAAAAATATTAATATACATTTGTAATATATGTATAAATATGTTGATGGACATTTCTAGGTTTTCACTTAACTCGTATGAGTCATATATTAAAGGGCAGAAATAATTTAGTTCTCCCATAATCTTATAAAGCAAATTAGTTGCATAATCACTTTGGCTTACGTTGAATTTTTTGTAGCATAAATTCTAAAAGTGTGTATATATATATATATGCCCTCAGTAACAACTTTATCAGGTATAACTTTCTTCCACTGGTTGGGAGCACACAATAAGCTTCTGCCACATGATTGGCTGCCTCATTTTGAACACTTTTTTGTCTTTAGTGTACTTATTCTGAATATTTGTCACAGGAGCATCACCTAAAACTAAATATGTAAATTACTTTTATTAAAGTAAAATAAATATGTTATCCATATTACATGTGAAAGTTGTAAAAAATAGAGGTCTATTTATTACATTTTGGGTTATTGCAATAAGTACACAGTTCAGTGTCACTACCACCTACAACCCAAGATTCCACAGCAGACTGAGAGCCAGAGATCTTGTTGCAGTTCAATAAATAAACTTACAATGGAAAGTGTGTTGTACAAATGATGTTATCATACCCTGGTTTCAGTACATAATACAATGAAGTCACAGCAAGGTAATAACAAAGCAATGAAGAATCCCCTTTGTTTGATGGATCTACATTCTTGCCCATATATAGCAGCCGTTTTGATGGTCGCAGAGATTATAACATTTAATAGCATTGTACAGGCTATTCCCAAATGAAGCAATAAGTATTCTAAAAAATATAAGTTTAAGTACAAATCAGGTTACACACTATGAATTGTATTTACTATTAAAACTTGCCGGTAATTCATAGCGAATTGGTGACTTGTACATTACCTCCTGTCTCGATATATATCACAGCGTTTTGTCTTGTCTGGGTGCACAGATCAGATAAGTCTTCTCAATAAAAACAATGGTCAGTGACTTGGTCACATTTGTTAGTGTATAAAATATTTTAGTGCTTATTACACGATATAACACTACTACTGTTAACATAGATCCATTCATTGAATCATTATAAACATTTTGTTTTCTCACAGGATTCCAACTAAAATCAAAAGACATCTTGGAAAGGACCTTGTCCTCTGAACTCCTGAGAGTTCCAAAAATAATCCTCACCTACAAGGAAAAGACTACAGACACCAATTATTCCTATCCCGCAGAAAATCTACACAAGCTATTTTCATTTTTGAACAGAAAAAAACCTTCTACAACTAAGTCATTGCTGATGAAATACATTATGAATCGTACAGGAGAGAAACCCTATTTGTGCTCTGAATGTTTCAAGTGTTTTACCAAAAGGTCAGATCTTGTAAAACATCAGAGGATTCACACTGGAGAGAAACCATTTAAATGCTCTGAATGTACCAAGTGTTTTAACCTAAAGAAAATTCTTGTTGCACATATGAGGATTCACACAGGAGAGAAACCATTTAATTGCTCTGAATGTGGACAGTGTTTTACCCAAAAGTCAACTCTTGTTGCACATAAGAAGATTCACACAGCAGAGAAACCATTTCATTGCTCCGAATGTAGCAAGAGTTTTGCTAGAAAGTCACATCTTGTTGTTCACCAGATGATTCACACAGGAGAGAAACCATATAATTGTTCTGATTGTTCCAAGTGTTTTTTCAAAAAGTCACATCTTGCAAGCCATCAGAGGATTCACACAGGAGAGAAACCATTTAAATGCTCTCAATGTTTTAAGTGTTTTACCAAAAAGTCACACCTTGTTAGACATCAGAGGATTCACACAGGAGAGAAACCATTTAAATGCTCTGAATGTAGCAAGTGTTTTACCGAGAATTCAAGTCTTGTTGCACATCATAGGATTCACACAGGAGAGAAACCATTTAAATGCTCTGAATGTAGCAAGAGTTTTACCCAATTGTCAACTCTTAAAAATCATCAAAGGATTCACACAAGAGAGAAACTATTTTAATGCTCTGAATGTCGCAAGTATTTTATTTAAAATTCAGCTCTTGTTGCACATTAGAGCATTCACACTGAGGAGAAACCATTTAAATGCTCTGAATGTAGCAAGTGTTTTACCCACAAGTCAGCTCTAATTGAAAATCAGGTAATTCCCATAAAAAATAAACCATTTAAATAGTCTGAATGCAGCAAGTGTTTAATTGAAAATAAACCACTTGTCACTCACCAGAAGATACATGCATGAGAATTACCCTGAGGATCTGAATGTAGCATATATATCATCACCAAATTATCACTTTATATCTCCATAATATCCCTACAAGGGATGTGTAATTATATTTTTGAATGTGGCAAGTGTTTCTGTTGCATCTCCTTATTATTTCCCTCATACCTTTCTATTACTGTCTTACCTTCCTCTGTTATGAGAACGATGTACTCAGAAATGGTTATTTAGTAAAATGGTGCAAGTAAAGCACTGGTTGCTGTATCCTATAACAATCAATCATAAGACAATAGTTGTTGGTTTGATGACATCAGAGTGTTAATAGCTGATATCTGGTATCTATGTGTTATAGCACAGCCTTGTTCTTCACACCATGTTTTCAAATAAGCCTCAATGAGAAAACATTGCTTCCCCGGCTACTTTTTTCTTAGTGATCCAAATCAGAAAGCGCTGACCTGCATATAGACTGAAGGACCATGTTCACACAATATCTGTAATTACCATTTATGTTACTGATAATACTTGATGTTAAATAAAAGCTGATATTAATAATGTCGAATTTTCGTTTTTGATTGTGGAACTAATATATTTTTCAGGCCAAGAAAAGAATAGATAAACATCTCTAGGCGCTACCTTTATACAACCTTTAAACAATATGTAAAAAAAGTACATAGGACTAACATATCACAAGTCCAATATCCATATAGACTTATGATTTATATGTTTTACTGGACTTGTGATTTGTTAGTCCTATGTACTTTGTTCACACATTGTTTAAAGGAGATGTTTATCTATTCTTTTCTTGGTCTCAGTTAACTGATTTGTGGGTTACAAACCCCGTTTACTTCTCAGGCTGCCACCATTCAGGAGCGCTCTAAAGATTTAAAGGCTGTAGCAAAGTCTGATTGGTCATGCTATGTAATTCCATAAGTTGGGAACAGCACGGTAGATGTCTTGTAGATGGGAGTGAATGGTTGTTACCAGAGACAAGAAAAAAGCGCAGGTCAGAGTTATAAGACCTAAGAGGGTGGGAGGGAGACTATTTTGATATGAGATTTGATAAGTGTGATGGGGTGGTATTGTTGAGTGCTTTGTAGGTAAGGTTGAGTAATTTGAATTGGATTCTGGAGGATACAGGCAGTCAGTGTAGGGATTTGGAAAAGTGGTGCAGCATATGTGTAGCTGTGAGAGAAGAAGTTTAATTATGCAGCAGCATTAAGAATGGATTGAAGTGTGAATACATGAGTGTTGGAAATGCCAGATTCCAGGAGGTTACATTAATTAAGATGGGAGATGATGAGAGAATGGATAAGAGTTTTGGTAGTCAACAAAACTGGGAGAAAGTTTGGATGTGAGGAGCAAAACAGAGCGCAGAGTCAAGTGTAACACCAAGGCAGCGGGCCTGGAAACCTGTGGACACTTTGGTATTATTGACAGTGAGGGAGAGTTGAGGGGAGGTGGTCACTCTGGCAGGAGGGAAGGTGATAATGTCTATTTTGGATATATTGAGTTATTGGTAGCAGTGGGACATCAATGTTGAGATAACAGAAAGACAGTTGGATACACAAGAATGTACAGAAGGGGATATGTCAGTGGAAGAGATATAGACTTGGGTGTCATCAGTTTAGAGGTGGTACTGGAGGTCAAATGAACAAATTAGTGCCCCAAGAAAAGAGGTGTACAATAGAATAAATAAAGGGACAAGAACAGAACCTTCTGGAAACCCAGCAGATAGCGGGAGTAGAAAGGATGATGTGCCACCATAGGAAACACTAAAGGAGTAGTTCGATAGGTAGCGAATGAACCAAGATAGAACTGGGTCATGAAGGCCAATGGAGTGAATGGTGTGTTGGAGATGATTACGATCAACAGTGTCAAAAGAAGGTCCAGAACAATGACTATGGAGAAATGACACTTATACTTTGCATTTAGTAGATCATTGATCATTTATTTGAGAGCTGTTTCAGTAGAATGTTGTGTGGAGTGAGTGGAATGGAGTGAGAGGAGAGAAAGTGAGAGAGGTATTTGCCCATTAATTGCTCAAGCAGTTTAGAAGCAATGAGGAGGAGAGAGATAGGGAGGTTGCTGGATAAAGAGGCTGGATTGGCGGAGACTCTGTGGTACCTGGAGCTGCATTGTCTGGGACTGAAGTGTTTTTTTGTAGAAAGATGCAGCCTGATTAGGGCAGGAAAATTCAGCCATAGGAGAAAATAATTGTTGTAGTGACAATGAGATGCTGTTTGGTTTAAGAGACTTTAGGTGTTTTTGGGTACTTGTGGATTTGGGTGCAGAGGGGGAGGTCATGAGGTAAGGTGAGCCTGAAGGAAATGAGGTTGTGGTCAGAGAATGTGAAGGCTAAGTTGGAGAAACTAGAGCTGAAGCAGCAGCAGGGGAAGACAAGGCCAAGTGAGTATAAAAATTATAGTTAATTGTGGATTCTGTGTACAGGGTCATCAGCCCATGTCTGTATCTAAAAGGGATTAACCATAAAAACCCTATAGAATGAATACTTCGAAAACAAAATAAAAGATGCAGACAATAGGCACTGACCCTCAATGCATAGAAAGTTCTAATGATTAGAAGCAAGGTAGCTATATCAGATCCAGAAACCAAGAGACACTATATGAGTCATTAATGAAAATGCAACAATAAGTGGCACGTCACAAAAAGTACACTCAAAACATAAATGAACAAATGCCAAAGAAAAAAGTAAAATTGGCAATGATTAAATCTTATCTCATAGTCCACAGTACATATGTAAATCAATATACTTTTGGTTGTATTGTTCCTAGGTGTCTCACTCAAAAATGTTCCCAAAAGAAAAGAGAATGGAAAAAATAGTGTAATACATTCAATGGATTTTCTCACCACCATGTGCATTAAACATCTCACATGCACAAGCGTGATTCCAGAGAGACTAGAATGGTGCCACTTCCATATTCAAAGAGGCAAAAAAAATAGGCACCACTATATAAAATGCAAAATGAGAAGGTAATAGAAAGGGGTCTCCTTCACCTGTTTTCGGTGCCCCACATGCAATGTCACTTACATAAACTAGTGAATATTCAAAGCCTTCAAAAACATATAGTTTCAACTTCTCAATATTTTAAGGACAGGGTCTTGTCCTCATATGATCCAATTTATCACCAGGGATAATATTCCATATGCAAATAGAAATTCAGGTAACCACAAAAAGAACATAGTGGTTTTACCATTTATTACCTAAACATTTTTCCTACTGAAGATGGTAATAGGTAAGGGTTTTGGTGTGCACCTTGCCTTGTTTCCAAAATGAGGCTCGGCTTCACTATTCACATAGCTGATATGCTAGGAGAATCTGAGAAGAAGGCTTGGAATATTTTCTTGCTATGACTTCCTTATATACGGAAGTACCTTATGTTCCTTCTATACTATTGAAATTATTATAAATTACAATTTTAATTTTTTTTTTATGTCATATTATGTATTTTATTTTTCATTAATTTTAATTAATGTGATTTTAATGCTCTTTGAAGAAAGGTTACACAACCTTGTATCAGTGTAGTATTTATCCTCATAGGCAGAGTCTTTTTCTTTTAGAACACCAAATACATTTTTGTAGGAAAAATAAACAATATGTTCATTCTTCCGACTTTAGTTGTTGTACAAAAAATGTTTAATCCATAATAAATATAAAGAAAATATGTAAAGAAGGACTGCACTGTTAATTGTCCATTTCTGTAACCCTGTTTTTTTTAGGATTATAGGGTCTGGTTTAACCATGTGTAAATTACTGTATTATGTCTCTCCCTCCCTCAGATTCATTTAGCCCAAAATGTATCTAAAGCCTTTTTTTAATTAAATAAATTAACCATTTTTTGTTTAAAAAAAAATTGTTTAATAGAATTGCCCACTCCACTTTTAATTGTATTCTTGTTCTTTAATGTACCTATTCAAATTTCTCATTATATTAATGTTATGTAAATGTATGCAATCATTTAAATAAGAAATACAAATTACTTAAATAAATAAATTGTGGAACCATTTGTTTTTAATAGAGGAACCTCATAAATTCTAAATAAGAGATGACAAAGAAACACATTTACATACCTAAAAAAATCAAAGAACACTTTTAATAAAGTTCTTAACGTATTAATTCCTGATTACATTTTTATATAAAGTCTGAATACAATTTGTCTGGTTTATATCTTATGCTAGGAGATTAGTAAATGGTAAATTAGTAAAATTGAGATACCAACCTTTTATTCATATAAACATATAATAAAGATATATCTACAAAATATATTGAGATATAATTAAACACAGTTTGCTATAATTCTCACATAATCCAGCATGTGATAATAGCAGAAATCTTCTCACCAATCTCATATAATGATGATCACTTTTCTAGATTGTAATTAATTACTAACACTCTTATTAGGACCATAGGACACTAAGCTTCAGTCAATAAATTCCAATGCTTATAGATGACAATTAGTATCCAGCAATATCCCCTCAAGTCTTCTATAGAAGGATGATAGTCATATATGTAAAGTTGTTTCAAACCCATTGGATGTGTAGTTCTGAAACCAAATATAAGATGACTAATGCTTATGCCCCAGCGTTAAAAATGTCTGTACTTATATTTTCAGCAGCTGCGATCAACATTCCCACTAGCGGCTCTTACACTATGGTGTTACAGTGATCACAATGATACTCTCTCATGGGATTGTTGTTTATCCCTTCTTAGTGCAGATCACCCATATGTTGTAGGTGTCCTTCATGGGTCCAGTGAGAGAGGATCACTTCAATGTGCCAGGAGATCTCTTAGATATAACTTACTTATATCTTTTGTTACAGTTTATTTTTAACAATGAATAATATTGATATCAGAGTTACTGCTGAGATGTAGAACAGGTCTTTCTGCTCACACACTCTGCCTACACAATAGATAAATCCTAAACAAAAGGTCCATTTGTTGACATAACAGGATGTCAGAGACTGTGCTGATCTAATTAGAATGTGAGATTTTACCTCCTGCTGAGGTCTAATTAGTATTTTCCTTTATTATAAGTAGTCTTAGGAATGTTTATACCTTATTTACAAATCAAGGAGGTTTACATGATTTACATGAGAGACCTGGAGACAAACAGTCTGAGAACCTTCTGGTCATCCTGGGAACTATTGAAGAGAGATGGGGAGGAATGACTATAAATAGGCAGTATCAGCCCAGTGTTAGTGAGTTGGTGGCTGGAGAGCTGGAAGGATGGAGCAGTAAGACTGATCAGGAGGGAAAGAGATAGAAGGAGAAATCTTCACAGTAAGGTAATTATATTATGTATAACAATATTACATGCATACATAAATATTTGGATATGTTATGTTGTAGATGTTGTATTGTTATAAAAGTGTTCTACCATAATCTTATAAGCAAAATTTCTGGTACAATTAAGATTAAGGTTCAAATAGTTTCATGTGCCAACAATTGCATACATGGTAATGCTTTCAATGTGACAATAATTTTATCAATAAAAAAAATATATTTACAGTGTGTATACTAATAGTCATAGAATGAAAAGTGGAAAACTAAAATATTCTGTATATTATTAATGACCAAAACAGAACTTTTTTGAATAGATTCTTTAGCCAAACACTTGAAGACGACAACAGATATCTCAGATAAGATTTATATCTTATTTTCTATTATATACAGATATTTATTAGAGCACATCACTGTTTATTTAAATTTGTTTGATGATACTACATTGGTTGGTGCCTTTTTTGGGGGGATACTTTCTGGATGTATACCTGGAACATGTATCTAAGGAAAGAGCAGCAGTGTTAATATATTTGATTTTTATTTGTTTATCACTAATACTGGGTAATCACTTAGTGCCACAAATTTTGTTCTTGTGAGTATTTATAGATATATACACAGTGGTCACTTTATTAGATACACCTTTCCAGTATTGGTCAGGACCTCCCTTTAGGGTGCTGCCACATGATTTACTGATAATATATTTACATTACTCCAGAGTGTCTCATTTTTATCCCGTTTCCTTCTTTAGTGTACTTGTTGTGAATTGTATTCAAAGGAGTAACACCTACATCTAATTATATAAGCTGCTTAATTAATAGTGAGTATGTGGTGAGTCTATTATCTCCAAAGTGGGTATATCACAATTTTTTGTCTTGTTTGAGTGTACAGAGAGGCCTTCACAGTTTTCATTTAAGTATGTATGTTTCTGTGGCAATGTACACAAAAATAATAACAACGGTCAATATCTCAGTCATAGTTGTTAGTGTATAAAACATGTTTGTATTCCTTGTCCAATATAACACTACTATTGTTAAAAAAGTTTCCTAAATGTAATGATTAGGCTGACAAATCTTAACATTCTTTTTGTTTACAGTTGAATGAATGAGCAGGATTCCCACTAATAACAGAAGACATCTTGGATAGGTCCTTGTTCTCTGAACATCTGAGGGTTCCAAAAAACACACCTACAAGTCATACATACTACAGAGATCAATTATTCTATACAGTAGCTAACTTCAAGATTGAAAAGGAGAAACTTTCTACAACTAATTTCTTTTCAAGCACATGATGGATCTAATAGGAGAGAAACCCTATCTGTGCTCTGAATGTGACAAAACATTTTCATGTAAATCAAAGCTTATTGTCCATCAAAGGATTCACACAGGAGAGAAACCATTTAAATGCTCTGATTGTAGCAAATGTTTTACCCAATTGTCAACTCTTGTTGGGCATCAGAGGACTCACACCGGAGAGAAGCCATTTAAATGCTCTGAATGTAGCAAATGTTTTACCCGCCTGTCAACTCTTGTTGGGCATAAGAGGACTCACACCGGAGAGAAGCCATTTAAATGCTCTGAATGTAGCAACTGTTTTACCCACCTGTCAACTCTTGTTGGACATCAGAGAACTCACACCGGAGAGAAACCATTTAAATGCTCAGAATGTAGCAAGTGTTTTACCCTGAATGCAAACCTGGTTGAACATCAGAAGATTCACACAGGAGAGAGACCATTTAAATGTTCTAAATGTAGCAAATGTTTTAAAAATATGTCCACTCTTGTAAAACATCAATTGACTCACACAGGAGAGAAACCATTTAAATGTTCTGAATGTAGCAAATGTTTTACCCAGAAGTCAACTCTTGTAAAACATCAAATCACTCACACAGGAGTGAAACAATTTAAATGTTCTCAATGTAGCAAATGTTTTATCCAAAAGTCAGATCTTGTAAAGCATCATATGATTCACACAGGAGAGAAACCATTTAAATGCTCTGAATGTAGCAAGTGCTTTATCCAGAAATCAAATCTTGTTAGACATCAGAAGAATCACACAGGATATAAACCATAAATGACTAGAGTAGTCTGGTTATTGGACTTGGGGTCATCTTTTCAGCTGACATGGATTTCCTGATGTAAACTAGAGCTCTATATAACTAGAACTAGACAATGACTATGTGGCAGCCCTTGCCAAGCTCTGTAATATACAACTGTTCTGCTCATGCAGGTGCTGGGACTAGTATATGAAAGAACTTTCTATCTAGTAGAGTTCCAGCAGCTCTTCTCAGTACTGGGATTACCTATATGACAGACAGAGCTATAAGTACTGAATATTTCTACAGTAACACTGCACACTGCACTTTTTTTATTGCTGTCTTATCTCCCTCTGTTATGACAACTATGTATTTAGAAAGGATTATTTAGTAAGTGTAGAATGTAAAATACTGCTTTCTGTACCCCATAACAACCAATCAGATCATCACATTGAATGTTTGATGACATCAGACTACTAATAGCTGATATTTGGTTGCTATGGGTTAAAGCACATCCTTGTATTTCACACCATGTTATTAAATAAGTCCCAAGGAGGACACATTGTTTCCAAAGGTACCCGGTAAGGTCTTAAATAAGTATTTCTTTTATATTCCATAGTGATCGTCATCAGACAGCACTGACCTGTATATAGACTGTAGGACCATGTTCACACAATATCTGTAATTACCATTTATGTTACTGGCAGCTGTTTCTATCACACTTGATGCTGAATAAAAACTGACATTGATAAATATGGAGATTCTGCTTTTGATTGTGGAACTAATATCTATTATCAGTACTACCGAGTACTGTACACTCTGCTGCATTTTAAAAGATGGAACCAGGGGTGATAATTAGGTGGTCATCCATGCTGACAATATGACAACCAGTAATAAAAACACAGCAAATATCACATTAGTAACATACAGCAAATGTATTAGCAAAGTGCTTTTTGTTGCCTAAACTGAAATTTAAACACAGAGACTGATTCATCAAGGAACGTCCATGCTGATTTTATGCGTATATTCCGCAAATGAAATCTGCACATGCCAAAAACTGGACCATATGCAGGCGGATTTGGGGCTTTCTGCACATCGTGATATTGTTATTTTGTTGGATACGCCTAAAACGGACTTTGCGTCCGACTCTAAATGAGGTCCTAAATGCATATTTTCCATATATATATATATATATAAATGTTTCCTGGTAAAATAGATGAACCACAGTATTCTAACACTATGGTTGAGATTATCATACCGAAGTGACATTTTGTATCTGGTATCGTGTCTGGTATTGGTGGTGTATGTTTAAAAAGTTGATTATACTAATGCAAAGTGCATTGTGTACATATTTTACTCTTAAGAGATTTGATAGCATATATTTTGCGCTTAGTTGTTTGAAGGTCTATCTTTAGTTTAGCTTTCTCATTTCATATAATTTCTAAATCTCTGTCTACATCAAACGTACGGGGTTCTTTACATTCTGACACATATGTGTTGGGCACTGTAACCACTGTGTCACACTTATTCATACTAACTCTTACAACTTGTAGTACTTGTTGTTCTATGGCAGCAATGTATATACTTGATGCTGTCCTTTATCTGAGGTGTTATCATTGTAACCTAATTTATTATTTTATTAAACAAAAAGGAATTTGTTCAGTTATGTGTGGTACTAAAACTATAACCGGAGATTTAGTCAAGTTATATTTACTTTCAGCAATTCGACCATAATCACTAAGATCTCAATTTTGTTCTTGACATATTATATCAGGACTAATGCGTGTCTTCTTCATAAGATACCAGAAATGGTAACATTGGCATATTTTTACTCTATAAAGGAGTTTTAGTGCACAGCCAACAATCTGTAACTCTTAACATTTCACTTAACATACCATGCTATCGGTCAACTGGATATTCTCTCTAGCAATATTCATTACTATGGGACCACCATATTAACCACCTTTCTTTTGGTGGAGTACCACAATACTCACAAATACATTTTGGAATTGGTGGTAATCCTTTACAATTACTGATTTCTCTGGTTTTCCTGTTAAGAAAAGAAGCAGAAATGGTCTTATTAAAATCATCCTCATCTAATATATCAGACGGGCTATCACTTTACCACCTTCTTCTCAATTACTTTCCAAAATATATGAATAACATGTTAAGGCTACAAATATCATTGTTCCTATAAGACAGGCAACAAGGTTGAAGGTTCTTTGCGTCATAAGTCGATAACCTTGTAGCTGATTATACATCATTACTTCCATCTTGATTGAAGAGTTTTATTAAATGTAACTCAGTCTCTTTATCTGTGTTCAGTTCTGAGTCCTTTAGTTCCTGTAAGTTTGGGTCTTTGACCTGTTTGCAATGGGAGCTGTGGGTCCAAGTGTCTTTCTCTGCAACTTTTACAGTAGTATCAGTCGTTAATAGAACTTTCCTTTAGTAGGACCATCCCATCAATCTGTAAGGGAACCAGAGTGTAAGAGATTTCTTACCATAACATAGTCTCTAGGTTGTATCTTCTGTGCAAGCCGAAGAGCTCCTTCTTTAAGTGTTCTTCTGGGCCTTCTGAAGCTTCTGCAACTGTTCAGACAACTATATGACATATTGAGCAGTTAGATCATGATGCATCTTCAAGTCAGTCTGTGAATTAGTAACGTATTTGGCTGAAGTCCAATAACAGATCATATGGAGAGATATTGTGAAGAGGTTTAAAAGTGATTCTAATACTATGATAAACTATAGAAGTGCCATTCCCGTTTCTTTAGTAAGCTTTGTTGTTCTTTAATTACTCCATTTATTATTTCAACTTTCTTTGAAGCTTGAGAATGATATAGTATATAAAGTTTTGAATCTATTCCCATCATATTACACATTCTTTGAAACACTTTTTTTCGTGAAATGATTTTACTCTCTGGGTAAATTACATTTAATAACCCACCAACACATATCAATACAAACTAACACATACTGTAACCTTCTTAACTTTCTTTTCTCTTAATTAAATAAAATCAATAAACTAATTTATAACGTCTGAAAATGTTATGTTAGGCAACTGTCTGACCTTAGTAGATACTATCTTTCCTTCATTGTTTGTAAGACAAATTATACATATTTCACATTTAAACTTAGCAACTGTAGTACTTTCTGTGCATACTAACAAGATATAACAATTCTGATTTTGTTATCTACTCCCATGTATACTAAACCATGAGCACATTCTGCAAAAGCTAGCAACAACATTTTTAATGCTACTTGTTTATTTTCTATATCTACCCAAATTTCATCCTTTGTTTCATAACATTGTTTCAATTTCCATGTATTAATTTAATTCAATGTAACCTTTTCCTGACATTCTCGTAAGTTCTAAAATGTGATATCATGAAAAATCATCAATTGGGTATGCAGCTGCCTTTCTAAAGCTGCTTCTCGAGCTGCTGAGTTTGCTACTTTGTATCCTAGTGAGACTTCATCTGTCTGTTTGGTATGTGCCTGACACTTAATGACTGCAACCTCTTTTGGAAACTGTATAGCCTATATCAGATGTTTGACTGTTTGTGCATGGGATATAGGTGTTCCTGTTGATGTTAGGTAACCCCTATGTTTTCAAATAACTCCATAATCATGAACTACGGTGTGTAAATACTACGTGTAACGTGAATCTGTGTAAATGTTTACTCCTTTTCCTTTACCTAGCTGACATGCTCTTATGAGTACAAAAGTGGAAGCTGCTCAAATCAAATTATAGGCCATAACAGGTGCTTGAAAGGGTGGGGTTATCCTGCAAGGAACATACACACAACATTTTTTTCCCCCAGCACACTGCTATAGCCAGCAACAGATCTGCCATTTCTACTGTAGATAAAAATGCAAAAGTCTTTGTTGCACACATTTGCAAATGTATGTTTAAGCCATCCTACCACGCCAAGGCGCTTTTGCTAATAGGATGGTCCTACTCTAAACAATGAGAGTCCCATATATTTGGGCCATACATATGTGTTTTTAAATTGAGAGCCAACTTACCAAAGAGGTACCCCAGAAGCCTCCAAACAGCAATTCAGTGCCAGTACCCCCTCTCAGCTACTGACACCAACATGCCTATCAGACAAATACAAAAGTGGAAGCTGCTCAAATCAAATTATAGGCCATAACAGGTGCTTGAAAGGGTGGGGTTATCCTGCAAGGAACATACACACAACATTTTTTTCCCCCAGCACACTGCTATAGCCAGCAACAGATCTGCCATTTCTACTGTAGATAAAAATGCAAAAGTCTTTGTTGCACACATTTGCAAATGTATGTTTAAGCCATCCTGCCACGCCAAGGCGCTTTTGCTAATAGGATGGTCCTACTCTAAACAATGAGAGTCCCATATATTTGGGCCATACATATGTGTTTTTAAATTGAGAGCCAACTTACCAAAGAGGTACCCCAGAAGCCTCCAAACAGCAATTCAGTGCCAGTACCCCCTCTCAGCTACTGACACCAACATGCCTCTCAGACAAATACAAAAGTGGAAGCTGCTCAAATCAAATTATAGGCCATAACAGGTGCTTGAAAGGGTGGGGTTATCCTGCAAGGAACATACACACAACATTTTTTTCCCCCAGCACACTGCTATAGCCAGCAACAGATCTGCCATTTCTACTGTAGATAAAAATGCAAAAGTCTTTGTTGCACACATTTGCAAATGTATGTTTAAGCCATCCTACCACGCCAAGGCGCTTTTGCTAATAGGATGGTCCTACGCTAAACAATGAGAGTCCCATATATTTGGGCCATACATATGTGTTTTTAAATTGAGAGCCAACTTACCAAAGAGGTACCCCAGAAGCCTCCAAACAGCAATTCAGTGCCAGTACCCCCTCTCAGCTACTGACACCAACATGCCTCTCAGACAAATACAAAAGTGGAAGCTGCTCAAATCAAATTATAGGCCATAACAGGTGCTTGAAAGGGTGGGGTTATCCTGCAATGAACATACACACAACATTTTTTTCCCCCAGCACACTGCTATAGCCAGCAACAGATCTGCCATTTCTACTGTAGATAAAAATGCAAAAGTCTTTGTTGCACACATTTGCAAATGTATGTTTAAGCCATCCTGCCACGCCAAGGCGCTTTTGCTAATAGGATGGTCCTACTCTAAACAATGAGAGTCCCATATATTTGGGTCATACATATGTGTTTTTAAATTGAGAGCCAACTTACCAAAGAGGTACCCCAGAAGCCTCTAAACAGCAATTCAGTGCCAGTACCCCCTCTCAGCTACTGACACCAACATGCCTCTCAGACAAATACAAAAGTGGAAGCTGCTCAAATCAAATTATAGGCCATAACAGGTGCTTGAAAGGGTGGGGTTATCCTGCAAGGAACATACACACAACATTCCTGACATTCTCGTAAGTTCTAAAATGTGATATCATGAAAAATCATCAATTGGGTATGCAGCTGCCTTTCTAAAGCTGCTTCTCGAGCTGCTGAGTCTGCTACTTTGTATCCTAGTGAGACTTCATCTGTCTGTTTGGTATGTGCCTGACACTTAATGACTGCAACCTCTTTTGGAAACTGTATAGCCTATATCAGATGTTTGACTGTTTGTGCATGGGATATAGGTGTTCCTGTTGATGTTAGGTAACCCCTATGTTTTCAAATAACTCCATAATCATGAACTACGGTGTGTAAGTACTACGTGTAACGTGAATCTGTGTAAATGTTTACTCGTTTTCCTTTACCTAGCTGACA
Source organism: Mixophyes fleayi (assembly GCF_038048845.1). Classification (NCBI taxonomy): domain Eukaryota; kingdom Metazoa; phylum Chordata; class Amphibia; order Anura; family Limnodynastidae; genus Mixophyes; species Mixophyes fleayi. The sequence continues at coordinate 9,364,189 of NC_134405.1, read as the reverse complement.
TGCTCTTATGAGTGCTATAAGTTCGGCTACCTGAACTGAGTGTAAGCCTAATGACTTAACTTCAATTTTCTCAATATGTATTGTGATTGTACATCCTGTCACTGTCACTAGTGAGCTATCATCCGTTTATTTATATAAAACATTTTCATCAGTAAAGAAACTTTAATCTAACTTCTTCAATGTAGTCTGGTAATATAGAAAAACATACACATTTACTTAATACAATCATGCTCATTGTCTTACTTGTCATGTGGGGTTTCTGAGGGCAATGATGCAGCAGGATTCTAACATTTCTGTACTGAAATGCTAGAAGAATGAATGCGATTTAATTTCATTATAATTTCCCATTGTATAAACCTTGCTACAGACACATGTCTAGTCTGTGCATTATTCAGAAGTTGTGTGACAGCACGAGGGACAAGCAAATGTAACCCCCGCTGCAACACAATATCCTGTGTCTTTTCCACAACAATAGCTGCTATGGCTATAAACCTTGAACATTAAGTTAATGCTTTTGCTAACTATCTAATTGTATACTAATTGCCTTCTAAATATCCTAAAAAAGTGTTATCATCAGTACAATAGAAAACATTTTTATAATTTTAGATGCCTAATGCCAGGGTAAAGGCTAGAGTCTTTTAATATTTTATTATCTATTTATTTATATAGCACCACTAATTCTGCAGCGCTGTACAGAGAACCCATTCATATCCTCATTCACGTACTCATAATATCTTCAAATGTCTCAATGAATTCAGGAATATGTTCAACTTTATCTGGCATATTGCTATGGCTGAAAATCCTAGTATTCACTAGCTACAGAATTGTGACATATCAAGAAATAATTGCACTGCTTTTATTTCTTTTTCTTTTGTTTTTTTTTTAAATTTTATTCTGAGGTAAAGCATGTTCAAATATCAGGACAACCCTTTAGGAAATATAAATATCTCTGGCCAGGTGTCAAACAATTTAATCTTGTTAATAGATAAATTAATTTCCTCCGTCTTGGATACTTCTGAAAGAAAACACAATAATTGTTTAGTTTCTTCACAGCAGAACATCATTCACATATTCTGGTTTCTGGTCTCCAGTGCATTTGATTGCAAAAGATTGCAAATTATTCTTCAAACATTATAGCAAATAATTATAACTGTCTATGAAACCTTATAAAGATTCAAACCCCTGTAGGTAACAGCAAAAGAAAATATTCTGAATAGTTTTTATTAGTTTTAAAAATCAACGCTGCACAAATCTATGACTGCAATAATTTCACAGAGATCTGCATTAGAATGCAGGGCAGGGTCCAGTCATTTCTCCGTTTTATGGTACAAAGACTGTGTTCAAACTCAGATTTCCATATATTGAGCTCCTCCTCTTGGCATGGGAATATATCATGCACCTCATTCCATAGGACGAGGGAGAATGGAGGAGAGACATGTTTGTAACATGGGAGACTTCAAAGAAATGAAAATCTGATGCAGTTACAAATCCCACTATGTTAAACACTACAGAGAAGCTATTTTCAATGTAAAACAGCTACTATCTTTCAATGCAACTATTTTTCTGATAAAGCTAACATAACATAGGTTTTGTTGCCGTATTTTAAATAACAATTATTCTAATTCAAAACAGCAAAGAATTCTCAAAGTTTAAACACACACATTGTGTTCTATGATCGGAGAATCAGTTCACACTACATGCCAAAAATGAAAAGCAATCGCTCTAAAAATATTTTAGCATACATGTCATTTGCAAAATCACTATTTAACATACATTAAAGACCTTAAGTATTCATCTCATGTCCGTATGCCAACACAGAAATGTATAGTCCCTTCCAATCTGGGTGTGAGATAGTGACTTTGTCTTGTATTTGATCACTGTAAAACTGACAAATATTATTTGTTCACTTAATTTACTTAAACTTAAAGAAAGAGGAGAAAGATTTTAATTGGGGCACTGTTTTACAGACTAATTTTCATTAAAAAAAATCCTTTACTTAATTCATTTAATTATTTCATATTCTATGTTCTGCTTATTTAATAAAGTTTGCAAGTGAAATATTAAAACATAATATGAGTTTATGAAAAGTGATTGGTGCTTTGTGTACACTAAATAAAATTGCTAAAAATATAACTCGGTAGTTTTTTGTCAATTTAAATTGTTAACCTGTTATTATATTACTTCATTAATCTAACAATGTGATTCCATTTGAAATTTATTGTAATAGTGTCTATATAAATAAACATAATAATACGGTCTATATTCACTGGGTTCACTGGAATGTTACTCAGAACCAATTTTTAGTAAGATTTTATTTTCGAGCACTTATGTCAATAACGGACACAAAGTTCCCTTATATATTTTTTATATTTATTGGTTAAATTCTCATAAGCCTGTTGTAATTCCTCTATTCCACCACTAGGGACATGTCTCTCTGCAGCATTCTTTAGCACATATGATTTTTAGAGGCAAAGAGTCTCTCTATATGTTGCTAATTAGATAGCAGATTTCTTAAAGATTTTATTTTCTTTTTAGTTAATTAAGTATCCAGTTATGTCTTAAATGATGTTCCCCACTCTCTAATAAAATATCTCCCAGTATATCTAGATCCAATCTAATAAGACAGCATTACTTAAGATTGGGCACTAACTAAAGTGGAAATGACACGATGACCAGTGTGTGTCCCAACGCTCCTTTCACTTCCATGCATCAAGGGCAAAATACTGTAATAGAATGTTCTGATCAGAATACTTTTCTCCTCTCTCTTTTTGTATCATTTCTAGACAGATCAGGTAGTTTTGTTTTAATTAACCCTTTCACAACCACATGTCACACCTCCTTAGATAGGTCTTGTTGTGATGTTTAATATTATGCTTAAATGAAAATCTATATCCTTAAAAGATGTCAGGAGTTAGTGCTGGTCTGGGTCATACAGGGTTATGAATGTTTTGCTGCCATAGGAATAGACGGCTGCAGTGCTGTACAGTGACCACGATCATTAGACAGTAGCGGATCCTTTGTATCCATGTGCCGGGGATCCCAATAAATAGTGTTTGGCCGTACCCCATAGAGGGAATATTTATCTGCCTCTTTCATCAAACTGTCTTCATATCTATCACAATCCAGGAGGTGGTGTATATCGTCCAGACGTGTTAGAATAAATGTCACAACCAAGACCAAGATGGTTATGCTAAAAAAAAATATAGTCCGACGCTCTAAAACAAATAATATACAAATCACTATGTTTCAGCATATACATAAATAGGAGAAATTTTTACACATTGTAGCTATTTTGGGATAAGTTTACTTGCCAACGTCAAGTCATCTCCTGAGCTTATCCCAATATAGCTATAGTGTGCACAAAATTCTCCTATTTATGTACATACTGAAACATAGTGATTTGTATATTATTATTTTAGAGCGTGGACTATATTATCTTTTGTTTTCACATTCACAGTGGTCTTAATTGTTCTGGCTGCACGTCTTGGTGTCACTGATCTCTAACATGGTTCTGCTCTCTGTGGACAAAGCAGGGTGACCCCACTAGAGAGCTGAAACATACAATTGGTAACAAATACAATTTCTTTCATCTGCGTATAACCTCGAAATATACATACACTGTGCAGTAACGTAACATGGCGTACACACGTATGATTGTAGCTTCTGTTCATAAGGAACATAATACTGACTATTGTGTTATAAAGTTAGTTATATAGTTGACTCTGTGTAATTCAATGTTTATGTTTGTATATTGTCTACATAGTGGTTCCTGATAATACAGCCAGGTGTGAGCCATAGATAATGTGGGCTTATTGTTTAATCACTGGGACTTAATGACCTAACGAACAGACATCATGGCACCATATAGTTCACTTTGGAGAAGATTGCTACAGCAGGATATAAAGCTAATAAAAATAACACAGTACTAAGGATGGCCAAAACTTTAAATATTAAAACACCAACACAGTAAAAATAAAATAAATATACTCTTTATTATCAATTCAAATATAAATATATTCAGAACCACTTTATGCTGCTTGTAATGCCATAAAGAAATTTGGAGGATGATCACGTCTAGTAATACAGTGTTTATAGTTTTCTATTATCCAACGTTAAATTGCAGTAATGTGTAGATTAAGTTCCTTATACCAGGTTAGGGCTGAAGCCTCCTGCATGTGAAACTGAACAGTTGAAGTAAGCTGTCTGGCAGGGATCCCATGTAACCGTAAGCAGCGGTGGGCACGGGTCTCTTCTGTGGCCGACAGATAGGTGTAATTAGCGTCACCAATGTACTCACTGATAGCCGTCTCCATCTTGTGGAAAGGAGACAGCTCCAGCCTAGGAGTGAGCAGCAGAGAAGCTCCACCGTGGTTTATACTGTAACCGATGACAATAGTATAAATGTCCAATTCAGCCTGTGAATGACAATGAATTTCTTTGATCCTTTCTTGAGCTCCAACAATATGTCATAAAAATGTCCTGACCGGGTTCATCACCATCCAGGTAATGTCCACAGAGGGAATGTGGATTGTACACTGTCAGCAAACAACAGAGGACCAAGCTGCTTAGATTCCCTTTTAGTACTTGTTATTGAATCAAGAGCAGCTGTATGATCTGTGCACAAGATGCTGTTTTGTAAAAAAAAATTCACATACATAAAATGCTTAAATAAACAACAAGTAATGTTTCTGTAAGTCACTTTTATTCAAGTATCTGCTGAAGTATGTGATCTAGTCTATGAACGAATGCAAATGGAGTAATTTCAGAAGCATAACTTATTATTATTATTAGTAGTAGTAGTATTAGTATGATTATTATTAGGATAAAGGGGTGTCCCTTTGAGATATGTCCCAGATGTGCGTCCTTACAGTGCAATAAAGCAAATCTGTGTATTATGTCTTATTTTTATCAGTGAATCATATTGAAATCAGAGTTACTGCTGATACTTAGATCAGGTCTTTCTGCTCACACCCTCTGCATAGACAATAGGTGAATCCTAAAGAAAAGGTCCATTTGTTGACATAACAGAATGTCTGAAACTTTGAGGTCTAATTAGAAGATTTTACCTCATGCTGAGGTCTAATTAGAAATTTCCTTTGTATTCAGTGACCTTAGGAATGTTTATATCTCATTTACATGTCAGTGAGATTTACATGAGAGACCTGGAGACAAACAGTCTTAGAACCTTCTGGTCATCCTGGGAACTATTGAAGAGAGATGGGGAGGAATGACTATAAATAGGCAGTATCAGCCCAGTGTTATTGAGTTGGTGACTGGAGAGCTGGAAGGATGGAACAGTAAGAATGATCAGGAGGGAAAGAGATAGAAGGATAAATCTTCAGAATAAGGTAATTATATTATGAATAACAATATTACATGCATACATATATATTTGGAGATACTATGTTGTAGTTGTTGTATTGCTATAAATTGTTCTACCATAATCTTATAACCAAAATTTTGTTATATATATATTTATTATATATATTTTGTTATAATTTGTCTATATCTATGCATCTATATATATATATATATATATATATATATATATATAAAATCACACATTGAAAAGCACCAAAGTGCTACACTATGATATTAAATTTTTTTATGAGCACAACATAATTTTTCTGAAGAGATTCTTTAGCCAAATACTTCCAGAAGACAACAGATATCTCAGATAAGATTTATATCTAATTTCCTTTGGTATACGGATATTGATTAGAGCACATCACTGTTTATTTAAATGTGTTCAATACACAGTTTTGTGCTTTTTCTTGTGTGATACTTTGCAGATGTATTACTGGAACAGGTGTAGGTGTTTATCTCTGATATTGGGTAATCACATAGCGCCACAAATGTTGTTCTTATAACTATATATAGATATGCACTTAGTGGTCACTTTATTATGTACACATTACTAGTACTGGGCAGGGCCCCCTTTAGGTTGCTGCCGCATGATTTACTATTTATATATTTATATTACTCCAGAGAGCCTCATTTTTAGAATTTTTTTAGTGAACTTGGTGTGAATTTTACTCAGGTGAGCAACACCTACATCTAAATATGTAATCTGTTAATAATAGTAGGTCAGTGGCAAGTCTATTATCTCCTGTGTGGATATATCACAACTTTTTTGTCTTGTGTAAGTGTACAGATAGGACTTCACAGATTACTATTAAGTATGTATGTTTCTCTGTGAATGTACAGAAAAACAATTGTCAATGCCTGAGTCATAGTTGTTAGTGTATAAAAAAATGGTATTCATTATCCAATATAACACGGCTATTGTTAAACTAGTTTCATTATTGTAATGATTAGGCTGCTAAATTTTAACTTTCTTTTTGCTTACAGGTAAATTAATGAGCAGGATTCCCATTAATAACAGAAGACATCTTGGAAAGATCCTTGTTCTCTGAGCATCTGAGTGTACCAAAAAATACACCTACAAGTCAGATATACTACAGTAATCAATTCTTCTGTATAGCAGCTAACTTCACTTTTGAATAGGAGAACATTTCTGCAACTAATTTGTTGTAAAAAACATGATGAATCTAAAAGAAGAGAAGCCCTATCTGTGCTCTGAATGTGACAAAACATTTTCATGTAAATCAAAGCTTATTGTCCATCAGAGGTTTCACACAGGAGAGAAACCATTTAAATGCTCTGAATGTTCCAAGTGTTTCCCCCTAAAGTCAGATCTTGCAAAACATCACAGGATTCACACAGGAGAGAAACCATTTAAATGCACTGAATGTTCCAAGTGTTTCACCCAAAAGTCAGATCTTGTAAAACATCACTGGATTCACACTGGAGAGAAACCATTTAAATGCTCTGAATGTAACAAGTGTTTTACTAACAAGTCACATCTTCTTAGACATCAGAGGATTCACTCAGGAGAGAAACCATTTATATGCTCTGAATGTAGCAAGTGTTTTACCGATAATTCAAATCTTATTGCACATCAGAGGATTCACACAGGAGAGAAACCATTTAAATGCTCTGAATGTAGCAAGTGTTTTACAAATAGTTCATCTCTTGTTTTACATAAGAGGATTCACACAGGAGAGAAACCATTTATATGCTCTGAATGTAGCCAATGTTTTACAGAGAATTCAAGTCTTGTTGCACATCAGAGGAGTCACACTGGAGAGAAACCATTTAAATGCTCTCAATGTAGCAAATGTTTTACCAACAAGTCACATCTTCTTAGACATCAGAGGATTCACTCAGGAAAGAAACCATGTATATGCTCTGAGTGTAGCAAGTGTTTTACCGATAATTCAAATCTTATTGCACATCAGAGGATTCACACAGGAGAGAAACCATTTGAATGCTCTGAATGTAGCAAGTGTTTTACAAATAGTTCAGCTCTTGTTGTACATAAGAGGATTCACACAGGAGAGAAACCATTTATATGCTCTGAATGTAGCAAGTGTTTTACCGAAAATTCAAGTCTTGTTGCACATCAGAGGATTCACACAGGAGAGAAACCATTTAAATGCTCTGAATGTAGCAAGAGTTTTACCTAATTGGCAACTCTTAAAAACCATCAAAGGGTTCACACAGGAGGGAAGCTATTTTAATGCTCTGAATGTCGCAAGTGTTTTAGTGACAAGTCAGCTCTTGTTGCACATGAGAGGATTCACACAGGGGAGAAATATTTTAATACTTTGAATGTAGTAAGTGTATTACCCACAAGTCAGCTCTAATCCAAAATCAGGCAATTCACACAGAAAATAAACCATTTAAATGCTTTGAATGCAGCAATTGTTTAATTGAAAGGAGATCACTTGTCACTCACCAGAAGATACATGCATGAGAATTATCCTGAGAATCTGAATGTAGCATATGTATCATAAACAAGTTATCACTTTGTATCCCCATAATATCCATACAAGGGATGTGCAATCATATTTTTGAATGTGGCAAGTGTTTTATATAACATCAAGGCCATGTTAAATGTCTGAGAAGATTAGAGGGGTCTGACAAGTGGAATTGGGGGCATTTTCCCTCTGGGATGGTCCAACTGTTGTGAACTAGAGCTGCACTACAAAAACACACATTAACAATGGGGCAGCCCTTGCAGAGCTCCGTAATATATTGCTGTTCTGCTCATGTAGGTACAGAGACCAGTAGGATAACTAATGTCCATGAATGACATTGCAAAGTGAACTCAGGTGACATCTGATATATGATCATTATTAACAGCTGTTTCTAATAATTGTATACATAAATCTTTGAATCATGTTCCTCGTGGTGCTATCACCTGCTTTATAACAATGAAAAGGAGTTATTTATTGTGTAGTAAATCAATTTGATAGTTTTAAATGAGTTTCTGAGATATCTATCATTCTGGCATAATTTAGATGAATATCATTAATAATCTTTCTTTACCAATTCATTTATTATAATAAATTTACTTACATATGTTTGTTATATGTTATTTTTAACAATAAATACAATTGATATCAGAGTTATAACTGATACATAGAACTGGTCTTTCTGCTGACATTCTCTGTTTACACAATAGACAAATCCTAAACAAAAAAATCTATTTGTTGACATAACAAGATGTCAGAGCCTGTGCTGATCTAATTAGAAGATTTTACCAAGGTCTAATTAGCATTTTCCTTTGTATTCAGTGACCTTAGGAATGTTTATACTTCATTTACATGACAATGAGATTTACATGAGAGACCTGGAGACAAACAGTCTGAGAACCTTCTGGACATCCCGGGAACTATTGAAGAGAGATGGGGAGGAATGACTATAAATAGGCAGTATCAGCCCAGTGTTAGTGAGTTGGTGGCTGGAGAGCTGGAAGGATGGAACAGTAAGAATGATCAGGAGGGAAAGAGATAGAAGGAGAAATCTTCACAGTAAGGTAATTATATTATACATAAGAATATACTGATATATACACAAACATTTATAGATATTATGCTAAAGATATTTTATCACAATACATGAGGGTTTTGTTTCTGTCTTAAAAATGTTTACACAGTTAGTATTGCAATCTAACACCATTATAACTATTAGGGTACACTACAGTACATTGTATATTCTGTACATTAATTTATCTATTAGTGAATATTTTATTGAAAAACAAAGCTGTGTTACATGTGTTGCACTTTAAATATCCTGATAATACACTGTACATTATATGTATCCACTTTCTCCTATGGTTGCAGTGTAGTTAGATATTCATTAACCATTACAAATATTATTATATATTTGTAATATAATCAAAAGCATCATTCTAGATTTACAAATGTATGTGATATATACATAAGGACAGTAATAAATTAGATCTCCCACAATCATAAAAGCCAACTTTTGTTACACAATTACTTAAGATTAAGACCAAATTATTTTTATGAGTCAACCATTGATTACATAATTATAAGTATATTTTGGCAATGATATATTTTCTCTATCAGTACTGTGGTATCATATGTGTAATATATCTATATATTCTCTATCAGTACTGTGGTATCATGTGTGTAATATATATATATATATATATATATATATATATATATATATATATATATTCTCTATCAGTACTGTGGTATTGTGTGTATAATATATCTATATATTCTCTATCAGCCCTGTGATATCATGTGTGTAATATATCTATATATTCTCTATCAGTACTGTGGTATCATGTGTGTAATATATATATATATATATATATATATATATATATATATATTCTCTATCAGTACTGTGATATCATGTGTGTAATATATCTATATATTCTCTATCAGTACTGTGGTATCATGTGTGTAACATATCTATATATTCTCTATCAGTACTGTGGTATCATGTGTGTATTATATCTATATATTATCTATCAGTACTGTGGTATCATATGTGTAATATAACTATATATTCTCTATCAGTACTGTGGTATCTTGTAAAACATCACAGGATTCACACAGGAGAGAAACCATTTAAATGCTCTGAATGTAGCAAGTGTTTTAGAGATAATCAGTTTGTGTTAAACATCAGAGGATTCACACAGAAATAAAAACATTTAAATGTTCTGAATGTAGCAAGTGTTTTACCCAAAAATAAGATCTAGTAAAACATCACAGATTTCACACAGGGGAGAAACCATTTAAATGCTCTGAATGTAATAAATGTTTTGCTAATAATTCAAATCCTGATGCACATAGGAGATCTCACACAGAAGAGAAATCATTTATATGCTCTGAATGTAGCAAGTGTTTTACATAAAGGTCAGATCTTGCAAAACATCAGTAGATTCACACAGGAGTGAAGGTGAGAAACCATTTAAATGGTCTGAATGTAGCAAGTGTTTAATTGAGAGGAAAGCACTTGTCACCAGAGGATTTATACATGAAAGTGACCCTGAGGATCTGAATGTAGTATATGTATCATCATCATCGATTTATTTATATAGCGCCACTAATTCCAACACGTTATCTCTATGTATCAAATAATATCCAAACAGAGGATATATCATTTTTATATATAAAATGTGGCAAGTGTTTTATATAACATCAAGGCCATGTTAAGTGTCAGATAAGCCTAGAGTGGTTTAACAAGGGGACTTGGGGACATTTTCCCTCTGGGATGGTCTAAGTGTTAAGAAATAAGGCTGCAGTACACAATCACACAATGACAATAGGGCAGCCCTTGCAGAGCTCTGCATTATACTGCTGTCCTACTCATACATTACTTACATGATATAGATAAGAAGACAAAAATGTCTCACTTTAAAACTTTGCCGTCCACGGATAGTCAATATGGTGTAATTCCAGCATTTAGAGACACCACAGAGGTGCTGCAGAGACAAGCATAAGGGATTAGTCATTGTCCCTGAAATGTGCAGATGCAGAAAATGTTAAATATTGATAGATCATGTAAATAATGTTATATTGGTGAGAATAATCAATACTATGCAGTGACTGGAAATATCAAAGGCAATGAGACTGGACTGTACAGTCAGAGGTGACGTTCTCTGTAAATGGGTAACTAGTTTATTTGTACAACTGAGTTGTACAATGCTGAATATGGATACTTGACGTTTTTTCTGTTTCATGCATTTAAAATGAAAATATACCCTGAGTCCTTTGTACTGGACACTGTATATGTTACATTATTTCTTGTTAAAATTGTAATTTTGGGAATTATCCTTTAACCTGAGAATTTGTTTAATTCTTCTAGCTTTTTACTATGCCAAAGTATGTGCATCCAATTCTGTATTTCCTGCCTTCTATTTCTTTCTAATTTTAAGTATATTTTTACTATTACAGTATGTCACAGTCTAATAACCATGTTACCAATAAGCATTGTGACTGTTGTCATATTAAATTACATTTAATAACATTCTAAGATTTTCTTTATTTTAGTGAATTAAGTATTATATCTTAAATGATGTTCCCCACTCGCCAATAAAATATCTCCCAGTCTAATAACCATTTACCAATAAGCACTGTGACTAATTGTTGTCATAATAAATTACATTTAGTAACATTCTGGCTTTGTTCCTAGAATCATTTATGTCTCAAACAGTCTTTCTGTTTATAACGCTATATTTTTGCAATTAATGTTTCAGTGATGGTAAATTTGGATAAATTGTGTTTTGATTGTATTTTGGTATGTTTGTGAGTAGCTGAAGGCTTCTTAAGAGTGTTAGCTCTGGTACCAATCCCTGGTGCTGGTAACAGTCTTGTTTTTTAAAAGTGAGTGTGAGATAGATGTTTGTAGTTTACTTATCTATAGATAGAGAGAAGAGGCATCCGCACCACAGACAAAATTCTGCACCACCTAGTGTATTATGTATATAATCTATTTTTGAGTATTACATGCACCTATATATACAGTTTAATGTGTGGACTGATAACTCATCTCACATATATTTAATCTTCTCTAACTAAGAGCTGCTCCCCAGAATTTTTTTGGCCATGATGCATAAAGAAAAAGGGGAAAAAGATGCTAATCAGGGCACTGTTTAACAGACTAAGATTGAAAAAAACATTTTGCTTAATTTATTTCATTAAAAACATTTCATATCCTATGTGCTGGCCAATTAATAAGGTTTGAAAGTGAAATATTAAATTATAATATGAGTTAGTGAAAAGTGATTGGTGCTTAGTATACTAAATAAAATTGGTAAAAATACATCTGATTAGATCCTCGTCAATTTATTTTGTTAACCTGTTATTATATTTCTTCAAATTAATCTAACAATGTGATTCCACTTGAAATTAATTGTAGCAAAGTCTATAGAAGTTACTGCAGCACATAAATTATACTCCTGACACAGAGAGTCTGGACATAAGTCACAGGTGCCGGCATGATTATCAGTATCAGCGGACGGAGCTGGTGTCTGACCTGCAGTCAGTCTTTGCTGAAACACTGTTATCTTATGTAGCAGTGCGGAAAGTAACATCTTAGCTTCTGAATCTTACAAAGTTCATGGAGCATTTTGCTTTATCCACTGACACCCGGGGCAGCTGTCACATGTAGCCGATGGTTATGACAGATGAAGAGCAGAGATCTGAAGGTAATTGGGTATAGTGTGTACACCTGAATCGGCTGCTGATCGGTACTTCAGTCGTTTATACAATCGTTAGAGACAACTAATTGGTCTAAAGTTTTTGTAGTGTTTACCCATCTTAAGGGTGTTATCATTCTGGCATAATTTAGATAAATATTATTAATAATCTGCCTTTACAAATCAGTTTATGTATATTTATATACTATTTGAACTAGTGATACATTTGGACACCATTTACCTGCAACATATTATGTTGTATAACTTTATATAACTTTGTTAAATATTTGTATATTGTTCCCCTAACCATCACTTATCATTGCTGAGGACAACACATTCAGATCATCTCTCTCTTTAGTAATTGCAGCGCTTGAGCAATATCTTTTTTACATTACTATATTTTGTTATAGTTCATTTTTAAGAATGAACAATATTAAAATGAGTTACTGCAGATATCTAAAACAGGTCACTCTGCTGACACTCTCTGCCTAGACAATAGGTGAATACTTAACAATAGGTCCATTTGTTGACATAACAGGATGTCAGAGACTGCGAAGATCTAATTAGAATGCAAGATCCTGCCAAGGTCTAATTAGAATTTTCCCATGTAGCAAGTGGCCTTAGGAATGTTTATACCTCATTTACATGTCAATGGGATTTACATGAGAGACCTGTAGACAAACAGTCTGAGAACCTTCTGATCATCCCGGGAACTATTGAAGAGAGATGGGGAGGAATGACTATAAATAGGCAGTATCAGCCCAGTGTTAGTGAGTTGGTGGCTGGAGAGCTGGAAGGATGGAACAGTAAGAATGATCAGGAGGGAAAGAGATAGAAGGAGAAATCTTCAGAGTAAGATAATTATATTATAAATAAGAATATACTGATATACACACAAACATTTATAGGTATTATGTTATAGATATTTTATTGTACACATGGGATGTGTTTTTGTATTAACAATGTTTATATAGTTATTATTGCAATCTAACAGCATTATACACAAATATTAGGGGATACTATGTTGTAGATATTGTATTGTTATAAATGTGTTTTACCGTAAACTTATAAGCAAAATTTTGTTGTACAATTAAGATCAAAGTCCAAATACTTTCATGAGCAAACAATTGTATACATGATACTGAATTTAGTGTGGCAATATTTCTATCTTTAACAATATATTTATATATGTGTGTGCGTATATATAATCACACTTTAAAAAGCACCAATCTTAGAGCTACACTATGATATTCCTTACATTTTTTTTATGAGCACAACATAACTTTTCCTAAGAGATTCAATAGCCAAATACTTGCAGAGGAGAACAGATATGTCAGATAAGATTTATATCTAATTTCCTTTGGTGCACGGATATTTTTTAGAGCACATCACTGTTTATTTAAATTTGTTTGCTATTCTTGCACTGTTTTGTGCTTTTTCTTGTGTGATTCTTTGAAGATATATACCTGGAACAGGTGTCAAGGAAAGAGCAGCCTATTGTATAGTGTTTATTTATTTGATATTTATTTGTTTATCACTAATATTGGGTAATCACTTAGTGTCACAAAATTTGTTCTTGTGAGTATATGTAGATATGCACTTAGTGGTCACTTTATTATATACACCTTACTAGTACTGGACAGGACCACCCTATAAGTTGCTGCCACATGATCTACTAAATATATATTTAAATTACTCCAGAGTGCTTAATTTTTATCACTTTTTTTTCTTTCTTGTACTTGTTGTGAATTTTACTCACGTGAGCAACACCTACATCTAAATATGTACACTGTTAATAATAGTAAGTCAGTGGCAAGTCTATTATCTCCTTTGTGGATATATCACAACTTTCTTGTCTTGTGTGAGTGTACAGATAGGACTTCACAGTTTTCTATTAAGTATGTATGTTTCTGTCTCAATGTACACAAAAATTAACACAATGGTCAATGTCCGAGTCATAGTTGTTAGAGTATAAAAAAAAATTGTATTCCATGTCCAATATAACATGACTATTGTTAAACTAGTTTCATTAATATAATGATTAGGCTGCTAAATTTTAGCTTTCTTTTTGCTTACAGGTGAATTAATGAGCAGGATTCCCATTAATAACAGAAGACATCTTGGAAAGGTCCTTGTTCTCTGAGCATCTGAGTGTACCAAAAAAACTCACCTACAAGTCATATATACTAGAGTGATCAATTCTTCTGTATAGCAGTTAACTTCACTTCTGAATAGGAGAACCTTTCTACAACTAATTTGTTGTAAAACACATGATGAATCTAAAAGAAGAGAAGCCCTATCTGTGCTCTGAATGTGACAAAACATTTTCATGTAAATCAAACCTTATTGTTCATCAGAGGATTCACACAGGAGAGAAACCATTTAAATGTTCTGAATGTAGCAAGTGTTTTACCCACATGTCAACTCTTGTTGAACATCAGAGGACTCACACAGGAGAGAAGCCATTTAAATGCTTTGAATGTAGCAAGTGTTTTAGCCACAGAGGAAGTCTTGTACGACATCAGATGATTCACAATGGAGAGAAACCATTTAAATGTTCTGAATGTAGCAAGTGTTTTACCCAGAAATCAAGCCTGGATAAACATCAGAGGATTCACACAGGAGAGAAACCATTTAAATGCCCTGAATGTAGCAAATGTTTTACCCTGAAAACAAATCTTGTAAAACATCAGATGATTCACACAGGGCAGAAGCCATTTAAATGCTTTGAATGTAGCAAGTGTTTTAGCCACAGAGGAAGTCTTGTACGACATCAGATGATTCACAATGGAGAGAAACCATTTAAATGTTCTGAATGTAGCAAGTGTTTTACCCAGAAATCAAGCCTGGATAAACATCAGAGGATTCACACAGGAGAGAAACCATTTAAATGCCCTGAATGTAGCAAATGTTTTACCCTGAAAACAAATCTTGTAAAACATCAGATGATTCACACAGGGCAGAAGCCATTTAAATGCTTTGAATGTAGCAAGTGTTTTATCCAGCAATCGCATCTTGTTAGACATCAGAGGATTCACAGAGGATATAAACCATAAAAGACTAGAGCTGTCTGATTATTGGACTTGGGGACATCTTTCCACCTGGCATGTTACTCCTGATATGAACTAAAGCTCTATATAACTAAATCTAGATAATAATGACGTGTCAACCCTTGTTAATCTCTGTAATATACGGCTGTTCTGCTCATGCAAGTGCTGGGAGCTGAGTCTCAGCAGCTCTTCTCAGTACTATTGATCTATTGATCTATGTTATAGCCTCTACATTCTTTCCCTCATACTTTTCTATTGCTGCCTTATCTCCCTCTGTTTTAACAATTATGTACTCAGAAAGAATTATTTGGCAAATGTTGAATGTAAAATACTGGCTGCTGTATCCTATAACAACCAATCAGATCATCACATTTGCTGGTTTTATGACACTGGACTGTTAATAGTTGATTTTTGGTTGCTATGGGTTACAGCACATCCTAGTTCTTCACACCATGTTATTAAATAATTCCCGGAAGGACATATTGTTTCCCAGGGTACCATCAAAAGTATTTTTTTATACTCTATAGTGATTGTCATCAGACAGCACTGACCTGTATATAGACTGAAGGACCATGTTCACACAATATCTGTAATTACCATTTATGTTACTTGCAGCTGTTTCTATCACACTGATGTTTAATAAAATCTGACATTGATAAATGTGGAGATTCTGTTTTTGATTGTGGAACTATTATCTATATTCAGTAGTATTGAGCACTGTACACTCTTCTACATTATAGATGATGTAACCAGGGGTGATAATTAGGTGATCATCCATGCTGACAGTATGACAACCAATAATGAAAACACAGCAAAGAACACATTAGTAACATACAGCAAATGTATTGGCTATCTGTTTTTTTGCCTAAACTGAAATATAAACACTGGGTCGGATTCATCATGGAACATAAATGCCGATTTTTTGCGTATAAACCGCTAACTTAATCTGCACATGCCCAGAACTGGACCATTCACAACTAAACGCAGCAATGTACAAAGAACATTTACTATAGGTTACGATTTCTTGGAGGGAACGGGGCAGGGAATGAGTGTGCTCCTTATTTTATTATTATTTTTACAGTAAGTGCCAAACACGTGTCAAGCTTTGGGAATCTCTCAGGTACTTGATTTTCAGCTGCATCTCTTGCTCCAGCTACAGGACTAGTTTTAGTCCTGATTACTAGTGATGACAGTCTCGTATGCATGATATAACATGTGTTTGTAATCAGGAGGAACTGTAAAAGTGTATTTTATGATTAGTAGACATTAAAAACATCCTAATAAATGAATTTCATTTGGGGAAAAAAAAAAAAATACACTTTTTAATTTTTTTTTTATCATTAATGCCTATATTATTAGCAGGTGACATTAATTGAATAGGTCTTTCAGATCGGGTAATTGTTGCACTCGAGAGTCTGCAGAGCCGATTACTGGGAACTTTAAATTAAAGCGCACATTGCTTTCAGTTTGCATGACTTGATGAATCAGGCACATAATCATACTGACAATCAGCAATTGCTGAGTAAAAGAAAACATACCTAGTATTCCCTGCTAGCTGCTGTCTTTCCTTGTCTCCGGTCATCCAGAGCGACAACAACTCACTGTGTAAAGGTGGCTAATGAAGTAAACTTAACACACATTTATCCATTATATATATATATATATATATACATATCCATCAGCTCTAATACCCTCAGACCACCTCCAGGGCATCGCATAAAATTACTGCCCTACTTGAGCTGCATTATTTGCATAAAAAAATAATAATTATTCTGTACCCACCACTCCCATATAGCAATGCCCATCATGGACAACCTTCCCATAAATCGTTCCAATTTTATGGACACGTTATGAGGGATTTTCTTATCGTTTCATTTCATTAACGTCCCACAACATTACTGAATGTGGTTGGATTAATCACTGCTTCTAATTTGATCTTTAGCTCTCGAAATTGAAGCCTCCATCACAGACTTATTTCATTTTAATACTTCTGACGACATTCCTCATCTTCATCATCATTGTTTATATATAGTTCACCACAGATACCATAGTGCTGGACAATCAGCTTACAAATATGACGTTCATCTTACAGATATGAGAAATGTGAATATAATAAACTTTTTAACATATACATAAATACATTTAAGTATAACAACATGTACATGGATACTCATGAGCTGGCATATGGCTAGTATGGATACAAGTATGAGTTCCATGTGTGAGAGTGAACAAACAGCAGAAGACTTTGCCATATCAAAGTCATGTGAGATTGACATACATGAGGTTTAGGGAATAAAGGACTCCTCCTATGATAGCTTACATTCTAGAGAGAGGGAGTAATGAGAGACAGTTGATGCAGGTAGGACATGAGTGAATGAGGTCGACAGAGGAAATAGTTGGAGTGGACATGATGGTCTAGGAGGGAGTGTGGTAGGCAAGCTTGCAGAGATGAGTTTTGAAAGGAATTCCATTGGTTGGAAGCAGATTGGAAGAAGTCTTAGAGATGGGAGTGGAAAAAGGTTTAAAGAGCGAGAGAGAGTGGAAGGTCAGAAGTAGAGCACTGTGGTTGAGCTGAGGTCTATCTCTTGATGTGGTCAGAGATGTTTGGAGGGGAAGAGTTTATCATGACAATCGGTTCTTACCACCAGGGATACTCTGAGAAGTACACAAAGCTACATTTGAGGTCTCTCACAAGGACAGCATCAATGCCCTAGAACAATTTCAACCTTAAAAATGTCAAATTTAGGGAACCAAATTAGATCACTGCTCATCCAGTCCTTCTCATGACCTATTTTTAACAGACGTTAACCTTAAAAATACACAGTAGCACTTCTATGATAAAGCAGTCCAAGCTTACTCCTTGTGAGTCAACAAGCTTAGATAAAAGAACGTTGTAGAAACTTGGATTCATCAAATTCCAACGAGGCATATTTACTGATCTCATAAAATAATCTTTGAATTTTGAGACTTTTATTCGTCGCTGTACAATTTACCTGTAATATGGATATTAGTAGTCACCTTGGCTTTATGTGTCTTATATAAAAGTATTATACTTCCACTGTGACACAATCCTCCAGCTGCACCCTCTAGTGGTCACTCACATTTATGTCATAATGACACTCTTCACATTATATGAGGGTTGTCAGCTACTTTTGGTTGCTTTCATATGCTTCACTTATGGGTTCTTTGCTCTGTTAGATTTGCCATTTATGCCCTTTCATGGCCACTCTGTTTCTAAAATTATTATTATCCTTTATTTATGAGGCACCACAGGGGTTCTGTAGTGTTGCTACATTTGGACTATGTTTGGGTGAGGGGGATAGAAAAGCAAATTTTTTGGAAACACAAATATGATGGTGCTGGCAGCAAAATACTGCAAGGCAGTGCTCTTGGGTAAGCTATTACTTTTTTAGCTCTCCCTCTGTGTAGTACATGATGTTTTCATTGCAAACCATATAAAAATCAATATATATAACATGTTCACCAACATTGCACATAAAAACATCTAACACCATTGTTTATCCCCCCAAACAGACTACACGCACCTGCTTGTTCTTCAGGGGCACAATCCCTCACAGAAGGTGGAGGAGTAGACGTTGGATTCGGAGCGGAGTTTCTTACAGGCGAATCTAGATGTATTAGAAAAAGCATAAAAAGCATAAAAAAGTATTTTGCAGCGACAATCATTTGAAATATATACAGTATATTTGAAAAATGTTTTTGGAAAAAACAAATAAATTTTTATAAAAAGTCACGTGTACTTGCATAACTGTTAGAGGACAAATTGCAAATAACTCACCAGCTGGTTGGCCAAATGAAGGTGCATCTGTATCCTGCACATTGACCCCCTCTACAATTTCCCGGGGCATATATCTCCCACAGCTTCTCCTCATATGTAGTGTATTCCACACAAAGTGGGGGATCCACCACCTGCTCGTCTTGCTGCCTTCCTTTCCTCAGCCATTTTTTCCTTAAGGCTCCTCTTTATATCTGAAAATCTTTTGCGGCAGTGAGCCACTGACCGTTTTAATGGCCCCACCGCGTTCACGGCCTCACATATTTAACCCCATAATTGATGACGCCACCTGAGCGGAGTACGGGTTGCCAGGTTCCCTAAAATTATTTTGTAGCAGGGAACAATATTGTGCACTAACACAATTCTCGTCATGACAAAATCTCACATTCCTCCCTGACTTCGTCTTCCTGCATTGTCCTGTCTCCTCTAACCCTCTCTCACCTTCCTCTGTCCCCTCCATCTCCATCTCCCTCTCCTCTCCCTCTGCCCCCCTCTTATCACTGGCCATAATGTCCAGTAAGACACAAAAAGGTGACCGTGATCATTAGACAGTAGCGGATACTTTGTATCCATGTGCAGGAGATTCCAATAAATAGTGCTGGCTGTACCCCATAGAGGGAATATTGATCTGCCTCCTTCATCATGTTATCTCTAAATTTATCACCGTGAGGTGAAGTATATTGGCCAGAGGTGGTAAAGTCTATAATAAATGCTACCACCAAGATGGCTATGCTCTCTGTGGAGGAAGCAGGGTGACCCCACTAGTAAACTACAAAAAACAAATTCTTCACACCCCCTTTCTTCTGTATAACCGCAAAATATTCATACACTGTGCAGTAGTGTAACAACTTGGTGTAAGAACGCAGGATTATACAAATTTGTTTATAAGGAACATAATACATGGGATATTGTGTGGTAAAAGTTAGTTATCTGCGTAATTCAATGTTTATATTTTCATATTATCTACCAAGGGGTTTCTGAAAATGCAGCCAGGTGTGAGCCATAGATAATATGAGCTTATTGTTTAATGACTGGCACATAACAAGCATTCCAGCTTATGTGGGTTGGGAGGCAGTTTGATTATGTTCTCAGTGAGCCCTATTGTGTAGGGACAGATAGGACAAGCAGAGCCCCAAATCAGCCCAGAGCACCATCATAGCACCATATAGATCACTATGGGGTAAATTACTACAGCAGGGTATACATCTAGGGTGTATACTGAGAGTGTGCTACTTCATTGGAAGGATGAGCAGGAATTCAGGTTCTGTCAGTCTGTTCTTTCCATCATCGTTTTAGCCCATGGTGTTAGTCAGTATGCCAGGCTGTGAGACACAGAACTGTTCCCTATTTCGACAGAGGACAATTGACTTGGTTGTTACCACGAATCACTGTCACAGACTGTCTGGTTGCTAAATCCACAGTAATCAGTAATACAGACATTTAGCGGGTATTTCCCGGAGCCTTCTGTAAGCTTTGGGTTTATTTACTTCCTGGAATCTGGAACTATTCACTGTATTGTGTGAGTTTTAAAATAAAAATCAACTTCTTTCCCCCTTTTGGAGTTGTGCCCCAGTGATTAGAGAACCCACTGGTGGAAACCATCCCTGGTATCTTTACACTCTCCTGAGAGATGTTTTCAGATGAAGGACACATTAAATTCATGTGCTCCCTCATGTTTGTGGTTCTCCCAGGGAAAATAGATGTGAGGGGGGAGGAGAGTGTGATGTGAATATAATATACAAGTGGTGCTAATATGTAAATCTACTGTATGTTATTAAGGATATTAGTTGTCATCTTGGATTTATATGTCTTGTATAAAAGTATCCTGCTTTCAGCATTGTGCCCTTATATTGTTGTGGACACCTTGGTGACTTCTAATATCCTTAGGACTTACAGTAGAGGGTGCATGGTCCTATATATGTGCAGAATATTATGCAGCTGAAGATGATAACCTCAGTCCTATGCATCCAAGTAACTTTACACAATCCACTAGCTGCACCCTCTAGTGGCCACTCACATTTATGTTATAACGGCCCTTTTCAGCTGAGTGTAGTCGCTATAATTTACATTACATTTATTAGTTATGCTCTTTCATGGTCACTATTTATTTTCAATTATTATGATCTTTTATTTATAAGGCACCACAACTTTTCTGTAGCATTGCACACAGGAGGTTAGAACATACAACACTATGACAAAACGACAAGTAAAAAAGTGACAAGATTATGTAAATTTAAACAACAAAACAACATAAATATATATGTAAAACACTAGGAGAGACCGCTCTGCTCATGAGAGCTGACATTCTAGAGGGGATGGGTGGATATAGAGTGGGTGAAACAGAGTGGGGTGAGTACAGGTGGAGAATGCGGAGATGGGAGAGTTAGGAGGAGAGCTGGTAGGATTGAATGAAAACATGAGTTTTAAGGAACGCTTGAAGGCTTTGACACTGATTAATGTCTGATTGGGAGCGGGGATGTGTTCCAGAGGTTGGGAACAGCACAAGAGAAATCCTGATGATGGGAGTGGGAAGAGATAATCAGTACTGAGGTTGGGCGGCTGTTATTGGCTGAGTGGAGCAGGTGGGAGGGAGTGTGAGGAAATGAGGTTGGATATGTAGTGCGGAGAGAAGTGTTTGAGGGCTTTGTAGGTAAGGAGTATGAATTATATTCTGAAGCGGAACTGTCTACTGTGAGTGTTACCAGGGGAGAGGTAATAGGACACAGGAGAGGTGGGGGAAGCAGGACGGATAGCGTTACATCACTTAATATATATATTATACCATATATTATATATTATACACATAACAAGGGCAGCAACACTCACTTGTATCTTGTACAGATCCGGGGCAGAGGCAGGGAGCATAATATAGTATATTACAAGCACACCAACACTCAGAATGAGCACAAAATAATATTTATTAGGTTAATCATTTTGAGAAAACAATTTAATCCAGAGGTCGTCCTTATGTGACTTGTTGTGTCATAAAATGTGTACGTTTTATTTAATCAAAGTATCTTCTCATGTAAACCTCCCTGACTTGTAAATAAGATATAAATATTGTTAAGGTCACTGACTACAAAGGAAAAATGTAATTAGACTTCAGCAGGTGGTAAAATCTTCTAATTAGATCCTCCTTTTCTCCATTTGCCCCTTTTTGTGGACTTTTGTATCAACTCGTTAATTAATTAGATTAACCGAATAACTATGATTTTGCGCTCATTCTGAGTGTTGTCCTGCTTGTAATATACAGGATCTATTTACATAAACACAGGATCCTCTGTACTCACCAATGACATTATTAATGATATTCAAGCTGAACTCTATACTGAAAAGATGACCAACTCACACTGAACTCTGCCCTTTCTGGACAATTCCTACACTAAATATAAACATACATCACTGTGTTAAAATATTAACATAATCATTGGAGATTTATATGTGTGTGTAATGTCTCATTTTTTATTGTGAATCATATTGAAATCAGAGTTACTGCTGATATATAGAACAGATCTATCTGCTCACACCCTCTGCATAGACAATAGGTGAATCCTAAACAAAACGTCCACTTGTTGACATAACAGGATGTCAGAGACTGCGATGATCTAATTAGAAGATTTTACCACCTGCTGAGGTCTAATTAGAATTTTCCTTTGCAGTAAGTGACCTTAGGAATTATTACCGTATTTATCGGCGTATAACACGTATAACACGCACAGGCGTATAACACGCATCTTCATTTTAAGAGGGAAATTTCAGGAAAAAAATTTAAATTTCTAAATAAAAACTTTGAAGCAAAATAAGGGTAGCTCAGAACTTTTTTTTTATTAATATTATTACCACTTATAAGGTAAATAATGTAAAAGGACAGTAAAAGCAACTGTTTGCACACTGCTGCACAACATCTATGTAATACACTAGCACTTTTGTTAAATATATATATATTATAGAAATAATTTTAGAATATTTTCAGCACATACAGTAATATTTATTACTTGCACATATTGGATCCAGCATGCTGGCACTATTGTATCACCAGTTTTTCACATATGGGAATTAGCATGTTAGCACTTTATATAATTATTTTAAAATGACTATGTACCGTATTTTATCTGTTTAATTGTTAGTTCGTTGTTGCGCCGTACACAAAACCCCACTTTACTTCACTACTTTACTTGTACCTGACGGGTACAAGTTCTCCTACCTCAGACAGCGAACTCTCGCAGTGCAGAGCGTTGCCGTGGTTACGCTCCGATGGCCGCGAGAATTAGACGTGAGGAAGGCGCGGCTTGCCGTTGCCTACTGATTGCCTCACACTCCACACGCTGCTACTGATCCACGCTGCTGTGCGGTATGTACGGAATATTACCGGTATATCGGCGGTGTATATGGTAAAAACATGGCTTCTTAACATTATATCGGCGTATAACACGCATACATCATTTGCCCCCTATTTTCAGGGGGAAAAAAGTGCGTGTTATACGCCGATAAATACGGTATATCTTATTTACAAGTCAAAGAGGTTTACATGACAAAATAATAATGTACAGTTGTAATATATGTACAACAATAATTTAGCTCTACCATAATCTTAAAATCCAACTTTTGTTGCACAATTACTTGAAATTTGGACCCAAATAGTTTCACAAACCAACCATTGATATATATATATATATAATGGTAATTATATAAACAAACGAATAAATAAATAAACATGATAATAAATATAGATTACCAATAATATATATTATTTAACAGTACTGTGGTGTAAAGTTATGTGTATTTTATCTATATATTCTCTGTAAATACTGCCTTTAGAGAATATCATGTGTGTAATATATCTATATATTCTCTATCAGTACTGTGATATCATGTGTGTAATATATATATATATATATATTCTCTATCAGTACTGTGGTATCATATGTGTAATATATGTATATATTCTCTATCAGTATTGTGGTATCATGTGTAATATATCTATACATTCTCTATCAGTACTGTGGTATCATGTGTGTAATATATCTATATATTCTCTATCAGTGCTGTGGTATCATGTGTGTAATATATCTATATATTCTCTATCAGTACTGTGGTATCATGTGTGTAATATATCTATATATTCTCTATCAGTACTGTGGTATCATGTGTGTATTATATCTATATATTATCTATCAGTACTGTAGTATCATGTGTGTAATATATCTATATGTTCTCTATCAGTACTGTGGCATCATGTGTGGAATATATCTATATATTCTCTATCAGTACTGTGGTATCATGTGTGTAATATATCTATATATTCTCTATCAGTACAGTGGTATCATGTGTGTAATATATCTATATATTCTCTATCAGTACAGTGGTCTCATATGTGTAATATATCTATATATTCTCTATCAGTACTGTGATATCATGTGTGTAATATATCTATATATTCTCTATCAGTACTGTGGTATCATGTGTGTATTATATCTATATATTCTCTATCAGTAATGTGGTATCATGTCTGTAATATATCTATATATTCTCTATCAGTACTGTGGTATCATGTGTGAAATATATCTATATATTCTCTATCAGTACTGTGGTATCATGTGTGTAATATATCTATATATTCTCTATCAGTACTGTGGTATCATGTGTGTAATATTCTCTATCAGTACTGTGGTATCATGTGTGTAATATATCTATATATTCTCTATCACTACTGTGATATTGTGTGTAATATATCTATATATTCTCTATCAGTACTATGGTATCATGTGTGTAATATATCTATATATTCACTATCAGTACTGTGGTATCATGTGTGTAATATATCTATATATTCTCTATCAGTACAGTGGTATCATGTGTGTAATATATCTATATATTCTCTATCAGTACTGTGGTATCATGTGTGTAATATATCTATATATTCTCTATCAGT